>NW_026892639.1:0-600000 GCF_033815535.1 Pezoporus flaviventris | reverse complement strand
CCAGGGCAGCTCCCTAATGCCTAATGAGTGTGTGACCACCAGGTTGTTGGTGAGGTTGGACAGTTAGGACCTAGGGTCAAGAATACCCTTTGTGAGGGATTGGCCAGGATGCTCCTGGATGTGGGGCATTCTTGCTAAGCTCAAGTCCCTTTTCAACTTCAGGATGTGGTAAAAAGAAGGAAAGACATTTGTTTTCAAAATTACCTTCTGTTTGATTCCTTTTGAAACACAAAATACCCCGTGGCCACTCAAAGGAAATGTTTCATTTCAGGAGAAACACAGTACTTCACTCAACCCGAAATGCCTTTTCCTTTCCCATCCAGAAGAGCCAGCGAACCAAAAAATTGGTTGTTCTCTCACCTCTGCTTGCTCCCCATCTCCTAAGCCAAATGATCCTTTAATAATTTAATCTGACAAAACCACATCCCAGGTCCCCTTCTCATGTATTGAGGGTGCACAGTCAATTCGTGCTCTGATCACATCACACGAGCCACTTCACATTCAATCTCCACGGCAGCAGTTATCTGATGTTTCCTCTCGGTTTAGGGTTGAGGGAGAAGGTCAGAGCTGATCTGAACTCCTCTGGGATGACTCTGACTCTGGGGTGCTCCTTCCCCATAGCAGGACAAGACTCACTGAAACATCCCTGGAAGCTGGGTCCTTTGCTCATCTCCAGACTATGCAAGCTGATGTCTGGCCCCTCTCCCTCCCGAGGTGTGATGAGAAACCCTGCTAAGATATTCCACCCTTTGATGTGCCCCCCTTTTCCAGTTCTTTTGCCGTGAAGTTTGTGCTTCCCAGCGATTTTCCCCTTTGCCTCATGAAACCCTGTGTTGATCATACTGGATACAAACCAACCCACCACAGCATTCTGATTTCTTCATGCAAGGGAGAACCCACCAATACACAAGGAATTCTGACATCTTTGTGAATACCCTCCAAAACACTCCAGAGCCAGTTTAAAGGCATTTTGTTACCACTTGCACCTCCACCTTGTCTTGCAATTCACATTTGACTGGTGTACAAGCGAAAAGAATTCACTCATTACGCTGTCTTTAACCAAAAGTTAATGTCTTATTGTCCTTAATGTCCTATTGAGGATTAACCCGTGCTGTGGGCTGCATGTTTGTGGGCTCCCATATTGGAAAGCTAACACGGTTACCACTGGATCTCCAGTCCAGCCTCCCATGTGATCCACGTTGGAGAATATTTTCCTCTATGGAGTCTACCAACCTGTAAATATGAAGTTTCATGCAAAAGCTGACTATCTGGAAAGAAGCTATTTTGCTAAGATTTATGAATCATATACAATGCCACCACGATTGCCTTGCAAATGATTTACGAAACAAAAATGGAGCTGAGTTCATAATGGATGTTACTCAAAACAAGAAATTTGACTGGTGCTATATATTTCATCTATTGGACATAAAATACATTTGCTGTAATAAAGCAAAGATATAAATGTTAAATATATCCTTCTTTCTTTTCCCCCACATGTGGATTTGTGCTTAAGGATTCTTCTCAGCTCCTGGAGCTGTGATTGATAACAGCCTTGCTGACAGCTTTGCTAACACCAGTTCAGTGTTGGGCAAATTTGCTTTAGAGTACACTTGCCTTGAACAAATATACTTTGGAGTCTATTAAAACTGTTTGTGAATTTGGGTTTGAAGCCTTCAGCAATTTCAGCAGCACCAGAGCTTTTGGGAAGATGGATTGTAGCATCTGCTGGTTCAGAGCTCCAAAAACCACTGATTGCTTAGAGGTGGGAGGGGATCACTGCGAAAAGGAGTTGATCCTGCTCATGGCCACTGCTGGAGGGGGGTCCTGAGTTTGAAAAGCGGGTCCTACTGCTTATTTCTTGGAGTGAAGGGACTAAACTTTGCCCTTGCAGAAGCAATAAATATATTATATATATATATATAAAAATGGGTTAAATATAAAATTAAATAATTATATATTCATATATAACAAATAGATTTATATAAAATTTTATATGTATCAATTAATTATTAATTAATCAAGTTAATATATATAACTATATACATACATATCACCCATAAAAGTAATGGCAACACAGTGCCTTCCTCCCTTCCCCAGCACAAGTATCCCAGGGCACTGCACCAGGTCAAGCCCACCCCAAAATCCGGTTCTGACAAAAGCCACTGAGACATTGCCATCATATTTCTGCTGGAAGTTTTCACATATGCTGTTCTGCCCTATTGTGCCCTTCCAGGACAGCTTCACAGCCATGCCAAGACTACAGTGGTGCCAGCTCCCAGCAAAACAGAGGTGCTGCCCTTCCTGGTGCCTGGCACATGTTTCTCTTCCATCCTTGTGTCACTCAGACATCCCTGTGGGCATCAGAACTCAAGCCCTTGGTGTTTTAACTAGATGATGTTAGAGATGTTAGAATTTTTCTGCTGTGATCTCCACATTTCTGATGGTCTGAGCCTCTCAGGAGAGAATATGAAAAGGAATCTGGTGCCTTTGATGCTGTGGCCATGGCTGTATTATTCATCACCTCAATAGAAACCTGCCTGCACCAGGAATGTTACCTGCTGCATAGATGATGCCCAAAATGGCCATAAACCCAAATGGACCCACTCCAGATGTCTCAGAAGCTGTCTGGGCACTGTCTAACACCATCTCACTGGGGTGTTTTGACTTGCACATTCTAGAGCTAGGATAGGTCCAGGGATAAGATTCCAATCCCATGAGAGACAATCCCGTGCAGCCTGTGGACCACAGCTCCTGAGGACAAACATGACCTGAAAGCATCCCTCTGTCCTATGCTATAGTAGCTCATATAGCCCTGCTTTAACCTCACACTGTGTTATTTCACGGGGGTTTTCAGGATGGTTTCCAGCCAGCTGGGGTCAGAAGTGATCAGAGCTGAATTTGAGCTCATGGGCTCAGACATAGGCTACATTTATTTTGATCACAGCAGGACATCAGAGTCTTCTTCTTCGAAGAAGAAGAACCTTTAATGTCTCCCTTTTGTGGGATTCTGACAGCTTCTCCTAAAACTTCTGTATTTCCAACAGGACAGAGATGATGAGTTTTTCCAGCTTTTCCAGGAGAAAATAACTCCTACAGCCCTGAGCCCATGGGAGATGCTGGATTGCTGTATTCCCAAGGGGCTGTGCAGTGCACATGAAGGAAGCCTTCTCAGAAATCCCTGATCCAACTGACTCGAGTCCTGATGCTGGTGCACTAAAGGAGGCAAAGACCATGCACAATATCACATGCTTGGCCCCAGACCTCTGGAATGAAAAAAGGAGGCTGTGCTGCATGAGAATGACATCCTAATTAGCTAATAATCTCTAATGGCCAAAGGAAAATTAATCTGACCAGCTGTCATTAAACTGGTTTTGAAAGGCTTTCTTTAGGGTGCAAAGCACATTAAAAGTTATTTCATGATCCATCATGCTCTATGGTTTCTATGGCATAAAGGGGGAATTAATCGGCAATCATAAAGCACACAATAACCATCATTCAGCTTTGTCATTAACTGCAGCAGAGAGTGATCCAAACTGGCTGCAAATAAAGAGCAACTTGCTTTTGGGTTTAGTCCCTGGAGGCCTGCTTTGTCCAGGACCACTGCACAGCATCCTCCTGCCAGGGAGGACAGCTAAATGGGGCTCCATCCAGGCTCCAAGGGCTGCCCCTGCAGGGACCACTGTAGGAGGACCCAGGGCAGCTGAGGCCAGAGTCTGCTGCCCGTCCTTATGGGATGAGGGCTGCACTGCTACATCAAACCTAAGTATTCAGGAGTCCCTTCTGCCAAGTGACAACTTCTTCCTTGCAAGGAAAGGGAAGGGTGTCCTTTGGTTTAACCTCACTCTGTCTCCAGCTCCTCTCAACACTGCTCCTGCCAGACAGCTACACACAGGTTACTCCACTCCCGTTTGCATTCAAGCTCACAAAGGAATTGATAATGTGCCAAGCTTTGGAGCCTACTGTCGTTGATAACTCAGGGCCAAGAGACATCAATGAAAGTGTTTAATTTTAAACTGTGAATACCAAGGCTGTCTCAATGGGCAAGAGAAATTAAAAACAAAGGAAGAGAAAAAGAAAGGTCAATGTTTCCTTCAAAAATCCTTCAGGTGACACTGGTCCCTTGGGCTTCCCAGCACCAGCTGTAAACTGGTATTAGGAGGCTCCAAGCAGCAGGAAAAATCCCTCTGCAAAGAGTGGTCAGCTTAAATAAGTCCCATCTTTCCCTGTAATCAGAGGAGCCACAGGTATAAACACCCTCAGTGAGAAACTGCTCTCCATCAACAGCCAAGAGCCAGACACAACTGATCTGAGGGGCTCTGACAGCTGCTTTTGCAGCTGGAATAAGGTAGAAATCCATCCTATTAACTCAAGGTTTCTGTCTAAAGAGACTGGTTACTTTTCCTGCAGCACAGGCAAAGGGATTGACAACGATTGCTGGTGTAGCTGTTGGCTCTTTTAGATTGACAAGTGATCAATGTGGTTCAGGTCTCAACAGCAGCAGTAAGCCCAGGAAGTAACTCCTGTGGGGGTTTAGCAGCCCAGCTTTAATAGGAGCTTCCAGGAGGCATCCCACAGCCCCATATGGTGCTCACCGCTTGTGATGGTGGCTATAAATCATCTCTGCAGCCCCATCTGTGAGGGCAGCTCTCCTGCCTGCTGTCCCCCAGCTTATACTGGGAGGGGAGGGCTGGTTCCACAGCAACATTGGATGCAGTCACAAAGCTATGATTGTTATCCAGGGGTTTCCCTTGGATCAGAGACTCCCAGAAATGCAGCTGGGATAAATAACAGATGCACTTCACAAGTCCTTGCTCAAACTGTCACCTTCCAGAGCCTGATATAGGTACAAATCTTGAAGTGAGATATAAATCCTCATCAGCATGGAGAAGCCCATGGACTGGCCCAGACAAGCCTCAACTGAATTTACACAGCTGGCAGACCTAAGAAGTGTACTGCAAGTATCTCAAGGTCAGAAATGCTTTTCTGCAGCCTTATTTTCTTTTATTAAGTCATTCAGCCCTATTAAAATGTACCATAGAGATTTTAACACAGGAATTAACAAACTTCTAAGTTCAGTCTTTTTCTCTCACTGCCATTCTAACAACCACTTTGGAGTTATCACTAAGGAAAACGCAGGTTAAGCCTACTGCTCCCTTACAAACACAATACACCCCAGTGCCATCATTATGCAAATGGGAGAAGAAAAGAACAATTTACCTGCTTTGAAGAGAGAACAGACTTGCAGGCCAAATCTTGGAAGGAAACCCAAGAACTTGAAAACACCATCCCCTGCCAAAAACCACCCCTGCACCGCTTCACATGCCATTAAGTAGGGAGGGACTGCAATAGGGCAGTCATAGGAAAGGTGGTCCATGTGCTGATCCTGACACACAGGGGAGGAGGCAGACACAAACTACCTGAGTTCCAGCTCTAGGGTGGCACTGGGGCACCTGGAGAGGGCAGGACTTTACATCACTGGAGAGGGCATCACTTCACACCCAGTGTCAAAGGTTTGGGTCTTGCAGTCGCACAAGTAAACTGTTCCCACAGATGCCTTCAAAAGTCTGCAGAAATGTTTCTCTACATCATCTCCCTTTTCTCTCCAAGCCCCCAAACACAAAGAAATCCCCCAACCCAGCTGATACACACTGTTAACAGTTCAGACAATGATTTCTTCAGCGCAGAATTCAACACTGCCCCATATGGGGCTTCTCACGGTGGATTTGGGGACCTGGGAACATGCAGAGCCTGTGGGAAGGCTGGAAATGAAACCTCTGCTGGTGTCCAGCAGTTTTATGTTTCCTGGAGCGTATTTATCTCCTGGCAGGAGAGGATAACTGCAGCTGAATCAGGGCCCATGGGCAGAAGGGGCCAGGTACCAGGCTGCAGGGAGGCAGAAGCTGGAGAAGAGATTCACTTCCATGCTTGTGCCCAAGCTTGATGATGCACAACCACTTCAGCTGCAATAAACATTAAAGGAGTGAGATGCACTCTTGCTCTGATGTCTGCTAGGGCTTTTCTTTTTGACTTCTTTCTGGGGGTTACATCTCCCTTCACAAGCCTTAGAGACCAGACTTTCAAAGATGTTTTGGCTCCACAATGACTTTGAAGATCTTGGCCCAAAGCCTTCAGTCAGGGGCTACTGGAGGCAAGAGAGGAAAATGTGTTCTTTCTGCAGGGGGTGAAAAAACATCACCTTGTGTTTGCTGTGCTCCTCTGAGCAAACGAAGTGTTGTCTCTCAAACCAGAAGTGTGGAAGGAGGAAGGGGTGGTCCAGGCACAGGGGTGGAAAGGCAGGAGCGGGATGTCAAGGGATGGTTATGGAGCCGGTAGTGCTGGCAGCATGCCCCCAGCCCAGCTTTGACACATGAAAGAGGATTTTTATCCAGCTTGAACACACTGCCTGCAGTCTCAGTGCAGATCACGCGGATTAATGGCTTGAAATTAAACCTCTGCTCATGCAAAAGAGCAGTGTGAGTTTCCAAAGGAACATTTCTTTCCTGGCAGGAGAAAGCAACTGCTGTGTGGCATTTGCACATGGGGCTGCTGGTGGGCAGGCATCTACAGAAGAGCAACTAAATCATTCCCTTCCCAGCTGCAGTAATATTCCTCCCCACTGCCTGTTACAGCTGAGCTCCTTTGACTCCCACTACAGTGGCTGGAACTCAGTAAAGATGAGCAAATCAAAAGGAGCTTGCTCTATGCTGGGGGGCTCTAGGCAAGCAGTATTCAACAAGATGAATCTTCAAAGACCGGTTCTGCATATCAAGATGATCAAGAGCTTCATCTCTTCCTACTCTGCTAGTGCCTCCTGGAGCAGTAAGGCTGCAGGAGAAAGTAATTACTTTATACAATATATAATGATGACCAGCCTTGGGTTGGAGAAATTCAATTTGAGTTCGCTTGCTTACACATACCAGCTGTTTTTCCCTGGTATGTGCAGCAAAGAGGTGTTCTGGGTGCATCCAAGTTGGAAGGGTGATGGCTTAGCTGACACTGCCTAAACAACTCCAAGGGTACATGTCTACACAGCTACACCTACAGAGAACAGTATGCTTGCTGTGCTTACACCCATCAGTGCCATACCTCACCTCCGTTCTGGTTTACAGTGCCCAGAAAATAGGAGACATGAGGCAGAAATACAGATACACAGCAGCAACCAAGAGACAAGGAGGAAGAGAGGGTGAGACTTGTCTTTCACAACCCAGAGAGAGACATGGTGAAGGATCTACCTGAGAACAGAGTTTCATACTTCTTGAACCTTGAAAGGGTCTCTGGCCACCACAGATAATGAAAAGATCTTATCACCTATTCTGGGGTTAAAGGAGAAGTTGCAGAGTACCAGAGATGGGAGAAAGCAGAGGTCTTCTTGTCAGACACAGGAAGAGCAAGGCATCCCCAGAGAGGAGACTCCAGTTCCAGGAACCTGCAGACCTGACTCTCCTATGGCTTAGGCCAGCAAAACCCAAGAGTAACTCTGCTTTTTCACTGATTACACTTCAATGCTAGGCTACAACTGCAAATGTGGTTCTGGTTTTTATCATGGAAAAGGAGGATCTGTATTTCTGCCTCCTATCTCCTATTTTGTGTCAGCACACGCCACCCCGCGTGCCTGATAGCCGCATAGCCAGCCCAGCTCTGCAAGCACAGGGCTCTGCTCCACTCCCTCCTCCTCTCCGGGATGCAGTCAGCTACGTTTTTGTTGTGATTACTTCAATTTTGCTTTCATCAAAACCAGATGAAAACCCTTCCCCAGAGGCTCTTGGCAAGGATAGGAATGGGAGATGCAGATGAGTTGGTATCTACTAATAATTACACTGCATTTCCCAGCTAGTGGTTCCCAGGAGCCAGCAAGGTTGGTTCTCAGGATGATGCCTGGGCTGAGCAGTTGCTGTTTGATGCCTGGCTATCTGTTCTCTGCTGTTCGGGCTTTTGATTATTCATTGGGATGAGCTGGGGGAGTTGTTTGTTGGTTTGTTTGTTTGTGCTGGGGAAAGGGCTGTTTTGCTGGTTGGTTTTGGGCTTTTATTACAGGTCTTATCTCTGGCATTTAGTGTTTTCCCCAATAACTGGTCTCTTTCACATGAATTCATATGTTCTGAATCTAGTGACTCAATAGAGCTTGATCAAGGTCATCCTAAATATTTTTCACCTTTTCTTCATGCAGAGAGAGAATGAAATAGCCATCAAATATTCATTTTAGACCCCAGTGATCTAACGCAGATGCCTCAGGGGTACCGGAGGCTCTCAAAACCCTTTTAAATAAACTCCCAGATATTTTCTTTTCTTTTTCCTCTCTCTGTAGTTGGAAAAACAAAGGCACACACAGTCCTTTTCCTGTGGCACTTCCCAGGCTGTTCCATAGAATCACAGCATGGTTTGGGTTGGAAAAGACCTGAAGATCATCCAGTTCCAACCCCCAGCACTGAGGCACTGAGTGTTTACTCTCCCTGTAAAGTTCCCTAACAATGAGGGCATTATGAAACCTCCATCCATCGCCTCCCCCCTTCCATTCCTCCTCCCCCCATCCCATCTTCCCTCTGCTTGCAGATGCCTCAGAGCAAACCATCTATCATGGTTTTAGCGGCTCTAGGCCATTAAAGCCAGACCTGGTATTAGTGCTGTGGAAATGGAGAGCTTTCATCGCCACTCCAGAGCAGCTCTTTATGGATAATTGATGGGGAGCCACAGACGGTGTTGACAGTGCAGAGGGATTAAGCAGTTTACTGTGGCGGGGAAGCCTGGCCAGTCCAGCCCTGGTTCCGTGGCCAAGCTCTAAAGGAATAAATGATGCTCATAACACATCGTATTTCTCCAAATCATCATGCACTTCCTCTGTGGAGTGGTCTTGCAGGCATGGACTGATCCAACACCCCCGAATCCCATGGGAGTCGTTCCTGACAATCTGGCACAGATTCACAGACCATTTAGAGTGAGAATTGCTGAAGAGTGGAGGTGCCCAGGGAGGAGCTCAGTGAAATGCACATCCCCAAATGCAAAATTGCAATTACAAAATGCCAGGTGTTCAGTTTAGTCCTCAATGTGCTGGACCATGATGTTCCCTGGGCATCTGAAGTTGTATCTCTGTGTTCCCAGTCCTAGTTTTGGGCTCATTTCAGCCCCTTCTTGATACAGATAGGAAAACAAGGCTGGAGGGACAGTTATCGTCTTTTCCAGGGTGCCCTACTGCTACGAACACCCGCAGAACCGAACCCAAGATCGCCTCCTCTCCAGTGAAATTCATACTCATTCCCTACCAGAAATACAGAGGATGTTTCCCCACCTTCCGTTTGGTAAAATCCTGCCTTTGTGCAGAAAAGATTTTAACATAATGGGATCAGAGGAAGACGGAGCAGAAGAAGAAGCAGGAATCCTGTGCTGGGTCACTGGGGCATGCAGGACAGCAGCCTTGTTCTCCTCAGTGGTACTCTATCGGCTTTACCGCTGCTGCTCATTTAAAGTCATGTTGGAAACCAAAATTGTGTTCAGGAAATCCAATGACAGTTACTGATGAGGACTCAAGAGCCACAGCATATTTGATGGGAAGCTGGATTTTAACAGCTCTGCAGCATTTAAAGCTGACTTATCTGTGCAGGTTGGGGCTCACTGGGGACCTTAGAAGTTGGGAGCTGGCTGAGGTTTAATGTGCAAGAGACAAATTCAGTCTCTACAATCCTGTTTTGTCCTCTGCTAAATATCGCCCTTGAATGTCATGCTATGCACTCAGGCCAGAAAAAAGCTAATGGGCCCAGATGTAAACATTTCATTTCCTGTCTCCAAAGCTGAAGACAACTTTAACCCTTGCCCAGCAAGCATCAGCTGCTGTCAGGAAAGCTTTTATGGACTCAAAGGGCAAGATCCTGGCCCTGCTGAAGTCAATGGGACTTTTTGTCCTTGCCTTGGGGCATTTTAGGAAATAAAGGAATGAGGGGAACACCAAGGGCAGAAGCTGTTATTAGATACTCCCTCCCCAGGAGATGCAGGCTGGCTGCAAGCAGAAACCCTGCAAGTCAGAATGCCCCACGCATTCAACCAGCAGTTACATCAGGACACAACATCCAAACTGGGATAATTAATTTATCAGGCATTTTGTCCCCCCAAAGTGGGCAATCTACGAGGAATGGATGTTTTGGATGGAACTGGGAGGGTTTCAGAGGAGGGATGTGCTTCATCTCAGCCTGAAGTAGGTGCCTTTTGTTGGAGAGATGCTTTGCAGCATAAAACTTCACTGTCTATAGAGCTACCTGAGGGTGACTACCTGAGATAGCCTTGGACTTTGCTGTGAGATGAATCTGAGCCTTTTGGGGGACAAAGGGGGAATTAAACCTGATGTTCTATAGAGAAACAATGACCACTTTAGTTTGCTGCTCCCTTTTTCTCTGTAACCTTCTGTGGACCAACTATGGATGAAGGGGCTTTGCCAGTGATCATGCAACCAACTCTAGGCAAAACATTCTTTGGGCTTGGCCAGAAGCCACAGCACTTTAGTTTAACCCCGAATTCAAGACAATGCTGTTGCTTCCACCCTTTCCCAGGCTTTTGAGGATGTTCAGTACACTGGAGGTCTCAGCAGCTCGGATGTGTTACACACCATCTTCCCTCTGCCTGCTGCTCTGTTCTCAGAGACATCGGAGAACACGAAGGATGAAAAATGAGTAGCCAAGTCATTTAATTCACTCCCAATCATCACTAATAGAAGGGAGGGGAGGGAAAAATGTCCTGGTATAATTAAGCAACTGTTTACTTAATGTTTCTGGTCACGACATGAAAGCAAAGGGCTGATTATTCTTAGAAGATGCAGGATTATTTCTGACCTGAAGGTTTTCTTGCTGCTTGTGCAAGCTCTGTCTCAAGAACTGAGTCCTTCTCTGCTTGTCTTCTCCAGATGCCTTTAAGAGATGCAGCCAAAGTCAGGATTGAGCAGCAATTTGGTTTTGGTTACTTGGCCAATTAGGGTCAAATTAATGAAACATTGGGTGGAAAACAGCATCTCTTATTATGTTGCCACAGCAGCAATTACAGTTCTCTTGAAAGAAGGTTATGGAATTAATAGCAGTGCTTCTTCAGAGATAGAAAATAAAGAGAGGTTCTGTCTTAGCTGATTTGAGGTACGAATTAACTCATCTGATCCTGTGGGCAGCATTTATTGACAGCAGAGTGGAATCACTTAATTCTTTATTCAGCCCTTGCTGGTCTTCGAGGGAGGAGACATGTTGAAAAGCAGGCAGCAGCCCTCGGGAAGATGAGTACTGGTAAAGTGATGGACGTGCTTTCTGGAGCTGCTGGCCCTTGGCTGCCCACATCTCAACAAGACTGATGGCCTGCTGAGTAAGAACCACCTTCTGGTGCATCCACCACCTGTGCCAGGACTGTACCACCCTCACTGTAAAGGGTTTTTCGCTCACATCCAGCCTGAATGTCTCTCTTCCAGTTTAAAACCATTAAGCTCTGCTCCAGCCTTCAACGTCCCTTAGAAACCTGGGCTGCTTCTGCCACAGCACTGCAATGGAATCAGAGCAGTCTTCACCCTCCCCACTCTGGGTGCATTTTAACTCTGATGCAGGTGGCTGATGAAGTGTACCCCTGCTTGATCAGCCACTGCTCTCAGCTGATGACAGGAGCAGGCTGCTCCAACTTTACTGCCTCAACAAAGTGCTCTGTGAAACTGGAAGCTGAGCTAAGAGCTCATGTCAAGGGCTTCCAGGTGAACCAATCTTAAGGGATCATTTGAATTAGGGGGAAAAAATGAGACATCCTGGAAACCCAAGACATTAACATGGAAAAGAAAAGGCAGCATCTGCAGAGGTAGAAGTAACTGAGATGCCAGACCAAGAGATAAGGGCAGGAGGCTGGCACACAGAGTTGTGATGATGGAGGGAAGAGACCAGCTGCATCATGGGAGATTCCCTAGAACTTGGTGAAAGTCCCAGAATTACACAGTGCAAGTTTATCCTCTACCCACAAAACTTATCTGCTTGTCTGCTGATTTGGCTCTTGGTGCCAGATTGGAAGGGGAGGACATGGGAGCAGATGAGCCTCTCTTAACCTGGGGAGTTTTTACAGTCAGGAATGAAAAGGCTTCAGGAGAATCTCCCAAAATGCTGAGCGAGACAGTGAGAGGATCAAGCTGTCTCATTCGGGACATTAAAAGTGCATTGCCTAACCTGGAACATTTGCACAACTCTTTGTAGAGACTAGCACCAGAAAATTGTAGCCTGCAGGTAGCTTTAGGAGAGATGAAAAAGCAGCATCGTCAGCTCTAAATTGCATTTTATTTCTCCCATCAGCAGTCACGCCACAGCTTCCTTCCAGGGTCACTGAAAGCACGATGGACATTTTCTCCACTGAATGGAATTGGGTTTGGATTCCTCTGCTCCCCCTGATTCTGACTCAAGAAGGATGGAAAGAGCTCTTCTATTCGGAAAGCTTTAAGGATTCATCACCTTATCAGTAGGCTTTTTAAAGGTATTTCTAGGTAGATGCCCCAGATTGCTAAATTGCCAGTTACTTGATAAACCCAGCATTGTTGCTAGTGCTGAGCTTCGGTCCAAAGCCCTTGAACTCTCCATGCTAGCCACTACAGCTACAGCGATGAGATTGTTCTTTTGCTCTTTGCCTTTTTAAGACGTAAGGGCTGTTAGGAAGTCCTCACAGTCTTCTCCGCCTGCAGCTAAGCAGCCCTGCCTGGGAGGGTAAGGAAGCAGAGAGCGTCTGCATTTCCACCCACCGCAAAATGCCTTATTAAACAACACAGGCTCAGAGAAGCAAAGGAGCAAGAGAAGTGTCATTGGGCCCTGCAACTTCATCTGTGGCCCTCTGTAACTATTCCTGAAACCAGTATTAATCGTATCATCAGATGCTGCTTTTTCCTCATGGTCTCTGGCTTAGTGCAGGAGATGAACCTTCCCTGGGAAGGGACAGAGGGTGCTGCCTCCAGGATTCTCTTGCATTAGAAAAAGAATGAAGAAACAAATAAAAAAGAAATAATAAAGGCATGTTTGAAATGGAGGAGCTATTTCTGAGCAACTGCAGTGCTCTCCCCTGCTTGTTCCTGCTACTCGATAGCACACTTTCTCTGCCTAATAGATGGGGAAAGCTGCTCAAGTCCTGCTGAAATTAATGGCCTGTGTGGTTTTCTTCTATCTGGCAGGTTTTGTTTTTCAGAGATGAGTAGAAAGCAATTCATTTTTCAATTCAGTAGATAAAAAAGACATTTCTGAGTTGGGATCAAAAGCTGTGAGAAAAAGATTTGCACAGCATGGCCACAGAGATGACCTCCGTTTTTTCTTATATCCACGCCATTTATTGCTTATCTGACTTTGTGGTGTGTGAAACATCCACAGGTATTTCTGCAGTGACCTTCATGGACTGAGTTGCATCAGTCATCTGTGACACGGACTAAAGTCTGCAAGCAATAGAGATGAATGCTTGCTTTCAGCATTCCTCCTCTCTCCCTAAGGAATAAACCTTCTGGGTAATTTTCATAATCATTATATTCTGCTGGAAAATGATATGTAAATAAAATTTCAATGTGCTTCACAAAACATTTATTGATGTTGATGAATTTCTTGCGAAATGTAATGTTTCCTAAACCAAACATTCAGCTTTCGTTGCTGTTGTTCATTTTCATTCAGGTAGGGAAGGAAAACCTTCCCGAGGATGGGAACTCCGAGCTTGAGTCAGCTCCATGTGCAGACCCTGCTCCCTGCTCTGCATCTCCCCTTTCCCCATGAAAGCATCCTTCAACAACCAGCCTCCCACCTATCTGGAGTCTGACTTCACTGGCTCCACCTGAATCCCTCCCAGACCACGGCCTGATCCCACAGCTGGTTCACTCTCATTCTCATTTTTACAATAGAAAATCCCATTGCTCCAAATTGCCTCCTGCCACTTGGCTCACGTCAGCAGCACTGAGAGCTCTCGGTCAATTTTAAACTCATTGGGTGTCTCCTTCCACAGCGCTCTGAGCAGGTTTGAAATAAGATGTCTCTCCTGCTGGAGTTGATTCCTCTGTCAGAAATCAATCTTCTCCTTCCTTTCCCTCACTCTTCTTAACAGAGCTTGAAATTCATGTGCTTATCTGCTGTCTGATGGGTTTCTCTTTCCCACTCTGCACTGTGCCGCAGCTGCAGAGGCACCAGATCTCCCCATGCTTCCTTGGGACACCCAGCACAGGGCTCTCCATGCACTGTGGTTGTCCCAGCTCCTGGGGGACACCTCACCCTGCCCGTGGGATGGGATATCAGAGAATCAGAGAATCAGCCAGGTTGGAAAAGACCTTTAACATCATCAAGTCCATCCTTTACCCCAGAGCTGCCAAGGCAACCACTAACCCATGATACTAACCCTATGAGATTAGTAATCCTATGGTTCACATGACTTGGATCTTTCAGAGCAGCTGAGATGTGTCTTGAGGATACCTTCTTAGCCCTAAAAGCCCTTGGGAACTGCAAAGCTGCTTTGTTGCCCACAAACAGCATGGTCCTGGGTCTCTTGTGCCCACAGAGACATAACCTGTGCCGGTGGTGAGCTGCTGGCACAGGGTGCCCAGAGAAGCTGTGGCTGCCCCATCCCTGGCAGTGTTCAAGGCCAGGTTGGACACAGGGGCTTGGAGCAAGCTGCTCCAGTGGAAGGGGTCCCTGCCCATGGCAGGGGCTGGAGCTGGATGAGCTTTAAGGCCCCTTCCAACACAAACCAGGCTGGGGTTCTGTGGTTCTATGAATAGAAATAAGGACAAACCCAAACCCACCTCCTGTACAACACAGCACCACACTAAGCATGCTCAGATTACTGAAATTAACTGTTTCAGTTCAGGGTTTGGTGTCCTAGGACACAAACAACTTCCTGCAGCCTGGGGAGCAGGACGTGTGTTGACAGGAGCATCCTTTCCTCATCCTGCACTCTTGGAGTGTGTCTGGCTTGCTTGCCGTGCTCCCATGCCACTAGCAGGAATGCTTGCCACAGGCTTGTGATGGACAAGCTCCTTCCTCCCTCTCCCTGTTTCCTTTTTTCCCTTCACAATCTATTTTTCTTCGCTAGGATGAAGCCAAGAATTTAACGCGCTGACATTTTCTGTTTGCTTGAGCTCCAATCTGTTTACACTTCTCATTGAACATAATGGCTTGAGAGATTAGGAGAGGAGTTAATCAGACCTGGGTCCCCAAAAAATCTGCTGAAATGCTCCAACGAGTTCAGGGAGTTTGAAGTATGCAATTGAAAGGACCACGCCAAGCTTGCAATATGTTTGTGATGCTGGGTTCACTTCAAAGCAAGCTGCTGGATGCACTCGGCAGCGGAGATGTGAAACCAGAGGGGAGCTGATGGTCAACAGAGCCTACCTCAGAGCCGTCTGCGGGCTGGATGGGCAGGTTCAAACCTCTTCATCAAAATACAGAACAGATTTAAGGGTGTAAAAGTGAGCACAGTGGTAGCTGGGATCTGAGGAAAGGAGAGGTTACAAATGTAACTGCAGTACGTTAGTGAGGATGTGTAACAGACTGCGCTGTGTTAACTTGAATCAGAGAATCCCAGACTGGTTTGTGCTGGATGGGACCTTAAAGCTCCTCCAGCTCCAACCCCTGCCACGGGCAGGGACCCCTTCCACTAGAGAAGCTTGCTCCAAGCCCCTGTGTCCAACCTGGCCTTGAACACTGCCAGGGATGGGGCAGCCACAGCTTCTCTGGGCACCCTGTGCCAGCGCCTCAGCACCCTCACAGGGAAGAGCTTCTCCCTTATATCCAACCTGCTTCGGTCTGAACCCATCACCCCTTGTCCTATCCCTACAGTCCCTGATGAAGAGTCCCTCTGCAGCATCCCTGATGAACGGGAAAGAAGCAAAACCTCCCATATGTCCCCCAAATTAGTCTGTACCTGAAAAACACCAACATTCACAACTGCTCTAATTCAAGCAGGTCACAGGCTGGCACTCAGACACTTACATCGAGCCATGCAAGTTCCCCCCACTTCTCTTTATCTGCAAAAGATGGATTGGTTCAGATACTTCTTATGCAGACCTCTTTCTTGGCTTCGAGCAGTGTGCTGTAGCAGCAAGTCGAAAGCAACATTCACAAACCCATCACGTCCTTGAGCGCAGAGACACGAGCTGGAGATGGCCAAAAAGCAAATTTGTAAGAAATTCCTTTTTTTCTTATCTTTCCGCTTGATTTTGGTCCAAATTGAAATGAAACCAATACTATTTCTTTAAATATATCACAGTGTAGAAACTCCCACGGTTTTGCAGCTGCTCCCGTGAAACCACCATCCCCAGCAGCTTCCCTGAGGATAAAATGGGAAAGGCTGTGAATGGCACTGAAATGATGTGGGAGAAGATCCTGCACACTCCTAAACCCCCCAGCCCTGCCACAGACCTTTGTGGTCAGTGGCTACCAGCCCACATCTCCCTGTACTCCTGGCCCTTGGGCTAACTGGGAAGAACTTAGAACCTGGCCTTGGGCTTGGTCAAACAAGTGTGAAGCTCAGAAGTGTTCAATGAGATCCCTGGTGCTGCAGGAAATGGGGTTTTCCCTGACGATGCCTGGCTTATCTGCAGTTTTTAACTGGCTCGAGCATGAGCTGGGATGAGACTGAGCTGGGCTTTTACAAGCAGCTCGGAGATTGGAGTGAGACGGGAAAAATGGCAAGGAAAAGCATAATTCAAGCATTGGTGGGACTGAGTTAGGAGGGAAGATTCAAAGAGTGGAATACCTGCAGCACCACCAAGCAGAAAGGAGTTTGAAAGGTGAGAAGAGAGAAATCTCTTCTTCTTGGGAGGTGGAGCAGCATCCATCCACCTTCCTGTGCTGGGCTGAGGTGGGTGCCAGAGAAAGGATTGTCACCCCAACAGCTCTTCCTCTCGGCTTCAAAATTAAAGGTTCATGAAGAGGTTCATTAACTGTTCTGGTTTACATTTGCTGGAAGACTTGGGCTTGCAGTTCTCACTGTTGCAAGCATTCTGCAACAGGATAATTCAAGGCCAGGTTGGATGGGGCTTGGAGCAACTTGCTCCAGTGGAAGGTGTCCTGCCTGTGGCAGGAGGTTGTAACTAAGTGGGCCTCAAGGTTCTTTCCAACCCAAAGCAGCCTGTGATCCTATGATAATTTACCCATTGGCTGCAGACTGCTGCAGGAAACCTGGACCCTATCTGTCTTTTCCAGTCCCACCTTAAGGCTCCACCAGATCCCACTTGTCCATAATAATTGATATTTCCTAGTTAAAAGTCAAACTTGATGTTCACCTTGGCTGTGTGCTTCCTTCAGGTCACTTGTATCTTGTCTGAGCCACTTCTCTGTAGAGAAGGTGTGCTGGAGAAGCGCCCTGCTCATCCTCCCATCAGGGCTGCAACTCCTTCGTTCATTAAACCGCAATAGATCCCGACACAAAGAGAGTGTGTGCATCATTAGAGCTAAACATATTTTCCTCCTTGGTCTTGTTTCCTAAGGGATGTGTTTGGGGACTTGTATAATGAGGAGCTCGTTGGCAGGGCAGTTACAAAGCTGAAGGCAATGAGGCAAGGAGGCATGAAAAAAGAATGGATCAACAAGCCTTGCTGTAGGAGTGCAGTGGTGTTCCCTACATCTCCACATGACAGTGAGAGTCACAGGAGGTCACAACAATCAGTCTTGCTTGACTGGCCCCATCACTGCGGTGCCTGGGGAAGGGCAGCGCTGTTCCCTTGAGCCAAAGGAGAGGCCGAGCTTTGTCCCAGGGACTCTGCTGGGTGTCACAAACTGACAATTTTTCAGTATTGACAAAAACAGCAAAAGAAAATTCATTGGAAGATTCCTGGTGGCCACAACCTTCATTTCCAATGTTGGCTTTGTCTCAGTCACGCAGGAAGCGCGTTGCAGTGCCAGTGGCAAAGCCCTGCTGTTTACATGATTAAAGAAATGCTAAACATAGAGTAGAAAAGAGTCCCAAACACTGCCGTACCTTCCCCTTTCCTCCCAGTGTCCTGCTTCACACCAAGGTGCTGCTGGACACCTTTGGCCATGTGTAGCTAGCACTCCTATTTGGAAAGATCGAGGCTGGTGTGCGGCAACCGGGAGCAACGTCAGCACTTCCCAGAGCCGAGGTTTCTACCACGTGCAAGTGGAATCCTACAGAGCAATCAGTGGTAACAAAAAACTGGATCAGGGCATCACACTGTAAAGCTTAATCTCCCATACAGGGACTTAGTCTACCATAAAAGAAACAGTGCTGGAGGATGTAAGAAAACACGAGACCCTAGGGATGATTTCATGTCCCAAAGACATAAAGACGTAAGCCACAGCAATGCAGAAATGAGCTCAGGAACACAGAGGCTATTCCATTTCAACTGGGGATGCGTACCTTACGTAAACCACAATCAAACCACTTGTTTTTAAAGGATGTAAATGCCTTTCTCAGGCAGAGCAGAAGCAGCGTGACTGATCTAGAAACTTAAATATCATTTTAGGCTTTAAACTTGAGCAATGCTGTCCCCCTTCAGCCCAGCTTCCCAGGGAATCTGGAAAGGGCTGTGCAAACTTTGGGCAGTGATTACGTGAGACCAGGAAGCTAAATCAGGAAAACCAGGTTTGTTTCCTGTTACAGACTTTGTGCACGGATGGAAAGAAGCTGTTTCATCCCTGCCTGCATGTTTATGGGCTTTGAGTAACTCCTGGCTGTCCTGCCTGGAGGTGGGTGCTGCTTGGACTAATCCACCCAGCTATAAGGTTTCTGCAGGCATGGAGATGACCAGCCCTGGGACTGCCTTTCTAAACTGAGCAACCTTCTCATTCAGCACCTTTGAACCCCTCAGGCTGTGACCTTTACAGGACAGAGTTTGCATAATGTACCCCTTTATTGTGCTTTGTGCACCCCTTTAAACAGCAGCCAAGTGGAGATGTCCCTGCCTGTGGAATAAATGAGCTTTAAGATCCCTTCCAACCCAAACCAGCCTGGGACTTGGTGGTCTCCTGGGTGTTGGTGTGGGGGGAAATGTCTCCTCAAGAAACAAATGATGGAGCCTCCATAGAGGGAAGTCCAAAAGGTGTTTATGGAAGTTAGGAGAGAGAAAAGCCTCTCCCCTCTTCTCCTCCTTTCCTTGATCACCCTGTATCTAAAACCACAAACACAGACCTCCCATCCAAGGCGAGGTCTCTTGCTGAAAGCACTAAGAACTGTACCTTAGCGCTACGACCAGGGAGGGACATGTAAGGAAACAGTATTTCAGGAAAAACCTCTTCCTTTTCCAAAATGGGAAGGTCTAAGGAGAACGAGTCACCCTCGGGAATGGAAATAACCTGTAGTCAAAATGGGGCCCTTCGCTTCCAGTTTCTTGTTTGATTGAATTCTGGTTTAACGCTACTGTTTTAATGTAACACAGGGAGGTGTAATAAGAATTTGAATAATACAGAATGTGGTAAAGATTTGATAGGTGTTTCATATTTATGTATTGCACTTGCTTTTTCAAATCATCCTGCTTCAACATTCCAGAGTGAAGCATTTCCAGAAGGGGGTCCTGACGTTCCCAGAATGAAATTTCCACTTGGTGAAACATTTCTTGATATCCCCTTTCCTCCTGAAGTGAAAATGAATTTCCAAGCCTCGAGCCTCCCCGAAGGCAGCAGTCGAGGTTTGTCTCTCATCTTTGCATCTCATCCACAGCCCTTTTCCAGAGGGCTCGGAAAGGCTCTGGACGGTCAGGGCTTCGAGAACACCTTTGGAGTGCTAAGCCATGGGTGATGCTGTTTAATTGTCACAGATTTCGAGGCCCAAAGCCCAGGAACCCGGCAGCGTTTGGGGCCATGGCGGCGCAGCTCAGCCCCGGCTGCATCAGCCTCCAGCCCGCAGGGCTCCTGCTCCTGCGGCTGCAACCTCTGGCTCTGAGCACGGAGCTCTGCCACCCTCTGCCGGGGACCGGGCTCCCCCCTCCCTGAGCAGAGCAGCGCATCCTCCTCTCCCAACCCAGACCTGTGCCGGGATAAATCCCCCCCCCCTCCCCTTTGCTTCTCTCTATGGCTCCATACGGCCAGGCTTGGTCTTGCCTTACCAGGGTGCTGTGAGGTTTGGGTTTGGAGCTGGTTTGTGCCACAGCTGCATGGAGGAAGGGCGATCCCACACCGGGAATAGCTGGTTTGGGCTGGGATACGTTAATTTTCCCCCTAGGATGCTGGTACAGTGCTGTGGTTTCAGTTTAGGATAAGAATGATGTTGATAACGCACCGATGTTTTAGTTGTTGCTCTGTAGTGCTGATCTTAACCAAGGACTTTTCAGTCTCTCGTGCTCTGCAGTGAGGAGGGACACAAGAAGCTGGGAGGGAGCAGAGAGGACAGTGCCCTGAACTGGCCATGGGGATATTCTGAACCACAGAATGTCAGGCTCAGGGTAGAAACTGGGGGGGGGGGGGGGGGGGGGTTGGCTGCTCCCTCTGGGGTTGCTGATGCTTTGGGAAGTTCATGGAGGTTAAAATCACAGGAAACCTCCTGCTTCTGACTGTACCAGGACCAGCCTTTTGCTCCCAGTGTGACACATCCATCACACATCTCAATCTCCTCCATTATTAGTATGAAGAACAGCTCCTGGATGCACATTCTGAAGGCACCACAATGGCCAGGGAGGTCAAGATACTCTCCACCCATGGACTCAAATGATTCCCTCAAACCCAGCTAAACTGGATTTATTTATGTGGGAAGAAGAACAACAGACAGGAATTACCTGTGTCTGGGGTCCTGTGGTGGAGGCATCTGGCCTGTAACCGAGGGTGCTTTGCAATCCCTCCTGAACAGATGGGTTATCCGGATTACAGGTGATGTCCATGACTGAAATCACCCATCTGCTGGCAGGAGCTGCCATACCCAGCTCATGATTTCCAGAAGGAAACACTTTTTCGTAAATCAGCCCTTTATCCTGATTTACATCAGGCAAACATTCGATTTCCTTCTTCTCCGAAGTAACAAAATGCACTAGTGAGCGTGGGAGAAGATACAGGACGACTACAATGGAGCAGCATATAGATGTGCGGTGTTTGGAGAATGGAAACGACAAAGCTGGATTTAGGAGCTAATACAGATTCCAGTTGAGCTGGAAGAGAGCTTGGTTGTGTTTATCTATTTTCTGGATGTTTTATGGGAGTTTGGGGAGTTTTATATTTATGGGTTTCCCTTTGTATTCCAAACCTTGGCAAGCAAACAAGAAATGTGAAGAAAGGGAGAATCAGAAGTCAACCATGAATTTGGGGTTTCAGCTATTCATATTCCTAAGAAAAGTGCAGAAAGCAGAAACCGATCCTCCTCTTCTCAAGCCTCTCCTTGGGGATATTTTCTATGTTTTTTCTTGATAGAAGAAGAGGTATTTCATCTTTCTGAGCCCCAAAATCTGCTGCTGCATTTTGTCAGCTTGTGGCTGCTGCCTGCCTGCCTCCAGCTAGCCACAATCTGTACCCTGGTACTCTTAGAGCTGCAAAACCTTTTCATTCTTGTGCTTTGACTTATGTTTGCCAGAGGAAAGCAACAAAAGAAATGTGTTATCTTGTTATTAATCATGCTTATTACGAGAATGCCTACGGATCAACCTGGATTAAGTCCCTGTTGTGTTCAGTACTGTACAAGCACAGAGATGTAGGAAAAAGCATGGCACAAGTCTCCTCCTCATGGGTTTGTCATGATGAAGCAATACCTTATGCAGCCCCTGTGTCCTATGTGGTTTGAGGGAGATCTGGGGTAGGACAAGGAGCATTTGGCTTAATTTCTAACGAGGGACATTTGGGTTTGCCATCAGGGGAATCTTTCTTGTGATGAGGACAATCAAATACTCATACCAATTGCCTGGTAAAGGTGGAGCAACCTGGATGCTCCTTTCTGTAGCAAAGCAAAGACCACCTGAGCTCCCTCCCAGCCATGATTTCTTGTGATTTATTGACTGTAATGATCACCTGGTGTTCATGCCCTTTATCCTTCATCCTGCCCCTGACTTCCCAACATCAGGAAACCGGCCTGGCTGAGCCAAGCTTAGTAGAGCCATCTCCTGCCTTCCCTGTGGGCTTCCCCATGGAGAAATACACAACAAACCTCACGCTTTTGCTCTATCTGTGCAATTTATTAAGCAAGACTTGGTTTGTTCCCCTGTCCCACTTTCACATGCCCAGTCTCCAAGACACACAGGAGAGAAATCCTAGCCCCAGTGCCTGGCCCTCCTCACTGGAGGTTCATGGTTAAAGGCAGATCTACCTGGCAGCACAACACACAGCTCCACATTTGTGCTAAAACAACTACTTTTGGCACCTCTCATTTGTGTTCCTGTACAGGGATGCTCCATTATCTGCAGGTATTCACCCTCCAGCTCTGCAATCAAAACCACGGGGGCTTTCAGATGCTTCTTTCTGATCTTGAGGCACAGAAATATGGTTGTAGAAGAAATTACCTGGTCAGAATTTATTACAGTTAATGGGGCGATGAATTTGCAGGATTGCTGAACATCTGGATTCAGCATCCACCTAATGGCAAGCGAGAACAAATAATCCCCAGGGAAAAGGAACCATGCAGATGGCCATTTGAAGAGGCTGACCTTGCTTTTTAAATAGCACAGACGAGAACAGTTCCTGTGCCAAGGTCTATGTGAAAGAGCATAGAAAGAACATGCAGGGATCCTGTGTAGGAACACAACTGGTCTCACTTCGAGGTAATACTCTGCGTCCTGCAGGCATCCAGAGGAGCTGCACAGCCCACACAGGCTTGGCTGTTTGCAGTATTGTTCAAAGCCATAAGGAGGTGGCAAACCCATCTCTGGCAAAGCTGCTCTTCTGCTCCCAAGGGGCTGTCATCGAAATTCAGGAGACAAACCCCATATTGCAGCCCTGGGATGCAAACTGTTGCAAAGTGGCCTCCAGTGACTGAGCTCTCAAACCTCATCTCTGTTATTCTGACAACAGCAAATGCTGGGGGGGTGTTATTGCAAAGCCTGAAGCTGTCGCAGTTTAACCTCAGCCTCCTCTCTCTCTGCAGGAAGCAAAGCACTAAACGCTTTGAGAGGCTGATCTGGAAAGCCAGAAGGTGCAGTTAAACAGAACTTGGTCCAAGAGGGGAAAGCAATTCCCGTAGGAAGGATGTACCCAGCTCTGCGCTGATTCAAAAGGCCTCTGATCCTGTATATATTAATGTACGGGTCCCTCTCCATCCCAGCACCGTAGTGTGAGTAGTCTGGGCTTTGAGGACATGAGAAACACTTTATCCAGAAGGCCATAAAGTCACTTTCAAAGTAACCTAATCAAAGGTAACAAACTCATTTAGGATAAGATGACTCTTGCCTCTTGCTTATGTCAATCATGTTGATAAACTAAGGGACAGCAGTAGACCAAGGTTGAAAAGTCATAGCAGAAATCAGCTGGAGATATGTGACCACAACTTTTAAGATGTTTTTAAATTCAAATAAAGGAAGAGAACAATGATAAGCTGAAGGAGCATCCCCTCCCTCCACACCTGACTGAGAAATTGCTACTTAGGGATACCTGCACTGCAAGAAGGGCACATTCAAACTCTGCTTTTCCTTAGCTCCTAACTGCACGTGTGTGTTAGCAGAGTTCAGACTTTTCCAGGGATGCCAAACCATCTGAATGGTCCTTGGCAAGATCCACGCCTGTGGCCACTGGCACCCATCAAAGGTACCAACCTAGGTAGAACCTGCATGTGCCCAGAGGAAAACAAAGCCTCTACCACCACACCAGGGAAGTTTTCCTGTTAGATCCAGAAGTGCCAGCTCCCTTTCCTGCTCCCAAGGGTGCTCTCTGGACAGCAAGCTGAGATGTAAGGGTGGTGAGGCACTGGAATGGGTTGCCCAGGGAGGTTGTGAATGCTTCATCCCTGGCAGTGTTCAAGGCCAGGTTGGACAAAGCCTTGGGTGACACGGTTTAGTGTGAGGGGTTTGGCAGGGGGTTTGGAACTGGATGATCTTAAGATCCTTTCCAACCCTGACTATTCTATGGTTCTATGTAGCTTTCAGCAAGGTGTCCCCTTCTTGTGGAGCAATTTCAGGGCAACATTTTTCAGCTCAAGCCAAGCTTTCAAGAGCAAGTGGATGTGTCTGCTGAGGATGTGTCTGTGAATGTGTCTGCTGAGGATGTGTCTGCTGAGGATGTGTCTGTGAATGTGTCTGCTGTGGATGTGTCTGCTGAGGACGTGTCTGCTGAGGATGTCTCTATGGATGTGTCTGCGTGGATGTGTCTGCTCTCTCTGGGCAAGCCTCAAACATTACTGGTGTTCGTTGAGCACAGCTCTTGTACAAACAAGAGCTCCTGCTGGCTTGGGTTGGATTACTTGTGTACACATGAACGTGCCAGAGGAGGCTTCAAGGATGAGCAGGGGCTGGAGCAGCCCTTGTATGGAGATGATCTGAGAACACTGGGGCTGTTCAGGGTGGAGAAGAGAAGCTGCATGGAGACCCCAGAGCAGCTTCCAGTGTCTGAAGATGGCTATAAGGATGCTGGAGAGGGGCTCTTCATCAGGGACTGCAGTGATAGGACAAGGAGTAATGGGTTAAATCTGAAACAAGGGGGATTTAGGTTCCAGTGAACTTGCTGAGGCGCTGGCACGGGGTGCCCAGAGAAGCTGTGGCTGCCCCATCCCTGGCAGTGTTCAAGGCCAGGTTGGACACAGGGGCTTGGAGCAAGCTGCTCTAGTGGAAGGTGTCCCTGCATATGGCAGGGGGCTGGAATTGGATGAGCTTTAAGGTCCCTTCCAACACAAACCAGGCTGCGATTCTCTGAGGAAACTGCTTTCTCCTCCACTGGGTGATGTTAGTTTTTCCTCCTACTCCCCAAATTAAAGATCCCCTGATTCTAGGCAGTTCAATTGCTTCTTTTTCTAGCGTCTCAGGTAGGGAAACACACAAAACGACTGCCAGTCATGTCAAAACCATCTAGCTAGCAATTGTCTTTCAGTATTACCCCCAATGTGGTGCTACATCTCACCACTGAGACAGCGTTTCTGCACTAAACCTTTGTTGTCAGTTGCTTGAAACAGTCACACCAGAAATACCTTTATTGGTTTGACATTTCTCAGATGTTTTCCACATTTCAGCAGAACTTAATCAGCTCTTCTTGAGTTATGTGATCATAAAAAGGATCTACAGCCCTTAGCTTTTTTCACAGCCTTTTTGTGATGAAGTAGCTAAAACCCCTCTGTTTTGAATAGAGCTGCTTGTAACATGTTGCCTCCCACCCCTTCTTTCACAGCAGAATTTTGCCTTTTTGTTAAGAGTTATTTGGGTTTTGACATCAGGGTTTTGTGATGAATACTGAAGAACATAAGGGAAGCAGGTGTTTTTTCTGGAAATACACAGGAAAATCCAAAACCTGATTTTCCATGTCAGGAGTTTCAGGTTCAGGTGAGTTTTTTTAATGTGTCTTGGATTGGAATTCAAACTCACTTTAGAGATAAGCACAATTTTAGAGTCTTAAGCCGTAAATGATTTCTAAGCAATTGAATCAAAGCCTCCCCCCTTAGGCAGCCCATTTACACATGGATGTACCCAGAACTAGACCTCTGTATGTGGTACATTGTACAAATGGACAAACAACCCCAAAATCCAGTAGACTTTCTATGAGGGTGACCACCTACTGAGGAGTAGGTGTTTTTGTCCCACTAGTGATGGTGACAAACTAGCAAAGAAAGAGTGCCATGCTGTGACAGTCCTATGGGACGCCAGTGAGGTGCATCCTCTGCACCAGCCAGGGATAGACCAAGTCTCCTTCTCACTCCATTGAGTCCATGACCCAGTCGATGATGCTAAACACCCTTGTGTAAATTGCCCCTTGACAGCACTCATGCTGAGATTCATGAGCAGTGCCCAGGACATGGGGAGGGTGTTGTGCCAGGGACCGCACTCACAACATCCCTGTGAGGACGAGCACGTTTTGGTACCCAAAAACATTCCCTGGCATGTTGCTATTTACAGACAGAGATTTAGCCAAAGAAGCCGTGTGGTGCCTATAAATTCCCCCAGTTTCTATGGCTACAAGGATGTTAGAAGTACATCATAGAGAGAAAGATTCGATTGCCCCGATAGAAAACCTACAAGACAATCACTGCAATTCTTGCTTGCTTCAAAATCAGCTTATTTGTTATAGCAGGAGGTCTGTAGGGCAGATCTGAGCGACCTGCCCAGAGGCATAATGCTGAAGCAAACAGCTCCGTGTGCAACGCCAGATCGTAGGTCAGACTTTCCCAGCAGCACTGGCTCCACAGGTCTGGTTGGAGAAAGTAATACCTGAGCTGCTATCACTGCTGAAAGCCGAGGAGCTTTGATTTGGCTGCAGCCACCAGGGAGAAGGAGGGAGGGGACTGTGCTGAGGATGGGGATGAAGCAGAGCTGCTGGCTGCTCCTAGGGAAGCCTTTCTTCACCCACAGCCTGTCACTAAACGTCACTCGAGTACCATCACAGTGGACATGAAAAATGGCTCTCTTTACAGAAGCAAAGGAAATGCTGAGGATCCCCTGCTAGGAGTTGCAGTGCAGTCACACACTGCTAGGAGACTTTGATGATCAAAAGTCCCTTCCCAGCCTCTTTCTTCTGCCATCACAAAGTCAAGCCCTTTTATAAGACTAACAATATGCAGGCATTAAAACTGTGATCCAAAGGAAACAGTGGGGATTATGCATTTGATTAATCTCTACCTTATCAACCCACAGGGTAGGATATGCTGCTTCTCCCTGCCTGGAAAACCCTGACTACTCTGGGCTCTCTATAGTTTTTTTCCACTTGTTAAATTTCCATTATAAGAAAATAAAATAGGCTCTGCAAACAGTGTGGCTTTCTCATGCTCTCAGGCTCCCTGTGTGATTGCTTCAAAATCCCCTCATCTTGGTTGTACTGCTTTAGGTGTTGTCTGTTCCAAATGACCAAGCTCAGACCAAGCATGAGACTGCTGTGTTGCTGGTGACCTTTTACTATCTTTAATACAAATATGCTGATCATGTAAAACAGCTTTCTGGCAAACAAGAACTGCATATAAAATAACCCTGGATCCAATTTCTCATTCCAAGACTCCTCAGCACAGAAGTCTTCCTGCATGACAGCTACAGATGATAAATGAACTGACTCAGATGAAGCCGAGTTGTACTGAAACAGTGCTGTCACATTTAGTCCTTCCCTGTTAGGACAAGTTAAATTCCAGCTTCAAGCTAAACTGAAGAAAAGATATTAGCAATCTAAACATGAATCACACCTCTTGGATAACTGTTCTCAACGTCAGCAGAAACAGGCTCAGCTTTGTTGCAGATTTAGCAGGAAAGCCCAGGTCTATTTTAAGGGCTTTTCCAGTGTAGAGTTTAAATAGCGAGGCCCTGTCCACTGTGCCAGCACCCCAGGAAAGCTCCACTTTATGTGAGTAAGCAGAGGTTTATTTTGCCTGTTCTGTCCAAAGTCCCTCAAGCAATACCCACAAGGACTATAATCCTGCCCAAAGGTTCAGCATTGGAGCTTTGCAGAACTTCAGAGTCAGGGTCCTCCTATTTCAGCCCATAAAATACAGAGTATTAACACAAAGGTCTTCAATTTTTTAAGCAACCACCCTAAACCATCACCCAAACCCCAGACAGTGGACGTAGGTTTGTGTTAAGTCTTCACATCTAGAACTGGCAGCACCGCTGGTAATCGCACCATTAAAGCAAGGCTCCACTCCAAGGTTAAGCCAGAACATCTGTCTGTCTCCAGATAAGACAGAACTGTTCCCAGCTCCCTTCTATTACTGTTGCATTTTCATTACTGGGTGATTTTTCTTCCAGTTAAGTGAGCTGAGTCAGGGGATACTCAAGGAGTAAGTTGTAGGCATGGGGCCACCTCTCTGTGCAGCAAAAGGGGGTAGACTTTTCGAGGCTAAAAATCTCATATTTCCATTTTTCTACACTGGAGCTAGTCAAATGTGAGGGCAATCCCAGGCACAGCTACAGGTTGGGCAGAGAAGAGATTCAGAGCAGCCCTACAGAGAAGGACTTGGGGGTGTTGGTTGATGAGAAAATGAACATGAGCCGGCTTCAGTGTGCGCTCGTAGCCCAGAAAGCAACCGTATCCTGGGCTGCATCAAAAGGAGCGTGACCAGCAGGGCGAAGGAGGTGACCCTGCCCCTCTGCTCTGCTCTTGTGAGACCTCACCTGGAGCATTGTGTGCAGTTCTGGTGTCCTCAGCATAAAGAGGACATGGAACTGTTGGAACAACAGGGGGCTCTTCATTAGGGACTGTAGTGACAGGACAAGGGGTAATGGGTTAAAACTGAAACAGGGGAAGTTTAGATTGGATCTAAGGAAGACGTTCTTTCCTGTGAAGGTGGTGAGGCACTGGAATGGGTTGCCCAGGGAGGTTGTGAATGCTCCATCCCTGGCAGTGTTCAAGGCCAGGCTGGACAGAGCTGTGGGTGCCATGGTTTAGTGTGAGGTGGGGCTGGAACCAGATGATCTTAAGGTCCTTTCCAACCCGAACTATTCTATGATTCTATGAAATAATACTCAAACCCATATTTTCCCTATTATGAACTTAGCTGTACTGATCTATGGAAATAATTTGTGGGGTGCTGCAGGAAAAAAGCAACACAGGATGTCCAGTGAAATCCTTGCAAATGCTGGTTCCTGTCTTTGTCTTACCCATCATCTGCCCCTTTCATGGTCTCATCAGGATTCAATATCTGAAAGTTCTTAAGGAGGCAAGAAATAAAAAAGGCATTTCCAATTCTTCTCTGAATATAAAACCTGCACACCACAAAAACCCAGCTGCATTTATTCACATCGATCGAGAAGGTATTTACTTCAAGCACTGAACAAATGTCTCTGCAAACATCAATATTGGTATTAGACTCATAAATGTCGTCTATATTTTATAACATGAGAAGCAATGACTTTTGGGAATGCTCAGGCCCTTCATTCATTCCATCTTCTTATTTATTTCCTTCTTCCCCTCTCTGTAAGGAGGCTGCAGGGCTGAGATATATTTAGTCCCATACTTCTGACTTTGCTGCCAGTGGATATGGATTTAACCACTTTGCTCAACCCTGAGCAGAGTGTTTCAGGAAATGGATGGGGATTTTAAAGGTTTCAGTGTAGTCAGGTCCATAGTCCCTGAAGGGAATGTAATAGTCATGATGCTGGCTTCTTCCTAACTTTCAGCTTTGGGACAATATCAGGGTATTTTTGCTCCAGTATCCCAAAGCAGGGGCCATACAAAAGCTCCTTCATTATTTCCAGTCTACAAAAGAAATGGGGGCTCTAAAATTCAACCTGCTAAATCTGTGGTCAAATTAGAATTAAATAGGCCCTTCAGTAGCTGTACCAGCTCTGACAGCTTCTGTCTTTAGACCAGTTTCTTTCCAAGATCCCCCATTCCTTACTTACTAAATCACTTCTTGTCTTAGAGCATCAGTTCTGAAGTACTGACATGGTTGAGGTGAGGCTGGGGTGAAGAGCTTCATCAGGAGGAACAAACTTTGTCATCCTCAGAGCTGGCCTGGAGGCTGTGTCTGTTGGGGTTGTCCCAAGAGGGCAGTTGGTCAAGACAGACCCTTTGTCACCGTTCTTCTTCAGAGACTGAGAAAAGCAGAGAGCGCACCATTCATTTTTAGCAATAGGTCCCCATCTGTTGTTTTAAGAGCTGGATAAATCTGGTCCTCCCCAATACCCACCACTTTAAGCTCCCACTGCCTTTGTCCCAGCCTTATTTTTGAGTTAAACTGCCTGAAGCAGCCTGGGGAAGTGCTTGGGACCGCAGTGCAGGAGCCTTGCCTAAGCCTGCTCTTCAGTGACAGTTAGGCATCTGCTATCAAAGAACCGGAGCTGAAAGGAAGAGCTCCCCAGCACACTTCAGAAGTTGTCAGCCAGAAATGAAGGAGTAGATTATATCTTTCTGGGCACAAAACCATCTTCTAGGCCAAGAAAGGAAACAAATATGTTAATTCAGAAAAAAAGAAACGGAGGGGGAGGAGAAAGAAGGAGGATTCTGGTTTATTTCTTGCATTGCCTCGAGAGAGAAATGCCATCTTTTATCTTCTTTCTCTCTGTCTTTTCTTAGTATTTCCTTGCTCTCCTTTCCTCTGAGTTTTGGAAGAAACAGGAACAGCCTGGTTGTGATGTGTCCCAGGGGAAAGGAGGTGACACGTGGCCACCGAGGCCTGAGCTGCAAAGGCCACATCAGGCCATGAGCAGGGCTAGTCTAGTCTGGGTCTAGCTCAGAAGATACCTGAGATGACAACCATGGCTCCCTTTACGCTTCACCCAGTGCACTGACTTCTCCAGTCTCATAAAGGGCTCAGCTTATTACTGATAGCCAAAAAACATGGGCAAGACCCAGTTACAATCTCTGAGAGGCAAGAGAGGGATCCTAGTGGACTTCTCCCCACCAGAAGGTCCTGCAGATGCCATGGGATGTAGGTCAAGTCAGCCCTTTGTCTCACTAGGGGAGAAAGCAAAAGCTCATCTCTGCTTTGTTGAGATGATCCTCTTGAGCAGTCGTGTTCACCAAGAGCAGAAAGGGCTGCTAAGGTGTGTTTAGTGTCTGCAAAGTGATTTGAAATCCTCAGATGAATTGTTTTGGCAAAGTGCTTTGAGTACTGGCACAGGGTGCCCAGAGAATCTGTGGCTGCCCCATCCCTGCAGTGTTCAAGGCCAGGTTGGATGGGGCTGGGAGCAGGGTCTAGTGGAAGGTGTCCCTGTATCCAGTTGGAACTGGATGAGCTTTAAGGTCCCTTCCAATCCAGACCACTCCATGATTCCATGACAGTGAGCACCAAGCACACAAATGGGATAGGACATGCTCTGGCAAAGAACACTGGAGCTCAACCTACTTTCTGACTGGTGCCTAAGGGTTTCACACAGGGTCTGAGCCCTCTGAGGTGTCTGTGTACATGGAAAAGGGAGGAAAAACATGGAAAGTTACGTTTTGCTACAGTAAAATGACAATGATACCATCTTCCTTTGTAATCTACTTTATACTCCAGCGAAGAATGTTTTAAGCTCTATGACAGTCCTCATCTTTCCCCACCTCTTTCCACCTTATATCAGGACATCACTCTCTATAGCTGGAGGATGACAGCTTTCCAAGACTATACAGTCCTCATGTTCCTTGTATCCTTTACATTTCCTTATAAAAGGAGTGGATTAAATGACCCACAAACAAAGCTGAAATCTCACTGTTATTTAATAGGATCATCTCTGTTATACAGAGGAACTTAAAGCTGGCAGAAAAAATAACACTGAAGAATTTAAGAGAAGGCTTCCTGAGGTGATTCACATCATCAGAGATCACCTCTCCAAGTTTTACTGGGAGTTGTGGAATTGCTGTGGTTTTATTAAAGTTTCAGGACTCAAAGGCATGTGTTGAGATTCAGCTTTCAGTGCAGTAAGTGCAGATAAAACTTAAAAATAACACTTCCCCTCCAGCTTCAAAAGCTCACAAAATTAGTTAAAAAATGAGAATCTGGCAATTTTTCCATTTAAAAAGGCACATGTTTCAGAAAACAACCTCCACATCCTTTAGAAAGTGACTGCTGGAGTTTTGGAGGCTGCCAGCCTTGGTGGTGGTTCTCGGATGAGTGGTTTCAGGCTCTTTTCCTAGAGCAGAGGCCAGCACAGGGGCAAAGTGCTTCCAGGAATCCAGGTGATGCTCCCAGGAAACATCTGTATGATGTAGGCAGAGATAAATTCTGGGTGTTTGGACCTGATAATACTGAAAAGCAGTGTTATTACACCATTGCTTCCTCCAGCTTGGGCACGCCTTCCTACCCTCCCTGGTGGTGCTCTGCTCCCCACTGAAAAATAGGGACAGTCAAACACCTCAGAAGAGCATGAGGAGGGCACCTAGGAAGATTGCAGGTCCAGTTCTGGATCTGTAATGCATCAGAAAGCAGAGGCATTGGTGGAGGAAGCAGCTCTTCCAGCTTCCTAATGGCAGCTTGGATAAGGCAGGTTCCAGTTTCTCAGTACCATGCAAATGTAAGCTTAGAACACCTCCCTTGGAAGCATGCACCCCATTAGACCACACAAACCACAGCCCATGATGTTGATCCCTGCTGTGGGGTACTCAGGGAGGTTTGCTGGGCTGTGGGTTTGCACCTAGCCTAGGGGTTCTCCTTCCCATGCTCCCAACACATCCGAGTCTGCACCTGAGCATAGGAGTATGTTCAAGGGCAATGAGAAGCATCTGCGTGTTGCCATTACGTGAGCAGATCTTGGTACTGCAGCTTGTAGAGGACAAAGGGACAAGCCAGAACTCCTCTCTCTTGAGACAGGAGCAATGCTCAGTACTTGGTTAATCAAATAAAATGAAATGGAAAACCCACAGCCCTGCACATCATTAGGCTGCGATTCAAAACCCAAACACAAATAAAACAATTTCCCTGTGAAGCTTGCAGAGTGAGAGCCCTGGACAGGTTTGTGTGTGCTGCGGCTTCAGAGGAAAAAGGGAAGGAAAAAAAGAACCTCCTAAATGGGTGAAGTCATTTTTCTTTGTTTTCTCTCATTTACATAGCGACAGATGCACAGTGAGACTGACATAAAGTGCAGTGCGAAGAGCTGGTTACACAAGGGCATCTCATGGCCCAAAGGATGGTTTTTAGCTTTGCAAACCTCCCCAAGAGCTTGGTCTGGTCACACTGTGTCCCTGTGCAGAGGAGATGGTGGGGAGATCGCTCAGGGGTGCACGAGGAGATGTACCCAACCTCCAGAACTGATTAATCAAAGCAACCACAGAGACACACGTTTTGGGTGTAAAAACCCCACTCTAAACCCCACGATACTTAATCACAGAATCCCAGAGAAGTCTGGGTTGGAAAGGACCTTAAGATCATCCAGTTCCAACCCCCTGCTATGGGCAGGGGTACTCCCCACTAGACCAGGTTGCCCAGGGCCCTGTCAGACTTGTCCCTCTTTTATAAAGAATAATGACAATAAATATAATCTAATGAATTATCTATAATCATGAAAAACTGCAGATGTCCAGCCTTTTATCTGAAGAAAATAGCAATAATATTAATATCTGATAGTTACAGCTAATGACAAATACATGTGCAGTGCAATAAGGTTGTTAATGGCTCTCATTTTCACTGATGTTATCATCATGCGAAGAATGTCAGGAATATTCATTTTTCAGCATGACTCAGGACCTCTATTGGGGAATTTTGCTTGTTTTAAGCTAAAAACAAAATACAATTTCCATTTCCAGCACTAAGTTCTGGCTTTCTGAGATGGGCAAACCTCACCAGTTGGTCTTCTTGTCTGCTGAAAAACCCATTTGCTCTAGATGGGAAGCAAAATATGGTGCTCGATGTGATTTGGTGGAATTGGTCAGGTTTAACAAAACCTTTTGTCTTCAAAGAAAATCCTCTTTGACTGATTGCAGCAGTGAGGCAGCCTGGAAAATGCAGCTGTGAGAGAAGCTCGTGCATGATGCAGGGCATGGGGAAGTCAGGGGCATGGGCATGGCAGGGGAAGGATCTTCTCTGCCATTATTTGAAGAGGATGGCCTGAACCAACTGTTCCATTAGCTCTGACGCAGAGCAGCCCTTGGGGTGTTGCATGGGAATGATCATGTCCTGGCAGCTGCTGGATGGGAGGATGAGATTGACCTTTGATTCATGGAATCACAGCATCACAGAATTAACTCCATTGGAAAAGCCCTTTAAGCTCATCAAGCCCATTAAGTCCAACCATTTCCAAGGCCACCCCTAACCCATGGCACTGAGGCCTCGTCTCCACGAGCTGTGAACTCTTGCAGGGATGGTGCCTGCAGCCCTGCCCTGGGCAGCCTGTTCCAATGCCTGAGCACCCTCTGGGGCAGGAATTGTTCCTCAACTCCATCCAAACCTGCCCTGGTGCAGCTTGAGGCCGTTTCCTCTTGTCCCATCCCTTGTTCCTTGGGAGCAGAGCCCAGCCCCTCCTGGCTCCATCCTCCTGTCAGGCACTTGTAGGCAGCGATCAGGTCCCCCCTGAGCCTTCTCTTCTCCAGCCTGAACCCCCCAGGTCCCTCAGCCGTTCCCCATCACACTTGGGCTGCAGACCCTGCACCAGCTCTGTTGCCCTTCTCTGGACCTGCTCCAGCACCACAATACCACAACCTCACTCCCATTCCAGGACCAGGGCTGTTCTTTCCCTACCTGGCCATGTCCTTTTACTGAAAGATCTGTGAATGTGACTGTCATTGGAGAAAAAAGGATGTGGTGCCTGCTCCGAACAATTAATCCGCCTTGTTTCTGGTCATTTAACTTGTTCTTTCTACCCCACTGGGAAAAGGAAAGGAGCTGATTATGCATGGTCTACCTGTGCAAATATAAGACATCAACTGGAGTACATCGACTAGGCATGAAGGAGAAACAAATTCCTGGGCTCTGGAAGGCTTTCAGTCAATGTAACAGAGGAGACGGAGGAGGAAGCTGCTAGATGAATTGTCAACGGCAAATACTTGGTGCAACTCTGCTCCTCTCTGCAGTACATATCCTTCCCCATTTCCTTCACACTTGCACCTTAAAAATACCAAAGTCCCAGGCAAAGAGGTGTCACCCCTGGGTGCTAGATTCACTCAGATAATGCAGCCTCGTCCTGTGGGAAAAGCCCTCCGGGTGTGTTTGGGAATGATGAGCTCTCCACGGAGTCTGTCTGAACCAGAGGATCCTCTATGAGGCTGAAACCCCACTGCCTGCCCCAGCGGTCCCTTGGGAATCATGGAATGGTTTGGCCTGGGAGGGACCCTGTGCCAGTGCCTCAGCACCCTCACAGGGAAGAACTTCTGCCTAAGAGCTCATCTCAGTCTCTCCTCTGGCAGGGTAAAGCCATTCCCTACAGGCCCTTGTCTAAAGTCTTCCAGATTTCTTGTCGGCCCCTTTAGGCATTCAAAGACTGTCACAAGTCTCCCATCCTCGCTCAGCTCCGTGGCTCTGTTCTCTTGTCACCATTCCTGCTTCCTTAGAGTTATGATGAAAGGGACCTCAATCTGTCTGTAACTGGGACGATCCACCTGCAGGTTCAATGTCTGAGCCTTGCTCTGCTTTCCACAGGGACCTGAAATGCCACCAGATCATCGAGGCCATTCCAGGCATTTGTGACCATCCCTCCTTGTCGCTGGCATCAGCTTTCCTGTCTTGGGGGTCTGTGTGCTCCTTTCCGACACCATCCCACATGGCACTGCCCTGTGGGCTGGCCCTGAAGGCACCATGGCAGCTCTGCAGTTCAGGACAGCAGCAGGCTGGGAGGCAGAGAGCTGCTGCCAGATGAAATCACACTGCAATGGAACATGAAGCATGAAGCTATCAGGGAGCAATGCTGGCTCCCGGCAGTCCTGTCCAGCGCCAGATCTGCTGGCAGAGGATGAGGAAGGCATGAAAGCACCTGAAGATATCACACAGCGAGCAGCTTGGCACCCAGACCAAAGGAGATCCTGGCTGTGAGGAAGAATAGCGAGGGAGGATGAAGAGAAGCCATCAGGTTCTGCTGCAGGTAATTAACCTGCGAGGTCACCAGTGCCTTGGCTGAGAGACTGCAACAGCTCATTAAGAGGGTTTTGACAAATTGGTTCCTTCTTTGTCCTCTCTTTCTTCTCAGAATAGGAGAAACTGGCTTCTGTCTGCAGTATGAGATGTGCCCGAGGTCTGGGCAGCAGCAAGGGAAGCAAGCGCTCTGTGCAGATGGAAGTAAATGGGCTCTTCATTAACAGCTCTAGTTCTTGTTGGAGGGCTGAGGGAGGGACTCCTGTCAGGTGAATGCACATTCTGTGTCCCATGGCTCTCCCTGACTTTTCTTACAGCTTTTTCTCCATGCTCCAGCTTTCAAATTGGCCACAGGAGGAGGAACTGGGTGCTGTGATCAGCCTGAGCTTGGCTCATGGATCGTCTCACCCTGGGGCTCAACTGTCCCTTCGCTTTGCTTCCTATTGACTGCTGAAGCTCAAGTTGGTGCCGTGCTCTTCCTCATCAGGAGGGATCTGACTTGAGCACTCCCTGTTCATGTTTGCTGGGGCAGCCTCCTCGGATGGCACAAAGCCAGTCTGCTTATTTCATGTGTCCTTTGATGAGTGGCTATGGGGTTTTTCCCCTTTAATCTCAGTAATCAAAGCCACAGCTGCCAGAGCCTTAGAAGTGATGCAAGTACCAGCAATCTCATAATACTCCATAACACACACCCCTACACCTGCTTCCACTCTCCCTGCCTCTCTCTGTTGATGCTCCCAGGTGTAACACTCCATCTGGGTGGTGGGACTTGTGAGGGGAACAACAGACCTTTTGCTGGTCTCACCCAGGAATTCCAGGAAAGTCACTGTTACGGTGGAGACACCAGCTCCAAACCCTTCTGATGCTGTCTGCTTTGGTTTGAGACCAGCAGCACCTGAAGAAGTTCTTCCTCTTTTGTCCTTTATCATCTCTGCTTTTTGTTTGTGCTTTCTTTCCATCCTTTTGTTACACATATGGCTCTGGAGTTTACACAGGACATGCAGGGAAATGTGTCACAAGGGAGACAAATGTTTCTGTTCCATCTTGGCGTAGCTCAGTCAGCAGAAAGTCAGGATAATACCAGCTGCTGGAAGAAACGTTAGTGATTTTCCTTCCTGGAGAGAGGCATCATTGCAAGTATCACCCGGTTTGGTATGAAACCGTGATGCCACGTGTGTAACTGGCTCAAGTCCTACAGCTTTACTTGCAGAAATGATCTTATTTCAAGCTCAGGATAGGGGGAAGTAAAAGGAAATGTTTCTATTCTTTAGCTACACCAACCACCAAATAACTAAATGAATAAGTCAACCGTGATGGTCAATTATGAAGATTCATTCCAACCTTCCCAAGAATCCAGAATGTTGGAATTCTCTGCTTCAACCCCCTTTAAGGGGTATTTCGGGACTCTGCACTGGCTTCAACTTCTAGTTCCTTTGCAGCACAATGACTGTGGATGTCTAAATGTGCTCAGGCTCAGCCAGGCGGCTCCATCCTGCTCTCTCCGGTAGTGCTTCTTTATTTAAGTAACATAATTTCAAGCCAACCTAATTGAATGTGTAATGAGCACAATAATTGTGCCAAATGAGGCGTGTGATAAGCTACACATGCGTCAGATGACATTTCCAAAGAGTTCTGGAGTTCTTTAGAAGCATCACCAGGCACCAGCATGAGAACACGCGTGTTCGTGCTCTTCAGCTTGGACCTGTCATGGCAAATGCCCAGAGAAGCTGTGGCTGCCCCATCCCTGGCAGTGTTCAAGGCCAGGTTGGACACAGGGGCTTGGAGCAAGCTGCTCCAGTGGAAGGGGTCCCTGCTTGTGGCAAAGGTTGGACCTGGATGGGCTTTAAGATCCCTTCCAGCACCCAAAGGAGAGCTGAAAATGCATCAGACAACACAGCAGTGATTGCTGGCATGGAGCAACCTTCCCTGGGTTCTAGACCTCTGCATAGTTGAACAGATTAAGGTACCTCCTTGATCTTTTATCTGTTGCCATCTGGAAATCTGGCTTCCTCCACGCATTTTTACACCCCTTTCCTTTCTCTCTCCACTGCAGTCACCTTTCCTGAACTACTCCTTCCACCCCAAAACTCCACATCTCCTGCAGGCACCTCCCCAACCAACAGAGGAGTCACAGCAGTAATTTAGTCCCCATACTAAACACAGAAACTCTCATAAAGAGTCAGGATATGTGCAAGGAGCTTCTGGGGAGCCCAGCGCTCTCCCTCAGTGAATCAAGGCTTCCAATTATTTTTCAATAAAGGTTTCTCTGAGCTGCAAAGAGCTTTACACACAAAAATGTCTTTACAACATCAAAAACTGGTTAAATGCCGGGAAGAAAGAAAGAAAGACCTCACCCAGACAGAGCTTTCTATAACTCGGTGCTGTCTTTATGCCTGTAATCCTTACATACATACATATATCTTAATTTCCTGTCACTAAAAGCCTTTTGGGAAGAAGAAAAGTCGTTCCAGCCGCTCTGTCTATTTTTGATAAGTGCATGAGTATGTACATTAGCGAAACTACATAAAAAAAGACATGGTTTAGAATTATTTTAATTAAAATGTGATTGCACAATTGTTTAAAGAGATAAAAATAATTCTCATCCATTTTAATTAGTTTTTGGTTTCACATGCCTGGAGCATCTGCTCCTGTGCTGGGCCTTTGGCCCCTCCTCTGACTCCTGCCTTCCCCATACCCACGGCTCCTTCTTGCTGCCCCTTCACAAGAGGCAATGCTGGGAATGTGGGGCATGGGCAATACAGCAGCACAGAGGAGAGGGTTTCTGTGCTGTTAGAAGTGCTCAGTGTATTTCCCACACTGATAACTTGCTTGGAGCAAGCTGCTCTCGTGGAATTGTCCCTGCCCATGGCAGGGGTTGGAACTGGATGAGCTTTAAAGTCCCTTCAACCCAAACCGGTCTGGGATTCTATCATCTCTTCCAACAAATCACTCCAATGTTTAACTCCTATTGGACACAGGTATATTATTGCCTTCCTCTTTCCTGGTTATGACCGTTGATTCTGTAGCTTCTATTCCTTCGTTGCAGTGGGTACATTAGAAACACTGTAGGAGATGATGAATTGATAATTCTTTCTCCAGGTGCTGTCCTTCTGTGGCATTCCCATTCCCTTCCTCTTCAGACAGAATATCAATGGACTTTGCTAATACCAGGAAAACGGCAGTAGTGCAGATTCCCCCTACCTCTGCAATTACATTTCTCAAACCTTCTCCCCTTTGCAAATATTTTCTGCTTTGCAACAGCTGAGGTTTGAAAACAATGCTCTGTGCACAGATACGTCGGCTTTGCTCTTGTTTGCTTTTATCCCCCTGAAGAAAATAGAACTGATTCATTTACTCATTGCATTTAAATGAACCAACTGCTTGACTCTTCTTTTGTTTCCTTATTGTGTCCAAAACAACCTGCTGTTTGGTTTCCATAAGTTTACTCATTACTCACACTTGTTAACCAAGAGATGTGAATACAGAGGTGCCATTCGTCTGGTTACTGATCATTAGTTTTTGCCAGCATCTCTCATCCAGCTCTTGTGGCACTGTCTCTGCTTCTCAAGTTGATGTCTCAAACTTTCCCTTACCAGGAGAAGGATGGATTCTTAGTGGTAAATAAGAAGCAATTCAAGATAATTGTCCTTGTTTTTGGAAGTAACTTTGTTCTTTAGCCAGACTCTTGACAGAGCTTTTCTTTCCATGAAGAGCTGCTCCCTTGATTAGAGACACACTCGTTTGGATTCTCTGCTCCAGGTGGTGCGGAGACCCTCCCCATGTTACTCAAGGCAACCACTCGAACCATTGTCCCATGTTAGGTATCCCACCCACCTCACACCAACATTCTCCATTGCATTCCCCTCATTCCCTTTTCCTTCACAGGCTACAAGCTTGCTCTGGCTGTGAATCACTCCCTGTCGTGATCCCAGCAGAGCCCTTCACTGTGCTACAGAGGTGCCCCCAGCACACACAACGCAGCAGGGAGAGCCTCTGATGCACCACAGCAGGGAATGGCTCGGGAACAAGAACTGCCTTTTGCAAGGTACTGGGAGGATTTACACTTTGTTTTCACTTCCCTCTGATGTGAAACCAGGACCCTTCAACACTGGGCTCATTGCTGGAGGAGAGCTCAGTGGTCAGAAGAGTGGTCAGACTCTTCAGGTGGAAGAGTCTCCATTCGGGTTCATACCCTACTTGCAGCAGCATGTCTTTGGGGATGCCCCATCCCTGGCAGTGCTCAAGGCCAGGCTGGACACAGGGGCTTGGAGCAAGCTGCTCTAGTGGAAGGGGTCCCTGCCTGTGGCAGGGATTGGAGCTGGAGGAGCTTTAAGGTCCCTTCCCACCCGAACCAGAAACAAACACCCCTGACAGCTGCTGTCCTGACCATTGCACAGGCAGTCCCTAGTTACCAACCCACAAGTTCAATCCAAATCCCAAAAGCTTCACTGAAAGAGACTTATTTCAATGTTTTAAGAAATGGTCTCACTCATCAAAGCACCATTTATTGTGTTTAAGAAGAAAAGGTTGGCTGAAAAGTTGCCAGTTAGCTCCAAGAAGGATTGCTTAGAAAGTCTCTGCCAGGATGTTCCGGCAGGGAATGCACTTTCTTGGGGTGCTCACTAAGCTGCAGCAGTCACTGACTTGATCAAGGAGCAGGGGATAGTTGTCCTGGACCGTGATGGAATAGAATAGTGATCAGCCAGGAGCTCTCGTGGCAGATAGAGCAGGGCACATCACCAGAATGGGGTGTGAAAACAGTCTCAGCCTTTAAACCTCATCTTCCATCCCTACAGTGGAAAATTGATGTAGAACTCGGAAACAACATGTGCCTGTAACTACCAGCCCTGGGTTGTGTAGCACAGACTGTGTCCTCTGGGATAACTCCTCTGGGATAACTCAGATGGGTTTCTGGAGGCAAATGAGGATCAAGAGTGTCCATTCTGTCTTTCTATAGCCTTTGTGCTTCACTTTCCAAAGTGAGTGGGGCATCTCTTATGGGCTGCACAGGCAGTAGGGAGTCAGTGGAAATGCTTTGCCAGGCAGACAGTGCAGGACCAGGGGACATTTGCAATTTTGTTTGGTTGGCTAAGCCAAAAGCAGAGATTCCCCTCACCTCCCATCATGGACCCCATCTCCGTCCTTTTCTACCCATGCTTTGCAAGTCAGGGGTCAACACAAGTCTCTTGCAAAAGGTTAACACTGAGTTCATCGTGGAATATGGACAATAACCCTCGAGTTCTGCAGCACTGCTGCACCCCAAGCCATTCCTCAAGCAGGGCTGTCAGCAATCACTTTTCCTTTCTCGTTCACAAGTTGCTAATATCCGCAGAGGAGCAAAGAAGTGTTATTTCCCTGAGAAACCTCATGTGTTTTATGAGATGACAGCCCTCTCTTCCTAGGCAGAGAGGAGCATTCCGAACCACCCCAGGGTTGTAATTTGCTAGATGACCCCTCATTTCAGTGTCTCCACTGCTCACTGCCCCTGAGCACAATTATCACCACCCAGCCATAGTCACCCCAGGCACTTCTGGCTATAGATTTTCATCACTGCATTGAAATCAGAGAGATCAGCACTGCCGTCACCCTGTGGGGAAGTGATGAGAAGGGACACACATCTCTGGATGTCATGCTGGGATTATTAATAGCCCGTCCTCACTAGCAAAACCACAGCATTAACCTTCCTAAAAAGCACAACTGCAGGCCTGTGGCATGTTCAGGAGAGCAAGTGACTCACTGAAGGCTGTTACATTGATTATTCCGGAGTGTTTTGAAGTTCCCATGTCTATGGGAACAATGGCTGTGACCAACCTCCCCTCCTACAGCTGCCAAGAAGCTTTCAGATCTCCCAGGGTGATGCATTAAGGACAAGGCAAGAAGGCCCATCAGTATTTTTGTGCTGCAGGAAGCAGTTGTTGGTAGTAAGAAGAGATGGTTCTGGCTTTCATCAGCGAGACAGGGATCAGTTGGATGATCCGGGGTGAGGTTTTCATCTATGAGCGGTTTGCTGCCTGATGCCCACAGTGAGAGTCAGGAGCTGGTTAGTGAAGGTACCCAGGTCTGGAAACCTCACCATGAGCTTGCTCACTGTGCTTGGTCTGGTGAGTCCCACCTTCAACCCCACAGGCCACCAGCTACGAAGGTGACCTCGCCGTCCATGTACAGTGTGGATGTTTCCATGCCAGACATAGGTGACATGAAAGCTTACAGTGGGGATGGGAGAAGGTGGTAAGTAGGACAAGTAGACCACCTCACTTCAGGGGGTCATCGAGGAGGAACTCGATGGATCATAACACATACAGGCATCACAGAGGAAGCCTTGCAGTAGCACATTCTCTGATTACATTACTAAGAGCATGTGAAGCAAGATCTGGTCTCACATTGTGAAGCCAGTGTTTGTTTTCACTACGTTTGCTATTGAAGGTGACGTCTGGAAGACGTGAAGGGCTCGTGTCCCATCACGCTGCCATCCCTCTCCTCTGCCATGGAGACAGCGTTAGCTCATGTGTCTGCTGGACATGTGAGCTTTGTGATTTCTCCCATAGCAGACCCAGACACTTCCTCGCAGCCCTAGAGGGGCTCGTGCTGCTCATCTGCACCAATTCACCATCTCTGTTCCTTCCCAGCCTGCCCACAGCTGCTGGGGGACGGACCGTAAAACCCATAAAACAGCAGGAAAAGGGAATATGGTTTGAAGCCAGACCAGCTCAGGACAAGATGGTTGGGCTGAGAATGAATGGCTCAGGGGAAAACAGAAGGCAGAACTAGGTAATGTCTTCTTTATTTCTGTTCCACTGCATCCCTTGGTGAGTTCTACCTTTGCCCCTCACTGCTGTGGGCCTGAGCAGTCTGGACCAGCACTGGCTGGGAGTTACAGTTGAAGATCAAGAAACCAGAAAGCAGAAAGGGGAATTCATTCTGCTGTTTCAGGTAATGGAACTCTCCAGGCTTTGTTTTGAAATGGCTCAAGACGAAGTTCAAACATCCAAGAAGAATATAAAGTTATCCTGCCTCTGTTTAAGGGACAATTTGATCTCTGCCGACCATAGTGCTTCCATGGATCAATGGGGAGAGGCAACAAGGTAGGAATGAAACCTGCTGTAATTAGGAGCCAGAGTTTCATGTGAAAAAGGAGCTGAAGTGCCTTCATTTCTGTTACCTGGCTTGTGCCATTAGATCCATAGGGATGGAGCAGGAGAGCTGGAAGGTACAGGGGACTTGGTGCTGTGGCTGGCTGGTCTCTGCTGTGTTAAATACGAAGCTGTGCATTACTCCCAGGTATATGCTGAAAGAAATGAGAGGAACAGGGCAACAAGGAGGGCAGAAGGAGAGAACTGGGGTGGTTAACTTCTTTTCCTCATTGCTCTCCTTGAGTTTGCAATGAAGTCCTACAAAAAAACATTTCCCAGGGAAATGTCCATCTTGTCCAAAGAGTTTTGAAGGGGAAAGAGAATATTGAAAGGCAGATTTCCAGCCAGTTTTGTTAATGGATAATGGGACTGTCTCAATAACAGGGTGTAAGGACAGGATTTCTCCAGAGCCTGTGTATCAAGAAGCCCTTTTTCCTGCTTGGATCAAAGGAAATCTGTATATTGGGGAAAGAGCCTCCCTGGTCCCCAGCACAGGCTGTGTATGTGTGTGCACACACAGGATGGCTCTGGCCTGCTGGAAAACTCCTGCTTGCCATCACATGGGAAAATCGAAGGTGACACAGAGAAAGGAGAGGAGGAATGGGGCAGAGGTTAAATCACTGTGGGCTGGGAAAACCATTCCCAGTGCACGCAGACTGCAGGGCTCCAGCAGAGAAGAAACCAGCCCTATATATTGCATGCATGTGCTCAGTCTGGAGGGTGCAGCACATGGGTGGTACCCAGCACTGCTCAGGTTATCATGTAGTGAAGGGGTAAACTGAGGCACGGGGTGCATGCAAGGTGTATCCTGAATTGCAGGGGGTCACGGGCAGTTCCTCATCACAAACTCCACAGGGACTATTCACAGCCCAGAAACCACCCGTGTGCTGGGCTGCACCAGAAGAAGCATGAGCAGCAGGTCATGGAGGTGATCCTGCCCCTCTGCTCTGCTCTCATGAGACCCCACTTGCAGCACTGTGTGCAGTTCTGGTGTCCTCAACATAAGAAGGACATGGAACTGTTGGAACAAGTCCAGAGGAGGCCACGAGGATGAGCAGGGGCTGGAGCACCTCCTGTATGAAGACAGGCTGAGGAAGTCGGGGCTGTTCAGCCTGGAGAAGAGAAGCTGCGTGGAGACCTCAGAGCAGCTTCCAGTGTCTGAAGGGGGCTACAGGGATGCTGGGGAGGGACTCTTCATTAGGGACTGGAGTGATAGGACAAAGGGTGATGGGTTCAAACTGAAACAGGGGAAGTTCAGATTGGAGCTAAGGAAGAAGCTCTTCCCTGTGAGGGTGCTGAGGCGCTGGCACAGGGTGCCCAGAGAAGCTGTGGCTGCCCCATCCCTGGCAGTGCTCAAGGCCAGGTTGGACACAGGGGCTTGGAGCAAGCTGCTCCCGTAGCAGGGCTTGGAGCTGGATGAGCTTTGAGGTCCCTTCAACACAAACCAGGCTGGGATTCTGTGACTACAGGCACAGGATCTGGTGCTCCCAGCCCCGTGCCACCCCCATGCAATGTAATTAACCCCAGGAAGGGGTGTGTGTATTAGCCCTATCTATGCCCCGGGGGGGGGGGGGGGGTACATCCTGCTTCCCCAGGTCCCCCCATCACTCAGGCTCCCTCACCACTGACATCTCTTTTGGGCAGTTCCTCAGCAGGGCAGTAGCACAGCAATGCCAACCACCTCCCCTGGTGGCACACACCGAAATGTGCTGCCGATCTGTCACATCAGTCAGTGCTTGTTAATGCGCACAGCAGAGCCTGCTCCCCAGCACATGCTCAGGCCACTGAGCCGAGGCAGCTCCCCTGCCAGTGCCTGCGCTAATGAAGCCTTGAAAGTCCTGTCTGCCCACGTCGTTTGTCAGAAGATAATTCACCTTCATAGTCTGAGTGATGGCAGGCGCTCAAGCGGCCGCGCTGGCTCGGATCCTGGCCTCTCTGCAAAGGAAACCCTCTCTCCAGCTCTAAGGCACTAAGTGGGGCCCTGGGGTGAGGCCCTCAGAAGGGAGAACATCTCTGGGACTGATGCTGCATCCCAGAAACAGGGCAAAGTGAGCATCTTCAAGGCTCAGGGTGCAACCACAGCTGAACGAACCACGTAGAACTTTAAGGAATGGGCTCAACCTCATCTGATTTCCAGCCTCTCCCCATTCAACGTCTATGTGGGGATGGGGCTGAGTGTTCCAAGCAGCTCTCTTTTCCCTCCCCATGCACACCATGGCTGGAGATGGCACCCTCGGCTTTGAGAGAGGGAACTGATCTCAGGACAAGGTTCTGTTCACAAGTCCAAGGCAGCAGCTGGTAACTTCACTGCTGTGAGCAGCACTTCACATGCAAACTATCAGCATGAAGGTAGCCAGGGTCTCGGAGCAGGAAACGTTCCTGTTTCTTTAGCTGCCTTCTCAATCCTTTCTAGGATTTAGGATCCAACAGTAGCAATTTTCAACTAAAGCCCTGAAAATAAAGAACAGGCGGCTTGTACATAAACATCTTCCTTATGTTTTAAAGTGACTTAAATAGAGGAAATCATGACTCAAGACAAAATCATTATTCTTTCCTTATCTCAGTAGCTGCCTGTTCAGCTTCACAGTCTCTATAACTTGTATGGGAGCACGCCAGTCACCAGGGAGAAATCAACTTGAGTGCTCAAGTACACTGTGAGGAGAGGATGAACAGGGAGAACTGGAAGCCCCAGGAAAGAAGTTGTGAGCCTGAAGTACATCCCCGCCAGCCACAGTTCAAGATAACAGCAGCTTGAGAGCACCAAGTGAAAAGGAGAAGTGCCACGATCAGACAAAGCAGCAGAGAGGACTCAGTAAGTGTTCTGCTTCAGACAGCTCATCTCACTGTTAAAGAGAGAAAACAACTTAGAGCATCACTGTGCCTTCAGCCTCCTGCTCAGCAGGGAGATGCAGCCTGGCCAGCAGAAGCAAATCTCACCCCTGTTGTCTGCCACCAAAGACCCTCACTCACAACTGAGCATCCTCTGTATCCAACATCCACCACCACCACCACCACCACCACCACCACCACCACCACCACCACCACCACCACCTCTGGCTGCTGCAAAGCCTCCCCAGGAGCTGACTACAAACTCAGACCCACAGCCCAGCCCAGGGCTCCTGCTGCAGCACATAGAAGGTTGTGAGCAGTTACTGGATCTTCATCAGTTACCACCTCCAGCTGAAGGCACTCACACTGAATGGCTTCACTGGAACACAAGCGAACCCATCAGCCAGCCTGGACGGATGCAGGCTGGTGGCTTCCACTGGGCTAGCAAGTTGTTGTGAGTCCTAGTCCATTAATCTGCCCCTTCTGCAGCTGAGTCTTTTGAGATTTAGGCACCAAACTCAGCGCCGAGCATTTGAATTGGTTAAATTATGCAGCAGGTTGAGCACTGGGATCACCATTCTCTCAAACCCCTCTCGAGCTACTGCCTACCTGGTTGGTCTTATTAAATGCTGTTTCCAATGAAATATATTCTATTTGAAGCATGAAAGGACCATAAAGATGAGCTGCCCGGCTCACAAATGGATGTCTGGTGAATGCTGCAAGCCTGGTTCAGCTCTCAGGAGAGGCAAAGAGCAACAAGTGCCTTATGCTGGCTGGCTTTGGCAAAGGCTGCCTGGGAGGATGCTGCAGCCCCACGTACCTCTGACAGCCCTGGTTCATTCTGGCTTTAACTGACAGCAGCGGGACATGGGGACCTCTGATGGTGTGGTCCAGGCAGCGCAGGCCCCCTTAGCCCTGCAAAGAGCCGGGCGGGAGGGAGGGAAATGCTTTGTTTAGCAAAGAGCCAAGATAAATGACCCTGTCTCTGCAGCTTGATTATCCCAGTGACAATGATTTGTCACTGCGGGATCCGGGCTGGAATCTCCGTGGTGACAAATGAAAGCTTTCAGGGCTCTAATGGGGCATAGTGGGCAGATCTCGCATCTCCCCTCCCTCGCCCAGCACTGGCTCTGCCATTACCTAAGGATGCGTCTCTTCACGGGAGGCAAGGAGACACTGCCTTCTTTCATAAAAAGGTATTTTTTATAAGGAAAAGGTATTTTTATAAGAAAAAGTTATTTTTATAGGGGAAATCTGTTTTTATAAAGAAAAATCTTTTAATAAAGATTTTTTAAATAAAAAAAAATCTCTTTTTATAAGGGTATCTATTTTTATGGGGGGAAGAAGCATCCTTCACAGAGCCTCTTCTTGTAATTTTGGTGGTGGTTCAAAGCACAGCAAAGGCCTTCAGGACCTCAGCTTCCCAGATGGAAAGGCTGCAGGTCAACGGGAGACAGGAGCATGAGAGCCTTCTGCTGCCAGGGGACCCCAGTGAGGAGCAGGGCAGCCTCATCACAGCACATAAGGGTGATGATGGCGATCCATAAATCCACTGGATTCCCAGCACATCACCCCGTGCCTCAGTTTCCCCATCTGTAAAGCAAGGCACAGTGACTTTTCATTGCTCCCAGGCCAGCCCCACAGACCCTGGGGACCAGGAAGGGATGACATGAAAAGAGCATCCTGGAAAGGCTTTTCCCAAACGGAGCTGCTCTTGCTTTGGTTGGGAGTGGGAATTCTCAGCTGCAGGAGCTGGTTCTGCGGGGAAGCAGCATGTGTGAACACTGCATTGCAAATCTTTGCAGGCTCACTCGCTGGAAATGGATAATGTGCACTCCCAGCTATGGATCAGAAATGATACCTCGGGCTTATCAGAGCAATCACAGCTCAGCAGCAGCGCTCAGTGCCTGAATGCCGCAGACTGCAAACAGGATTCAAACACAAGGAAGGAATGAACTGGAAGAAATTGCAGGCCAGAGCAAATTTCAGCTCCCAGAGAGATTATGGTGGAGAATTATGCCCTGTCCCTGGGCTGAGAGCAACAGAGCCCTGAGTGCTCTGTGCTGGCCGGGAAGGGAGGACCCAGACAGTATTTTTCCTATGTATTCAGAGCATTTGGCTTTCCCCTCCTGTTTCTGTCACCTTCCCAGCAAGGAAGGGTTGTAGTGGTTCAGCCGAGGAACGCAGACCCCTGGAAGCCTGTGGAGCAGCAGTGCAAAGAGCTGCATTCTCCTGGCCCTGGGGCACACACGGCTCTTGTCCCTGCTTGTTCTCCTTGGCGAGTCCCCCTCTACCTCGCTCCTCAAGCCTGCAGAGTTCAGCTGCCACTTAAATAAGAAACATGTTTTAGTGTGACACAAGGGAGAGCTTTGGGGCATTTAGTTCTGGGATGGAATTAAAGGAAAAGCAAGTAAATTCCATCAGAGTGTGTCAGTCTGTGTTAGCATTCCCCTGGACCAGTGCAAACTTCCTTCTGTTGGAAAAGTGACATTTCTGCTCCCACAGCTCATAAACCCCATTCATTTTCACCCAGCACACACCTGGGTTGGGTGCTGGTTTTAGCTGCTTCTGGAAAAGTCTCCAACAAAACTTCAGCTGCAGGTGTCCAAGAAAATATCCCAAAGGAGAGAGTGGGGAAGTGCTTTGGAGTGTGTCCTGCACAGAAGCAATGAAGAATTCCAGCCTTTTGCAATCCTTCAGTACATTCAAGTCTTCTCTGGCTTTCAAGCTGCTCCCCAGTGCAATTCCAAGTGCTCGTATCCACCTTGGGACCAGCCCCAGTTCCATCCTAGCATCATGTTGATGTTCCTGCCTTGCCAGGGCAGGTTAACTGAGGATTCTCCACTTCACCCATTCAGTCTCAGGCAAGTCCCTTCCTCTCAGAGTCAAGTTTCAGGCTCCACTGGCGAGTTTTACTTGAATAAAGACATTAGGGTTGATTCTGCAGTACCTGGGAGCATTCATTACGTCTGCAGGTCTCTGGAAGGGTCACTTCATCATTGCTGCAGATGAGGAGTCTGGAAGAACCCAGGGATGTAACTAATGAGCAAGCTGAGCAGAGGTGGGGGCAATGGACCATTTACAGGGACGTGGCCTGAGGCAGCGACGATGGGGAAGATACAGGAGCGGAGGAAGGAGAGTGGAGTGGACTATAGGACTGGTTTTGGTTAAATAAAGGCAGTCACCAGGCAGAGGTTGTCTTTATGCAGGCAGTGGGCAGGGTGGTGGTAAAACACTTTGCAATAAGCTTTTACTGGTGCCTCCCTCCATCACCTGAGGGCTGCTCCCTTCTCAACCCCTTCATCTTCCTCACATTGGCGTTGTCCCCCTTGCACACCTTATATCGCTATTGCTTGCTGTGTGACACGACTGTCACATCTGCTAGTGCCAGACTGAGCCTTCCTGATCTTCAGCCACTTCTCGGCAAGTTGTCAGCAGGACCAACCCCATCCTTTTATCTTTTATCTGCCACCAGCATTATCTATGTGGATTTCTCCCTGTCACTTTATCAACAGCTCCAAAAGACATCATCAAGGAGATCTGGAAGAAGAAACCTGAAACATGTGTCAGTAATTGCCTTATTTTGGCAGCCATATATTGCCTCATCCCCTTTTTGCCCCCACAGGGTGATGTGCAGGACACCCACATCGCGTCCTACCGGATGAAAGGTTTGTCAGCTTTAACCTACTGCACTCTCAAAACTGCACTGAGTGAATCTCCCTGCTCGATGCAGGAGGATCCTGGCTGAAATGCAAGGCAGCCACGGGTGTGCACGGAGGAGTCTGGGCAGAAAGTGATGATCAATTGAATTTCCTTTTAAATCTGCTTGAGAAAATATTATGCCCTGCAGAGTGATTGTTAGCCTGAGTGAGCAGGGAGAGCAGTGCAAGGAGCCAGTTCTCCATGCCTGAGCCCTGTTTCATTAGGCTTTGCCTGGGAAAGAGGTGGGCATAGTGAATCTATCAAGTAGGGATTGATGGTGAAGTCAAAGCCTGTAGTTTGGCTCCTCTTCCAGAGCTCAAGCTGCTTCCTAATCCCAGATGCTTTATATGTTGCTATAGAAATAGCACAAAGCTCTGCTCGAGCTGCGTTACACCCTCCCCTGCGCTCGGATGTTTTGGGATATGATGGGATGAGAGGATCTCTCCCAGTGTCCTGGATCCCCAGCAGCCTGCAGATGATTTTCCTCTGCTCTTCCTCAAATAACCCATCAAAATTCCTGCCTTCCTCACCCCAGGAGGAAGCTCTCCATTTGCACTGGGCTGCAATATGAGAGAGGCATCACTGAGCTCTGCTTAGTGACATATTTAGGGTCTTATTATTATTTATTATTGGATCTTGCAAACACTTCCGATGTGGAGCCAGTGCTTTGTGTGCCTGGGATCAGGGGTGATCACCTTTCCATAGGTGATTGTAATCTACATCCAAATCTTGCAGGATATGAGATATGAGACCTGAAAATTGCATTACAACGTGATACAACTTTAGATCACTTTTAATTGCCAGCATTTATCACTTCCAGTGTTTTCTCTCCTCTCCAGCCCCACCGAGTTGAACTCATCTCTGGGAACCTTGCTTAGCTTTCAGGAAGGAAAATAAGCAATCCTAATAAAAAGCATAAGCCTCAAACTCAAACAACTCTAAACTTTTTGGTGCATTTCCTACATCACTTCAGGAGAATACGTAATGCAAATCATTTATGAGCTGGGGAGAGTCTATTTTCCCTGACTGAGGAATGACTTTTTGCAAGCACTGCTGTGGCTTTAGCTATAGGAAGGAGGAGGGCAGTCCAAAATGAGGGCATTGAACCATTCCACACAACTCTCTCCATGTGGTATGCGTCCTGGGGAACACACAACATGGACTTGGTGTTGGACAGCATTGCCTTGGGAAGCTGTGGGAAGCCAGAGAAGGAATGGTCTTCACATGAAGAGTGTGAATAACCTCAGTTGTAATAGTTACTGATAAAGAAGATATCACAAGTCAGAGTAACTCCAAATGTCAAATCAGCTGTCAGTTATAAAGGATTCAAGAGAGGAAAACAGACTATTTCCTGTTCATAGCCTCTTGGAGAGGTCTAGATGCATCTGAGGTCTATTCTAATTTGACAGTTCTTGTGTTCTCCAGTGAAATCTCCAGGAAGTCTGGAAAAATACCCTGCTACACCTTATTTCTCCACATCTCTGGTAGGGGAAGGTTGCTGTGTCCCTTAGAGCCTGAGCAGCTGACTGAAGTCACAGCTAACAAACACTCAATACTTTACCTTCCACTTTGACTCTCATTACAATAGATGCTCTTCATCTGTGCTTTGCCCTCAAGTAAATGGGTCACTAAGCAGTTAAAAAGCTTCCCAGAAGCTAATCAATGGTCAGCTTAGGTGATCCTTTCTGACCCTCTTTGTTTTTTCCCTTGCTGGAACTAGAGCAAACACCTGCTCATGCGATGGTTTGAAATGCATTGCTAGTATGAACCATTCCTTTAAAAGCCGTGCATTGAACACATGAATTATGTGAACTCCCAGGATATTTGATATGGAAGAGAGAGATCTCTGCGACCGTGAGACCTCCGCAGCTCTCGCTGGAGGAATCTGGGTGGTGTGTGTGTGCTCAGTGCCTCAGTTTCCCCATTTGCAATGTTAAACACAGAAGAACATCCCTGGCTCAACGTCAGGTTGGACAGGGCTTGGAGCAAGCTGCTCTAGTGGAAGGTGTCCCTGCCCATGGCAGCGGTTGGAACTGGATGAGCTTTTAGCTCCTTTCTAACCCAAACTATTCTATGATTAACGCTCCCTTAATGCTAATGTTACAAAAGCAGGTTTATAATTAGGACTTTTGCTAAAAAACAGCTCGCAGTTGTTGCACTGCGGCTTGGAGCAGTGTGAAGGACTGATTGCAACACATCCACTTCTTTTGTTATGGAGAACAAAATCGATCGAGATTCAGAAAGAAGTGGTAGCTGAAAGATGGAGTGACAGGAAAGGAATGCTGTGTGCACAATGAGCATAATTTCTGGAGAGGAAGAAGAAAGTTGTTTATTAGAGCACAATATTGTTACAATTCTACACCTGAGGAGTCAGAGGATCTGGTGCTGGGGTTTCAAAAACGAATCAACAAAAGCATTACTTCAAACAATTCATTTTCTTCTGTTATGGATAAGTCAGTGGCTTAATGCAAAACTTAATTTCCCCAGAGATAAAGGGGTGGAAAAAAGCCTTAGAAACACTTGTGTTTAAGTTTTAGAATAAAAACCTGATCCTGTTCCAACTGCTCTGTGTTTTATGGCTTCCCATAAGAGTCCAAAGACACCAGTGCAGTCTTCAACCATCCCACTTGCTCTGTACCTCCTTAAACCCTGCCCTTCAGAACCCAGCATCCCTGTTCCATGCCTGGGTTCGCTGTAACTCTCCACTGCATAAATTAAAACCTGATTAATGGACTTCCCTCCAATGGGATCTATTGAAGGCTCTAATTAAAAAAGAAATTGCTATCATCTCAAGAGCTCCTTCTCAATTAATTGCCCTGGGTAATACAGGGAACTATTCCTCTGGCCAAAATTAAGAGACCAACAGAAAAAAAACCTCTGCTTATTGTCAGGTAAATACAATGGGGAATGCAAGAAGTTAAGCAGAACTTTGTAAGAAGATGTTGAATGAGCTGGGAGTGCATGATGTAGAGAGGATACCCTACAGCTGCCTGGTGAGAAAATCACACATCTGCCTCTGAACCAGCTGTCTGCTCTTGGGGTGTCTAAGCCCCATGTGGGTCTGGGTCCATGTTAAAACATAGATAAACCCTCAGTCACAACATGGACATGCTGACTCAGCTCAAACACTTGGGCCTGGTCTATGGTTCAGGCACCCAAAGGTTGTTCCCCACTGACTCTAAAGGGAGCCCAGTTCACCTATGGACATCTGCATGCCTTCAGGTGGGGCAGAATATCCTTGAGGCTACAGATTTCCTGTGCCATGTGGATGGACGCAGGGAGGTTGGATGCTACAACCTCAAATGCACCCAGAGTTTAGCTCGTAACAGATGCTGAAGCAGTGTCCAGCCAGCATGGACACACAGCGCAGTAGCCCAAAGGCACCTGAGCTTGGACTTAATGGATTTATTTCTCCTCTTGAGCATGCACTAGGTTTAATCACAGTGACACTATATGATGACATCCAGTTTCCCTGGATGTAGGGCTTGTACCAAGCCCTAAAATAGCAAAATGAGGACAGGTCACCAGAGAACACAGGCAGTAGCTCAGGGGAGGGACATTGTGCTGGCACAGGGTTTCGATGATGCACTGGAACCAGGCATTTCCTCACTTATTAGAGCTCCTTTGAAGGATGTAACGCTTCTCCTCTATAATCCTTTGCAAATAACTTCTTTACTCTGTGATTTCTGCTGAAGTCTGTCAACCTGGGCTTTTATGCACCTCCCTGGGGTGAGGGCTACCGGAAATACCAGAAGGGGAGAAGGCATGATGTGAAACGGGAGGCAGAGCAGGTAGTGCTGCTATTGAGCAGCTGCACCTGACAGCATCAGCATCAGCAGCTTGGTCAGCTTAGAGCACAGTGGCTCTGTGTGTAACTAACTGCACAGACATTGAGACACAGCCCATTGGGAAATCTGTTCCATACAACTTTGATAGCCTCGTAACAACCAATCCAGCAGAGCTATTGCAGACCAAGGTGGGCATAACTGAGAGGAGAACCTGAGTTTCAGTGCCAGCTTCACCACCGCCACAAACACAGGGGTCTTTTATTAAAGTATGACACATATTATGTTGAGGACTTTGCAAGACAGCTTTTTGGATGAGACAGGCCACTGAGCCCATGCTCCCAGCTGCAGGGTGTACATGGGTTTTTATCTCAGTCAAGCTGATATGCTCACATGAAGATGCACTGTAAGCCAGGGCATCGTCCCCAGGCCTGTGGCACTGAGGTCCTGATTCCCCTTCCTGTGTAGTCTCAGTGACTTCTGTGCTGTCACTACTGATTTACACCCTGGTGAACCGAAAGAGATTCTGTCTGGAGACTCAATAAATATTTGTGTCTCTGGGAAGATTACAGAGCAATTAACTCTTGAAAGGAGAATCTGTTTTGGGAGTGAACCTAACAGCCTCTAGGCTTGAGAGGAATAGGTTTGTGAAAGGATCTCTTCATTTTGGTGTGAGCATCCAGGGAGTCAGACAGAGCTGCCAATAAAGCACTCTCTGAAGTATTGGGCCCATCAATTGATTCACTATTCACCATTAGAAGTGCCATTTAGACGTAATTAAATTGTGATGGTTTCTGAATAAGAGAGAATTGACTGTTCAATGTGCTGCCCCGATTCATTTATTTCTACAGTAATCAGGCAACAAATACATGGGATGCTCATGCGTTCCATCTTCATTAGCAGGGTTACTGGGAATCTCCCTGCATCCTCCTGGGTCCTGCAGCAGTGGTGGTTAAGAAGGTATAACCTAATGTAGAAGTTCCTACCCTGTGAGGCTCTGGGCTTGGTCTGGAAACAGGCTGCACTCCTCATCAGCAAACACTGCTCAAACAAGGCTTTTTGAGTTCTGTTTCTGGATGAGTAACACAGCTTACTGGGAACTGTGCAAACCTGGAGCACCTCTGCTCCTATGGAGACTTCTTGGTTCTGATCATGCAGTGCCTTGTGTCTCTGAGAGAAGACACAGCGGGCTTTCTACTGAAACAGGTTTTGGACCTCTCCTCCCTGGGATCCAGCAATGGGACCCCTAGGAAGGGTTCAAAGCTGCAGTGGAGGAGGAGGGTTTAGACTGAACATGAGGAAGCATTTCTTTACCAAGAGGGTGGTCAAACCCTGGAACAGGCTTCCTAGAGAGGTGGTTGGTGCCCCAAGCCTGGCACTGTTTAAGATGCGTTTGGACAATGCCCTTAACAACATGTTTAAATTTTGGTCAGCCCTGAAGTGGTCATTCTGGTCCCTTCCAACTGATTTCATCCTATTTTCCTCTTCTATCCTCTCCTCTCCCCTCCTCTCCTCTCCTTTACTCTCCCCTCCTCTCCTTTCTTCTCCTTTTCTCTGTTCTGTTCTGTTCATTCTCAAACACCATTCTATTCACTCTCAAACCTCCCTCTAGTAAGGCCAAAACCTACAGAACACCCTCAAGGAAACCCAAATGTCACAAGCCAGACCCTTATCCAGCACAGTTCTGCAACCCCTTTGGTGAAAAGAACAGAAGTCCAATACCCCAGTGATGGAGCAAAGGCCACACAAACTGGTTGCAAGAGAGTAGAGGACCTGGAGAGGTGGAGATGTCCAGATAGGAGACATCCAGATGAGAGAGAAATGCTTCTGAGGTCTCAGTTGCATGGGGGGAAATGAGAGCTGCTCAGGGGTACAAGTCCAGTTCTACCAGTAAGAACTGCTGTCTGCACACACACACAGAGTAAGCTGCTTTTCTCTCTGTAGCTGAACAAGAGTGAAAATGAGGTTGCACTTACACCTTCACTGCTTACGAAGATCTGTAGCCCTTTGGGCAAATTTGCTCATCTCTTATGCTGTCCTTGTCCTTGGAAACTGCACCTTCCACAGGGCCATGCTGAGGTCTTTTTTCCTTTATAAATTATAAAAGAAGGCCAAATTCAGCCCAAAATGTCTAAATCCTTCATTCTGGAGAAACCTGTTTACTCACTGAGTACAACCCTTCCAGACCCAGGCCGATGGTGCAGGACGGGGCAGGCATCTCCCACTGATGGCTTTGCTAGTGGCAAGTGCCCATTTTAGCCAGTCAACGTTTTCCATGGGCAATTTCTAGGAGAAGTTTTCAAGGAGACGTGACTCTGGGGAAAGTTTCTGGATAACAGGAGAAAATTGTTTCCAAGAAAGGAATAAAACCAGAGAAAAATCCAGCATTTCAAAGTGGTTTAATTTTTAATGATCTCCTTCCTCAAGGACACATTCATGAGTTTTCTTCATGCGTTACAGAAGCATGCAGAGCAGAACTCCCTAGTCCAGCCCAGCTTCCAAGGCAAAACAAAAGGAGACAAAAAGATATGTAAAAGGCTTGATCTGAAATAAAGGTCCAAATTTAGCTCTACCTTCTTGGTTCCAGCTGTGAGACTGCAATGAAAGGAAGAAAAAGAGTCCCAAGCCAGGCAAGATCCATGCCCTCGTCCTCTGGGAGTCCTGCTGCTCCGTGGATAGAGGAGATGTATCGGTGTTTCAGAAATCAATTCCTTTTCCTTCACAGAACCACTTCCAGCCAGACTCTAGCCTTTGACTATAAATCAGGTTTTAATCCCCACACAAGGGCACTAGATAGAATGCTGATAATTCTTATTGTATAAAAAGGGTTTGTCTTGTGGTACTTTGCTGTTTTGCCAAATGTTTTCCTTTTCTACCTCTTTGTTTGCTCGTCCTTGGAAAGTCAAAAGATTCTCCTGTTTTTCTGCACATGGGGAAACTCAACATTAGCCACACACACACACACACAACCCCCTAAACCATAAAACTGGGAATGTCTTTTTTTGCAAACTAAGAGAAGTGTTGATGGAATTTCTAGGATGTCAGCTGATGGAGTATTTTTAACTACATATTGGAACACTAAGGAAGCCAGGACTGTGACTTGGCATCCAGTCACACACCAAGTTGGGCCACAGATTAACCTGGAGTCTTGCTTTGGGAGCAGTAGTGATCTGAGCTGCATATTGCAGTTCTAGCACATACTAGTCATAGGCTTGCTATGTAAAGAGTCAGGATCTGTGAAAACTGAGCACCCAGGACCTCAGAACAGCTCAGAAACATATTTCCCCATCAATAACAAGAAATAAAATCAAATCCAACTTCAAAACTGAACCAAAAATGGGAAAAATCTCTTCCTGCTAAAAGTTTACCACTGTTGAGAGCATTGTGAGAACCAGGAATAAAGGTCCTTTGATGCACACTGAGAGCTGCTTTTTCCCCACATTCAAATTTACATGTGGTTCTTTGGAAGCTGCCAGCATAACCAGCAGCAACTTGTGTGATAGACAGCGAGGCCGTACAGTCAAGTCTAAAATCCATCCCACAGACAAACCCAGCTGCTTCTCAAGAGCTTGGGCAGCCCACACCTATGCGTTACCTTGTGCCAGAAGCACATTCAGCCACAGAAGGGAGTTGGGACTTAATCAGATGCTGCAACACTGGGGAAAACACCGAATTCATCTGCATGCCCACGGTGCAGAAACCATGCTGTGCAGAGATCTTTAAGTAGGGAGCTGACCTGCTGCAGGGTATTGTAACCAGTGTAATTAAAAAGGACTATTTTTGCAGAAGACAGTCTCGGGAAGGCTAATTAAAATATTGCTGGCCCCTGCTTAACTTGCTCAGCTTTCTTTTAAGAGCTAATGAAATGCAAAGTATTGCTCCCTGTTTTCATTTGTAAGAGAGTTCATTAATGTACCTTTCTGAGCTGGATTAAGCCAAGTGCTCAGAAAGGGAATAAATTGGATCTCAGTAATTGAAGGCCAACTTTTTTTTTTGGCTGAAATCCAATATCGGAATTTCAGTCCTAAAAAAAAATGGGGGAAAATTGGAGGTTCCTGAGTAAAAAGAAATGTTGTGGCTTTAGTTCCATGAAAAAAAAAAATGAGGATTTGGGGGTCAAGCAGACACTTCCCTCAGATTTTAAGTTCCATGAAACAGTGTCTGTCCAGTCCTTCAACAGGCATTTTGGGTGGAGAAAAGAAAGATTTTTGTTATTTCTCAGCTTTAGTCCTGAGGATACCTGATATCACACACTGTGGGAGTGGATGCTTACTGAGCACAACAGGTAGCTCTTACAATATAACCTCTTAATATAAGCAGGTAATTGGTTTTGCTGTGCCAGTGTACTCTGCTGTACTCTTCAAGCTTCCCCTGCAATTCAGATTTGGAAGTGGGTCTTGCTTTGGATTAGAAAGCAAATAGTTCCTAGAACAGCAGCTGAAAGCCTTGTTTCAAAGCTGTTTCTTGTGTAGACTCTTTGGTGTCTGTGGTGTCTAGAATCATGGAATACCATGTTGGAAGAGACCTCAAAGATCATCTAATCCAACTTTTCTAAGCAGTGCATGACCTAGGCTAGATGGTCCAGCGCCCTGCCCAGCTGAATCTTAAAGGTGTCCGACACTGGGGAATCCACCACTTCCATGGGGAGATGATCCCAGTGACTGGTTCTCATTGGGAGAAATTTTCTTCTTGTGTCCAGTCGGAATCCCGCCAGGAGTAACTTGTGCCCATCATCTTTTCCACGTACCTCCTTGTACAAAGGGAATCTCCATTTTCATTGTAGCCACCCTTTAAATATTGGATCATGGTGACAAGGTCACTCCTGGGACTTCTCGAGGCTGAACAGACCCAGCTCTCTCAGCCTTTCCTCACAGTTTCCCAGTCCTTGCATCATCTTTATGGCCCTTCTCTGGACCCTCTCCAACCCATCCACATCTGTTTCGTAGAGTGGGGACCAAAACTGCACACAGGAGGTGAGCTAAGAATATTTTTTCTTCCATGACTGCATAAAGCAGTTCAGGTTCTTTAATGCTGTTTCCACTAAGCCATCATAGCTCTGAGTCCTTAACCACCAGGTCAGCTTTACAGAAATTGGCCAATGCAGTCAGAAGTGCATGAGGACTGACCTGCAATGGAGTTAGCCTGCCTTCAGCTGAGAACACTGGGGCTGTTCAGCCTGGAGAAGAGAAGCTGCATGGAGACCTCAGAGCAGCTTCCAAGTCTGAAGGGGCTACAGGGATGCTGGGGAGGGACTCTTCATTAGGGACTGTAGTGACAGGACAAGGGGTGATGGGTTCAAACTGAAATAGGGGAGTTCAGGACAGATATAAGGGAGAAGCTCTTCCCTGTGAGGGTGCTGAGGCGCTGGCACAGGGTGCCCAGAGAAGCTGTGGCTGCCCCATCCCTGGCAGTGTTCAAGGCCAGGTTGGACACAGGGGCTTGGAGCAAGCTGCTCCAGTGGAAGGGGTCCCTGCCTGTGGCAGGGGTTGGAACTGAATGAGCTCTAAGGTCGCTTCCAACCCAAACCAATCTGGGATTCTATGGTTCTATGATTGAATATTGGAAACCAGGCTACCAGCAAAATGAACCCCCTCACAAAAATCCAGCTACACTCCACCAGTGGAGAAACTTCCTGAAACTGGTAAAAGAGTTCAAAAAAGCTCTTGCTCTTTAAGCTGCCATCTGGAGAAGTCTGGGTCTCTCTGTTTGGTGAAAGCTCTATGTCTTAATATATGCACAGGCTGTATACTTGTCCACGCCTCTGCTGTGCCACTTCTTGGCACAGAAGAGAGACTTTGCTCTTATTATCAGCATCTTATATCACATTCTGAGCTTCTGTTGCAGCTTTAGCTGGGAGTTTTTTCTTCTTTACTTTCTCTGTAAGGCCACAATCTGCAACTGAAAGCACAGATTTTTGCAATGATTCCAATTAATGACAAATAAATCCAGGGGAACAGATCACAAGCCTTTTTCCTTGGAAATAAGCATCCATGAAAGAAAAAACCCAATTTCTAAATTGTTTGCTCAAAATCAGTGCTGCTCAACAAATATTTCCATGCAAGTATAACTCTTGAACTGGGCACCATGAGTTCTCTATGTTCATAAGACATAAGACAAACATTTCTTGACTCTGTTGTTGCATTTTGCATTCAACCTTTCCTCCATTGCAATAATTTTACTCTCATTTTGGATGCATATTTTGATTTCCAGCTAAAACAAACTCCATCCTGGGATTAAATAAAGCTTCTCCCAGGGTCACATCCTGCAAAAAAACACTAACCAGAATAAAGCTGCTGCCAATATTTCTGCCAAAGTGAATGAAGGCAGCAAAGCAGAATGTAGCTCAGGAGTCACCGAGGTATGTACAGGTCATTTTTCTCTTCGGGCTGGAAATGTTAACTTGGATAAATAATTCCTGCAGTGAGTCTGATGTTCAGATCCCTCCTGGAACTACTTAACCTGATAGCTCTGTCTGCATTCAGCTTTCCTTACCCACTGAACGAATTGGTAAACTGAGGCACAGCTTTTGGGAGGGTGCAGTGGGTTGGCAGTGAAGAACTTCCTGATCTTTGGAGAGCCTTTCAGGAAATAATTCCTAGTTAATGGTGCTTGTTTCTTTTTGAGGTGCAACAGACTGGGTGGCACTTTATAATCTCAGGCATGCTGGATAACTCTTCCTGTTCTTCTTCCCTCTGTGTGCATCAGTAACAAGCTCTTCTGGCTGGAAGAGGCAATGGCTGGTGTTGGCATTTTTGACTTAGAGAGGAAGAGAAAGCATTTTTGGTGCCAGGAGGTGTCAGGGAGCAAAGGATCCCTTTGCCTCTTCCTTCCAGAGGTGATGCTGTTGGATATTCCCAGCTTTGCTCAGGCTGGAGGCGCTGTCTTAGGTTTTCTGATAACTCATATGTGACACTCCTCATTCTCTCTGTCATGCTTCGGTTTATGTACATCTCAACCTCAGACTTAGGGGAAATTCTGCAGACAGATAATTTACATGCCCCAGAATACCAGTGGGACTCGCAATGGACTGGAATTATCTGCATATTTGTGTTTAATGAAGGAAAGCATTGCAGAAACCCAGGAAAGACAAGTAAGAGGAAAGCTTTGAGGCTGGGAGATGGGATCAAACTGGGAGCAACTCCTGCAGCCCTCGCTGGGCTGCCTTGCTCCTCTGGTGACAAACACTGTACGAGAGGTTTCAGGCTGGGGACCATCCTTTTGCCAAGAGGGTCAGGATGAGGTGAGAGGGGAGCAGTGAGGAACAGTGCAGATGAAGCCTTGAAACTGGTAGGGCTCTACAGGGAAAAGCCTGCCCAGCTCTGTCTCCGTGCTCTCCAGCTGAAAGCCTGTCATGTGCAAGATGCATCTCCACTTCCTTGGAGACAGAAGAAACCCCTGTCAGCTATAGAACATCCTTCAGCAACAGCCTTACTCACTCAGCATTAGGCAGAGCTGTGGTTTCAGCTCATGACTTATGTCTCCCCAGCTGAAAGTGAAGATCCATAATGGGGTCAATGCCAATTGTCTCATCCTTCAGTTCTTTGTGGAGGGTCACCGATGGGAATTCAGTTGCCAGAGGAAGGGACAGGACAAGTACATCCAAAGACTAAATGCTTCTGGGAGGTGACTAACTGGAGTGATAGAAGTGAGCAGAGCTCCTAGCAGAACCCTATGCAAGGTCTTGTCCAAGGGGTGCCCCACAACCTCGTGCCTCGGGCTAAAAGCCTAAAGTGGATGGAAGTGAATGTGGTTTAGCACTTGTGGGCTCTGTCATTTGGGAAACCAAGTCTCCTTCTCACCAAAGCCTCTGTCACTTGCTAGTATAGAAACCAGGCTGCCACAGCCTGTGGTGAGCTGCAAACAAGACCCATGTGTCTGGGGCTGGCTCACCAGCACTCCCATTGCCCCAGCTCCTTCTCATCTCACAGGGAGCTGGCAGGAGCCACTGAATTACAGACAAGGGCAATTAGTCAGAGAAGCTGCCATGTACTCTGCATCCCCATTCTCTCGTGTGTGTCTCTCTCTGCCAAGCACAGCCTGGCTCATGAAAGCAAATGAAGAGGATGATGAGACAAAGTTCCTCTGATGGATTCTTCTCCCTTTCTCCAAATGCTATCTGAGTCGTTTTTCAGCCCTCTGAAGGGGTCATACAGACAATGTCTCCTGTAAATCACCAGCACTAACGATTTCTGGTTTGAATGGGAAACTTGTAACTGTTGGCAAGGACAGACAGCGAAGAACAAACTCTGCCTAGAATTGTCTCTGAAATGTCTTGCTTTTGGTGGAGTGCAGCAGCCATCAAAGCCCTTCAATGTAACTTCATAGTTCAACTTTCTTTGCCTGACTGAGCAGGAAACTACTGAGCACCTCCAATGCTTTGGAGCCAGAAACAAGGCTGCCTCTTTTTTGGCATCCAGGATTCATAGGGAGGGAAAGAGGAGCTGTTTCTACATCTGCCAGTGGTCTTTCACGTACCTGGGGAGCTTTAATGCTGGCAGAGGCCTGTTGTTCTCCTCGGGGTGTTTTCTGAGGTCCAATTTATCCCTTCAGCCATATGGCAATGTCTCTGGGCACCTGCAGTGCTTTCATGAGCTTGGCTTTGTTCTGTGCCTGGTTCTGGCCAGCTTTGCTTAAAAAGCTCTCCACGGCTGCTCAGAGGGATGCCTGTGCATGGTGTGACATGTCTGGCTAATGAAGATGTGTCCTGTAGCCATCCCCCATGCCTGGGCAGGTACATGGCTCCAGCACTGGCCTCTCGGAGCCAGTCCAAGAGGGGTTGCACTCATAGAACGTGCTCCCTCCCTGGTGACTTTCTGCCCCAGTGCTGTGTCAGGCACTGATTTGTAGCACTGAATATGACTTTGCTCATCTCCCCTTGCATCTAAGGGGTTTCCAAGCCTTTATCCTCAGCTCTGAGGACTGCTCTAGCTGTTCCCTTTTCTGAAGTGGTTCACTCTTGCTCCTGTTCTCCAGCTCAGCTGTCATCGCTGACAGCCCGTCTCCACTCTACTTGCTTTTGCTTATAGCAGAAACACACTTTGGAATCACACAGTGAACAGGAGCCCATTTTCCCCTGAGAGGCCCATTCTCTCTGACAGGAGCCCCAGCACATCAGCCAGGCACTGGGAAGGGGAAGGCTGTGCTGTTACCAATGGCCCCTTTCCCTGGTTGTTTGGCATTGGACTCTGGTCACAGAGGGACAGGGCAAGGTCTTGGTCATGTTTCCTTTCCAAGCTGTTTGCCTTTGCTGAAGGGATTGATGAAAGGAGCGTGACCAGCAGGTCAAAGGGGGTGATCTTGCCCCTCTACTCCGCTCTCGTGAGACCTTAACTGGAGCATTGTGTGCAGTTCTGGTGTCCTCAACATAAAAAGGACATGGAACTGTTGGAACAAGTCCAGAGGAGGCCACGAGGATGATCAGGGATTGGAGCACCTCCTGTATGGAGACAGGCTGAGGAAGTTGGGGCTGTTCAGCCTGGAGAAGAGAAGCTGCATGGAGACCTCAGAGCAGCTTCCAGTGTCTGAAGGGGGCCTATAGGGATGCTGGGGAGGGACTCTTCATTAGAGATTGTAGTGACAGGACAAGGGGTAACGGGTTAAAACTGAAACAGGGGAAGTTTAGATTGGATATAAAGAGGAAATTCTTCCCTGTTAGGGTGGTGAGGCACTGGAATGGGTTGCCCAGGGAGGTTGTGAACGCTCCATCCCTGGCAGTGTTCAAGACCAGGTCGGACAGAGCCGTGGGTGTCATGGTTTAGTGTGAGGTGTCCCTGCCTATGGCAGGGGGGCTGGAACCGGATGATCTTAAGGTCCTTTCCAACCCGAACTATTCTATGATTCTATGATTCTATGAAATGCAGCCTGGCTTCCAAGCACCGCAGCACCCACTCCTAAGGATGAGGATAAACCAGATCTTCTGCAGGTCAGAAGCCCTTGTGCTCCTCTTCTGACCGTTTCCCCCTCACAGCATTCCTGCCATGTGTCCTGACATCCACCTGCGTGCCTATCCCACTCCAGAATTGTGCCCATCACTTGATGGGAGCTGTGTGCGTTTTCTGCCCTGTGAACACTGTGCTCCAAGTCAGAAACTGATGCAAGGATGGAGCCAAACAGCATCAAAGAGAAGATGAGAGAGAAGGGCTATCAGGCCAGGCACAATGTTCTGCTGATCCGGTGGTGGTTTCTAAGGTGTAGGCTGAGCACTCTTGCTCCAAACTGGCTGTTGCTGCCCACTCTTGGAAGCATCATCTTAAATCAGCCAGCTTATTGCTCTGGGGTTTCCTCTGGCTCAAAACCGTGACAACACCAGAGTAAATCTCTGCACCTCAGCCTCTGCGCAATATGGACCTGCTAAATTACTGAACACTGGCAAAGTGCAGTAAAAATGGAGTGTTGTGATACACCACAGGGTCTTCCTGCTCTCAGCTTGCTCCTGAAATCATTCAAGATGTCCATTTACTGGTGTGTCTGTGTGTATATACACTGAAGAGTGTTTGGGGCTGTGAATACGGGTGTATGGGATGGGAAATGAATAAGTGTATTGAATAATGCATGAGAGAAATGGCAGATTACAATGCTTTTTCTAAAATAACTAATAGCAGCAATAAAGCAAATGCCTGAAAGGGCTGTCATCCCATTTGTCAGGCTGGAGACAGAGTTTTCAGGCCTGTATCTGAAGCTCCCTCATTGCAGCCCACAAATAAATCACTGCCTTACCTCAGTCCCCTTCTCTCCACCTCAGAGACCTATTACAGACCTGGATCAGCAGCTCGATCTCATGCGAATGGCTGGGAGTGCTCAGAAAACCAAGGTGGTGACTTAAAACACATCAGTAGAAGAAAAAGAAAATTCATTTCTTTAATGTGCCAAGCCACAGACACACATGGAGAGATTCTGGACTCTTGGAGCGAGGCCAGAGGAGGCCATGGAGATGCTGCAAGGGCTGGAGCAGCTCTGCTCTGGAGCCAGGCTGAGAGAGCTGGGCTGGGGCAGCCTGGAGAAGAGAAGGCTCCTGAAGGGGAGACCTGAGAGCAGCTCCAGTGCCTGAAGGGGCTGCAGGAAACCTGGAGAGGGGCTTGGGACAAGGGATGTAGGGACAGGCCAAGGGGAATGGCTTTAACCTGCCAGAGGGGAGACTGAGATGAGCTCTTAGGCAGAAGCTCTTCCCTGTGAGGGTGCTGAGGCGCTGGCACAGGGTGCCCAGAGAAGCTGTGGCTGCCCCATCCCTGGCAGTGCTCAAGGCCAGGTTGGACACAGGGGCTTGGAGCAAGCTGCTCCAGTGGAAGGGGTCCCTGCCCGTGGCAGGGGTTGGAGCTGGAGGTGCTTTAAGGTCCCTTCCAACACAAACCATTCTATGGTTCTATGATTCCTGCTCAAACAGATGGAGGATTCAGGGCACAGCTGTACCCTTTGGTCACCTGCCCTTCCTGTTACTGTGTCCAACAAATCAGCCCCACGAGGCTGTTCCTTAAACTCCTGGTCCAGGTTCCTCACTGGCAAAAGGTCTCTTCCCCAGATGGTGCCAATTTGTTGAAGTCAAGAATATCTGTGAGAAAGGGTCAATTTGATGAATCTCCTGCCAGAGGAAGAAAAATGTTGAAAAGCTGTTGAAAGCCCATTTTGTCATTTTCAACAAACCCAGTATTTTTTCTGTTCGGAATAACTTCTAGCTTAGAAATGTAACTTAGTTTACACAACAAGTGCTTTTTCAAAGGTCAAATGGAAATAAACAGCTTGACGACCCAATGTTTTGACTGGTTCAAGTTTTCACTTCCTCAGTGACAGAAAAATTGAGATTTCTTTTATTTGTTCTTCCAATTCCAAACAGGAAAAAAAATATTTAGTCTTTCAAGACAAAAAAAAAAAACAACATTCCCATGCAGCACAAATTCCACTTGAATTGTGTTCTAGGGCAAAGTAAAGCACAAATAAAGGATGACCATCATTCAGAGGTAGTCTTGCAGGCTTCCTTTCAAGAGACCTGCTTCATCAAAAGGACCAAATCCTTCATTTGAAAGTCTGTGTCTCTGCAGAAAGAGGTTTCCCATCAATTTCAGTGCTACTGAGGAAGGGAAAGAATCAAAGCCAAATGCAACTCTGAACCAGAGTGCTAGAAGCTCTGTGCCCACACAAATCATCTATATAACTGTGGTCCATGCCTGTGCCACCCTGATGGCCCATACTGTGTGGGTCACCCATATGGCGTGATCCCAGAGTCCACGTCCACAAAGGAGTGGAGTAGCTTCAGCACCCACGTCCATGTGAATCGGTACAAGAACCTCCTAAAATATGGCCATGGGGGCAGCAGCAATTAGAAACCTTTTCCCTGGGAATATGTTTCTGTGTGAAGTGGCATTTGCTTGTTTGATGGAAGAAGAGGTGAAATGTCAGCAGGGGACAAGCACAGCAACACAACAGCATCGCTGGGGAGAGCACATGACCTGAGAATTGCACACTTCCTTCTTCCAAGTCTTCATCTCACTGTGTGCATGTATGCATGTCCTCCATGTACTGATCTGCTTCACACAAGCATGAGGTTCTTCTGCTATCTTCAGGTCAGAATATTCCTTCTCAATATTTTTCACAAGCCTTAGGAAAGGCAGGACTGGCTGGTGAATGAAATCATAGAACCATTGAATACTTAGGGCTGGAAGGGACCTTAAAGCTCATCCAGTTCCAAGCCTCTGCCATGGGCAGGGACACGTTCCACTAGAGCAGCTTGCTCCAAGAGTCAGTCTCACAATTGTGTTTTCTCAGTGAGCACCGTCATCCCTTTCTCATGCTCTGAACAACTTTGTTCCGAGTAAGGCATGGACTTCACCCCTCCAAAGGGCATCTCCTGGGAGACATCATTCTTACAAAGCATGTTTGCTTCCAGAGAGCACTGCTATGAGACATGGCCTTTCCAGAGGAGTATGTCCAGCAGCAGTGCCTGGTAAACAAGCACATCTCTATGTGTGTGGTGAGGCATCTCCCAAGCCCTCTGATGAACTGCACTTTCCTCTCTGCCTCTGCACCCCACGTACACACATATCCTGAACTGAAAGACTGGGGGAAAACAACCTATCAAGACAGTCTTTCCAAGGCTTTCTGCTCGATCTACTACAGTAGTAAGTACAAGACACACAGCCACAACCTGATGTTAGTCTCTTGTCCATTTTACCTGGAGCCTTCAGTGACAGAAGTGACTTGCTTAACGCTCCGTGCTCTTCTTAAACAGCATCCTTTGTTTCCTTTTTCCCCTTTCAATCAGCCCATTCTCCTGCAGGTCTGCCACAGAGGTTATTATTTCTCCCTCCAAGAAGGGGGAATTCAGCCTGATCTCTGAGAGCACAACCCCTTTATGATGGCGAGAAGCCATCCGGACAATAGAAGATACTTTAAATATTAACGACAAGAAAACAAATGGAGCTTCATTAACCACTGTCACTATCACAGCGAAGCCTTGGCTACAAAGCCCTGCAATAATTAGCTGTCAGGACACAGATCTACAGTTGCATTTGGCTTCATCCTAATCACTTACAGAGCACTTCTGTGTCAGAGGCCTGCCAAGCTGCTCCCAGCACAGGCTGCTGAGCTCAGTGAGGTGCTGGGTCCTTCACTCCTTGTAGGACAGGCAGCAACTAGCACGTGGTGGCCCAACAGGACCTCTGTCCCTTGGCCTCTCACACTGCAGCTCAAGGACTGCTTGTCCTAGGAAGGTGCTTTTGTGTTCTGGAGAGGTACTGCTTTGTTTTAGCTGCAGGAGGCTTTTATTACCCACAGCCTTAAACAGCCCAGAGGAACTTGCTTCCACCATACCTGGAACAGAAGAAGATGCTTTCATGGCTTGGCATCTTGCTTTATCTTTCTTTCCAGGAAAACAAAAGGCTTTCCCAGGCTGCAGCAGGAAGGAGCCTTTTTCCCTTGCATCTAACTCCCTGAGAAGGATGTCAGGGAATGGTGACAGGGCTACCACCAAAGCACACATCTTGAAAATGTCAGGTGATTTTTTTTATGTAGGAATAGGGGGTTTTGACATTTCAGTAGACAGCAAAGTACTTTTTGACACCTGACAGTGGATAAGTGTGGTGACAGCTCAAACTGCAGAGGTTTCTGTTTGAAACCTCCTCCTTTCCTGAGTGAGGTAGGAAATCTTTTTTTGTACCAGATTTCAGTGCGAATATTTTCACCAGAAAACAGCTGCACAGAGAATTCTGCTTCCTCTGGACAGGTGTATTCAGTGTGATGAAAGACAAGCTGTGGACATGTATAATGGAGCCACAGACTGAGCTTTACAGCATGAGGTTGGTGAGGGATCCCAGGATCTGCTGCCCTTCATTACACTACCATTGAGACCGACACTTTCCTTCCAGGTCATCAGGCTGGTCATTGCCTTCTTCACTGTTCTGGAGCAAAAATGGCCAAGACTGGGCAAAAAAACCCTTCCACACATGGGATGCAGTATTCATTCCTATGCAGGAGGAAGGTATCTCCCTCCAGCTCCCCATGCTTCAGTTTTCCAACCTGGGAAACTTCTAGATGCCATTCTGAGTACGAAACCAATATGTGACTGGGAACTTGTGGTCTGAACGTGGCCTTAAGCCTTGGATGTAGTAAAATAGCCACTCCTGGAGAGGAGCTTTCCCTTCATAAACCCCACATTTCAGCAGCCCCAATGAGAGGAATACAAATGCAAGGTGAAAACATCAGCCGCTATTTCCAAACCCTGTTTTTTAAATAAGCACAAAAGATTCACAGTTCTGTTTGCTTGCTAAACAACAGAGAAAGATCTTTGCCCAGAAACACTCTATTTGCTGCTGGGCTCCACTGTTTTGATAGAGAATATAATTCATTTGTTTGCTGGGAGGGAAGCTCAATAGAGAAGAGACTTGTGATCAATACCTGAGTGGGTGCTAGACCAGCACACTGCAGACAGTCTATGCTCACGAAGAACAAGGTCCAAAGCAGTGATACCATGCTTCCAGAGAGCCAGGAAAACCATCTTTAGCTTGTAGAGATTATTCCTACTAGTTATTTATATGATCAAGGCCTGTGAGTCTGCGACCCAAGTGTGCCCAGTGCAGCACAAAGCACAGTAGAAGGATGAAGGGGCAGAAAGACTTTGCCCCAGGCCAGCAGCTGCCTATGGCAGATTGTTCTCTGCTGATTAGTAACTGCTGCCAAGTTAGCTCCCAGGCAGCAGGAAAATGAGTTCAGGAAAGGAGGGTTTTGGGAAGGCTCTGATTTTGGCTGCACAGAGTAAGGAGCAGCATGGGAGGCAGCACAGAAACCTAATGGATGTGTGCTGGGGGGCTGGGGACAGGTCCCAGATGGCTCTGAAGTTGTCTGAAGGAAATGAGAGACCATGGTAAAAATCCCCCAGTGGGTCTCACAGCCATTTAAAGCCAAGACAAGTAATTTGTAGTTGACACAGAGGAGCCAGCACATACAGGTGCAGACATGGGGAGAAAAGCACCCAGGACAGCAAAGCGAAGGCAAAACAGTCATTATCCATGGCAAGCTTTGCCTCATGATTATATGAGAGACCATCCTTAGCTACAACAGAACACATTGCTTCTTCCTGAGTCTAGCACAGATTACATTCAGCTTTGCATTGTTGTACCCAGCTCTCCAATGTGTTTGCAATGACGCAGCAACCGCAGGCGCCAGCCACTGGTTTAGAGCCAGTTTGCTCTGCTTGGACACTGCCTGAACTGTTCCTGCTCCAGGATACACATCCAGCACCAAAAGCAGCTTGTGGGAAAGTCTGCTTGGAGAAGGGAGTTAAGACATGACAACCTTCTTCAGAAGGCAATGGCTGAACAGACCTAGAGACCAGTTTTGCTGAAACTCTGCAGCAAAACTAGGTGGGTAGAAGAGAATAGGACGCTCCATCTTTTTTCTGTACACACTCTTCCACCTGCCTTTCTAATGCTGCCTTTGTTTGTAGCTGATTTTGTTCAGCTGGAGCTGTAAACCTATGGGGATAGCTGTCTTGCAGCACAAATTCCTTCCTATGTAAATATCTTCAGCATTTTCTTTTTAAAAACCTTAGAAAACTCCTCCTCTCTGCCTCCCTCCCAAAGCCTTCACATTCAGTACAGGCACAAGCCGGAGCACAAGAGAAAATCTGTCCAGCCTTGAAAGCAATCACTTTGCTGAGACATGGAACATAAGGCAATAAATAAATGAATTCTAGGCATGCATAAGTGATATTGTAGGAACACTGGGAGCAAAATCTCTGCATTTCCAACCACCCTGGCAGTACCTGTTGCATGGCAGCAGGATTGTGAGTATGTGTCGGGAGCTACCTGGGGGCAAGACAGAGTCTGCAGAGTGCTCTAATGTATTGAATTTATGAGAGAAAATTAAGTTGCATTTTGGGCAGAATTCTTCTGTGCCTAAGGTCAGTGCGCACACAGAACTGGAATGCAGATAGCTGGTGTGGTGATAACTGAGGTCAGAAGGGATGAATCCTCCTCTGATCATCTGAGGTCTTGTCTGAAGTTCCCATCCCTCCCTCCCTCTGTCTTTCTAGCACCATCAGAAGACACTGGACTTGGGTGTTTCCCATGTCCCCATTCCTCTGGCAGGCCCTGGTGAGCCAGGCTGTGGGAAGGTTTGTGTTGGAAGGGACCTTAAAGCTCATCCAGCTCCAACCCCTGCCATGGGCAGGGACCCCTTCCACTGGAGCAGCTTGCTCCAAGCCCCTGTGTCCAACCTGGCCTTGAACACTGCCAGGGATGGGGCAGTCACAGCTTCTCTGTGCCAGCGCCTCAGCACCCTCACAGGGAAGAGCTTCTTCCTAAAGGAAAGGATGAGGGTGACTTCCATTGAGTCACATGGAAATTCTATCTGTGCTGCCTTTAATATTTATCTGCACCATCAGAATAGCTGAATCTATAAATTGCTTTCTGCAGCAATTTGCAAAACACTGAAAAGCCTTCACAGAGGACACGAACCTTTCCCGAGATGAGGAGAGTAAGCAGAGCTTGTAGGCAAGGAGAAGGGGCTCCGCTCTCCCTCATATTCATATGTGCCCACTTTACTTGGTCTGCATTCAGTGCTCCTGTCCATGGGAGCTGGAGAAGCCCAGCCCTATTGCCATGTCAGCTGCGACCTTCCCTCTGTTAAGCACGGTACTAATTTCATTTAGAATACTTACAAAGCATGGTCTTAGGGATTTTAGAGGCCATTTTAAATTGATCTCAAGGCAGGCGTCCCAAAGGAATCTACAAAACCAAGTAAACACCCTCAGAAACAGTCTCCAGGAAGTGCCCTGGCTCACTGTACTCCAAAAAGACCTTGTCCTCTGCTATCTGGCTGTGTCAGTCGCCCTTGTCTGTTCATACCCTGTGCTTCAGCTACCATGCTTGCATAACTGGGTAGAAAACTGGAGATACATTCACTTTCTAGCTTTCATTTTTTGCTTTCCCTAACACTAAACACCAATCAAGATCCTGCAGAGAGCTTTGGGCAATATTGCTCTGATAAATATTCACCTATTCCATCTATTTTTCTGATTGCTGTTCTTCTTTCTAGCCATATTTGCATGAAAATAAGGTCTTTATTGCTTATGTCCCCCGCGTGCTATTGCATTTAGAAGCTACAAGGATTACAAAACCTGCAGGTGAAGAATAAGCTACTGGAACAGATGTCCTTAGTAATTAAAAATGTGGGAATATTTTCATCTGTCCTATGATTCTATCTGTTAAATAGTGCAATGGACAGTATTGTTCTAAGCAGAACCTCTCACACAGCTGATGCGCCTCATAAGGCTGTAGTTTCTCATGGAGGTAAAACCTGGCTGGCTTTAAGCTGGTGCAGATGGATCCTGTGATTTCAGTTCCCTCTGCTCCATGTCAGCTTCTCCGGAGCCCGGTCCCCGTTCCTGGGTGAGCAGCCCCAGGAATGCTGACCGGACACGTGCTGGACGCGAGACTCTCACCATGAACCTGGTCCAGCTCCAGCTCCTACATTTTGCCTCTCTCTCTCTGCTCCCCACCAACCTCCTACTTCATCCCTCTCATCTCCTGGCGCAGCTCTGTCCCTGCAGCTTTACCGCACCTATCATCAGCCGAGCTTCACGCTCAGAATGCCTCAGCTCTTCAATCCTAATGCCTAAAATCAAAGAGCTTGTGATCCTGCCTGTAGAACACACACTTGGGCTGTAATTCCTTTAGCAAGCAGCATGTCTGCCTCTGAATACTGTGCCTAGATAGTACGGAACGTGACTGGCTGAGCCCTTTGGCAGAGCCGTAGTGTGATTAATGACACTCTTCTTGTTTCCTTCCTCTGCTAGTGATGAGCATATTGGAAATGCTGTGATCAATATAGATTATGGGGATCAAGTCTTCATCTCCTTTCAAACCTGGTCTATAATGTGCTTCCTCTACTTTTGTTGAGCCCTTAAATGCCTGCCTGTTTCCCTCTGCTTTAATTATTTACCTCAGTAACATCATTAGCTCCCGAGCATGTTTTGGGTGGTGTTTGTGTTGCAAGACACAGACTAAACTAGAATTGATTTTGAATGCTGCTTCTTCCCTTGGAAGTAATGATAGGCAAGTTACACAGTCAAAAAGACACAGAATTTTAACTCGGGTCTCACACAGATACAGCTCTTCTGTTCTCCATTACTGGCTTTGGTGGAAGGGGAATTGCCCTATGAAACTTATGTCCCACTGCTCCATCTGAGGTCTTTGATATGCTCTACTTTGGAGACAAATCAGAAGCAGTCACTGGGTACAGGACTTATTAGCACTAATTGCCTCCCAGGGTAGAATCAAACATCCAGATCACTAAAATGTCCTGCTCTGTTTTCATAATAGCCATTTAATTCAATGGGCAGAAGTGCAAGGAACATTCTCAGCGAAAGGTAATACATGTAAATTGAAAATGTAATGGGATATTGGGACACATTATACCCAGCAGGTCTGCCAGATGTGATTAAACTCAGTTCCTTTACAGAAGGATGAGAGTGCTCACTGTAGATCAGCAAAACAAACCCCTCAGTTGGTCTTACATTAACATTAAACCAACCCTGTATGATGGCACTGTCCAAATCAAAATGAACTTTGACTCCCGTTTCTAGTTTGTTTCAGACATTGTAACAGGGGTGATTGATTGCCCATGGTTTCCAATGACCTATCCTGATTGAAAATCTTGGCTTTGTTTGCTTTGGTTTTATTCCTGACATCTGATAATCAAGTGACATTAGTTACACTGGCTCTAACCCACTCAGAAAACATCTGGGTAAGTGCTGGTTCTGGACCATCACAGAGCTAGGAAATGCTAATAAACTCTATGAAGAGACAGGGTCATTTGTTTTATGCTTCTCCTCCATGTCTGCTTCTTCTGAAAGCCAGAGGAAAGACCCAGTATATCACAGTTTGATATCTTGAACAATTTAGTGGTGATGCCAACTTAGACACAGGAGAAAAATTGAAACATTGCTGCTTAAAATGGGGCAGGGTAATCTGAAAGGAATGTCCAACTGAACCTGCCTTGGGAAACAAGTCACAGAGCCAGAAGACAGAGGAGGGATGGGGCCCAGGATGTGGCAAACTCCCGCTGCAGAGGAGTTGTCTTCAGAAGATGACATAGGAGAAAGCTGAGACGCCAACCAACATTGCAGCGGAGGAGCCAGATCAAGAGGGTACCAGTGTGATGGGCAGAGAGCAGGATGGAATAGTGGGGAACCCAGGCTGAGCAGAGGCAACAGGCATACCAGGAGGTTGCTGCCTGGACAGGAGGAGGGAGAAGGTGGCCGAAGAGGTGTTCAAATGTTGGGGATGAATGATCTTTAAGGTCTCCTCCAACCCAAATCATTCCACAGTATAATGTGCACAGTATGCACATCATCACAGAGCTGTCAGTGTCTCCTTGGGAGAGACAGTCATAGCACCCCAGGGAGTGAAGAAAGAACTGGTCAGCTTTTCCTTCCATCTCCCCTATTCCCTATTAGCTCTAGTTCAGTATTGTCACATTTTATCCTATGGACACAGGTATTCAATGCTGTTGGATCCAGTCTTGCTGCTGAACTCAACGTTTCCCACTTGCCTGCCTTTAAACCTTCCACTAAGCACAAATCACAAACAATAAAAGCAGGAACATCACTAGAAGAATCTCAGTGCCCCTGTGGGCCAATTTGCTGCTGGTTTGTTTCCTTTGCACAGTCTGGTCAGGGTAAGCAAACAATCTGGGGCTTGTTAATGGCCCAGCCTAAACTCTCCTACCAAGGCTGCAGGCATAAAATAATGTTCTCCTAAATCAGGCTAAATTCTCCTTAGTGTTATCCTCCATCTTCCAGGCTGGATTCAAAACCAACGGCTGCAGAACACCAGTTTGAGACTGATCCTTTATTTGTGTATATATGGCTCTGTGTATTCACCCAAAGAGCACAGAGATAGAGAGGCCTCAGGCTGCTTGTTAATGTGTTAATGGAAACAGAAGAGGAAAGGGCTATGCTGGTAAAAAGTCAAGAAATATTGGCCTGTTTTGCAGCAGAAAACTGAGCTTTGTAGGTTCTTACTATTTTTAAGGAATGCAACAGTATTAAAGCTTCTGTTCTTCAGCCCTGTGAAATTTAAAGTAGCATTAAACAAACAAGATGTCTAATTCTTGCAGCTTCAGATGAAAGCTCTTAAATATAGCCTAAATGAGCCATCAGGGTCCATAAAGGTGGCAGCAAAAGACAAAAGGAACCCTCAAATATAATTAAAACCAAATATCTCATTATTCTTTAAAGGCCTGATTCATGTTCTCTGGTTTGGTCTGGGACAAAGTAATTCTCTCCCAGTGGTGCTTGGCAGCAGGTTTGCAATAGCTTTTAAACCTGGCTCCAAAGGAGGCTTCATCCCTGTTCATACCCTGCTTTGAAGTCTGAGATAACTGAAAGTCTCCTCTCAAGTCTGGTTCCCTTTTCCAGCCTTCCTCCCTGCAGTGGGTCCCTCCTCCAAGCATACAGCAATGGGCATCCCTTCTGCACTGCTGTTTTGGGGTGTCACCAAGGCAAGGCCAGGAAATGAATGGAGAATCATCATGACCAGGAGGTCAGTTCAATCCTCAGACTCCATGCAAGATGCAGCTGGGGAAATCACAGTCTTGGAAACACAGTAATGGTTTTGAGAACTCTCTATTATCAGATTAGATAAAGCTGTAAGTGCATTTAAAGATGCAGAAAACCCAAAGAAGAGTAGGGTGTTAGATCCAGACCTCCTGACTCTTAGCCGCTTTCAACTGGGAGCTCCAGCTGGATAACCCCTGCAAGAGATTCATCCTGGAAGATGGTCTAAAAAAACCCGACTTTCAGCACATGCCTAAAAGAAGCACAAGCTGCTCAACAAAGGCACTATCCTTTTCTCATCGCTGCAGGATCGCAACACCTCTCAGCAGTGCATTAAGCAATGTGATTAGCATTCATCATATGGTGTTTTTCCTATATCTGGCAGAAAATGCCCTTCTGTTAAGATGTATTTTTCTTCTCAATATATAGCAGCATAGCTTGCATGTTGAACAGTAGATGGTAGAGCTTACCATGGTCCTTAGCTGCTGGAGGCCAAGGGTATATTGATATTCCTTATGAGGAGGGATCCTGAGCACAGTGCGCTCTGTGATGGATCCATCTCCTGCTCTCCCAGGGCTTGGCAGACACCCCTTGTGCTGGCAGAGCTTTGGGGGGCAGCCTGGCAGTGCCTGGAGGCTGAACCTCAGCCTGAAGAGCAGCATCTGTTGATAGAGAGTAGGTGGGCATCCTATGTGCCACAAGCTTGCAGCTGTAACCTGGGCAGCCAGACAGCCTGGGCTTGTTCCATAGGAAGCTCAGAAAGAAACACCTACAATAAGTTCATAGAATCACAGAATGGTTTGGACTGGAAAAGACCTCAAAGCTCCTCCAGCTCCAACCCCTGCCACGGGCAGGGACCCCTTCCACTGGAGCAGCTTGCTCCAAGCCCCTGTGTCCAACCTGGCCTTGAACACTGCCAGGGATGGGGCAGCCACAGCTTCTCTGGGCACCCTGTGCCAGCGCCTCAGCACCCTCACAGGGAAGAGCTTCTGCCTAAGAGCTCATCTCAGTCTCCCCTCGGGCAGGTTAAAGCCATTCCCCTTGGCCGGTCCCTGCAGGCCCTTGTAAAATATTGACTGAGAACATTTTTGGACCTAACACCCCACACCATGGTCAGGACTGGGGCCTCACAGGACAAACTTCCTAGTGGAAACAGAGGGATTGTTTGGAAAGCCTTTCATTTGCTGCTCACTCAAACATGACAGCAGGCAACCAGCGAGAGGTGTACACGTGTTCAGTGCCCTAAAGCTATCGCTTTGTTACTCCAGGCAGAGTTGTCAGGAGAAAGAATAGTGACTAGAGGTTGAAGTTCACCTTCAGACTGTGTTGGTTTGCAATTCTCTTTTCAAAGAGGCTCCTGGGGAGAGCTAATATCCTTTATTAGACCAAGAAACCTCTTTTCAGCCCTTCATGGACAATGGGACTGATGCTGTGCTACTGTAAAGCAGCCTCATGCAAACCAGACTCCAAACCAGCAGAACAGCTTTCGCCTCCGCTGCTGCCTGATTGCTGCTGTGGCTGCAAGAGCAAAAATGCCGGAACACAGAAGAAAAGAGGAAACAAGATAAACTGCATAATCCCACTTCAAAAGCTCTTTCATCTGAGTTGCAATGGATGAGAACAGCAGCCTGAAAAGATGCATTTTAACTGTTTGTGGGGGGTGTTGCACCCTCTCTGGGTGCAGGGGCCGGGGCAGAGGGAACAGAGCCATGGTTTGTCCTTACTTCCAAGGTCTTCTTATGAAGCCCCATGCACACTGAATTCCTTCTTCTTTTCCTGACTGCATGTTAAGGAGACAACCTTTAGTCCCCTAAAGCAGCATCCCCTCTCTGTCCTACAACCTCTAAGTTGATATGGGTCTAATCATAAAGTCAGGTGTACCACCAAAGCTGGCAGCTTCCAAGAGGATGATGGTGGCACACAGGGACCTGGAGGTGACTCGAGTCTACCACTGCCTTTAACTTAACTACCCCATTTTTCAGTTTATCTATAAAATGGGAATAATCATAGAATCATAGAATAGTTCGGGTTGGAAAGGACCTTAAGATCATCCAGTTCCAACCCCCCTGCCATGGGCAGGGACACCTCACACTAAACCATGGCACCCAAGGCTCTGTCCAACCTGGCCTTGAACACTGCCAGGGATGGAGCATTCACAACCTCCCTGGGCAACCCATTCCAGTGCCTCACCACCCTCACAGGAAAGAATTTCCTCCTTAGATCCAATCTAAACTTCCCCTGTTTAAGTTTTAACCCATCCATGTCCTTTTTATGTTGAGGATAATGTTACGTTTCACTGTACAGAGTGAAATGTAAGAGAAACAAATGGAGAAAGCGAGGTAGGAATGAACATCTTCTCCAAATGTGGCATTCTAAAAGCTTTTGAAGAGACATAGAAGATTTATATTCCAGTGTCTGATAAACAGGAGAAAGGATTGTCTGCTACAACTGTGCTTCCACCATGTTTCGCTTAAGCTGTAAGAAAAATAAATAGTGCTTTCCAAAGAACCCAAAGGAAAAGAAAAACAGCCAAAGGAGGAGGTTAGGCACCGTGAGCTTGATGTTCCCAATGAGACTGGTCAGAGATTGTCCATCAAAATGATCTTTTTGTGTACAAGTGAGGTTTTTATGATTAAAAAATGTTCACAAAATGGGAGTCGTACCCAGGGAAGGGATTTTTCTGAGAATGAAAGCCATTTCTTGGCTGGAAAGTGGTGCATTTGGGCCAAAAAGCTGTTGAATTTTTGATGAGAATCAATATTTCCAGTGGATAAACCGCAACACACACACAAAGCAAACAGAAAACCTCCAAATCTCTATCAGAGCAAAGGTGTGATGGAGAAAGAACCAGGTGGGGAAAAACTCCCCAGACCCACACAAATACCCTCAAATTCTGGATAGTTTCTCTCCACAAGGAAGTAATGTACAGGAATGGAGCAATATAAATCAGTGTGGATAGAAGGGCACGAATACCTCCTCCACCCCACCATCACCCACACTCCCACCTTCTCTGAATAGAATGATCTGTGCTTCCCTGGCAGTCCCCCTACATCAGGATACCCCCTCTTTCCACCACGTTCTCTTCACTGGGAGGTAGATGCCAAGACAAATGGCCTTCACCTTGCCTTGGCTAGCGCCAGGATCCAGATCCTCACCCCCTCAGTGCACCAGCACAGATGAGTTCTGCAGCAGAGGCAAGGGTCTTGCATTGATTGTTATGTCCTGGTGAGAGGGACTGTTTTGCATCCTCCTTCCTTGCTACCTTAAGCAAAGCTGGGCTGAGCTATGTCTGATGGGTTTTGCCTCCGGGATGCAAAGCCAAAATGGTCTGAAGTAAATTTTGCTGAGCATGGTGGAAACTAATTGTCCAGGCAAGCTGATGAGGCCTGAGCTGACACCAACCAGGAGCCACAATAAAGAAGGTAAATTACTAACTAATAAATAGCAGATAACCAAGTGTCAGGCTGCTTGCTGTTATTGATCGCTTGTATTGCAGCACCACCTACATGTCCTTGCCATGGAGAGCAACGCTGTGGCTTCAGGCCCTAAAGAAGCACAAAATACAAAGGGCATTTGAGGGGAGTTGTAGTTCAAGATTTAAACAATTAAATGCAAATGGGAGGTAGAGGTCTGGCTGAATTGCTGAACCTGAGCAGCATGGCTTTGGAAATGGCCTGCATCACTCTTGATTTCCAACATCCACATAGGTCTCCCCCAGGTCTTAGGTCATGACTGACAGTCTCATAAAGTCATCTCCACCTCAGATGGCTCTATTTGGGCACTCAAGGTTCTCTTTGGCTATGGTGTTAGTTTAGGCACCAGATATGCCTTCTGACTCTTACATGTGGTCAACATATGTTTGGGTGTCCTCTCTGGGGGCTGAACCCATCTGTTGTGCCCAAAAAGTTTCTAGAAGGAAATACAAAAGCAGATACCTGAAGGTTTAGTGATGATGGGGATTATCAGAATAAATGTCCAACTTTCACACACACAGAGGGGTGCATTTCACCTCTTCTAAGCATGACATCTATTTTAGACAGATAGATCGTGCTCTGTTGTCCACTGCTTGGATTCAGGGACCACCAGGGAACTCAGGACAACCCACTCATTTGGAGATATACTCGGTCCCTGAGATGAATCCCATCCCTTTCAAGTTCAGACAGAAGGATGGAGAGAATCAAAGCCACAATGGAATCACATTCTTAAGTATTACACCTGTCCTGAATGTTCTAGGCCTTATGCTGGAGCTCTTATGAATTGCAATTCAATTGCTCTAGCTCTGGGTAGCAGTCAATGCTATAATGGTTTTTAAGACAAAGTACCTGCTATTTTATGTAAGCAATGCTGGTGATGCAAATCGTCCTAATGGCAGAGTGGTTAACCAGGATGCTGAAATCTCAAAGAATGATTTCACCCTTACAGGGATTTTTAATATAAAAGAAGCTATTTAGAAGGCAGCAGCACTGGAAAGAAAATGCCTCAGCTGAGGCAGCTTTGAAAGGTCAGCAGTAAATGTATTCATGAGAGAAGGAGGCAGAATGACAGCGTATCAAGACAGAGAAGCAAAGATACCTCTAACTACATGAAGAATTGTGGGTAGAGCTCTTCCAGCTCACCACTTTTCACACTGAGGAAAAGAAGCAGCATATCCATCTTCCATGGTCGAACCTGGTTCTGCTGTGTCAGAGAGGGCAGGGGAGCCCTGGAAGCACTGCTCCCTCTGAACAGCTCAGCTGGGGAATGCCCTGGTGGCACCGCACAGTGGGATGCATTTTCAGCCCTGTCTCCAAGTGTCTGAGGCTGGGAGAGGTCAAAGAACACCCTGGAAGTTGAATGCAGTGAGAGATGTGCCAGCATGAGGGAGGAGAAACTTGCAGCCAAGAGTATAGAGGAAGCACTGGTCTTGTTCCACCCAAATGACAACACTTTTGGACGTGGATAAGGCATCGAGCATTGCTTCAGAGCAACCATTCTTCCATTCTCTGGAAAACAAAGCCCTTAAATGGCAGCACTGGGACAAACTATCAAATGTGAGCCAGACTGCGGCTCAGACTGGAAGCCCTTCCCCATGCCTGGGAAGCATTGAGCTTTAGTTAATGAGATGTTCGTGACACCAGAAACAAAGGCACATACATTTAAATAATGGCCTTAAGCTGCAACTTGTAGCAAGACATTGTGTGTGCACTCCTGGGGTAGGAAGGCAGATCTATGGCAGATCTATAGCAGATCCCTCTCAACTTAAAGCATTAGTCCCAAAGTTGTGCTTTCTCTTCCCTTCACACAGCCTGCAGGCTTAAAGCCCTGTTACAGCTCGTGTTTGAGCTGGGCTTCAGCTGTGTTCTCATCGAGTTTTTTCATTATTTGGGATTACTTAAACTCATCTTGTGAACAAAATTCCAAGTGGATCTGAACTGGGACTCCATGGCTGCAGGGTATTATTGTGCTTGTAAGAGGAGGCACATTGAGTTGGAAATTGGAGGAATGGGAAAGAGGAGCCCTGGGCAGAGCACACCTAGGAGAGGTAGTGATTTTTTCCTCAAGCTTTTTTCCAATAGCTCCTTGAATAAAGTACAGGATTAGGACATGAAAGCCTTAAAGCAAATCACTGCTCTGTCCTGGGAATAGAGACTTGAACTAAACTCTGTTATTGCAGGGGAAAGATGACAGGGCACATCCTGCAATGAGTAGGCAAGTCACTTAAGTCCTTATGCTGTTGAGAGGGACCACAGGGCCAGGACAGACCTCATAACCTCTGGTTTTCACATTCCCTGAGCTTTGATTAAAACTGTGATAAAGCAGATGGAAAATTGTAGACATGTAGGCATCTCCACTGGAGCCTATTGTCTTCAAATTGTCCAGGCTCTTCAAATGTCTATTTGCACAGGATTAGGCTAAATGTACAGCATGAGGGGAAACGGGATTCACCCCACTAACCAGCTGCTTGGGCCTGTGTGTGTGAGATGTGATGGGAATCAACAATCCTTCAGACTCCAAAAGCTCCAAACTGAGCATCTTTCCTCTACAAAGGACATTCACTGTGTTCTGCATGGTGCTCTCCTCTCTCAGTGTAATGGATAGATGCTTAAAGTAAATAAGGTGTTCATATTCCTGTTCCTAGGACAGCAATAGAATCAGCACGGGAGGCTCCCACTGATTCTGAAGCGACCAGGGAAATCTCATTTGCTTTGAGAGGACAGGAAAGGTAAATCTATATTAACATTTACTGATATAAATAACAAATGAAGCATGCAAAACCAGGAATTTGTTACTCACGAAGCAGAAGGGAAGACACATTTCATGGGAACAGCTGCAATTTTTCTGCCTTCTATTTTGTTTTAATAAGATTATCTCTGGTTATCAGCCTTTTCCATGGGAGTCAGAGAAGGGTTGGAAGGTTGAGCTCCTGTTCACCTCAGCAGCAGCACTGCACTGACTCAGGCTGGACAAGAGGCAGGAAGCTCGCCTTGTCCTTACATGACCTGTTTTGTAAGCAGAGGACATAAACCTGCAGATCTCTTCTTGCTATTCTTAACCACCTCGAAGGATTCCACAGTAGAAAGAGTTCTGTTTATTTTCCCTGCTGTGAAATGCTCCTTCCCATGGAATTTAATGACCAGTTTATAGAACCAGAACCCAAAGGAAGGCCCAGAAGGCACAGGGTGGTGGCTGAGGCATCACTTGAGGCAGACCTTCCCTGCAAACAGCTAAACTCCTCCTCAACTTTGATGCTTGTAATCTCAAATCATGTTGCTGAAGAGAGGCTGATTTATGTGTCTAGAAGGGAACATGATTATTATCTTCCAGTGCCTTTCAGAACCACCTGAGCTGAAGCGAGGGCCAGACTACACTGCTACGGCAGAAGAATTAAATTGTCTCTTTATTTTAAAGCATTACAGGAAAATTAGCAGCCTTTGAAATGTCACTGCTGCAAAGAGATTGGGTTCTTTCTTTAAATCTCCCCTAAAATAATCTGGATAATGCATTTTTTAAGGATACAAAATCATCTGGATTCGTTTCCTATTCACTGCAGGGAAAAATATGTTTTGAAATGGAAAATTATCCATTTTGAATGGAACCTGGCTATAGAGGCCAGTTAAGCTCCTTCCGAAATAATCAAACCCATATAATTGTCAACTCCTTTAAAGAGACACATTTCTATGATGATTTCTGAGTGATTTTCTTTATCCCTTTCTTGTTGCAAAGCCTTTCTTTCTATTGCTAAAACCCATGAGTATTGTGAGTTATGATGATTCTTTGCTTAGTGTTTTGTAAGATACATTCATAGTCCTGTGCACACCCCGACATTGTAGTTGAATCATTCTGTACAGGCGAAACATTCAGCATTGTGTAATGTCTTTCAACCCAAGCTCATAGTGATGAAGCTGTCATAAATCATGGTTTGGGCTATTACCCAGGTTCCGTTTACAAGGCAGTTCAACTTCTCTACATGACACAGAGCCTACAAAATAACTTTAGCTCTTCCTCTCTGCTATTCCAAGGCACCCCCCTTCCCATTGCGGTGTACAATAGAAGTGGCGACAGCTTATAGATGATGGATGCTTGGGGAACAAGGCTAAAAGAAGAAGAGAAGGTCAATTTTTCTACTAGGAGAGCATTAAAGCTGTGGTAGGTCTCTTCCATGATAGGAAGGAACAGTCCTTCAAAACCTCTTCTACTTTCCCATCCTCCTCTTAAACTCCCTCCTCCTGCAATGCCTATGAGGCTCCTTGCTACGAAGTGTGGAGAGTCCCACTTGTTAAAAGCACCCCATAGTCACTGGATATCGAGTCAATAAGGCCAGCTCTACCTCCAAAAATGAGGCTGGATAACCCCAGGCACTCTATGAGGTATCAAGCCCTTAAAATTGCAAGGCTGGTTCTTCAACTTCATAGGTTGGTGATTTTTCCTCCCCATTTTACCCCATCTTCTTTCACTCAACCTGAGCCATGTGTTTCATATTACACACAGTTCATTGCAGTTTCTCTGTTCATTCTCTTTGAGGCAGCAGAAAGCTGCTGCAAACAGGAACTGCTTCAGTGTTCCTTCCCAACAGAGCCTAAGTGCAGTAGGTCTTCTGAAGGGCGAGGGAGGGATCTCATCCTCCACATAGTCAATGCACAGATGGTGGATGAGGGAAGATGGACTCAATTAGCAAATCATAGCAGCTCTTAGGACCACCAGCACCCACTATCCCCTTACACTGCACTCACCTACAGCCATGGCACTGAGCTACACCAACTGCCACTTAGCATGGGATTAAGGAACAGGAATGACAATTCTGCTCTGATTCCTGAATTGACCCAATTACAGCTTGATCTTGATGCCTTTATTCTGTGTTAAATACACCCTGAGGCACTGCTGAGAGGAGAGTAATGCCTTCCACAGGGCACGCCCCACCTGAAGGGGAAAGAGCGGAGATGGTTTCTAATCAGAGGCCATTACATCGGCTTGATTACCTATGGATGAACCCTCTTCAGTGCCTGGCCTCCGAGCAGAAAGGAAAAGCAGAGATGACCTTTCAAAGCTGAGCTAAGATTACAGTAATTGGGCAATAACATGAAACAGCAAATAGAGTCAAAATGATCCCTTTGACTTCAGAGAGAGGAGCAGCTAATGCATTTGGGAGTGTGCTCATTATTTCTACTTGGCATCAGGATTTTAACTACATCTGCTCAACACGTTCGGCTGTTAAGTGGATTGCTTCTTCTTACAAAGGAGTAACATCACCTATGGACAAGAGCAAATCAGTGTGATTGAGGCAACCACCTGTCTGGAATTCTGTGATTATTGCTGCATAAATAACTGCTGTTTCCAAAGTGTTTCAACCCCCAAAACGGGGGAAAAAGAATGAAATCTTATTTTTTTTTTTTCTGTTTTTCCTGGATTTCTTCAATTAAATTTCTTTCGGGTCAAATGAAATATTCTGTATGGTGTGCAATGAATTATTTAATTTGGGTTTCAAATTGCAGCTTCATTACTTGTTTCTGGTTTTCTCATGCAGGAATGAGAGGACCTTGTACACCACTCACTAGAAATATTGTTTAGAAAAGGCTGAAAATGGAAAGTTTCAACTTTCAAAGTTTCTTTTTCACTGAAATAGTCAAATGAATTTAACATGAATGTGCAAATACATTTAATCATTCCAATTCCAGAATTGTTACCAAACCACTCCAGCTATGCATTTCTCTTTGTTCTTTGCCTTCATTTTTGTCTGATCTCTGTTAGATTTCCAAATTATTGATATTTCTAGATGAAGGATTTCACCTTCATCATCTTCAGCACAATAAGGTTTGGAGTCCAGACCTCTTTGTTTAATCTTACTGAACCCTCCTGGTGTTAAGCTCTTCCAACACTAACCCACCTACCCCTTTGCATTGCAGGCACCTGGAACAGATAGATTAGAACTCTTAGAGCAGTTGTTCAACTCCAAAGCTCTTCCATGCAGAAACATGATGGCAATTTTCAGGCCTGATCTCAGTGAGGTGCATTTGGTGTTATGGGACTTACACCTGCACAGCACTTTTATGTGTCTGAAATACTGATAGGCTTCATGCAAGCTTCATCCTGCTCATTCTTGAACTTCAAAAGCATATGGACCCTTTCTTTGGTTTCTTGTCCACCTAACTGTTTAGAGGGACAATTTTGATTGACTGCAATCACAAATGAGTGTGGCTTTTTAATGCCAATGCAGTCATTACTGAGGCCATTTCTCTCAATCTCCTAAGGGTAATCCATATCCAAACAAGATTTATGACCCTGTATGTGCAAATATCTAATCTAACCATCATCACTGGAGACCTTTAGCCTCCAGTGACTGCATCTCCTTGGTTTTAAGCAGACATGGATATAAGCATAAGACGGCTGATATTCCCCAAGTGAAGAGATATCAGGATACCCAGTGCTGCCTGATTACACTTCATCTTCAACATTTCATGACATGGCAGAACTACAGACAACACAAGAGTGGGCAGTAGAACCAGTTACAGCAAGAGGCAAGAGCAAAGAAGCACAGACAGATGGGCAAGAACCATATGATAGTACTGAAATGCCAAAGAGATGGAAATGAGCCCAGTAGTGGGCAATTGGCATTCCCTCAGAACTCCCAAAGTGGGGACTTGGTACATGTGTTAGCAATGGTGTCTGACCCAGAGACCCTCAGTCAAACTGCAGCTTAGTGCAAGTTCAGGAGGAAAAAGTAAAATGAAATAGAAGAAAGAAAAAAGCCTTTATGGTAAGAGATGAAGTTAAATGCCAGCAACAGGCTGAAAATATATGTTAAAGGATGTCAAGTGGGGGAAAGTGCTCTGAAGGTAATGAAAGAATAAATCAAAAACCCAGTAATGAGCCATTTTCCCCAGGCCCTCTCTGATGAAGCACTGGTGGAGTGGGGCTGGCCTTTGTCTTCCAGGGATAACCCCAGAATCAGAACTGGGGTTCAGGGCAGATCAAGAGATAATGCAGAGAAGGATTCATCAGGGAGCTCAGCTCCCAGGGAGGTAGATTATATGCTGAAGAGACAATGGCAGAGAAATCAGAGAACAAAAGAAGCTGCAGCTTGCTAAAAAGCAGGGACAAAATGATGGATAAGAAAACATTAGCAAAACACATGCTACTGTTACTATCTCCCAGGCAGGAGGAGAGGCGGGAACCTGGGAGTCACTTTGAATTTAGCAAAAGATACTAAATTGGGCTAAAAAATGCATTCTAAGAGGTCTTTGATTTTTCACTGCAGATCCAGAAACTTTGTGCAAAGAAATAAGGAAGAAAGCCTGAAGTGAGCATCTAATGGCCAGGAAATGCTGTGTCTCCTTCAAAAAAAGACCCTATTAGATGTGAGCTTGCTTCAAATGCATGTGGGGCACTTCCCTCCTTATTACTTATGGGAGTCAGTGGGTTAAAGCTGGTAATTTGAAGGAAAGGGTTTGGGAACGTACCCAAAAGCAGCACTTGGGAATCACAGCACCCAAGTGTCATGAATGTGGCAGCACGTGGGAACACCAACCTGGGAGTGCTATGGAAGAGTTCAGACTGAATCTTTCCCTTTTTTAGTTGAAAACTGTATTTTTGGTGACTTATGTGTAAAATACTTCCTCTTCCTATAGAAACACTTCCTCCATAAGTCATAAAATGGCACATACGGATAAGGGGGGGAGTTTCTGGAGAATATTAATAACAGTCATTGTGTGGTTGTTTGAACAGAACATTTGGGAATTCTTACAAAATGTTCTGGAGGATTCAAGGACATGTCACTCTTTCTCCAGGCAGTCCATCATTCCCTGCTCAGTTCTGTGGTACATGTTCCCAAAATAAGCAGCGCTGAGCCCCAAGCAGTGGGAAGGTTATTGTCTTCACTGGCAAGCTGCTAAACGAAGGGGCGAATTGTGAAACTCCGCATGGATAAAGCAGTATTTAAGGCAGCAAGAAGACAGCGGTGAAACTGTTTCTTGCAAAGCAGCACCATGAAATAAAACAGGACACCAGACTGCACTGCACAGTGCAGAAATGGGCATTCCCCTTTCTCCAAGGCATTTGAAGAATGGGGACCAAGTTTTCAGCTCCTACCAGCAGCAGGAAATCTGACTAAATATGGATCAAACGGGAATACTGATTTGCAGCAAGGCAGTCATCACCGGTGTCTTCCCTGTGCTAACTCAAGTTCTAACCATCCCCATTCTTCTCCTAGGAGATGAGCACACTGCCACATCTCTCCCTACAACTACATCCTACCACCTACCTTTTCTTTCAGAGATTAACTACCTGATACATCTCTAATAAAACTCTGAGTGATCATCCTCAACTTGATTTTAGCTTTCAAATCTGATGCTTCTATTCCAGACCTGAAAGTGTGCCTGAAAGCTTCTCTGCTTTTTCCAGCTATACTCGATCTAATAAAAGATAATACTTTTACCTAAAAGCCTGTTCTCCCTGTAGAAAATCAAACCTTCATAAAAGACGTTATGGTTGTCCCTGTGGTTTTAGCTAGCATGTCCATTAAAATCCATATGGCAATGGGACAGTAACTGTGTGGCCACTGAAGACATAAACAGGGGAGCAACATTTCATGCTCCGCAGTCTAAGGAATGGCACTAATGGGCTTTGTGGCTCCAGGGGATTTTATCAAAGTCATTAGACCTTAAGAGGACCTGAGAGCAAACATCAGCTCAGGTTAGACAAAGCTCTTGGCCGCGCACATACACTGAGGTGCTGCTGTTTCCCACTTCTAATGATGCTCCGGATTCTGCTGCATATGGCTCAGTAAATCCCAGAGACATACCACATCCCATGGTCAGAGCTGCTTAGCCAGGGTGAGGCTGTCTACCAACTGCTCTAAACTGAAGCTGACAGGAGTATTCAAGGGGCCCATATACCAGATTGCTAATTCAAAGGCTTCTGTGCATCAGTCCACAGCTCCCTCTGTCATACAACCACCTGTAAGCCGGTCAGAGCCAGCAGAATGCAGTACTACCCACAGGGGTTCAGATCTAAAATGCAAACTGATCACAGAGGCAGCAATAGCGGAAATAATCCCAGTCAGGAAAGTCTTGGGGGGAAGATCTCAGCAAAGGGAAGCAGAGGACTCCCTGGCCACCCTGCCATAATTCCTGTGATGGATTCCATGCTGGGCAATGCAGCAATGGAATGCATTTTGTAAATGAACTCAAATAATCTGCTCAGGGCTGCATCTCACCAGGCTCTTGGCTAAATGGGCTTTCTCTGCTGTAGGACTGGTGGAAGGACAGTCCTTGCACCAACTGCTGCAAGATCAGGCTTGTTGTCCAGAGCTCCAAGTCCAACACGAAGCAGCACGCTTCCTGCATTTTCTCTGTTAGCCTAACACACAGTGTAATTGCTTTCCCAGGGAAGTTATTTTCCCTGCAATTATGCTTTGCAAAGTTTCTGCTGTTAGTCTTTCTTGTCTCACTTCAATCAGTGACTCCTCCACCCCTCTGTACTCAGCACATCACCCTTTGAATATAAGGGATGCCCTGTGAAACATAATGAGACTGATACTCCCACACACTCCATAGCAGGGCTATCAGTTTCATTCAAACTCTATTAGCCACTTACAATTGCTCCCAGAAGCTTTGCTGTAATGAATTCACCCACCTATTGCGGAAGAGTCAACAGAACTCAGTTTCCCTCCCTGTTCCTTTCTGCCAGCCCACAAATTCCTCTCCCTTCCCATTCCTATGCTGGCTCATTCATTCCTGCAGGAGGGCAATTGGGAACCCTGTAACCAAACCCCTGTTAAGAACATGGTCTAAAGGGTTTTCAGGCTTTCCTGGTGCTCAGCTCACTAATGAAGGATTCCCATGGACTCCAGAGCTCTGGAGCTCAGCAATATCCCCTGGATTGAGCACTCTTCACGCTGAGCTCACAGGCAGTCAGGTGAGTGCAGAGTAAGTGATGCCAGGAACGCATCCAAGCACTGCCGAGGTTGTGGAGCTGACATGGAACAAGGGGTTGCTCTCTAGGGTTCATCTTTCAACAAGGGGTTGCTCTCCAGGTATTCAGAGCTCCTCGTGCCAAGTCTCTCCGTTGCTCCAAGGCCCAGCAGCGTTTGACCAGCTTCCCAGGAAGCAAATCCTGACCCCTCAAAATCCCTTACTAATAAACACCGGTTCTCACCAATCCTCATCTCCTGATGGTAGGACACTCCTGATGTTCATCCCTGATGGACAAGGCCCGGAGAAAGCTGCTCTAGTGGAAGGTGTCCCTGCCCATGGCAGGGGATTGGAACTGGGTGAGCTTTAAGGTCCTTTCCAACACAAACCAGTCTGGGATTCCTTCCTAAGAGTGAGAAATTGGGGCATGCAGCAGGGGGAAGCTGTGCCTGTGGCCAAGCAGGATCTATGATGGAAGTGGAACTGAAGCCAGGTCTCTCAGATTCAACTATTGAAAGCTGCTTTTACTAACGTTTCTGATTAATTTCATGGTGCCACATAAAAGGAGAGGGTGTTCATTCCAGACGCCTGCAGCAGCTCATGCATCTGCATCGAAGCATGAGATTTGATTGTCTTTAGCTCAGCTCCCACCTCTAATAATGACAAAATTCAAGGGCTATATTTAACTCAATGCTTCTGGTGAAACTTGTCACAGCTTCTCCTCTGCTGTGTTCCTTTGTTCTCCCTTCCTGTGCTCAACACTGCTCAAGAAAACATTCCTTGGATTTGGTCTCTCCATTTCCATGATGCCTCAGTTCTCTGCTGGCCCTCACCCTGCTCCTGTCTCAGCTGAAACAGAGACTCTTCAGCTGTATCTGTAGCTGAAGGTCTCATTTCTGGATCGCATTGCCTTGGCACAGCAAGAATGAGCTCAGATCTGCCACACTGTGAGTGTTGTTGCAACTCACACCCCTGCTTCATCTTCTGGGAGAACTGAGACCGCTCACAGAGGATGTCCACTGTATTACTCTGGTTTCCGGAGCCTGTGATGGGTGCCCATATAAAGGGTGATGCCCTCAGCATGCAGAAAGTGACTGACAATCTGACACAAGAAAACTTGTCCATTTCTACACTTAGATTAAGCTAAAAGCATTTGTTTCATTCTTACCATATTGGTAATGCCAAAAGGTTAAGGGTCCACCTCTCAGTGGTAGATACTGGACAACCTTTCAGGAGCTGCAGTACCAGAAAAGCTCAGAGCTCCTCCAAGCCACGGTTTTAGGGAAGAGGTGGCTTATGGCCACTTCAGAGATGCTGGAAAGCCCCAGGCAAAGTGCGTGGCTCTCACATCAGTGATGAGATAACCCAAACTATGGCAGCTCCTCAAAAATCACACCAGATGGCCAGATCCAGGACCCAACAAGAGAGCAGAGGGAAATAATGCATCAACCACCATGTGCTTTCATTTACACCAGGACCAATGCTGCAGGCTGTGCTGCAACAAAAGCCTGGAACAGACCTATCCACCAAAGATATAACTGGAGATCTGGTGCACTAAAGCACAGGGAGAGGCAAAGCAAGTAGAGGGACAGATGAGGAAAGAGCAGAAACACATTGCTGCATGTTGTGACTGTGCAACCATGGCTTTATAGACATGGGGGGTCCAGGGAAGACAGCTCACATGGCAGACCCATGACTGCTCCAAGCCCAGCACTATCAGTCACTCATGGAATTAAAGCAAGAAGCTGCCAAAGTCTGAAGCATGGTTAAAATCACTATCACCTTGAATGTTACCCTGCTGAGGGCTCCCTGGCAGCAAAATGTGGTTGTGCATCCTGGGTACCATGATCAATGGGCCAATATTGACATTTTTACATCATTTGTTCTGCTGAGCTCATTTAGAGCCAAGACTTTGATGAACCAGTGGCTGGCAGAGAAGCTTCCTCTGAGCAGAGCTGGGGCTCCCAGCTTACCTCTGTGACAGTTTACATACCATGAAAGCTGGGGTTTGCTTTTGCCTTTTGACAGTTGATATGTGTGCTCAAATGGAAAGTGTGAACTGATGCTATCTCAGGGCACTGGAGGTCCATAGGCTTAAGCTCCTTTTCATAATAGCTCAAGATTCTTCTGCTGGTTTGGCGTTGTAACCAGTTCATTATTCCCAGGGACTTTGGCAGGATTGTCCAATTCAGCTTTCGGGAACTTCTGTGATTCCATTAGTGGCTTTCTTTTATGGGACATTAACTGCTTTGGAACATAGTCCAAGAAAAAAAGCAAAACAACAGCAGCATCATTTCAGCTTCTGCACCCCAAGTTACTTTGATTTTGATTTCTTTTTGAAGTTCTAGCCCAAACACTTTGGAAATTGCTCATGAAATACGACTTATCACTTCTGTTTTGAGATTCTCTGCTGATGTAACCCCACTGACTTCAAAACCTTTTACATTCACAGTGGATTTGGCCATGCAATGTACTAAAGAAGAATGCCCATACTCTTATATGGACATTCTCTTCTAATGCTGGAATTGTGTCCCTGGCATGCAGCAAGTCTTTGGTGCTCCAACACTCCGAGCAAGAAAGTTTTCCCAGAATTAATTGCTGAAATGCATTCCCAGATGTCATCCGAAGAAAACGGCGTAGAACAAACAAAGGTAGAGTGGTAAAAGCATCATTATAATCATACTTCAGATACAGATTTCAAGGGCTAAGCATCAAAATGAAAGGATGCCTTGACTGTGTTTCCATGTGGGTCTGTGCTGGGCACCCTACACATGTAGTGTTTGTCACATAACCAGGGGGCAGAGCAAAGAAGAGGCTTATGAACCTGATAGCAATTTAAGGAACAAAAGGAGATGGTTCTTCAAGCAACAGGTAGCACAGCTGTGAAGCTCCTTGCCAAAGGTGTAGACACAAATCACAGCAGGCTCAGGAGATATTCAATAGCCAGAGGCTGAGAAGGCACCCGTGGGAAGTTTCACAGACATCTCCTTGGATGCAGGAGACCTCAGCAGCCCTCAGCCTGAAGCAGAAGAGGTTGTGCTGTTTCCAGGGGAATACAGGCACTCCAGAAGGATGTTTTGGAAAAACTGGAGAAATTAACATAAAAATCAGGATGGCATCCAACAGGAAGTGCTCCTGCATATTACTTGTGCTGACACTGGAACATCTACTGCATAAATATGTGCTAGATAAAACCTGTCAGGCAGAAGCCCTGCACAGAAGAATCTGAATGGTTTTAGTGCCTCCCTGGGGAAACATAAATGAGCAAAGTGATGCTCTTGTACCAAAGGCAAATTCCCTCCTGGGAGGCACCAGCAGGAAATTTGCCTGTCCTTGTGATGCACCAGCACCAAGTGGGTTGCAGCTGAGTGCAGGGTGTGGTACTGGAAAGCTGTACACTGCCTGGATCCATGAATTATCAGGACCCTACAAACCAAATAAAATTGAATGAGATCCTTTAACATAATCAAAGGAGAAGGGCACAGATAACAGTCTGCAAATACACCCGAAGCTGCTACAGAGGGCAGGAACAAACTGTCCTGTGTGGCCAGTGAAGAGGATGAAAAGTTGCAGTTGGAAATACTGGGTCAAAGATTAGGAAAGCATTATCCAACGCTACCAGGAAGCACTGGAGTAGAGAGCCTGGGGAGATGGTTGGATTCTCCATCGTCACAGGCATAAATATAGACTAGGCAAACACATGCAGTGCAGTAAATGTGCCTACTACACAGACTCTATAGGCTCCCTGCAAACCTTTGAGCACTTACAATTCCCCAAGGCCTCATGCTGCCCTTTCTCCTTGTGCACTACAACTGCCTTCTTCATGGGTTGGCATCTTCCAACCCAGCCTTTTCTCGGATAAGCTTCTCTGCATAAAAAGCTTGATAGAGTCAGCTCACAGTTAGTTCTGGTAATGAGGAGGTGGGCTTAAACACCCAAAGCAGAACACTTCTGCTATGCAAAACACACAAATTAGGCTTCAGCAACAGATTGAACACATTCACCTTTGAAAAGCTTCTGAAGCCACTAATGTGGTGAGAATAGGTTTAAACCCCAGCCAGCAGAGAGTGAATTAGATGTGCCCTACATCCCAGCTGCTTGGAGCCAACCTGTGACCACTAGTGCTGGAAGAAACAGGGCACAGAGAAACCATCACATGGACCCTCACCCTAAGGACAAGGATATCTTGGTGCAGAGTATCAGAACCTAAACTGAAGCATTTACATTAGGAGCCCAGTTTAGATTAGTTTGAGCTCTGCCCATAGAGAGCAGAGAAAGTGAGGTCCTTCCAGGGGGACTTGGGTCTAGAGTGGCTTTAGAAGGTGCCATCCTCTGTCCCAGAGCTGTGCATACAGGGATTCATCGTTCCTTGTTTTTACCAGGCTTCTCACTTAGGTGCTTCAGTTACAAGCATTAAGTTGGGTGGGATGTGTCTTGTTTGTGACTTCTCCTTGGCTCAGAGCCTACAGTTTTCAAGACTATGACACTATTTTAGCACAATAAAATCTAATAACTAAACCACCTGTCATAGGGACCATCTGTCCCAGGGGAGTAGTACAAAGCATAATTCATGTAGGACTGGAAAGGACATTCTAGCTGAGTGCACCCTGGGAACCATTAACATCAATTTATGGGTCTACTAAAATCCATTTTTAAATTATAGATATATTTCTTAATCTCTTCTGCTTTGGATGGGTACCTGTTCCACAGACTCCATAGCATTTTCTATACTATTTGCTTTTTGGGGGCAAAGTCTGTCCAGGGTTCCTCAGGGGCCTGCCCAGCAGTGTTTTTGTGGAGTTGATCCTGCCTTCCTCAGCTGGAAACAGCTGGACTTACACTTGCCTCTTTGTGCAAAGGGTTTTAAGAGAGAAGCCAGATGCTGGAAGGGCTGTGGGTCTTTATCTCTTGGTCTGAGTTGTGTCGCCTTGCAGTTAAACTGTGGTGAGACCTGGAGTGAATGTAAACCCAAGAGAATCATTTCACTGGCTGATGTGTGATGGCTGGGGCTGCATGTGCAGCATGGGGGTGATTGATTGGATCTTAGGCAGAAGCTCTTCCCTGTGAGGGTGCTGAGGTGCTGGCACAGGGTGCCCAGAGAAGCTGTGGCTGCCCCATCCCTGGCAGTGCTCAAGGCCAGGTTGGACACAGGGCTTGGAGCAAGCTGCTCCAGTGGAAGGGGTCCCTGCCCGTGGCAGGGGTTGGAGCTGGAGGAGCTTTAAGGTCCCTTCCAACCCAAACCAGTCTGGGATTCTGTGATTCACAAACATGACAGCACATGTCTTGGACACCCATTCCCTCCCTTCACCCCAATAGTGCCTTCCCTCCCTTCAGTGTCAGGCAGAGCAGATGCTACAGCACTGAGAGAGTCTCCCAGCAATGGTGTCCTGGTTTCTAACCCATAAATGCCACCATCTTAAGCCATTCAGCTCTGTGCCACAAACTGTTTCCATCTGTACAATGGGATACAAAGAACACATTGGGCAGAACTTCTGCTTGCAGTTTCTAGCATCAACAGCAAAGGGTTAACAGGATTGCCAGGATATTTCACACTGTGAGCAGAATTATGTTTCTAGAATGAAGTCCTGAGCAGGCTCTATATAGGCACAGCTTTCACAGCAGGACATCCTCTGCCAGGCTCATGCTGGTGTCCCTGTACCATGAAGATGCTGTGCTCTGGGCTGCCTATGAACAGGCAGTGTAAGTGTTACTGCCTGAGCAGTTAGTCTCAAAGTGTCTCTAATCTAATGGAAGTGAAGGCAGGATGAGATGTTGCACTTAATTTATTAACTAATTTCAGCCTCTTTCTGTGATCATTACCCCAGCTGCTCCTTCCTTTACATCAATTGAAATTGCTCTCATTGTAAACTGCAACCAAAGCAATGCACTTTTCCCATTCATCTGGCTTTGAAGAGTAAAAGACCCCGAAAGAGAAAGGTTTTCTTTGTGCACATGTAGGAAATAATCTGCCTTTGGTTCAACCCCCAGCATCACCATGCTGTGTGCAGAGCTGCAGTGGCCTCTTGCTCACGCAGCAGCTTACACAAGCAGTGCATGTCCAGAGCAGGGATGTTCTGCACCCGGTGTGCAATGGGGTGGGGAGAGCGGCTCTAACTGAAAGTCTCTTCTCACTTGTTCTGCCCTGCATGAAAGCTAAACTGAAAACGATGTCTGAGGAAGAAGTTCTGCTGCTGAAAGGTTACTGTCACCTTCAAAGGGAAAAGGGAGGAACTGAAGACTATGATGCTTCTCTGGCTCAGGGTATGAGGCTTTCTATTCTTACAGCACACCACAAGTTCCGGAAGTCTCGTATCATCAGAGGGATTAGACACAGGATTTTGTCAGCTGAGAACAAAAGCTGGATCCTTCCTGAAGGCTTGTTCTCCATTACAGATTAATGCAAAGCCAGCAACAGAACTTCCCTACCCACTGCCCACACACAGAATCCCTCGGAGCTGCTGTCACCCTGACAGGTCACATCACTAGGGCTGGGACTGGGAAAATGAGGCTTTCATCTCCTCACCTTCTGCAACACGCAGGACCCACCCCGCTCGTTTCCCACTGTGGGCACCCAGCAGGGCTGGGGGATGTATGGAAGCCTCTGCTGAAACACCTCGTCACCTTGCACCACCTTCGAGCCCCCTCAGCGGTTTCATGCTGCTCCCAAGTTTCTCCTTTCAGCAGGATTTCAAGCGCTGCTGAATTGCTGAGTCAGCTCCTAGGGCAGCGACTGAGATCACTAATATTAACAGTGCTGTCTGATGCTCATGGCAAGAGCATGGAGCTGCCGTAAAGCATGAACAAGGATTTGTCAGGTGGCTTTTCCCAGATTTACCGCAGCATGTGCTCATCTTTCCATAGGCACTTGGCACAGAGTGTGTCCGTTCAGAGAGCTGCCGTGGATATGTGCGGGAATGGCTTCGTAAGAGCAGGCGGAAACATTCAAGCACATAGACATAGGGAAATGCAGCATAATATGATTTTTTATGACTGGCTTAACTTTGGACAAGGGCCTGTAGGGACAGGCCAAGGGAATGGCTTTAACCTGCCAGAGGGGAGACTGAGATGAGCTCTTAGGCAGAAGCTCTTCCCTGTGAGGGTGCTGAGGCGCTGGCACAGGGTGCCCAGAGAAGCTGTGGCTGCCCCATCCCTGGCAGTGTTCAAGGCCAGGTTGGACACAGGGGCTTGGAGCAAGCTGCTCCAGTGGAAGGGGTCCCTGCCCATGGCAGGGGTTGGAGCTGGGGGAGCTCTAAGGTCCCTTCCAACCCAAACCATTCCATGATTATGATAATTTCCCACCCATTCTTCCAGCACCAACACAGAGCATGATGTAGCTCCCAGGAAATTTCACTCAAAATATTCAGGAGTGCAAATGCTCCAAGGAAAGCTTTATGTTATCAGGGTTCACATCAGACAAACTCCTGCCCATCCTTCTGCAGCCAGTCTACAAAAGCCCAGCAAGGCATAAGCCGAGCGGAGCTCCTCTGCATATGCAGTTGGGGCAGCAGGGAAGCCTCTCACTTCACCCCAGACTATGACACTGGTTTTTGAACTAATTCTTCATCCAGTTCTTTCCAGGTTTCCCATCCATTCACTCAAATTCCCATAGAGATTCAGGAAAAACATTTTCATACAGTATTTCCTCATGCCAGAATCACAGGCAGAGGCAGAGCCGGAACTGGAGCATCAAAGATGATGCGTGCTTCCCATTCACTGAGCATGGTATAAATTAGAAACAATTAATTTCTTCAATTTTCTTTTAAAAAGAAGCCAGTTGAAGTGGATTATTTTTAATTTTAATTTTAAAAACCTGATTTTAGTTTGTTCTAAATCTCTTGTTCCTGGCAGACAGCCAGGGCTAAATTACCTTGATACATTCAATACAACTGCAAACTAATGGGCAGCCTGGTCCCCCATCGAACCCAGGCAATCTTTTAAATGTTTAATCACATGAACCTATGCAATCTTTTAAATGTTTAATCAAGTAGCAAAATTAGGACCTAAAAATCCATCACTTCCAGCATTGTTTTCATCTTAAGTAAGCAAGTAAAACCTGAACAACCCCTCTGCCAGGGCAGCTCTTTGTGTGATGCTGAAGGCATCTTCCTTTGGTCAGTGAGGCACAGAGAGAGGGGCAGAACTATGCTGAGAGATGGGCTGAAGCCTCAGGAGAAGATGGCAGCAGAGAATCTGTTATACCTCTGTCTATACATACATTGATTCATAGAAACCCAGAGTGGGATCTTCATATGAATCCCAAGCCTTGGCATTCCCACCTCCTGCCCTGGTAACACCACTCAACCCAGCTCTGAGTTCCCCCCAGCGCTGCCACCAACAGGCTGCAGTGACTTTGCACTACAGCAGGAGTAGTAGTGCTACTCCTACTCTATCACTACTATTACAGTGCTACGGTAGTAGCTCTACTACCACTACTACCCTGAGTAGAGAACTCAGGGCGGGTGAGCACTGCCACACTGTGTTCCCTGGCCCCGGCTCTCCCTATAGTGGCCAGGGAAGGGCTTTTACTTGGCCAAGAGGTATCACACCAGTTACTTTCTCTTCTCTCACACATGACAAGAAGAGCCTTGCCTCCTCCAGCAGCAATATAAAAAGGCAATAACATAGCTAATATACTCCCAATCCTCCTCTAACTCATTTGGGCTGAAGCCCAAGGGAAGCTTTGTTGTTTTAGAAACCATATTAACTACATGCGAGCCTCGGTACATCCCAGCTGGAACCCCAAGAAAGCAACAAAACTGGTTTTGAGTCAACTTTCAAAGAGAAAAGTCTATCTCCTAGTGCAACCAGGACAAGCACAATATATATCCAATAAACCACATTTGGACACTGTGGATAACGTCTGAGTACGAGTTAGCAGGGAGAAGGCTGTGGGGTGTCTCCTGCTGCTGCAAGAGCTGTGCCGGGAGGCTTTAGCATACCCCTACAAACCTCTTCGTGCACGGCTGGGTTGTCCATCTCATGCTCTGCAGACCCTCTCACCTGAAGTGCTCAGAACATGAGAAAGAAAGCACCATCTCCACCCTTTATAAATCAGATGCCACAGGTAGCAACTCAGTAGTCCTTGGCTTGCAAAAGCACTCCAGTTTGGAGCCAGTGCTGTCAAGTTCATGTGGCTGTGGGCACAATTACAAACACAAGCTGAAAACCACCCCTACCACCGAGCAGTGATGAAATGTAGCTTTTCACTGTGGTGGAGCCTCACCCTCTCCCATCAGCGTGGCCCCCCAGCACACAGATACTGCATGGCTCTTTCTTTAAGCTGGGGTCTTCCTCCCTCTTTAACCTGCAGCATGCTCATGAGGTCCTATCACGGGAGACATGAGACTGTGCAGAACATGCCCTTGGGAAGGATGCACTGGAGATTTACTGAGCACAAGTTCTGGGTGGCACTTCCAGAGAAGGACGCTCTCTCCTGAGATCTATTCCAAGCAGGATGTCAGGCAGCCTTCAGGAAGCAGATGCTCTCTCTTCCCTTTACACAACATACACAAAATCCCCAAATCCTGCCTTGTCACAGCTAAAAGTTTCCCCTGGTGCACTGCTAAATTAAAGCGGTATTACTCTCCAGGGAAGGTGCTGGAGATGGATTGTTCTGCTGCAGATCTGGATTTGACAAGCAGTGGCAGTATATGGAATGCGTGCAGAGCTCTCCCTGGGAGATGGGAATAGGATGGGGAAGATGCACAGAGCTTCCTTCTCAAAGCCTAAGCACAAAGTTTTCCATTTGGGAAATCCTTTGGGATTACAAAATGTCTTTTCTGGATGAACAATAGGAAGTAAACTCTGAAAATCACCTGAATTTCCTATGGTGACTTAGTTCAAAAGACTGAATTCAGACCAAATAGGTAAAGAAAGTTATCCCTTAGAAAATTCCTGATTCTTTCACCTTTTCTTACCACTCTGGCAGGAGGGGAAGAATTCAGTGTCCACAGTTGATTCTATGGGACCATCTGCCCTGGCTAACCTAATACTTGCAAAGTGGGATTCCTCATGGATTATTCGTTGGGGTTTGCTTTGGGGATTTTTATCCTGGCAACTGAAATGCAGCATGTCCCTACAAGCAGGGATAATATCAGAAAGAACAGACACTCTAGCAGTCTATGGGGAATCCTTTTACCCCACGGCAGACTTGAGTGTTATGCATCATTCTGAGAACATCTGCAAAAGCTGTATTATGTCTATAATTTCAGAGGAATTACAACTAACAGTCAGAGGAATTGTTTCATGCCAGAAGGCAAATAGATTCTCTCAGTTTCACATCAAACCTCTGTGGTTCTGAGTAGCTTGTGTTGAAAAAGAACCTTAATCACAGTGTAAGTCTTCACTTTACTCACGGTTTCTCTGGTTTTACTGAGGCACTGGATATTTCATGAGCTAAATGCAATCCTTGCTTCACCACTTACGGTTCCCACTGACTGCAAGGAAGGATCTCCTTCTTAAAATGGGAGAAGAGCTCGTTCACTGGTCTCAAAGCGCTATGCTTGATGCTGGGAAGGATGGTACAGAGACAGGTCAGAGAGAGGGGATTTGCTCCAAACCTCTGGAGCCTCAAATTTCCACCTTGATGTGAAAAGCTCCTCTGAAAGCCATGGCTCAGCCCATGCTCCCTGCAAAGCATCATCAAAGACATGCAGTTTTAAAGAGTTTTCATGGTAAATTAAGATGAGTTTGTTCACTCCTTTTTGGCAATGCCATGCAGAGACACCAAGGCTGGGATTCCCCCACTTAACATTAGACACCTACTGTTAAATGCCCCCATCTATCCCATTTGTGCATGTCACCCGTCCTCCACTCCCCCACTTCTCAGGCTGTATGGAGATGGAACCTCAGGTCACCTCCAGGTGTCTCAGATGTCTGTCTTCAATGGGCTGAACCACCCCTGGGTTGTGCTTGTCTCTCTTGACTAGAGAGGAACTAAAGTTACTGTCTCAGTCATCTGCTCAGCATCTATATCTAAGGTGACTCTAGCCTGAAGCAACTTGCTCCTGGCCCATTCCAGGGCAATGCAACAGCCATGGTTTGGACTATTTCTCCAGCGTACCCCCAGACAGGGAGATGAACCCCTTCCCTGCTGGCCTGATGTGACTCAGCAGTGGGGATGTGCAAAACCATCTTTAAAGGTCAGTAAGTTCCTTTGCCAAGGCTGAAAACAGCAGCTTGGCCCTTTCGTCTGTCAGCTCTGGTTTATATCCTCTGTCAATTGCTGACATCCCATCCCAAAATAACTCACTTCACCTCTGTTTCGAGCCTTGCAGCCCATCAGGCTCTTCCTGCCCTGTCACCTCCTATTCTCCTGTGTCACATCAAGGGCCTGGCCTGACATGACAGGCTGAGATGCACTGAGCCAGGGAACCCGCAGCTGTGGTTCGACAGGGAGATGGAGAGAGGATGGGATGGATTGGAGGTGAAATTAAACAGACCACATGTGATCAGCACTGTAAACCCACAGTAGATGTCTGTTTTCAGCCTTGGGCAAGGTGTTTTACAATACTTCATCTCTGAACCATGCTTATTTCTTACAACTCCTGAATTCACCTTGTTCTTCTCTTGCATTGATCATCAGAAGTCAAAGAGCACGGATTGACGTTGGTCAGTGTGTGCAGGGAGCAGGATCCTTTTAATCCCTCCAGACTGCGACCAGAGCAAATAGCTTCACCCTGCCTGGAAGGAGTTTTTTTGTGCCCAGTTGGAGTGACAGAGTAAACTGGGCACCATTTCAGCATCACAAGCAAAGGCTTGCAACAGTGAAGGCTTATTAGGGCATTGCCTGATGCCCTAATAGTGCCAAGGGTAGGAGTACAAAGAGGTGGTGAAACTCCTGAACAGCTACACCCTGCTTTATGCAGGTTGAAAGGGGCAGTTTACATGACTTGGACTGAGAAAGAGGCTTTGAGTTTGTTGCTAAATAACACTGTGGATGGAATCAAAAGCTACAAAACTCTATTTCTGTCCCTCCAGAGACACCCTATTAGCCTTCATTTTAGGGTGTTATTAATAATTATTATCTATGGCAATATGATATGTGTACAGAAATTAAATAGCTCATAAATCTCATGAGGAACATTAAACTGGTAGAAGAGGTTCTTCGATATGCTTGTGTACAACATCTACACTGATGCAGACAGCCTGAAAGAGAAATGTCTGCTGCTCGCTCTGCAGATACATCACACAGGGATGGATTTATGCAATGCCAACAGGACAAATACTCAACTGATGCAAAGAGGCAGCAACCTGAAAGCCAGGTGCTCATCTGCCCTTCAAGATCCAAGGGAAAACTGTATCCTGCCTTGGTTTAGAAATGCCGTATGTGGAGGAGAAAGGAGTGGAGAACCCCATGTATCTCTACAGTTCCTATGAGGACGGACGGCTTTCCTGGCTCCTGAAAGAATGCTCCTCTTCCTTATCTTCCCATTCTGACCTTTTGAAATATTTCATCTTTGGCAAGAGGTCAGGAATCTCCGTCTTCATCTTCTCCCCTGTGATATGATTCTTTAGCATCGAGCTCCCCATCACAAAGTGGCACATTAGCGATTTTCCCACCTCTCCTGTTTCAGCTCTGGGCTCTGCTCTGTGCCATGGTGCATCGATCCTTTCCTTGTATTGTGACAGGACAAAAGATGTCTGAAGGTGCACAGGCACTCTGCCTGCTCTGATGTGAGACTGACAGTGCTGTTCAGCTTCATAGAGTTGTTGCGAGTACCAGCAATTGATGGAGGTCTTACAGCGCTGGCAGGGAGGCAGAGGTGCTCTCCTTCAATCCCGTTGCTACTGAAATAACCAATCTGGTGATGTGCAATGATGTCTCCCTTCTGCGAGATCAGCGATTGCAAGCAGGAGACGGCTGTCTCTTGTCATCTGCTTTAGCAGGAACAGAACATCAACCTGTTTCTCCTGGTTAATGGCTTTGTCTGTTCTACCTTATCTGGTGTCCTCTACCACCATCTCCTGGAATGGATGACAGATCTCCAGCCAGTGCTGTTGTGTTAATGAGACCAGAGACTGAACAAGGGGGCTGCAGCCCCATTTTACTGAGCCTTAGGGTAAATGTTTCATTTCCAAACGTGCCTACTCTGGGCCAAGAGCTGCACCTTGCAGCCTATGGAGGACATTTGGGGTCACTTGGGGAAGGACTTTCAGAGCGGTGGCTGCTTGTGAACCACGGCAGTGGTGCATCAAGCCTTGCTAGAGGCGGGTGTCTTGCTAAAGGTGGCCTTGCTCTGTGGTCCTGTGCTTGCTCTGGTCCTGTGGTCCTGCTCTTGCTCTGTGCCCTGATGGCAACAGGCACAGCACCACCAAGCAGGTGAGCTCCTGAAGTGAACCAGCTGGGCATAAACCAGAGATGGAAGCCCTTGGCTCAGGCGCTGGTCAGGTCCCCAGCTTTTGCATGGGCTGAATACACTGGAGTTCTCCCAGTGTAAACCCAGTGCAGTTTGCTGGAGTCACGGGAGCCACATCAGCCTGTGGGAGCACAGCCCATAAGGCCAGTGAGGTACCCTCAAACTCCTTTTTCAGTGTTGTTGGGGCCCTGAACAGAGAGGCTTCATGCTTGGGTTAGTTCCTTGCCTAGAGCTACTGCTGGCTTACTCTGGATATGAGTAATGCTGCACATTAAGGAGCCTGGAGGAAAGTGGAATGGGGCCTGATGTGCAACCAAGGCCCAGAGAGATGGTGACAACAGGGGCAGAGCCTCCACGTTCCCAAGCTGGCATCTGAAAAAGTGAATTAGTTAAGTTATGGGTGAGATAGGTTGCTAGCTGCTCACTGGGGTTAAATCACAACAGTCAGAATGGTAGGAAGGAATGTGCCCAGAGAAGCGAGTGCACTGGGGTGTCCTGGTACATGGAGCGTTTCTTAACTCTGTGCTACCTCCTTCCTTTAGTAGTTTGGAGCAATCACTGCTATTAGCCAAGTATTGCATCTATTTCTGGACTCCATTTCCTCCTATACAAAGGCTTTAAAAAAACATCCTAAATGAAACAATTACCTAAAGTGAAAAGCTATCGAATAATCAGGCAGCATTTAGAAAAGAGAGGTTGATGTTCAAAATGTCCACAACTGCCAGGAGCTGGCGGCTGGGGCAGCTTCCCCATGGAGCACAGGATCTCTGCTACAGCAGAGATGCGAACTGATGCAGGCTGGTAAAAGAAATCTCCATTCACCTGTGTGTCCGTGTGGGAAGAGAAAGGATCACCTCTGTGACCTGCTGACACCACTCTTCTTAATGCAGCCCAAGGGTGCTGTTGGCCTTTCCTACAAGGACAGATGCTGGTTCATGTTCAGCTCGTTGTCTTAGAAATACAACTTGGATGGAACATCCACATTTGGAACTTCCACATTTACACTTCAACAAACACGAGCTCAGCACAGCACAAAAAGGTGCCATTACCACTGCAGCAGAAACAGTCAATCTGAACTGACAGCTCCTGGGCTCTTGCGAAATGAGTGTCAGAGACTTATAAACAACTACAGAAGGGTTTGGTTTTCCTCTTCTTGCACTGAAGAAGAGGACAGGGGCCAAGCTGAAGCAATGAGTGGAAAAATTGACTGTTAAAGGAGGAGACAAAATGTTACAAAGCAGTTTGTGATTTTCAGAGCGGGCAAGTGAGGGAATAATTCTTGTTTTGCTGGTAAAGGGGAGCTGATGACATCCCCAGCAGGAGCTGAGGGCCCCACTTGTTCACCTCTCAATGAACACCAAAGCCTGCCCTCAGCAGCTCTCCTCACCCTTCTCCATCAGCTCGACAGGAGTGAGATGTGCTCAGTACATGAGAATAGCACCGGGAGAAAAATGTGGGGGTGATTTTTGGAGTGCCCTATTTGAAGGGGTGTCCTTTGTGTCTACTGACAAGGGAAACTTCTTGCTAAGGCTGGGTTAAATGTTTCTTTTTAGACATTTCCTCTCCATCAGAAAACACTTATAGAAGAACTGGAGGGTGTTTTGCTTTCTTTCCCCAACAGCCACATGCTCCCCAGAGACCCACTGCAGGAGGGTTTGCTTCAGGACCCCCACAGGCACTGCTGCAGTGGGGCACATGGAGCCCTCTGCCTCTCAGAAGACCCCCTCTGACTCTCCAGCCTGTGGTTTTGGTGATTCATTTTTTGCCATAAAAATGCCTTAGTCTCGTTTTTTTTTTTTTTTTTTTTTTAAATCACTCCAGCCCCTCATATAAGAAAAAGTTTGGGATTTTCAGCAAAATGATAACTAATGTCCATAAAGGAAATCCTTGATATTTCCCAACCTGAACTTCTTAGGGAAGAAAGTACATGCCACAACAAGCAAACATTCGTGTCATTGCTGAGAGCAGAATGACTTGAGCCTAAACATTTCAGGCTGTATCAGTTCCAGTGCTAGAGAGGATGGAAGATGAACCTTTCAACACAGAACAAGCAGAGAGAGTCAATAAACAGTTCAGTTGTGTTTGGTTGATGTATTCATATCCTACGAGGGTAATGAAACACTTCACTTTCCAATGGCCCTGAGCAGCGTTTGATTGCACAGGCTGAATTCAATATAATTAAAGAGGATGTTAAACATCAGCTGTTCAAGTCAAACATTTCCAAACCTGCAGCTCCAGATCATTTATTAAGAGGCATATTGCAGGAACATTCCAGAACTTGTAATGTTTTTTGAGGAACTGTGTATGCAGGATACCTGATTCAGGCATCCTGAACAGGTACAAAAACTGAGCATTCCTAAAGGATGTCTTTAAACCTGGATTTTCAATCTCCTGAGGGAATGATTAACCAGCAGATGCTTGGCTCTCCTGGTGTGATGCTGAGTTAGGCTTTCTGCCCAGTAGTGCTTTCTCCCATCTCTCTCCCTTTTTCCTCCATCACCCAAGATGGTCCTCAAAGGACTCAACTCAGACAAGACACCAGTTACCGAAACCTGCCCCTCTTTTCTTCATTGGGCAAATCCTTGCACCAACCAGGCATCCCAGAGGGAAGAGCAAGGATGCTTCAGGCAGACTTGGCACATCTCTACTGAAGAGTGAGCGGGAGAAATCCTGCACAAGCAGGACTGAGCCTTCCCGTCTCATCCCAGGAAGAGGCGCTACCAAAAGGGTGAATGTACAACACATCTGGGCTCAGCAGCTGAGGAGCAGCATTGGCTGCACGGTCCTGAGGACCAGGAGCCTCCATTACTGATGGGTGCTGTCACCCACAGTGAGCCTGCCACGACAGTGGCATCTTCATGTTCCTATGCTCCAGCAGGCAATAGTTAAGTAATGGGAATTGTTCAGTGAATTTACTACACAGAGCAACAGATAAAATTAATTTAAAATTAATTTAAAATTAATATGTAAAGCCCATAGGAGAAGTTAACTCTTGTTGGCTCCCATATGCCAACTCTGCTTGATTTTTCACACCTTTATAGGTTTTGAAAGGCTCTGTAGCATGGAGCAGGAACTGCGGCACTCAGGCTCTGAATACGAGTATGATACTATGGAGCAAAAGAGAAAAGCATTCCTTCTAGTCCTCATCCATAAAACGGCATACAATGAGGGAGATGCCACTTGAAATTAAGCTGCCTTTTGAATTCCAAAGGAAAAGAACCATCAAGATTAAAACTAAAAGACAAATCTTTCTTCAAAACTGAAAGGAAAACTGAAGAATTTAGAGATTAATAAGGGAAAGTAAAATATCTCTCCCAAATATACTACTGACCATTAAGTAAATATTTTCTCCTAATGATTTTGAAAAGCTTCATTTCACCTTTGCCTATTTACATAGCAAAATATGTAAAAGAATAAATGCCAAAGAAAAAGCTCTTTTGAATGGAAAACCCGAACTTGAAGAACATTGTGCTATTTTTACTTTTCCCTCTCATAATACAGACAAAGGACCTTTTCCTTTGCAAAGTGATAATTGTGATGCAGTTTGATGTTCAGTGCAGCAAGTTCTAATTGGGAAACTTGAGGGCACCCTTCACTGTCTCTCCCTTGGGAGCTTGTTCCCGCTGGGATAATCAGCCTGACTTCCAGATGCGTGATTCTATACTGCAGGACTCTGGTTGCCTCTCAGTAGGGGCTAATGAGAACATCACACTGCAAGCTGCAGAGGAGAAAGGTGATCTGCTCTGGCACATCAAGCCCTGCACATGGAATAACACATCCTCTGTGCCACTGATTGCAGGTTCAGCACTGCAAAAGCCTGAAAAATTGATGATATTTGGTACGGCAGGGAGCAGTCCCCAGCAAGTCGTCGCCCAGGTGGAACAGTGACTGTTTCAGCAATGACTGTCTTCCTGTGTCAGTAAATGCCCCCCCAAAGCTACATCTGAGCCTCTTTAGGTACATTATTCTCTTCCAGGTCTATGGCAGTGTGACCAGCTTGTCTCTTTTCCAAGCAGCTCTCCACCAGCAATGCATTCAGCCTGGCTTTCTGTGAAGAAGGAGTTTTGGTTTGGTTTAAGTTCTCAAACTTCAATAGTAATCTAGAAAGAGGATATAAGAACATTTATTTTGGAGACTATCCCATTCCCTTCACAAGCAGAATTCCTGTTTTAATGCCCTTTGCTGTGATGTTTGTCTGTACTGCTCAAGGAGGATGCTCTTCACATAACTTGGATTATTAAGGTTTTATATCCTTCTAACATTTTGGAAAAGTTATCATTTTTACTGGCTCCACATTCATCTTCCTCTCCTTCCTCAAGTCAGCTGCTACTCACAACTGCTTGTGGAATTCAGAGCTATGGGAGCAGGCATCAGCTGTTACTTCTGATATGATCATGATTTGTTAAGGATTCCATATCAGAATTCCACAAATACTCCTGATGATACACTTTTGAAATAGATCCATTAGAGAAGCCATTACGGCAAAACTGAATTTTCCACAGGCTTTTTCTAGGAGCAGGTGGATTTCTTGGTTGCAATTCAAAGAAGACGCAGCCTTGACCAGACAATTAAATGTTTGGTCTATTCACACCAGGGATGAGATTGTCCCTCTAGATGTGCATTAACCTGTTCTTCACATTCTCCTGATCACTTGGGGCTGGTTGGAAGGGCTGGGATACAGCTCTCCAGGATGGTGCAAGAACAGTTGAGCAGGTAACACCTCTGGTGTCCTTTCAGGTTTCTGCTTCTGGGCTCCCAGCAGCCCTGGGTCTCTCTCAGCCCTCAGTTGCTCTTTGGCTAGAAGCCTGTTGGCGCTTGTAGGGTCCTGGCTTGAAGCTGCTGAGCAGCAAGTTCAAGGTCTGTGTGCCCCTTTCCATGGGGGTGCATCATCAGCAGATCAGGTTCCTCTGCTTTAGTTCTTACTGCATTTTGCACCAGGCATTAGCAGTCCCTTATGGGTAGAACCTGTAACTTGGTCAGGCTGTGAAAACCCTCTTCTCACCCAATGCTTGTGCAGACATTCTCACGCAATGGGAAGCTCAAGAAAGCACACAACAACCTGGAGCTTCAGCTCAGGCTAAGCAGAAGGTGAGGGTCTCCATCCGGTTTTGAAAGGGTTCGGTCTCAGCCACACAGGCTCTTCATTGTCATTAGCTCCAAGCCAGAAGGAGGGATCTTGACAACTCCTCTAATGAATGAATGAATTCCCTGTAACATTTCCTTCTGAAGGAAGGCTGCAACAGCATCAGAAATATGGTAATGTGCCATTTGCTAACTTCACTCTTACTCTATCTGAGGGCAGCAAGATCTGCTCCTCTGCTGTTTGCAGTGTACTTGTCACAATTATTAGATCTTGAAGAAGAAATTAAGTTTCCTGCTTTTATAAGTATTTTTTCATTCTTAGTCCTGAGTCCTCACATGAGGCATATCAAAATAAACTGGTTTATTTCCCCCCATTAAACCAAGAACATTTCAGCTGCTGCTTGTGCTCCATCTTCTCCAGATACCTAGACTGATTTTTTCTTCCTATTTTTCTTTTACAATGGTTTCTTGGTCATAATCAGATCCTAAAATTAGCCTGAGAGAGGGATAAATTCAATTCTGTGTCTTTAAAGATTGATCTTTCTAACCACAGGTTGCATTACTGCTGCTTATAGGTATCATAACAGAACATTTCCTAATAAGAAAGGAATAAAGGAGTGAAAGATGGCTCTGTGAGCATTCGGCTCCTCGGGCTGCTCACATACAGAGAAAAAACTCACACAGCCCACTGCAATCTCAGGTTGTACTGGTTGGGTATGAGCTGATATTTGGGCTGTGTGACTGTCACAATGCTTTCAGGGATGTACAGACCTCTGGCCCCTTCCTCCAGGCAAGCAGATGACTCTGATAAATTCTTCTGTATTAACTCATAGCCCTGGCCATGCTTCCCTTTTCAAACAAGATGGAGCAGTCAGTTAAATGCTCTCCTAAATCACTGCAGACCTCCCTGGCTGCAGAGAAGGAGACAATGGTGAGATGCTTCTGCTTCTGATTCTTCCTTTTCTCTGGTATCAGTTAGATGGAAGCCCATCCCCACTCCTGACCTGCTTTAAGTTCTCCAGCCCCAGTGCTTTTCTGTTTCCCATCTCTAAACCAGGGATAAGGCTACTGGTCTCCTTTCAAAGTGTCTGTCAGCTCTGAAACCAAGACTTCAGTATTCTTCTGATGTTAATACTTCAGCGTTTATTTCCTTTCTTACTTTTGTTCTGTTCACAGTACTTTTTTGAGCCTGTTATCAGCAGAGACACACAATACAGGCTTTAAAATGAGAGGGAATTGATTCTGATGATGTTAAGTTTTTATGCTCCATGTAAATAAAATTGATGTGTTCAGAATTGGTGAAGTTATTTTCCAAGGGTTTAGTGAAGATAAAATTATGCTTTGGCCTTGTTCTTCTGAGGGGTGGATTTCACCTGGGGTGGAACAGAATGGCCTGGTTAGATTTCCAATAGTAACTCCTATTGTTGAATGATTACTTAAACTTGTGTTATAATGATACACAAGAGCTATATCCCTTGCAGGCTTCGGCACACAGTTCAGGTTACCTCTTACAGATGCTGAGAGTGCTTAAAGGTAGAAAGAAACTAGAAGCTCATATTGCAAAACACAGTGTATGACCAACCCTTGTACACCCCCATACACTGAGATATTACCAGTTGCTTTGACTGTGAAATGACGTAGGGAGTGTGTCCCACTGTGCATCACTATTGTGTGATTTCTGCCTTGACAGAAGCACTGATTCGAGCCATGGGCTTTGCTTTCTCCAATGCCCCTCTTCTGCACAGATCAAAGAGATCTCTCCCACCAGCTTATAGAGTCAGGATCAGCTGGGAGGAAGAGACTGAGTTGTCAATAACACACTAGGAAAGAGGTGAGATTTTGTCCCCTCCAAATCTCAGGAACATCAAAATTCTTAATGAACTGAAACTTGATCACTTGGCCATCCATTAAACTCCCCCTTCCTTTACATCTTTATGTGGCCCGGTGAGGAGGGAAAGAGGGGCATAAATAAAGAAATAAAGCCAAACTAAAGAGAACTGTTTTAATAGAAATCAAAACATAACGTTTCATTTTGATGACCCGATCAATAACCATGAACAATGCGAAATCCCTTTAAAGAAGCTGCTGCTGGTAGAACACTCCTAACCAGCTCCCTTCTCACCGCTGTGGGAGAAGCAGCTTTCCCTCAAGGGAGGCTGGCAGACACGCTGATTTCTATTTGTCCTTCTCTCCTTCCTGCTGCTTCCTTTGTCTCCATCAGATTTAGCAGTGAGCTCCCTCCTGCAGCTCTCCATCTCCTGGAGTGACTGCTCAGATCTGTCTCGCCCTGTGCTGCAGCTTCCCGCTGAGGACATCAAGTGCTCGGGGCAGGCATTGGGTGCAAGAGATTTTTGGCTAAGCTCAGTCTGTACAAGCCCAGTAAGCACACTGCACCAGTATGTGACTGGTGGTAGTGGCCAGCATCATAGAATAATAGGATCCCAGACTGGTTTGGGTTGAAGGGACCTTAAAGCTCATCCAGCTCCAACCCCTGCCACGGGCAGGGACCCCTTCCACTGGAGCAGCTTGCTCCAAGCCCCTGTGTCCAACCTGGCCTTGAACACTGCCAGGGATGGGGCAGCCACAGCTTCTCTGGGCACCCTGTGCCAGCTCCTCAGCACCCTCGCAGGGAAGAGCTTCTTCCCTATATCCAACTTAAATCTGCCATGTTTAAGTTTGAAACCATCAACCCTTGTCTTACTCCTGCTCCTCTGCAGCAGCCTCCAGTTGAGGTCAGATATAACAGGACAATTTCCTCTGGAGGCATGGGGTCAAGGGACTTAGCATGGAGGAGGCTGGAAAACACCAATAAAGGATTCTGGGATGAGGGGGGCTGTACCTGCACAGCGCTCTACACGCTGTTGGGACAACGAGCAAGAAGAGCGAAGTCTTCTTCCTTCTGTTGATGATGCTGCAGATGAATAGCACTGGGCCAAGTGGCAGGAAATGGGAATCAGAGCCAGGCACAATGGTGAGAGCTGGACTTGAGCACCTTACAGCATCCAGGAAAGGACTTCTGCCTGCCCAAGATTGTAATGACAACTCAGCAGCCACTGTCAATATTTCTCTTTGCTTGGCTACATTTCCTGAAGTAACATTTCCTGAGACATTCCTTTCTGCTCAGTCTTGCTCCTTTCTCCTTCCTCCCAAAGCTTGAGTTAAATTAAACATCTAATTTGTAGCTATTTAAAATCTCTTCAAATCACTCTGGAAAGACGAATTTCTAGACAGAACACTTGCGACAAAAGAATTCAAAATGATTCGTCACAGAAACATCAAAATAAAATAATTCCACCTTCTCAAAAAAAAATCCCACTCCCACTCCTGTATATATTTATAGTGGTCAGAAATATTTACCAAGTGTGAGAGGAACTTCACTGAGGCAAAACAAATGCCCGGGCAGATTTGTTTGCCTTCCATGGGAAATGTGGCAAATAAAGTCTTTTGTCCAACCCCAGTTACAGGTGACTTGAGCCCTGCAGAGACTCCAGGGCTGGCAGCAGCTGGGCAGAGGAAAGTTCACCCTGGGCTCCATCTCCAGGGGGGCTGTGCTGGTGGGTACAGCCATGGTTTGCAACTCTGAACTCCAAGGCCACTCATTTCACTACAGCCAGGAAGGAAGGGCACACACTTTGAAAGGCGGCATATTAAAGCAGAAATGACATAGGGAATATCCATCCCCACTGAAAGGAAATCAAACTCAGGATTTGCAGTCCTGTGTCCAGCTCTGGGCAGCAGCACAAGAGGGACGTGGAGCTGATGGAGTGAGTCCAGAGGAGGGCACGGAGATGCTGCAAGGGCTGGAGCAGCTCTGCTCTGGAGCCAGGCTGAGAGAGCTGGGCTGGGGCAGCCTGGAGAAGAGAAGGCTCCTGAAGGGGAGACCTGAGAGCAGCTCCAGTGCCTGAAGGGGCTGCAGGAAACCTGGAGAGGGGCTTGGGACAAGGGATGTAGGGACAGGCCAAGGGGAATGGCTTGAACCTGCCAGAGGGGACTGAGATGAGCTCTTAGGCAGAAGCTCTTCCCTGTGAGGGTGCTGAGGCGCTGGCACAGGGTGCCCAGAGAAGCTGTGGCTGCCCCATCCCTGGCAGTGTTCAAGGCCAGGTTGGACACAGGGGCTTGGAGCAAGCTGCTCCAGTGGAAGGGGTCCCTGCCGTGGCAGGGGTTGGAGCTGGGTGAGCTTAAAGGTCCCAACCCAACCATTCTATGATTCTAAGATCCTACGATCTTCAACTGAAGTTTAACCACCACACAATACTCTGAAAAGGAAGAAGAGCAACCACATGATTTGAATGCAAGAATGTGTTCACGAAGCATGAAAACAGTGCCCTCATTGCCCGCAGTCACCCTCCTGTCTCAGCCCTTCAGCCTCAATTCGTTACATCCAGGGGGTAGCACAGCTCTCCTGGCACCAAGCATGCTCAGCTGGCAATCCTCTTTCCTCTGCCGGTGAAAACAGAGGCTCAGATGCATCAGTGATGTGTGCAAGTGTAAATAGATAGATAAATAGATAGATAGGACAAAAGAAATAGATCTAGACAGATAGAAAGACAGATATATGTTAAGTGATAAAATAAACCAAGATGTAGAGTCACATTCAACAGAGAAGAGATGAAGCAGTGAGTATCTAAACTGGAGCTGCAAGGTCAAATCCACTGACAGATGAGCAGATGAGGTTAGAAGAAACAAGGCTTTTTCAGATTACCAAGTGAAGCTCTCGGAAGGAGTGTAGGTGACTGAAAATGTCCCCTGCCAGCTTGATATGCAGCCACGTGTCCTGTTGCTGGTAGGAGCGTGTCACACCGCCTTAGTCACCATGTCTTTGCAGGAGGTTTCTGTGACCAAGCCACTGGTGCTGACGATAAAATGCTGGATGAGACCTCTTACTTCTTGCTTTACTTATATGTTTTTTCCCTATTAAAAAAAGTCCCACTTAGGCTCTCCAGTAAGGGGAAAAACATGCCATTAATGAGGAACCAACAGAGACTTTTCAAAGCACCTGACAGGGCTAAAGCCATAAATTCTCTCAATTAACCAGAGTGGAGTTCTGGATGCAAGCAGGAGCCCAGCCAAGAATGAATTAAAATAATTCAGCCTCAAATTCATCAATGTCTTGGTTAATATTTTAGCCTCTCCGTGGTCCAGGAGTGATGAGGGAGAGAACAGAATTGATAGGAGTAACAGTGTTGTTGAACACTCTTCGTGAGGCTCATTGGCAAGGAGATGGTTGAGAGGTGCACTGGCTCACAGTAGTCCTCCCACAGTCTGGGAGCATGGCTCTCTCCACTGGCCAAGCTGCTGTCACATCTCAGTCTGTGCTGAAAAAGAAGAGCCTTGGGGCTGATTTGGTTACAGATCCAGGTTTCAACAAGGTATTAACCCGTCTGTGTTCAAAATGCATGATAGGTTGCATGTATTTAGTCATGCAACTTTGGGAAGAGATGTCAAACCACTTCGGAAAAACAAGATGAGGGAATTTTCTTAGAGCCAGTTCAAGTGGGATCCTTCATTCCTTGGTGTGGTGTTCCAAAACCATAAATGTTCCCTTCTGAACTAACTACCTGTAGTGTCTTGAAGAGACAGGCAGCTCTAAAGAGTGATTCACTTCACACATTTCAACAGTGATCCCAAGAGAAGAAAGAAGATGAGCCTATTTCAGCTTACAAGTCCAGACAATCGGTGTAGACTGAACTCCTACACTACAGACACCTCCACTCAGAGCCAGTGACACCCCTCTCTTGAGACTGTTGCGCATCTTTACAGGTCACAGGGCTCCAGACACAATAAAAAGAACCCAGCTCACTCCTGTTTATCCACACAAGTTCTCTGAGCCCCATCACTAGACAATTCAACCAGCTCTAATGAGCACTTGCCTGTCTTTCTCAAAGAAAGCATGCTGGGATGGAATACGCAGCTCAGTAAATTCACTCAAAGCTTTTGAGAGAAAAGGATTTGGGGTTTTATCACTGTTAGTAACAGGCTTATCTACCCTGCAAGCACTGCTGACATTGAGGGTAGCAGGAGTGGAGGCTGAGCAGAGATCAGCTGCTACCCCTACTGTTTTACACAGAAGTTGCTGTCTTTATTAAAGATGCAGCTTAATTAAAGATGTCCCATCAGCAATTCTGCTTGTGTCTTTCTGTTCCTGGCCATAGTGGAGCGATCCATCCATCATCTGCCTCTGCAGGAGTCAGAAGTCAGAAGGCTACAAGGAATCCCTGCGTAGTCCCGCAGGGCTCCATAGGGCTCACAGCAGGTTCTAGGTTTTCATCTGCACTACAAACACTGTTGTCTGATGAATCTCACTTTTCAAGAGGTTAAATAGCTACTAAAATGTCTAATTCACCCGACACACAGAACTGGAGCCACCATAAACACATCAGTTACAGGCTTAGGTACCGAGAACAGTAGGACACACATGAGCCAGGACAGCGCAGTGCGGGCACCGTTAGACATTCCTTGGCAGAGCTTGGTTTTATTCACTATTTGTAGATTTTGTGTCACTTCCCATCCCATACCCACCAGTGAGGAATTGCTGGTGCCTTGCCACGGATTAAAACCCTCCTGTCACGGAGATGGAGTCAGAGCAGGCATTGCCTTGCAGGCCTTTCTCGCCTCACTGAATTCAGCTTGTGGCTGAGCAACCTGTGGCTGCTCATCTCTGCTCTCCTGTGGTTGTGAAGGGAATCCAGCCTTTGGAACGGACACTTAAACCGCAGACAGCAGAAGTGTGGTGAGATGGATCCCAACACCTTCGTCTCTCAGCTTCTTTGCTTGACAGACCCTATATCACACACCACGTGTCCCCTTCTCCCACCACCCTCCCTGGCTTGTTAGCACCAAGAGCTGCCTGACCTGTTTTAGGTGGGTCTGAATGCCTTGAGCATCCTAAGGGATTATATTCACCCTTGTGCAAAGAGAAGCCCAGGCTTGAGAAGTGTTATAGAGCTTTGCATGTGAATTCACCTTACAGCAAGAGCCCCAGGCTCCAGTGTGTGCAGGTTTCCAGAGCTCACAACTCTGTTTCTACAGCAGACATCATGCAAACCTATCTGCACAGCAGCTTCACTCCACTCCTTCCCTCAGGCCATTCTTCAAGCTGCACAGCAGGTTCTCTGTGCATAGAATTTTCTTTCTTCTTTTTTTTCCTTCCCCATTGTAATCAATGCTTCAGATTTTGTCCCCAGGACCCTGCAGCTGATGGCTTTCTGGTAGGTCTAGCACCGTGATGATAAGGCAATGTTAATGTCAGTAATGATGTATATTGTTGGCTCTTCTGCTCTAGGATTCAGCTTTATCTACCTGCTTCCCTGCTCCAAAGAATTATCTATTGAACATCCTCAAATGTGTTTTGGTTTGTGTCTGCTCTTGATAATGCTGACAATGACAGACAATGCAATTTCTCCTGCAGGCTTCAAATACAGACTTCCCAGCGCTGGCACCAGGCATCTGCCCACACATACAACTTGTCAGAGCTTCACTGCAGGAACAACAAATTGTTTCTCATTGATTTCAGCTCCTTGCCCAGCGGGGGATTTAAAATTGGAGGAGGCTATAGCTAGAAAACATGGTTTTCAGACTCTAAAGGGCAATTACCACTTGGTGACCAGATCCTGAGGAGCAAATACACACTCAGAGGTAAGTAAGAGATAAGGACCTAGAGACAGAAATTAGATGATGTTAGAAAGGGTCGCTGAGGTTGGGTTTGTTTAAGAACCAGAAGTGTTGAACAGAAACACTGAGAATCCCACACCAGTCCCCAGCCTCTGTCCAGCCATCAGGATACTGCCTGGAACATCAAGAGGGCTTAGGACATTTCTAATAATACCTGTGATGCTCCATTCCCTTGGAATCTGGTCTCTGGCCATTTGTAGGGTACCTATGTTGTGTTGTCAGCCTTTCCTCCACTAACAGGTAGAAATGCATGGACTATCAAAAGATATGCAATTTAAAGCAAACAACTCAACAAACAAACCAACCATTCCATACTCTAAGATTGATAACAACAATACAATTGTAACTGGCCACTGGGATGTAAACTCTAAACTTCTTCCATGAAATTCTGCCTCAGTGAAGTCTGTTTTAGTGTAAGCAAGACCTTTATCTGTGGAACATAAATATGAAAACTGTGCCTGTTGCTTTCTTCCCTAACAGGAATCAAGGACTCTTTGGAAGTTGAAGTTGGTCCTGGCAGGTTTGGAGATTCTTGTTAGCAATGTTACCTATCCTTAGTCAAAGCAACACTGAGGTGAGTACCACTGGGGACAATGCACCAACAGCAAATCACACAAACCCTCAGGAGAACGTACAAGAATAACACAAGAATAACAGGAATAGAACCAAATTTCCATTAATTCTGGGGAGGAAGAAGAGAGAGAAGGGAGGAAGCTTGGGATCAAAATCCCTGTTAAGTAGATACGTTATTAATTGTCTAGAGAGAGATTTTAGTTACTTGATGTCACTCTCCCAAGTCTGACCCTGTAGCATTTTATCTCATGTTTAAGTCAGAGAGATGGGAACTCATTTTCACACACACAGAGGCACTGAGTGTCTCAGGCAGAGATGGGTTTTTCATTCCCTTCTCCTTTTTTTCCTTATTTTCTTTAAGAGAAATACATCAGTGCCTTGGAGCTGAAGGAATGTCAAGGGCCATAAAGAAACTTTCTTGAATCTCCGCCTGCTTCTCCAGGGAATGCGTCTAATCCTGGCTCCATGACCTCCCTGCGCTCAGTACCAAGAGAAACCAGCTTGCTCTTCTCGGCTTTCGTTTCATAATAAGCTTGCACAAAGGATCAAAGAGAGAGCACCCCAGATAGACAGAAAAGCCATCAGACAGAGGAGAGCTGATACAAGTCTGTCCTGCTCTGAGTCACTGAACAAAAAGGCTTTCTACTACATTTTCTTCCCACTAAACATCTTCTGGGTAATTGATGTTGCTGCAGCCCTGGGCAAAAGAAGCTCCCTCTTCTCTTGCAGCAAAACCAATAAGATGATGCATTTCACTGGGTTTTGAAGGTAAGACTGGGTGAAACCATCATTCACTTTATTTCACTTGGAATAAAGAACTCAGGCAGAGAGGAGTGGACAGCACAGGCAAGCAGGCATCTTGTGTTTGGAATATGCCACTGAACCTAACAGCATCTTTCACCTCAATAACAAGGTGAGCCAAAACACTTTTTGAGATGCAGTAGTATCATACACAGAGTGTACTGAATGTGCCTTGTGCACAGAATGGGGAAAAGAGACACAGTTAAACCTTGGGGACTTTACACCACCCCATCAAGAGCCAAACAGATCTAACCCCCTCTCCCCAGGTACCTCAGTTGTCCCCCATCACACTTGTGCCCCAGGCCCTTCACCAGCTCCTTTGCCCTTCTGTCTGCTTCCAGAACAGACACAGGCTGGCTCTCTCTTGCAGAGCAAGAAGAAACCGATACCAGATGTTTGTACATTTAGAGGTGTGGTGGGTTTGCCACTTTGCTGAAGTGCACCATTTACGTGTGTCCATTTGACAGTTGTCACACATGCAGTGATTTCTTTCACAGACGTTTTCCTCCATGCCACACCATCCATCACGGACCCTCCTTCTTAATTACCACGATGTCTCTCAGATTGCTTTCTAACCATGGAATCTCAAACTTAGCTCACTGGAACATGGCCTCGAACAGGCCATAGCGCTGCTCCCAGACTGCCTCCTGGTTGTTGCATGATAGCAGGGTGTGCATACTGTGAGAAGTTCCAGCACAACAGCCAGCCAGGTGTCTGGCCAGGAGGTCAGAATGAGCTGGAGACTACAGAGCAGCTTCATCACCAGATGGCCAAGGCCCATGGTAGATGTTAAAATTACTGTCTTCACAGGCAATTTGCACTCATCATCAGGAGCACTGGGATGCACCGTATATCTGATACAGGAGATCTGGAGCAGCACGTTATCTCTACCCCGGAGACTAGCACTGGGCACGTTTTCAGTGGAGAGAAATGGAATTCTCTCACCTTGTATTTCCTTTTGCTCTTTTAGTATTTGATGATGAAACACTTCATTTTAAAGTCCCCCTCTTTTTCCTTTCTTCATTTGCTTTCCTTTGAACTGCCCCTGCTTCCACCTCTCTTTTCTTAAGGGGAAAAAGAGTGAGTGAGAGAAACAGTCCCACCTCTTTACACCGCAGGTCAGAGGAAGCCTTTCTCCTTCCTCAAATCATGTATGTTCTCTTGTCCTCTCTCTGGATCCATCCCCAGTGTGATTAGCTCAGAATCATTTTCTTCTGCTGCCCTGCTTCATTCAAGGAAACCTCATTGTACAGGAACAGGGGAGAGCAGGAAGAGACCCCGGAACAACCCAACCTGTTTGATCAGTTGGTCTTTGAAGATTTAGTTCAGGTTGTTCCAGCAGATCTCTCCAGGCCCAGGTACTGGAGTTAGAGATGACACATCCCAGCCTAAATATGGGGCTTCAGAGAAAGAGGAACTCTTTTGGGTGACTTCAGGGGAAAGGAGCTCATCTGTTTCTCTTAGTTCTGCCACCTGATGAAAAGACCTCACAGAAAATAATCACCCACTTTTCTCCAAAGACCTGAATGACAGATTCCCATACCCCCAACAAAAACATGCTACCTGCCCAAGTACCAGGGGTTCCCAGTGTATCCCTGGTGTACAAATGAAACTCAAACCCTGCCTTTCTTCCACAAAGCTCTTAACCACCTAACTGTGCACTTAGGTACTCAACAGATGCCTTCTAATGTGACCCAGAGGTGCAGCTTCTCTCTGCAGATGCTGCATCAGAGGTGAGGCAGATGCTGACACTTCTGCAAGCAGTCACCTTTCTGCACTCCTCCCAACTGACCTGGTGTGCTGTGGATGTGACATGTGTGGGAAGGAGGAAGCTGTCCTGCTGTGAATGGCCACACGCTTCCATGGGGTATTAAAATGAGCTCCTTTTGTTCTTTCTGTGAGGGACTGTTGGAGCAAGTCCAGAGGATGCCGTGAGGATGCTCAGGGGGTGGAGCACCTCCCGTATGAAGACGGGCTGAGAACACTGGGGCTGCACCGAGCAGCTTCCAGCATCTGAAGGGGGCCTACATGGATGCTGGAGAGGGACTCTTCATCAGGGACTGGAGTGACGGGACAAGGGGTGGTGGGTTTAAACTGAAAGTTTAGGTTAGATAAAGGAAGAAGTTCTTTACTGTGAGGGTGGTGAGGCACTGGAATGGGTTGCCCAAGGAAGTGTGAATGCTCCATTCCTGACAGTGTTTAAGGCCAGGTTGGACAGAGCCTTGGGTGCCATGGTTTAGTGTGAGGTGTCCCTGCCCATGGCAGGGGGGTTGGAACGGGATGATGTAAAGGTCCTTTCCAACCCAAACAATTCTATGACAGCAGAATGAAGAGCTTTTCTTTGCAGAGCTCTGAGGCGCAGGCAAGTGATGGTCCATAAGTGCCAGTACAGGAGTCCTGGCTCCTCACTGAGCCAGAGGCGTTCAGTGTAAAGAGCAGATGATTGATTTCCCAAAGGACTTAAAACTGAGGCTGTAAAACTCCCACTTGCACTGAATTCACCCCCTGGGCTGGGCATTTCTGGAGCCCAGCAAACACTACAATAAGGGCCAGATTTAGTGAATACTGCAGGACCAAGAAGTGCCCTGGATTCCATCAGACCATAACACGTGGACTTATTTCTGCCATCCTGAGTTCTTTCGCTGTTATCCAGCTATTTCAGGGGATTGGTGGGGTTTTTAGAGTGAATTTTCTTTCCATTTTTGGAATGAATTTTCTTTCTAGTCCCTTCGTACCATCTAGTGGGGGATTTGGGTAAAACACATCATCAAAAGACAAATGCTCAGAAAATACCAGGTGGTGCTCTACGACTTGAGAATAACATTTGTGCACCTTTAATTAGATGCAATGGTGATAAAGGTGGGAACTAAACAGCCTTGGGATGGGATAGGTAGGGCAGATGGCTCCAGGAAGGCTGGAGATGTGTAAGCTGGGGGATAGAAGTGTCTCTTTAGAGGAACAGCAGTCGGTATTTTATGAATGTGGTGTCCTGAGGGATTTCTGTAACATGGTGGAAGGCAAAAGCAATGCTCAGGGGAGCTGATCAGAATCACACATGAGGATGTGAGGCCTTAAGGCTCCTGTGAGCATCCTTAGGCTTTGGTTTGTGGAATCAGTTCTGTGTAACAGTTTCAGCCTGACCCTTGCGTATGGTGTCCTGGACAAATGGGATTTATTCAGTGTCTTAAGAAGTGTAACACTGGGGCTGCATTTTAATACAGCTTTCTGTATGACGAGCACACAGATCCTGAACCAGCATTCCACCCTCAAGCATTTCCAGGGTAGGAGAAGAGTATGGGTTTCAACTTAAGAAATGTAGGGGATGGTGCATCCCAGGAAAACACATATAACATTGGGGCACTTCTGCAGCCCAATCTGCTGCACAAACAGAGGTGCTTATCTTTATCTATAGAACCAATGATAAGGACTTCTATAGCAGCACATCAGCAGACACACACAGGCTTGCTGTGAACAGCTGGTAACACCATGCACAACTTCATTAGCAATCAGGCAATGCCACAGAGCAAAGCCAGTCACAAAATAGCCATGTGTGGACTGCTCTTCACTTGGCACCAGAGATTTGAACTGAAGAACTCTTTTGGCCATAAGCTGCAAAGATCCTTTGGGAATTATAAACAAAACAGCTCCCCAAAAAGCCATCTCCCCATGGATGGATGCTTCAAAACCATGCAAGGAATTTCTTCTGAGAGAACCTTCACTTTTAACTCCTATTATATCCTTTTCCCTCAATAGGATTCCAAAGCTAGGTTTAAGTCGAATTTCCAGCATTCTAATACACACTTCTATGCTTTGTTTTGAATTTCCTGACTTTAATCTTCACTCAATGACTAATTGCTTCTTTGGGTAGCAGCTCAGGAATCTGAATCTTAACATCATCTGCATTATTGCTCACTGACCCAGTATCTGGCAGAGTTAATGGAATCTTTCCACTGGAGACTTGGTGACATATTCAAGGGTCTGGGTAGCATCTCTGTTTCTCTAACACTAAAAATACAACAGTGGATCAGTCAGCTTCGAGTCCTGACATCTGCCCCAGGACCTGCACTTTACCTAGAGCCCTTCGCCATAGGCTGCACAGGAGGTTTTGTTGGGGGTCTTTTTCAAGACAATTTCAATTTATCAAAACCAAAGCTTTTCTTCAGCCAAGTCCCTTCGATCCAAAGGGAATTATGGCAGAAGGAAACAGCAAGAGAATTAATGAGCAGTTCCAGGCTGCTTTTCTGGTCAGACCATTTCCCTCCTGAGATCTCTCGGTTCCTGGTATTGTCGCTGCCTCAGTGTGTGATGGGAAATGGGTCTGGTTAAGGAGGCACTAGTGTGGGATACAGGCAAGAGGTTGCATAAACTCAGTGATGCAGTGAGCTTAACAATCTCAGTGGTCCACCTATCCGTTTTAAAGTGTGCAATGTCAGAATGAAAAATACCTGGGTTTTAAATTCTATGGCAAACAGTCACAAAGTTAACAAAAACCTGCATTTGTGTCAAAAAGCAGGAGGAGGGAGGGAGAGTATTTATCCAGCTTTAATATAATATAGGTTATATATAATTAGTATAATATAGGTGACATAGAGTTATGAATTGTGTGTGGCATAGGCACTTATTACAGCTGCATAAAGATTTGGGTAAAGGAGTCTCTGAGCATCGAATCAGCCATTTCTCCAAGCAGAGAGTACCACTTAAGGCATCTGCATTATAGCAAACACCTGGGAAGGTGTTAGACACATTGTTCTGATAAGGCAGAATGAACACGGTACTGCAGAGACACGGAATTCCCGTTTTCAGCCCATTTTCAATGAATACGATGAGCAGGCAGTGGGCAGGCAGAGCCGGAAGGAGCCCAGTGGTCCCTGGGTGGTGCTCTGGTCTCGCAGCTGAGTTTGCTCAGCAGAGCAAGGCAGGATTTGTGTTCTCAGCGTTTCAATGTGCAAAAACCAATGAGAAGGGCTGGAGAAGCATCAGAGGAGGCGAGGCTGCGAGACAGCAAGGGAGCAATCGGTCTCAGAGCTGAGATGTATGGATCGGCCAGCTCAGCACCTGCAAACTGTGATTCCTCACCTTGGGGATTCCATACTGCCAGGAATAGGAGCTGCTGGGTCACTGGGCAGGACGAGCTGAGGGCTGAGTCAAGCAGTTTAAGTGCCATACGTTGGGACCATCACTCTTGCCTGTCAGAAGGTGGTTGTCCAACCTAGAGGCTTGTGGGACTGAGAGGTCTCTTCTCACTTATGAGCAAGGAGGAAGCAGTGATTAGAGCTTTGCAGCAAATCGAGTTCTCACACTGGTAAAAGGAAGTTATAAATCAAACCAAATCCTCCCCAAAAACTCAATCACAAATCAGAGCAAACCAGAGACTTGGAGACACTTTCACGTGAAAGAAATCAAACAACAGAGGATGGGAGTTTTGCAAACACAAGTGCACAGACCATGCCCTGAGAGGGACCACCCTGCTCCAACATGGCCTAATTAAAGAAAACAGGAAATTTAAGCCAATGCGTTAACAACTCATCCACAGCTAAGTTCAGCTGTTGCCTAACAGCTCCCCCAGGCAAACCATTTTCAGGCCTCTCTTTGAAGCTGTTTTGCCTTGTAGGCATCAACAAATAGGAAGAAGATGAGGTTATTGGGTAGGTGATCAGGGCACTCCCCGCTGTACCGGGTAAGGGTTAGACTCTACATTCTCTTACAGGGAGCAAGCACAGAGCAGTTCTTCCTCTGACTGCAGCACAGACAAGGTCTCTGCCTCCTGCTCACACGCTGATGTCTATAGTTGCAGGAACATAATCAGTTTTACACCTCTGATCTGCAGCCATATTCACCTGGAGTTGGCCAATTTGCTGCAAAGATGGCAGAGAGGAGACCGCAGAAGGAAAACTGAAAACCAACTGTCCTTCACCTGCAGGCCTGGCAGCACCTCTCCATCCTGCTGCTGACCAGCCCTGCGGTTGTTGTATGACTGCTCTGGGGTCTCCAATGTGCTGCCAGTCCAGCTCTGGGTTTGCTCAGTCACTGCAGCTCTCCTGTGCTTAGTGCCTCCATGTCAGCTGCTCATCAGCTGTCAGCAGTTACTCACAGCAGGAGGGAGAGGAAGATAGGTCTGTGCCATTGAGGTTATTAAACTATTAGATGACAGCTGATTCATTTGGGTGTGAAGGTCTTCTTTCCAATACAGTGAATAATTTACACAAGGTTGAAGAGAAAGAATCAAGACCTGGACTGTTCCTAATTCATTCAAAGAACAGTGGGGTTCTCTTAACTCTTTACTGCTCCTGTGTGTTCAGCAGCTGAGCAGAGCAAAGACACTTGAGTGTGTTTTCCATTCCTCTCCCATTCTCCATCCGTCCATCCATCCATCCACCCATCCATCCACCCATTCATCCATCCATCCATCCATCCATCCATCCATCCATCCATCCATCCATCCGTCCGTCCGTCCATCCATCCATTTTAGTCTTCCCAAGGAGGCTGGCAGCCCTGTGCTTGTACAGGAGGGGCAACTGAAGGGACATCTCTCACCAGGGGCAGTCTTCAAGCTGAGCACATCCCAGGGGATATTTTAAAACTGACTTTGAGAGCTCTGCAAGAACCAGGCCACTGCTTTGCCTTCCTGTGCATTTGGACAGGGAACTACAGGTGTGAGCCATGGATTCAAAGCAATGATACCCTTCCACAGTCAAGGCCAAACCTGTCCTCTCTAGTTGGCTCTTTCCCCAGCTGCTTCACACGTTTGGGATTTTGGGTGCCTTTTGGTAAATTGCCCCTCAGCACAGATTTGCCTGGAAATTCACAGGGCAGATGTTGCACCCGACCCAGCTCCCTTCTTGGTTATACTGGGTCTCTCCCAGTTCCATTTTGATAGGTTTAACACATTTCAGTGCAACAAGCCATAGGAAAGTGGGAAGAGAGCGAAGTGGATTCATCTCACAATCTGAGAGAGGTACAAGCAGTGCAGGTATTTAGAGTCAGCCAAGTCTAATCACAGAGTTAATGGAGGGAGACAGGCAGATAAATTGCTTAATTCAGACATTCTGCTATGAAGCAAATCTTCCTATAGAAGTGCCTTTTTCTCTCTGCTGGCCATGTAAAGGCTGAAAGTCCTTTTTTTTTGTAGTTCAGACACTGAGGCAGGAAGAGCTGAATTCACACAAGAGAGCATCCTCTCAGCCCAGAGATCTCCATTGCTTCAGGGATGCTAAACTGTTTCCTCAGTTGGGAATCCAACACATCACTGGTCCGTGCATGCAACACAGGAGATGCAGATTTAAATCCCTGCTTCAAAAGATGTTTAATCAGATCCACGTGGGAAAGCAGGTATCAATCCCAGAGCAGAGCACAGTGCTCAGAAACCTGCAGGAGACCGTCACTGGACCCCTTCTCCAAGGACCTGGTGCAGCCCTGACCGAGGCAGCAACATGGATTTAGGAAGTGCATCTTCTTCGTGCTCACTAAGAGTGATACAAAGGCCTTGGCAGGGAGAAAAAGAAAGACAAAGCAGCAAGCAGGCTGAAGCAGCACATCTCACTTTGTATTTGAACCCTCTCCTACGCAGCTCAACCCTGTGATCTCAGTGCACTTGGTGCCTTTGGCTCCCATTTCCCTCTGGCTCCAAGTGTGGAGGGCTGGGATGTGTCTCAGTGAGAGGTGCTGTCTGCCAGCTCAGCTTAGCTCAGCTCCCATCAACCTTGCCTGAGGTCAGAGCAGCTGCCAGGAGATGCTCCCACTGATGAAACCAGGAGTCTCATTCAGACACAAACCCCAGTGCTCTCCCTGCAGGTTCCTTCCCTGCCTCTTGCTGCAGTGTTTAAGGAGAAGAGGAATAATGCACACGCAAGAGATGAGGGCCAAAACCGACCATGCTTTTGGTAAGAGATGTTCAGTTTTCCACCACGTGCCTGGCAGAGCATGTGATGGACTAGAGGCCTTTGCTGATGCAGGTGCCTCAAAAGGAGTGCTGTGGATTAGAAAGCCTAAAGGGTAAAGAGGAACTGCAGAGGCAGGTAAGGGAATGCTGTACCTGTAACGTAATTGGTTTAGTTACTGCAGAGATCAGGCATAGCCCTGTGGTCGGCTAAACCTGACACTGGTTCCCTGTTTGCCCAGCATTCATAGCTACTTTGCCTTGACTCTCAGATGTAAATGACTGCCTGTAACTCCAAACATTTAGTTTCCAAGCAGGTTTCTTCCATCTGCTTTCCTTTTCTCTCCTTCAAAATCAGCTGGGGAGGAACACAGTTTTGCAGTTCTCTTGCTGACCCTAGATGGTGCAATTTAGTTAGAAAGCCTCGAGAAGAAACACCGATTATTAGAGTTAGAAAGGTTTCTTTGCAAGTCAGGCAGGAGTGTGAAGAGGTGATGGCAGGAACACACTGAACAACCTGAACCAGGTTCAGTCAGTAGATGGGTTGGCACACCCATCGTTTGACTGCCTTACCTGTCCCACGTCCTCTGTCCTTCCTGTGTCAGTGTGGGGTGTACAGCTTCGCTTGTACAACTGTTGTTGCTATACTGGTGTTGGAACTGCAGCTGAGGATCTGGCCCTCCATAAGGAGCAATCTGGACAGCTCAGCTCCTTCCCTCTGTTTGCTCTGGGATGGAAATCCCCATGCTAGCCAAGGTCTAAGCTACCTTCAAGCTCTAACAGGTATTATTCATCGGGAGTTTATGTTGTGCCGGTAGGAATTCTTATGTAGGTAAATAAATAGAAACCACCTGAGTACACACACACTCTTAAGCATAGCAAAAAGACATAGGAATATGAGCATCGTAGGAAGTCAAAGTACCTATCCAAGCAGCTTTTCACTTCTCCTCAGCGTGTCTCTAAAGTCCTGGCTCTGGAGCATATGTTCATTGTGGTTACTTTCTGACTACTAAACACAAAGAGATGGAAATGCAACAGATTCATCCCCCTTCCCAGTGGAAAGAGAGCTGGGAAGTCAAACCCCAGCTCCCTTTGTTTGGATTCCTTTGGGGATATGTTTGCTGCATGTCATCATGGAACTGGAGTTTAATAATATAGACATGCTCTGGGAAGAGATAATGTGAATTCAAAGCAACACAAATGAGATTGAATGACCTTTAGAGACCTTTTGCAGGCCTATCTTCTTTCAAGTTTGAAATGAATATCAACAACCATCTCTCTGAATGCAACCAGTGGGCCTGTCTCCTCCTGCTTCACACCTGCCAGAGAAAGAATCTGATACAATGCTTGGAAAATGTCAGCATTAGGTTTCACTAAAATGCACAGAATATGTAAAAGATAAAAAAATATATATTAAAGACTATATAGGGCATAGAGAGCATAAAATTACATAATGCATAAAAAATGCATATAAATACATATTCTACCCTTCACCTTAGGATTTCATGACAGAGAACAGCATGGATGGGCAAGGATCAAGAGGTTTCACCCTGAACAAAGGCAACAAACACTAACAAGCAGCAAAAGAAGAACATTCCAACCCAACCCATTCTGTCATTATGTGACCAACCACCACAGAGAGCAGGGCCCCTTGTCCCCAGTAGATCTACCTTAACAAAACCTCAGCATACAATAACTAATTCCCAACCATTAATAGCAGGCAGGCTCCTTGATACAAAAGCATTCAATGCATCCAATGATACACCATTGTAAATGATTTAATAATGATAAATAAGCAGTTAGTTACAAGAGCTATTTAAAATCACTTTTCCTAAGATGAGATATATAATACAGACTCGAAAACACCATTTTAAATGCTTATTAAAACCCCATTTCAAGCTACTTGGGAAATGGAGTGCCTCACATTACTTTTATGTACTTCTAGAAACATTTTGCCCTTCTCAGTTATTCCTACATTCAAATTGTTGTTGTGTCCAAGTGGCTAAAATTAATGGTAAAAGGAAGCTCAGCTCCACATTATTATTAACATGATTGCTCCCCTGCACAAACAATGGACCCTCTCTGCCTGAATGGCTTTTGCAGAAATGGATGGAAACAAGTACCAACAGTGGTGTCCAGAAGAGATGTCTGGCTCTGGAGCAAGCTGAGCCTATGATTTCTGCAAGCCTGCATCAACCGGAGTGGGAGGCAGCTGCCTGTCTCTGCAGAAGGGCATTAAGGTGAAAACTGATTTGCCATTTTAATCCATTTCAGTGCACACTACTCTCAACAGAAGAAAGATTCCAAGAGAAGAAAGATTCCACCGGTGTCTAAGCTGGATCTTGCTGCAATTTTGTTTTCCTGCAGGTTGAGCTGTGTAGCAGGGGTATGGAGAAGGGGTTTTTTCCATTGAAGACCAGAAGAATCATAGAATCAACCAGGTTAGAAAAGACCTTTAAGATCATCAAGTCTGACCATTCCCCAGCACTTCTTGTTCACAGACTGCATGGTATGTGAACACTTGCAGGGACGGTGCCTGCAGCCCTGCCCTGGGCAGCCTGTTCCAATGCCTGAGCACCCTCTGGGGCAGGAATTGTTCCTCAGCTCCATCTAAACCTGCCCTGGTGCAGCTTGAGGCCGGTTCCTCTTGTCCCATCCCTTGTTCCTTGGGAGCAGAGCCCAGCCCCTCCTGGCTCCATCCTCCTGTCAGGCAGCTGTAGGGAGCGATAAGATCTCCCATAGTCCTTTCAGACTAGTTAGGCCACGACATACACCACAAATTACATGTAAGGAATGCAGAATAATAAAGGTAATTTATGCAAGGAAGTGTTAGAAACTGAACTTTTGTCACAGAACAGTTTGATCTCCATTAACTACAGGATACCCAATTAGGTGGCGAGGAGGCGGTGAAACTGGTGCATGGCCTGGAGGTGAAGCTTCTATCTTGCTAAACTTGCTAAATTGGCACTTTTGTAGCTGTAATCAGAGGTCAAATTGCATTAGCCTCTGCCTGGAGATGCTGTTCCTCCAACACAGTTTCTCTTGGTATCTGGGCTTTAACCTGCCAGAGGGGAGACTGAGATGAGCTCTTAGGCAGAAGCTCTTCCCTGTGAGGGTGCTGAGGCGCTGGCACAGGGTGCCCAGAGAAGCTGTGGCTGCTCCATCCCTGGCAGTGTTCAAGGCCAGGTTGGACACAGGGGCTTGGAGCAAGCTGCTCCAGTGGAAGGGGTCCCTGCCCGTGGCAGGGGTTGGAGCTGGAGGAGCTTTAAGGTCCCTTCAACCCAAACCAGGCTGGGATCATATAATTCAATGATTGTCATGCATCTCTCTGGAGCTTTTCTTTACACTCATATTTGCTGTAAACTCAGCTGCTCCCACCTCTTGTCCCAAGTCTGTATTCCCAAGTACACACTTGTGCACCCGAGGAGTGCTCGTGTTCTGCTCAGCAGCAGTTGCTGTGCATTTGTATTCTAATGAAACCATTCCCCTTATGCTATTTGTCACGATCATACACAGTGTTCCTCACAGCCTTCTGACAATGTAAGAAATGGAGCCACTATCCCGTGGTTCAGATAGTTAATGGAAGTACTGAGCAGAACTGGACACAGGACAATTCCTAATGGAACCTGACTGAATTAATTCTTCCAGCCTCCTCTGGCCCAGCCTCCTGCAGCTTTAGCTAGACTCGATTTCTCTAACACGCTTAGGAAAATGCCATATTTCTTGCACTTAAGTACATTGCCTCCCATGGCATCTGCTTTCCTCCTATCCAAAAGGCTTGTCTCTGTTTTGGAAGTAAATTCAATTTATCTGACGTGATTTATGCTTTTCAAATCCAGGTTGGCTCCCACTCATCTTCTTTCTGTCTTTCATATGCTCAACAAACACTTAAGGTTATTTGTTCAGTACTTTCCAGATATTGAGGTCAAGCTGAAGCCCTTGTCTCCTCTTTCAAAAGGAAAGCTTTTAAAAAGGCACCCCAGGTCCAGCTAACCTGTACTAACTGGCCCTGGGGGGGCTCTTAAACAGGCTTGGCCCAGGCAGGAAAACTCGTGTCAGGCTGTGTGGGTCCCTTGGAGTTCCCCAGTATGTTTTTATCCTGTCAAAGTTAACTCTCTCCTCCTCATCCCTTCATGAATCTCCTTGGGATCACCTGGTTTGACCTCAATTGCTTCTCCTCTGATCTCTCCTTGGCCTGGGCTTTGTTGCCATGCGTTCCACCAAGCACTTCCTCACAGCCAGTGGTTCATCAAGCACCTCCTTAGCACTATGGGACTCACATGGGAAAGGTTTTTCTATGGCCTCTCAATAGTATTCACTGTATGATTTCATTCAACCTGGGATTTCTCTCACCTCCCATGTCTTACTTAGTGCTGCCCGTTCTAAGTGTATCCCTCCGCACACTGACTGTTCCTTAAGTGCAGCTTTTCTCCTCTAACCTACTTTCCATTTTCTGCAAACACAGGAAGGAAACATGAAATCAATGGAAAGGTTACACTTTGTCAAGCTGCTTTTTATTGAACCTTCTATTCTTCCTCTAAATGGAGATGATTTGTGTTGATAGTCCTACTACCAAATGAAAACTCTGCAGCCTTCTCCTTACTTTCTTCCCCTTTGGGTCTGCTGCCCTTGAGATCCCATCTCCTGCACCAGAGCCCATTGAAAAGTTACCATCATTCCATTGTTCTTCCTTCTTCTCCTTACAAGAACCATGCTTCCTCTCACCCCAGCTCTCCTCCATTTTCACCTTCACCAATTCTTTCTTCTATGGGTGAGAACCCAGCTTTCTCTTGGGTAGCTTCTGCCTCCCAGAGCATTTCTGGGAACTTATTCTTGCATCAGTCTCCTGCTCTTTTCCTTTCCTACATGTTTATGTAGCTAAAAGTCGTAGAATCATGGAACCCCAGACTGGTTTGTGTTGGAAGGGGCCTTAAAGCTCACCCAGATCCAACCCCTGCCACAGGCAGGGACACCTTCCACTGGAGCAGCTTGCTCCAAGCCCCTGTGTCCAACCTGGCCTTGAACACTGCCAGGGATGGGGCAGCCACAGCTTCTCAGATAGAAATCCCATTTCTGTTCTCCTCACCCATCCTCCCAAATCCATTAGTAGTAAAGGAGAGCAGGAGGGGAAATCAGAAGGAATGAGAGAAAGAATGGTCTCTGTAGTAGTTAGGACAGCCACTTTAATGGGGCAGTTCTGCATACAGGACTGAGGATGAAGGTGGCTGCTGCTCAGGTACACAATGCACAGCTCAAGCTGCTCCAGTGCCACCCGTGACCATGTGTCACGGTGAGAGCACGTTCATTCTTCAAACTAACCCAAATACTTCACAGCAGCACAGCTTCCATCTTCTATTCAGCCCTTTCCTTCTGTAGTGGCAAAGAAGGATGCTATCACTAGCAACAAGAAAGCCAGAAACCAACTGATCAGAGGAGACAAACGCAACTGGAACAGACAGAACACAACAGAACAGGCAGGGAAGGGAACACTGCGCAGTGTTGGTCCTTCCCAATGGCACACAGTGTGCCAGTGTGCCTGCTGCCAGGGGCTCTTGTGCACTGTACAACAACCATGGTGACCTGGACCACGCTGGGGAAGCAGCCAGGGCAGGCCTGGGGGCTTGTTCTACATGTGAGCAGCCACATCAGGTGTCCCAGCTGCAAAGTGGATTCCTCCCGTTCCAAGCCTTTCCCTTTTTCTTCCTGAGCATGTCCTATGGGACCGACAGGTAGTGATGAGGGTGCATCACACAGCAACAGTTCTACTCACAATTGTCTTCTGTACAATGCTTGTTATCTTCCAGCTACAAGTGGAATACACTATTGCAAACTGCTCTCTAAGGGATCAATGCAATCTATAATCAAATCTTTAAATTGAACTACCCAGGAGGAAGTTCTTCATGGGGCTGTTTCATCTCAGGCATCAGATTTACTCCCATTTTCAACTCTTACATCACAAAATCAGTTGAAAAGTTATCCAGCCCTAGCTCTGTTCTGGGACTGAGCTTCAAACAAGCTCCAAGTCAGGACTGCAATATACGGTGCTCAATCTCTTATTGTATTTCTTTGGCAAGGAAGACACTGACCTGCTTACATGTAACATGTCACACTTGCTGAGGTGTTGAGGCGTCATTTATGTCAACTTTTTAACTGTTTCCAAGACAGCCTTTTCAGTATTTTGGGTCAAATATTCCCTATCAGATTTCCTTTATTCTCAGACGAAGCAGAAAGACTTGAGTCCATTTGATGATTTCATTTACATTCCTTGGGAAATCCTGACCTTTAGAATAATTTCATTTCAACTAAAAACCAAGAATCCAGATTTGGATGTTTCACAGAATGAACCTCCCCAGATAGGCAGATGTCAGCATATTCCATGATAAAGTCTGGTGTTTTCATTTTGATGAAAGAACTTGAGTCCCCCGGAATGAAAACTTCTCATCAAAACATGCAAAGTCAGTCATATCTGCATTTCCAGACTCTGCAAAACACAAAGGCACAGCTTGTTGTGTCATAAAATGTGTTCCGTTTGTGATTTGCAGGGTCTTCTAAAGCCAGTGAAATTTGTCATGTTATAGGATGGAGCCATAAAGCTCTTTCAATTTACTTCCTAAGCAGAAGGATAAATCTGAAGAGGGAATACCCATACTGAAGGATATTTTTGTATTGATGTGAATCGTTTCCAGGCAAATGAACATTGTTTTATGTGTGTTCTCACAGACAAGGAGAGGTCAAAGAAACTGTGCAATGAGTCTTCCTTGAGTAGCAGAGAGGGAGGAAAGGTTGTCCTACAGAATCCCTTCCAATATCTACTTGCATGCAGCAGCATTTAGTTAACCCTTAGGTCTAAGTGGAGTAGGAAGGCTCAGATGAGGCAGTAAAAGATGCTGCTCAAGAGGTTAAGTGCTGCTGAGTGAGCTCTTGTGAGACTTCCACCCTTGAGAGGGGTGGAGATGCTCTTGGCGAGGACGTGGGAGAGGCTGCTGATAGGTTATACCCCGAGTTTGGTTCTTATTTTGCAACTCAGTAATGAAGAATATACCCTGAATTTTCCTAAAAGAGACCTTTTCCCTTAATTTTGTTTTCAAACAGACTCCAAAACCTGTTGTACTCGAAGGTCTGCAGGAGTAACAGATTGCTTTACTTGCAACTGCTAGCAAGCACTTGGGTTAGGAGGTATGTGCCAAGCTTCAAATCCCAAGTCTTGAGAGGAAATTTCCCAATAAATCCCAGTTGCTGGCTACAGCCCAGTGTATTTTTTCACAGAAACATTTGCTTTCAGAATGAAAGCAAACACACAGGAGCAGTCAAATTAATGCAGAAGAGTGTGAAAAGCATTAAGAAGGATGATAGCTGTTTACAGTTCTTACAGCAAGTAAAACCTGCATGTCCTGACCAAAAACTTGTTCTGAAATATATTCCATAAGGACAAAATCCAAGTGCTAAGGGAGCTGCAGTGCTCCAGCAAACTGGCAACAGTCAGTCTTTGGGTTAGGATGAGGGTGAGCACAAGCTGGGATGTACCTGCATGGTCATACCCCAAAGGAACAGCAATGCCAGACCTCCAGAGAAGGCACTTGGCTTTTGTAGGTCTGTATTTGTGGGAGGAATGCAAATGGTTTGGGGTAGATAAAACATCAATAAACTGAAATTAAAGAGCTTTCATTATCACTCCCCCATTTATATGCAACAGAGTTGGATGCCAGAGGCTGCTGAAGTGACCCATCATACAAGCACTGAAATGCCAACTTTGGAGCAAGAAGACAAATTAATCACTGGCGCAAGCTAATGCAGCTTGGCTGCAGCTAAAGTGAAATCTATGGGGTCACTTCCTCTGGTTCAGCTGATAAGCAGGAATAATTTAATCATTTGCCACTGCAAAGCTGAACTCAGAGTCTGATTAAAAGCTCAAAACTTGGGGTTGAAACCTAAACATCTTCTGATAGGACTGTCAGCACAACCTACATTCATGTAGTGACAAGACTACCATGAGGAAGGAACAAGCCTTGCTTTTACCCAGCACTTTTCACCCCACACGTGCACAAGGGACAGTACATGCTGCAGCAGTAGGCTACAACTGCTCCTGGAGTGTGAATAGGCAGCTCAGAAAAATGCTGCTCCTTATTTCACTGCATCCTTTGGGTAAAAAGAGTAGTGGCTCCCTGCTGCCCCTTCTTCCTCTTTCCCCTGGCCCTGCCTAGCATGGGAACAAGACTGAAGCTCTTCTGTAGCACAGTTTACCATGCATCTTCCTCCTGCATTTTCTCAAGGTCTATAGTTTAAGAAGGACCTCATCTATACATCTGTAAGACAGAAACACTGATGCTGGCATCAGAAGTTCAGCGGAGACTGCAGATCCAGGATTCGTTTGGAAGCCGCTGCTGCTCTCTCCCATTGCCTCCAGGTAGCTACGGTTGAAAGAGATGAATTCCACCCAAAGTAGCAGATAGTTCTCCCAATAAAAGCAAGATCATTCCAACAAAAGAAAAGGGGACTTAAGTTAAAAGATAGATGACTGAAATGAGAGAAAGGAAGAGAAAAATGAGAGATCAAATACAAATAATCCCAGAACTCTTGGCTTTAAATTATTCAAGCTTCTCTCAGCTAAAATCTGAGCAGAGACAAAGCAAGTTTTGCAGCAAAGCCACTGGAATGAATAATTGCTCAGTGAGCTCAATCTCTCAAGCAAACCAGGCTCCTTTCTCTCACTGCAACCACAGGAAGGAGGGAATATTATCCACATAGCACATAATGAAACACATACACATAACGCTGCGTCCTGCCCCGGCTGCAGGGGCTGGCTCTAGAGCAGTGTGAGGCTATGGGCACTGTGTCCATCACAACTGAATAAAGGCTGTTCCTTAAATAAAGGATTATATATAGATTATATATTATATATGGATTATATATATCATCTTACATACTATCTATGTTATATATAGATAAACACTTATGCCTGTGGGAAAAATGAAATGGATGGAGCAAAGAACATGTTTTCCTCTCCAGGAGGTGGTTGCTGCTGTTCACCAGGAGGTGAAGGTTTTGAGTACCCAGAGTTCACTCAGCAACTCAGCAAATGAATGGTGCATGAGAGACATTTACCAGCCAACCAAAGCAAAACAGCCTCCTTGGCCTTCCTGCTCTCACTCAAGCCTTCTCCGTGTCCAGCCTCTGAGCATCTCAAGCCTTTCCCTTCCATACAGATGAAGAGGGTGCATCAGAATGGAGCTGTGTGACCTATCACAATTTCAGTCCATGAGCCACATGAAACATGAAGAAAGACGGCAGGGGAGAGAAAAGGAACCTGGGTTTTTCTGCTCAACCTAAAAAGTAGTATTTTGGGATTTCATTGTTTTATTTTGTTTTAGTAAATTGAAAATAAAAAGAAATTCTTTTCAGGTTCAACAAAAACTGAATTCCCTTAAAAATGCTTTTTTTTAGCCTATTATTTCCTAATTAAACTGGAATAATTTCTAGAGCGAAAAGCTCTTTTGAAAACTAGATAAATAAATAATTTCTAGAGCGAAAAGCTCTTTTGAACTGAAATAATGAGAAACCCCAGTTCATGAATATCTAAATTCTCAGAATTGCTCAGTCTCATTTTTAACTGATATTTCAGAGTTAACTGCTTGGTCCCTGGCCCCTTCCCACACAGCAGGACTGCAAGGACCCCTCTGATGCTTGCGTACTATACTAATGGGTTTATGTCCAACAGTTTACCTCTACTAAAGCATCTCTGACTACTTTTGGGGCAGGACCTGAGGCCAGAGGGGGGTTGGCATGTGGGTTTCCATGCAGGATCACATAGAATCCCAGACTGGTTTAGATTGGAAGGGACCCTAAAGCTCATCCAGTTCCAACGCCCTGCCACAGGCTGGGAAACCTTCCACTAGAGCATGGTCCTGTCTCTGTACAACCCTTCCCTGACTCCACCACTCCAGACCCAATTCCCTTGGAGCAGATGAGCAGCTGGACAGAGGTGGGAGATGTCTCTGCTCTCACACCCTCCCTCTTTATAAGTCACAGGGTTTGTTCTTGCTCTCAAAGCACAAGAGCTGGGAAACTCTCCCCACCAATACAACACAATTCCATCCACTTTGCTCACCCCCTTTTCTTGTGCAATTAAAAATTCCAGTACCATGCAGCTCCAAAGCTCCAGCTCAATCGCTGGGAACACGGTAGCATCATTACCTTAAGCAGTATTTCTTTCTTTACATCGTTCATTAATATTAACAGACATCATGGGAGCATTTAAGCCAGGCAGTATGAGCACACAAGTAGAAGCCTTGCACTGCAGATGTGGTTTTTATCCACAAAGGTAAAGTTTGCAGTGGAGTCCAGCAGTCTGGGGAACCACAGGACCTGGAGAGGGGCTGAAAGCCATCACTGGCTTTTGTCCCTTTCATCCTTTCCAGTGGTAGCAAAGAGCTGTCAGAGATGCAGAGAATCACCCTGTCACTGCCAGTTATACATACCAGCAACTGGAGGGGGGAGTGTGTGAAGGAAAGGAAAGAGAGGAAGTAGCCCATTTCAATAGCATCTCAATAGTGCCCATTTAATAGCCGTTATTTATCCAAGCATTTAATCACGCTGTAAATATAGGGAGTCCTTCGAGCCACAAAACACGACAGTTAATGAGATTAAAGATTTACAATTCAGCTCTGCCTCTTTGCTCTCTCTCCTGAGCTGTGCCCCTGGTTTCCAGGGTAGATTTCAGACTCTGGTTTTGGGAAAGCTCTAAAACCAACAACCTATCCCCCAAAATCACTGTGACTGACAACAGCCAAAGATGTTTAGTACTTGCTGTTTCACACTGCAAATGTCTAGTCCCTCTTAGGAAGAGGCTGGGAAGAAGATAGGAAGAGGTGTTTAAAGCAAGACAGTCCTTCAAGTAATGGAGGGACACTCCATTTGGGATGCTATAGTATACCCAGAGCATCCCAAGGGAGCAGGAGCATCTTCAGACATTGCTGAAAGCAGTTGATGGTAATGCCCTGCCATGGTGATGGGGAAACTGCCAGAAACCCATTGAAACCACAAGGATGACACAGAAAATGGCCAAATTCTGCTCCTGGTTGTTAGAAATGTCTAAGTAACCACTGAAAGAGCAGGTTTTGGCCAGGCTGGCACTTTATCCAGCACTTCTGCTTCCTATGGATGGGATTCCCGTAGCCTCCAGCAGATTTAATTTGCATTTCCGCTAGTCTAGGAAGGATGAATCTTGCACGTCCTGATCACATCTGCTGACATGATGTTCCAGTTTTACCCCATCAGCACCATCAATGCTACACAGCCCCAGGAACCACTGCCTCAGGCACCCTCAGCACAAAAGTGTCAGCAAGTTTCTCTTCTTGGAACATTTACTGCTGTAGATGGGGCAGGGGAAGCAGCACAGCTTGATGCATCAGCTAACATCTGTGCAGCGCTCTGAAGTCTCCAAAGTGCTGCATAAGGACTAAGAGTTACTATTATTATTTTTCTGATCTCAGGATGAGTTTTCCTTGCTGCTGGTTGGAAACATTTTGCCATGTAAAAGTGAACTGATGTGACCAGGAATAGCGGAGATGCTCAGAGGAGGGATGTGCTGGCAAACATCCTCCCATGTGTTGATGCTCCCAGGACTGCAGGCAGTTACAAAGCCTGCCTGTACACAACTTCTCCCTCCCCAGTCCCCTGCAAAGCCAGGGACCCCTTTCCACTTTCCTGCCAGCCTTTCTCTACCATGGTCCCATTCTGGAGTCTGAATCTAAGTGACAACTCCTTAAACAACTGCCTGGAGCAGAACTACACATCAGAGCACTCTCAAGGGATAAGTGAGTGTAGTCACAGCTTTGCTGTCGGTCACTTTGATAGCTGAAGTGACAAGTTGTTGCTTCTCATCTTTTGTATCACACAGCCTGGTACAGAAAAATTGCAAAGGTCCTGCCCAGAGGACAGGTTGCTGTGCAGATCCGTACTGCTGATAGCAACACACCAACGTGCTGGCGACAGTGTAAATGGCATCCCCATGGGTAGGCATTGATACCACTGCTGTGGCGTCAAATATGAGCCGCTGCGGTGAGTGAGTCTGCCAGGACAGGCTGCAGCATCCTGCCAAGCATCACAGAGGTGATGAACAGGCTAAAGAGGAAAACAGGATCCTTGAGTCCATCCCCCCCATCCCTGAAAAGTCACAACTCCTTTGTCCAAAGATTAAATGGAACTGAACAACCTGGTGGCACCATCAAAACTGGAGTGGCTGCAACTCAACCACAGAGCCCAGGGGCTGCTCCGACCTCCCTGAGCTGCGGGAAGGGCCAGTGGCAGGCTTGAGTACAGTGTCACATCTGTCACCTTCTATCCATGTCCTGCCCACAGAGCTCAGGGGCAGGTCTGCAGACTCCAAGGCTCTGTAGGGATGGCAGTTTCCTTTAGGTTTCCTTTTCTTCACCCAAAGTGTTCTTCTGAGGCCCAGAATGGAGCTGTGAATCCCACAGGCAGCCACTGGCTTAATTGTAAATCCAAAGATATTTTTTCCTCTTTTTTCTTGATGTTCCAGTCTGCTGCGTTATGATTCAGTGCTTGAATTTATAGGAAATAAAACTGAGGAGAGCCAAACTCACTTGTGTACTAAAATGCTTGAAGTTAATTTGATCAGATTTGAGGGTATAGAGTCCCAATAGACCACCACAGCTCAACTGGAGCTCATTTCTATTCCTGTACTTCAGATGGAAATGAACAGAAAAGAGTAGTTAGCTCCAGTCAAAAGTGCTTTTGAAATCTCTTTGCTGGAGCCAATAAAACTATAATATTGGAAATAGCTCCCCTATCTCCACGCTAGCCTGCTGAGCCCTTGATTGACTACAACAGGGCTGCTGACAACAGGTTGGCTAGAAGCTTGCTGCTGGTCTAGAAGGTTGTTTATAGGCAGACGGGAGGCTGCAGTCCTCACATAGCTGCTACTCATTTCCTTTCACCTGCCACAAACTGAGTTTTGGCAGCGAAAGCTGAAAAAGCTTTTGTGAGCCTTGGCAGGCATTTTTCTTTGTTGGAACCTTCTCTGGCTCCATTGTGCTCCATGGGGCTAAGCCATAGGCAGAGATTGTCCATTTTTTAATAGCTGCTTTTAGTGCTGTGCTTTAGGGACTAATTGCCAAGGGATGTTTTCTAGGGAGACACCAAGAGGCCCTAAAAAGCCCCCCCGTATGTCAAAGCACTGGTTCCTTTTCTAGCGCTGCACCTGACTGCATCCTATTGTGCCTATGCACTGTGGGGACCTGGAGGTTTTCAGGAGCCAACCCTAAGCAACCATGCCTGAATTCACTGCTCTGGGCAGGACAAGAAGGTTTCCTGTGTCCCTCCCACCTTTCCTTCCCCTTGTGGCACTCCACAGCGTTTACAGTCCCAGGAGATGGAATGAGCCAATGCAGGGTTTTGATCTGGGTTTGCTTTCCAGTGATCCAGGGAGAGCTCTACCCTGTCAAACTTCACAGGAGCCCTTGAGAGCCCTCACATCCCAGATGGAGTTTGTCAGTTTGACAGGAACATCTGAGCTGGCTTTGTTTTGGCTGAAGTTTGAGCTCCACAAATAACCTTTTCCTTTCCCTGCTCACACTAACAGTCCATTAGCACAACAAAGCCAATCTGTGCAGAGATGGAGCTGCTTCCTGTGAGTCAGTGTTGGCACTGGTCATTATTCTCATAGAAGATAATAAAGAAAAGATTACAACCCAGCAGAAGATGTTTTGCCTTGAGTTGCCACAAAGAGTATTTGGGGGGTTTCTTGGCAGAACTGACAGCGTTAAAAGACTGATGGGAAATGTTTGGCTTTCAGAAGTTCAACTTTTCAATAGGAAAAAGGAAAGATTTGCTGGGGAAAGCAGCCACTGCTCCTCAAAGGCATCTGCTCAGCCACAAATCCAGTGGACTGTCAAAAAGCCATTTCAGGGAAGGAGTTTTAACTGGCCCTTCTCACTCACCTACTGCAGGAATTGATTGCACGCCTCTGCAAAGCAGCTTCTTTACTTACTCTACCAGCATTTATATTTCTGCTGTCAATGTGAACAACCGGGATATTATTTACATTCTCTCCAGGCTCTGGTTCTTGCCTGCCTTTCCTCCCTGACGCTGATCATCTATCAGTTGTTACATCCTCAGCTTTGGGGCTGTTTATTACCAGGCTTTTTGCAACAGCAACTCCTAACAGCATGACCAAGATCCCCCCTTTCAGTCTGAACCACTGATGTTCACCCAACACTGGTGGTTTCTGAGGGTGCTTATTTGATTTGCTGCTTAAAACTAGAGTTTTAAACTTTAGTTTTAAAACTAGAGTTTTTATAATAACTTATAATTTAATAATAATTTATAATAATTTAATAATAATTTATAATTTTATAATTTATAATTTTGAAATTACAGTTTAAAACAATAATAAGCTTATTATTTTAGCTGACTGCGTTACCTTATTTCTGTATTTCTGAGGTGGCACTGAGTATGTTGCTCTCCTTTGTATGACACTTTCAGGCCATTTGCCAACTCTGCTGGTCCTAATCTGGCCTTATCAGCCATTGATTGATTCTTCCTTGTATTCTGCCATATCTGTTACATCTTCACTTGCTTTCCACAAGTAACTCTGGGCGAGACATCCCTCCTCTGCTGTCACAGTCCTTAGTAAAAGAGACCGAAGCCTTCCCATTGCAGCATTAAGTTTTCACTGTGATGAGACACCTCCTTCAATCTCATCCCTCCTCTACATTAAGACAACACCCTTTTCCTGTCAGTCCAACTGCAAGTGCTCTGATGAACACACAGTTCAGAGCACGATATTCTCCATGCACTGATATTGTAAGAGATGGGATTAAAAGTGGTTCCACAATGTTGTACAATGGTCAGTGCTGCTCAGATCCAGCACAGCTGAGGAGGAAGGAGGAAATAGTCCAGAACCCATCTATGTTTGTAATGCTCTTCAACCATCCTGGGGAAATTGGCTCTGCTTGGAGAAACAAGGACTCATTTTTCCTCAGAAATGGACTCTATTCTTCCAAAATTCTCACTCTGTAACTTAGCAACATTTTTCCTCAGACCAGAAGCTGTTCTCAAACATATTCTAAAATGCAAAAGTCCTTTATTTTTGAGCAGTTTGATGTTTCCATGCATACAGAAACGCACAGACAGGCAGATGCATCACTGCTGTTGACAATTACAGCTTCTTCCTCCAGGATTCAGGAGAGGCCAATTACTTCTCAGTCATTTTGCCTTTTCCTACTGCCACTGTTCCTTAATCGATGGGCTGTGTTTAATGAGGCAGAAAACCAGCAGAGACACCAGCAAAAGCTTCATTCAAGAGAGGAATGTTTCGTGTTTAACCGTGTCTTGGATGGAAGAAGGTGAATTTGCCTCGCAGCTGGGGCTGTGCAAGTCCTCAGACTGTGCAGCACCCGAAGTGGACCCAGACTTTGGTAAATGCAAGCCAGGACTCCGCATTAGTCTGGAAGGACTTGAGGTCATAGGCTCGGGCACGAGTGCTGCTGGTTGAGTCTGGTAGCTTAACATAATGAAAGTACTAGAAAAGGCTGGAGAATCCCCTGCACAACAAGTGGCACAGGAGCCAACCACCCTATTTTCTTCTGCTTCCTAGGAAGGGCCTTGGGATCCTTGGCACTGCTTTCTCCCATCGGCTTCCAGTAAGAAGCACAGGACTCCTCTTTGATGGAATGTGAGGCAAGGCTGTCAGGGGAAAGAGGAGAAAACTGGAAGGAAGTCATGCCCAGCCTCTGGAACCAACCAGGACTTCCCAGCTCCCCAGTGTTCCCACAGCTGAATTTCAGTTTCACAGGAATGCCAGAGAACTTGAGCCCATTCTGTCGGGAAGTTCCCATTGATCTTTGCCTCCCTAAATGCCGGCATTCCAGTGTTGCTGGGAATCCCAGGAGCACCATGATGGAAAAGCACCGTGTTTTGATTAGCTTCAATCAAAATCAAACCCAATGAAGTGGAATAACATAAATCACTGGAATTGTGCTGCTGGGGCCAGTCCCAGGTGCAAGCAGTATCTCCCAGGCTGCCGCTGCTGCAGTAACCATGCAGGGGCAGTAATCAGCTCTATGGAACTAACCACAGGTACTGTCTCATTAGCTCTACACACAGCTTTTATTATAGAGCCTGCCTTTGATCACTGCACGCACATCCCCAGGAGGCTTCATTTTAGTGTGTACGGGCTGGAGCAGATATAGAAGCTCAGAGGTTGTGCTGATGGAGATGACCAGTGGCAGTGCCCAGATGCCAGACCCACACCCACAGTCTGTGGCAGCACCAAGATCAGATGGTGAATGCTTCCACAGCCCATGATTTGTGTGTGATCAGGAGTATCCTGATCACTCCGAAGCATGCTCGGAGTCACCAGCCCTCTGCTCCTTGAGCAGTAGGGGGTGTGTTTGTGTTTTAATTGGGTTTTCATTACACTGTTGTCATGTGGTTGTTGTAAATACTCCATTCCTAGAAAGGCGAAGCCAAGGGGATTTGGATTAAACCCAGAACACTGATAAGGCTGTTTCTCTTACACAAAAGATAACTAATTGGTGTCAGCCAACTGACAGCAAGTCAGCTTTTCTTTCCTTTGTTCCTTAAAGCTCTATCGGATAAATCACTTTTGTTTGTAATTTACATTTTTCTTCCTTTCTTCTTCCTCTCCAGTAAAATAATACCAACAGCCTCCATAAGTGACATGAGAAGATCGGTGGTGTCTTTCACCATTAAGAGAAAAAGAAATTAAAAGACTCAAGTTCATCCCACCATAGAACAAGGTAACTTTTGAGCTCCCCAAATTCCTGCAGAATGGGAAAGCTCTTTTCTCTCTGTTACAGAGCCAAGGGACACTGGTGTATGGTTATAGCAAGACTGAGTATCTTGTAACAGCACAAGCAGAACTGAACGCTGCTGTCATGGCTACAACCAGTTCTGGGAAGCCTGGATGCACTTGAGACCATGCCACTCCACCTACAAACTGCACACAACATCTCTGTCCCCATAAGATGATACTTGGTCCTTTCTACAGTGACTCCAAGCCAACTTGTCAACTCTCTGGCTCCCTCTCCAAGCTGGGAAACATTCATGTGTAGGCAGAAACACAGTTACGTGTACTCTGATACTTTGGCCATATTTCAAGTTTCCCTGTGCATTCCTTGCTTTGCCCACTGAAACTTGCCCCAAAGGTATTTCTGAGGTCCAACAGGCTGAGTGTGATCTCAATACCTTTATCTAAGCTATAGCTCAGATGTAGTCAAACATTCTCCCTGACTTAAAGATAACTACTTCTCTGAACTGTGAATCTCTCACCAAAATGGGTGTTTTCTGGGAGAAGTTGATGTTTTGACAGCTGAGGATTTCACTTAAAAGTCCTAAACTTCTTGGGAGATGGAACAAAACTGGCCAAAACTCCCCATCCCAAGTATCACAGCTTGTGTTGTTTCTAATGCCCCAGCTCCTACAGATGTGGAATTCAATGAAGATTTCTGCATTTCATTATAAATGCTTCATTTTCCTACTGAACAATTTGGAAAGAAATGCAAACAGAAACAAAGATTCCAACAGTTTCTCTTTTAAAATACTCTTGTTTGTTCAGTCCCGGTCAGGAGTGGCAGAGGGACGTAGACTCCTGATTCCTGAGTGACCAAGTCTAGCAAATCTCAAGCAACACATAATGACCCATTCCCAAGATGATGCCAACGCTGCAGTTTGCTACTTCAGAAGCTGTTCTGTGAAGAACAAAGGCCCCAGATCAGCACATTACACAGGGTTCTGTTTATCCTTAAAAATACGTGTAGTAAATCCCTTGAAATCACTGGAACTACGAGCGTTTTGGTATCTTGCTGAGCTGCTGCCTAAGGATCATGATAAGCTCAATATGCATAAATCCTGACCACTGTGAAAATATAAGCTATGAAATTCTCATCAAAAACAAGAGGCCTCAAGACATGCCGAGATGAATCATGCAAAACAAATTGGCAAGCAGGAGAAAACACAACATCATGCAATCAGAGCAATAAAGAATCTCCAGCTCCACATCAGCCGGAATAATCAAATCAAAGCAACATAAAAGAAATAACAGCAGACAATCAAAACCAAAGCAGCATAGCTCGTAATGACTCCTGCTTGGAATAGTGTGCATCTGTTAGGGAAACAGACTCTTCCTCAGGTCATGGGAAAAACTAGAACCTGCTTAGTGTAATCCAGGAATGACACTGTCTGAAGGAGCTGTACATCTTGGAATTACACTGGTCTCAATGGGGGCCTGTCAGGCAAGCAGGGCTCCATCAGCAGCAAAGCTCTAGGCTTTGATCCGGGACAGGCACAAGAAAAAGGGTCTTGTTTCTCTGAATCAAAGCATGTAGGATTTCCATAAGCAAAATCCACTATCCATGGGTTTCTAGATTGTGTTTCTAGGCTGGAGTCTTGTGTGTTTCTAATGGAATCAATACAGTTTGAATAACATGAACGGAATGTGTTGAACTTCCCCTTATGGTCTTTACTGATGAGTTCAAAGTCGGGAAACACAGTTTTCCTTAGAAAAGGGTCTGTCTGCTCAGCAGCTCCATACAACAAGAAACGTGACATCCTCCAGCCTTCCCAAAATGGGAGAGGTGGAGATTAAGAAACAGAAACCTCCCAGCTCTGGAGGAGTGGCTGGTAAGGCAGTGGTGGAGGTTTGAATGCAGAGCACCTTGGCTCAGAAGGGTTGGTGCAGCAGCACTCACTGAATGACAAGTGTACTTCATAGAATCATAGAATGGCTTGGGTTGGAAAGAACTTTAAGATCATCCAGTTCCAACCCCCCTGCCATAGGCAGGGACACCTCACACTAAACCACGTCACTCAAGGCTCCGTCCAACCTGGCCTTGAACACTGCCAGGGATGGAGCATTCACAACCTCCCTGGGCAATCCATTCCAGTGCCTCACCACCCTCACAGGAAAGAATTTCCTCCTTATATCCAATCTAAACTTCCCCTGTTTCAGTTTTAACCCGTCACCCCTTGTCCTGTCACTACAGTCCCTAATGAAGAGTCCCTCCCCAGCATCCCTATAGGCCCCCTTCAGATACTGGAAGGCTGCTCTGAGGTCTCCGTGCAGCTTCTCTTCTCCAGGCTGAACAGCCCCAGCTTTCTCAGCCTATCTCCATACAGGAGGTGCTCCAGTCCCCTAATCATCCTCGTGGCCTCCTCTGGACTTGTTCCAACATGAAAGCAAATCTATGAGCTCAGCTCTGATCATGCAGCGAAGTTCAGTAACACTTAGAGTACAATTCTCTCTCCAAAAAGGCCAGTTTACCAGTGTATTGCCACAGGCCTCATTCATCCAGGAGAGCAGCCTCATACATAGAATCATAGAATCGTTACGGTTGGAAAGGACCTTAAGATCATCCAGTTCCAACCCCCCTGCCATGGGCAGGGACACCTCACACTAAACCATGGCACCCAAGGCTTCATCCAACCTGGCCTTGAACACTGCCAGGGATGGAGCATTCACAACCTCCCTGGGCAACCCATTCCAGTGCCTCAGCACCCTCACAGGAAAGAATTTCCTTCTTATATCCAACCTAAACTTCCCCTGTTTCAGTTTTTTCCTCCCTCCTGTGCTTTCCCAGCCTTCACTTTCAAATCTTCTCAGGTTCTCCTGCACCCTGTGGCAATGCCTTCTCCCTCCTGATAATCCCCTGAGTTTTGGCAAGGTTTATTAAAGAATAATTAAGGAAACCTTTTGCTGCCATCAAGATTAGATTCTTAAAGGCCACTAATTCCCCATCCATCATGAAATCCATAAAGAAATAGAAAGCCCAAATGGCAGAGCATTAAGGAAGGACTTAATTTAGAGCCTTAGCAAGGTGCTCCCTGGTTTATGAGTCAACCCACCCATGCTACTGTGTCAGAGAAATACTAACATTCTTTGCTGATACACCTGCAGAAGTAACACAGACCTGGTTTTGGTACAAAACTAAGCACAGCAGCACAACCTTCTAAACAATTTGTGGTTCCCAGGTGAGTTTCTGCACCAGGAAGGCAGGAGATCCTTCGGGGAGAAACGGAATTATAACCCCAATCTGCTTCTGTTGAAGAAAGGCTGATCCATCAATTATTTATGTGGGCTTTAAATATTCAGCTTGGCACGTCTACCCTTAAGGAAACTATAGTTACCACTTCATCATCAAAGGGAGCATATCATTTATTCATGGGATCAATAGGAACACAAAGCAACAGTAATGCTTCGTTCCTGTGTGCACCATGGTGGTGAGGGCACACTGAGCTGCTGTCCCTCTGGAAGCAGGTCACTGTCCTGAAGCTGTCTGGTCCTGACAAAGAGAAGCCCCAGAAGCAGCAATGATCCAAGCAGGAGGCCAAGCACCACATGGGTATCTCAGTGTGCTCAAGCGTGTGTGTGATTGTAGAACGGAGACAAAGCCACATCCCTGCACTGAGTGCAGTAACTAAGTCCCTGAGGACTTGTGGTGCTTTTACTGACAGTGATGGTAGAAACGCTGACTGTGACCACATTTCCAGCAGCAGGGATTGAACCTGGGACCTTGTAATCCCAAATCAGAACTATTTACGGCTTCCGTAAGGATCTAGTTTTCAGCAAAGCCTAAAGCAAGCTTATAGAGAGGAATATAAAAATGATTTTGCTTTGCCCTGGATAACCTCATTTCATGGTAGGGTAGGAAAGTGTAGATTCCATTGGCATCCTTAGCACATTACCTCATCTTCAACAACCAGAGTTGCTGAAGGATTCTTCCAAAGCACTGTAGTCCCATATAACATTAACATATTTGGATTATCCTTAAAGCCTTTTATCATTCTTTATGTCTCGTAAATTTTCTTTACAAACCATGGGTAATGTTGGTGTAGAATGAATTCAATGCCATCAACCAACCTTGTTTCAGGTTTAACTAGAAGGGGAACAGCCAGACAAAGGTGTAGACTCAGCTTTTTACAGTGTTTGTGACTCGGAAAGGAAACTGTCCCTTTCAAGCAATCTGTACCGTGGCCCTGTTCACCCACAGAACTGATAATCATAATAGGTTGGATACTCAAACAATCCTAACTGTGATTTAATGGCTTGCACTGTGATTAGCCTCCAGGGAAAAGCACTTTCAATTACGCAATATCAACACAGCATCCAGTTCCACCAGTACATGTTCTGCTACATTTCCTGATGAAGAGCTGGAAGTCACACAGTGCAGGGCCAGAACACATAGCACAGAAAAGCAGGGCTGTGGAAAAGCAGGGCTGTGGCCTGAAATCATCCCTTTGCTTCTCTGCATGCAATAGCCTTGTAGCGCGTTATGCCTCCCACTGCTGTGGCCAGGAAGAAATGGATCCATGCCTAGATCCCAGCAAGCACAGAGCATAAAGTAGCTCTGCATAAGCTTACACATGGGGTGTGTAAGAGGAGTACTAGGGCCGTGAAGCACAGGAAGACTTTGCTGCCATATATTCTTGCTCTAGTTGTTCTCATCAGCTGAGAGAGCAAAATACTTAGGATAGGGCTGAAAGAGGGATTGTGAGGACGGAGTTCATGTGCTGAGCAGGGGAGGTACATACCCCCAGCATGCTGGTAAATGCTCTTATCTCGGAGAGGGGAGGAAAGATTCACCCCTTAAACAATGGGGCAAAGGGTGTCACTTCAGTCCAAGTTATGCCTCTTTATGAAGCTTAGCTTAGGAACCAAGAAGGGGAGTGGAATTCCAGCAGCACTGCTCCTTATACCTGCTTCCCTGCAGGTCTGTGTCTTCCACTAAGGAGATGCAGGTCAGTGTAGAGGCTGGTTTTGGAACATTTTCCCCAGGCAATTCCATCCTAGTTCTGCACATAAGCTATAAAACCAGACTGATCAGTTCTCTGGAGCTCTGGGGAAGTGCAGGACATCCCACTGGGTATTCTAATGCACCTTGCTCACAGGTATTCAGCAACAAGTATAGTTTACACGCAGAGCGACTGCCCAAAGTCACTGAAGACATGAAATGGTGAATGACATCTCAGCAGCAATGCACTGCTCAGCATGTGAGAAGACCAGAAGAGGTTTCACAGCTCTTTTTATCCTCTCAGATGTATCTTTGTGGGGGGAGTCTCACTATCAGAAAGCTGACTTGTCTAAAAGCAGCTGGAAGAGTCTTTGACAAGCAGTTCCAGTTCAGAAGTAGAAAGTTTTGGTGGCTTTTTCCTTCCTTTTACCATTCCCACAAGTATGGAATTCACATTTTCTCCATTTTTGTACTTTATTTTTTACCCAGCTTTGATTTCCTATCTCTAGCAAAAGTGACAGTCTGAAAAAAGAGTAAAAAGGAAAAGTCTAGGACTGACCCATTGCAAACGTTCAGGATCCCATCCGGGAACAAACTTTTCCAGATCTGTTTTTACAGAAGGAACCCAAAGTTGTTCAAACGTGCAGAAACAAGAAAGGTCCATGTTCTGCAGAGTGAACTTCCTGAAAAAGCTCCATTCCCTCTGGGAAGCCCTTGCTTTTCATTAAAGGATTTAAGTATTACTTCAATGGAGTTGTTTTGGTGGCAATCTGCCTGCATTTAGTAGCCCAACACAGGTGGTTGCAACTGGCACCAGCCACAGTTGACTCCATTCCTGTCTCCCCACTTAGCTGCTCTTCTCCTGACCCACCTGGAAGAGGAAGGTCCCTGATGCACATCATGCTGTCAGCATCAGTTTAAAGTGAGAGGATACAGCAAGATGATCATTCAACAAAGCTTTCTTCCTGATCAATCCACCATGAAGGTGAAAATCTGGGCTGTGCAGTGAAGATGTTGAGTGCAGGTGCACATTCCTTCCTGCCAACCCTAGCACGAGGCTGCTCCACCAGCCAAGGAACAGGGCAGAGATCCACAGGCAATACAGTTCCTGGCGTCCCAGACCTAACACCAGGTCTGGGTTAGACTGTTCAAAAGCATTTTGGTGCCTATGAGCCCCTGCTCCAAAGGATTCTGGACCTGTCTGTACCAGCGGCAGAACAAGAGACCTCTGGGTTTTGCTCACATTTAATGCCATGATGGTTTTGAAGGGGGTTTGCCCTTCTCAAAGGAGGCTGACAGGCCCAGGGAAGTCTCCAGCCTTTATGAGGAATTTCCAAGGCACTCTCAAGAGACAAAAATAGAAGAGCAGTGCAATAATTCTTCCTCTGAAAGAGCAATCCTACTGAAAATAGTGAGCTCATAGAGATCCATTTGCTGTGCCACCACATCCCGCTTCCCTGCAAGGTTTTATTTCCCCTCGAATTCAACCTATATAACAAACAAAATGGTAATGGCTGGTTTCCTTTCAAGGGACTCCAGAAAGTGCCTCTGTCAAGAATGCTTCTGGTGCCAACTAAAATAAAGGAAAAAATAAATGACAAATAAAATAAGGGCCTGGAATAGATTTATTTTTTTTCCCCAGGAAAAATGAAGAAAAAATTGCAAAACTTATCCAAAGCCAGTTCCCTCCATTGTCCCTGTATCCCCTGCCCTCATTTGTCACCTACTCCCTCTGGTCACCCATGCTACAGGAGTTAGGGAAGATGCTTGCAAGACATTTACTGACCAGGATGTAATTGCAGGACCTTCTGCTGGACACTACTGCCCTGCCAGATGATTGTATTTTGTGAGCTTCATTCTCCAATCAAGGAGAAAACCCCCCCACACATCTCACATCATGGGACCCCCCTCTGCTCTGTCACACTGACAGACCTGGGTCTCCAACCCACAGGTTGATCGCTGTCTGCAGCCCCCAGCAGCTTGGCTGGTCCCACCATGTCCTGCCCACAGAGGCACTGTGCACAGGCTGCAAGTGTCACTCTTGCTCTTCATGGCCTAGTGATGGATTTTTTGGATGTTCTGGTCTGACTTGAGTTAAAAATAGAAACTTATCTGCAGACTTTAGAAATAGCCTCCCTTTCCCTGCAGAAAAAAAGAAAGAATTCCCAAAGCCAACGCTTTATTTTCCCCCTTATCTCCTGCTCTTCTGCTGTTTTGTATTCAGTGAACTATAGTTATACAATTTACTTTAAACTAGAAAAAAACCTCTTTTCAACTCTAGTATTTACTAATCTTCTGACCTTCAAAAGTTATTCTCAGTTATGGAAATCAGAACAAAGGACTTAGTTTTACCCTTCTTGCCCAAGAAAACAACTGCAATCTGCAATCTCTGAGTTTTTCTTTTTAACCAAAAACATTAGATTCATAGTTGCACCATTCCCCAGCACTCTCAGTACACCAAGGCCAATTTAGGATGAGGCATAAACTACCAGTAACAAGAGATGAAAGGATTTAATTTCTTACTATGCAACCATGGAGGAGAAGGTATTTACAAGAAGAACGCAGTGTCTGACTTAGACTTGAGCTGAAATATTCAGTTCTAGTTCTCATAGAAGATTTGTAGCTTAAAATAGTCTGATCTATTGAGACAACTATCCCCAAATAGTATATTTGCTTTGAATATCAGCTAGCACTGACAAAGTGTAGACAGTTAATGTGAAGATGATACTGTCAAACGAACTGCTTGACATGACAATGATAAAGGGCAAGTAACAAGGACATGGATTAAAAAGCTTAAAGACTGGAGCTGGTTCTGATTTTCATTTGAGATCAAAACCCCATCATATATGAAGTTCCAAAACGCTTCACTGACCATCCCCTGCAAGCGTGACCCTTGCTCCTGAAGCCCACCTTACAAAACACACTTACCTATGCAGAACAGCTCTCTACCAAGACTGCCAGGCCATCATCGGCCACACAGAAGCAGCCAAAAAAGTCCAAATAAACCAATGCACATTCTCCAGCAGTCATTTACATACTTCTTGTGTGTCAGAACTTCATTCTTCAAGTGAGCCTCGTCTCCACAGATCCACTCTGGCTGTTCATTCATCTTCAAATTTAATGTATGTTCCCGAAAGCTTTCATTTGCTGTGTACCCTTTGCATGCATCAGCATTCAAAGCACCAATCCTAATGTCTTCCTTTCAAAGGAAGCAAATAGCCTGCTGGAGACATCAGTCAGCTCCAGTGAACATCCAATCACCTACTTTTCATTTTCTTGAAACACCTCCAGGCTGGTTGTGGTATCAGAGCAGCTCCCCACACCTATTCTATCCCAGTTGCAGACAATGGAAACCATTCTTTGTCTCCCATTCTTGCCTGATCCTATTGACCTGCTCCATGAATCTGCCTCCCTACAGAGAGGATGAGAAATGAATTGGCTGGATTTGTGGTCTGTTTGAAGTGTGTTGTGGCAGATCCACCCATATCACTAATGGCCCATCTGTTAAGTGGCATTATCAATGGAGTTGGTTTCCCCATCATGTTCTGCTCTTGCTTGAATATAGAGACATGAATACAAAAAACAGACCCTTCCATTCCCACTTCCAGTATAAATATGAACCTGAACACTGCATGAAGCATTCCATCTCCTCCACCCAAATCCTTGTTGGAATTCCTAGAATGTGCTCTCTTCCATTTATTCCCATGCAACCTATCCTGCTCAGGCACTGCCTTCATTCTGTTCCACCTACAGCCAAGGTGGAATTTTTGGCACTTAATAATAAATATTTTCTGTTCATGTTTGAATTTTCATAGCACACCCAAATCAATTGTCTGACATCTACCAGCAGCAAAAATACCATGAGCAAAAAGAATGTGACCTGGGGAGTGAACCTGTCACACCAGGGAGGGATGAATAGACACCAATTGGTTTCAATGGGTCATAAAACATGGCTTAAGTTCCTGCCCGTCAGCAAGAGCAAAACAGGCCTTCAGGAAGAAGCAGCTTCCTGAACAAGGTGTCTGCTTTTGCTGAACATTTGTCTTTGCTAATTCTAGCACCAGCTGAGCAGTTCAAACCCCAAACAGTTCAATGTAAAAAGAACATGTGAAGAGCACACAAGTGCTTCCTCAAGTCTGCTCTGGTGAGACTCACACTGATGTCTTCAGGTGACCACGAATTTCATGACAACTTTTGGAACTAAAAGGAAGATATTTCAGAAGTCTCAATATAAACTTTTCTTTGATGATTCCACTTAAATAGAATAAATATACATGAAGCAACTCATGACTTCAGCAATGCAGTGTAAGGATGTCCATCTAGAAGGAAGCTGGTCCTCTAGGTTGCATGGCTACAAGGAACCAAACAGACCCAGCTACCTAACATCTACTTCCTCATCAGGCAAAAGAGGATGTCATAAAATAATACGCATGCTCCGTACTAAACTGTTGGATCTGTATCACACATCTTTGAACTGGGAATGGGAGAGGCACTTTTCTGGGTGAGGTTTCCAGATGGCTTGCTCCCTGCTGGGTACAAATGAACCAGTTTATGAGTTTCCCAGGATTGCTTATGCTTCCCAACATATGGTCCTGAAGCTAACTTGCTTGAGATTTAAGAGTCTTCGGATGAAGCTGGGTATGCTAAATTTATGACCAAAGATCATGATTTTCTTTCCCCTTTCTGTTTGCACTCCATTCAGCACAAAGTGGAGTCCAGTCTCTACAGAAAGACTCTTGGGCATCACAAAGCAGGTCCTGAGCTGTGCAGACCTCTGTCAGCCCATCCAGCACAGGTTCAATAACACACTTTTAAATCTCATCTTTCAGCAGTTCCACACCCTCCGCTGATAACTCTGTCCTCAAACCATCATCATTCTTAACTATAACTCCCTGATGCCAAAGACAGTCAGCAGTTGGCAAAGACAGGTGACAGACTGGAGCATGAGAGAAAACCAAACTCTGCTGTCCAAGAATAAGGAAGAATTAGGAAGCAATTTGCCAGTTCCTTCAATCATTACCAAAGGGCCCTTTGAGCCCATTTGCAAGCCAGAATTAGCAACGCTCAACAATGCTGAAAGGTGCAAAGGGAGCAGCACACACAGTAACAAACTGTCCCTTGGCCACCCAGGGCACCTCAAAAACCTACCCAAGACATCACCAGTGTTTTGGTAGTGCTTGTTACTTCAGAGACAATATTGGTTCTGTTTGCCCCAGGCAGACAACACAGTTAATACAATGGGGTGGGGTGAAAGAAGCAATACAAAAATGAGGGTAGTGGATTATCTACAATTATTATTCTTTACTTCTCTGTGGAGGTGTAGAAATAGAGATGTCTTCCTTGTGTGAGCTTTCATTTGATTTCATTCACGACTATTCCATTTAACTTGATGTTCCTGTGATCATCTTAATTTCTATACAAAGAACATATCCTTGGCAAGATTCTGCTCTTTAATAACTACATTGTAATTCTGGTCTCTACATCTATTACTCTTTATTTCCATTGTTTGCATCTCTTCAAAGGCAGAAAGAACCAGAGTCCCCAAGGATGAGATTTTCCACACACTGTTTCCTGTTTCTAGTGGTATCAGTGGAGTCACTCAGTAGTGAGCAGAATTAGAGCCATGGTATAAATTGCTGCTAGGGATGGGAGAGAACACGCAAGATGTCAAGTAATGATTGCTTGCTTACCCCTAGGGCGGGGTGAGGGGGAGAAATCTCAATTTTATGCAACCAGGAGGAACCTGAACCAGCTGCAAGCTCACCTATTCCCTCCCACAGCAATAAAGAGATTGTACAAAAGGAGATGCCCAGATGACACCTCTGACATCTAAACGTGGGGGAATTTCTCTCCTGTTTGTATCCAGTGAAGATGAAGACCTGAAGTCAGTCACTTCTCAAGTCCAGCATGGCAGAACACATGGAAGCAAAGCCCTACCACCTAGATTTGGTTTCCTCAGCCTAAACTTAGTGCAGTTTACTGGCTGGTAGAGATTTCAAACGTAAGGGAACCACCCACTGCACACAGAGCCATAAGTTAACTGTACTCCCCAGGGGACAGTGTGCCAAGGATTCAGGTCTCTAGAGAAGAGCCAACCGCAGCACAAGCATGGATGCAGCACACAGTACAGGGATGCTGAGCACAGTCACTGTGCTCAAAGATAAGTGTATTCAGATTCCTTCCATACTATGGGGACCTTCTGGCTAAGACCCCCCTTGCTGAAAGATATATCCAGGAGAGTGTGCCCAGAGATTGGAATGTTCCAACAGAGCCCCAGTAGGGAAGAGAACAATCAGTTGTCTACCTAGTGGGTTTTAAAAGAATGGAAACATATGTTAGCACAAGGATGACGGCTTGTTGGCAGCTTCCAACCAACTAAATCCACTATCATAGCAGGGTATCAGGTCTGCAAAGCAAACACTCCACACAATACATGCAGAGAGCACAGAAGGAGCTGGCTATGGCATCTCTAGGTATCAAAAAAACCATCACTGGGCAAACAAGCATGGAGCAGCACACTCATGCTCCCAGCAACTTCCAACCATCACAAGCTTCTATGTCCTGTGAAACTGTAGTTGGCTGTAAGACTAAGCCTATTTGTAGAGCAATGCCAGAAAGAACTAAAGAACCAATTTAGTGTTAATAGCAAATATAGAACACTTCTCTACAGATTTCCATCACCTGAACAAACAGTAGGACATTCCCTTTGGTGTAATGAGGATTACAGGCTCAGTAAGTGACTTGTTCCCTGTTGGATCAAAAAGTATGGTGCAGGAAGGACCTGAGCCCAGCTCCTGAACTGCAGTCACTTGAGCTCTTCCTCTCCCACTGCTATAATCTGTTACTTTCAAATTCTTTCCTAAATGAAATGAAGCTTTGGCACTTTAATCAAGGCCAGCATTTACCCAAGGAATTTCCTCTCTTAGTCTCCACAGCTTTTGCAAATACTCTAAGAAGCACATGAAGTGCTGAAATTAAGAGGATATAAAAATAATCCATACAGAATGGCACAGCAAGAAACTTGCTGAGAATCTATCAGTGTGAAATGAATCTGGATACCCTCAGCATGGATGGCAAAGAAAGATGGAATTTAACTGAGCAACACTTAAAATTCAGTTTCATCCAAAAATCAAAGCACTTAACAAATGAATTGAGCTCAGCATCCATGGTGAGAGATCAGCACTGTTATAATCACCAATGGAGACTGGCTGGAAGAAGTACAAGACCTGCAAATACTTATCACCAGCCCTTCAAGGCCAGGAAGATAGAAACACGGCAGCTCTTGTGGGTCTGGTACAGCGTAACTCAGCCTTTTGCTTTTTACCCAAACACTGAACCCAACACTGTCCAAGTTCTGGCCCCAAGAAGCAACACATCTTAAATACCCAGTCTCTGTTATCACCCTGTTTGCCCTGGCTGCTTATCAAAACATAATACCCTGGGCACCATAGACCTTTGCAAAGGAGCTTTGCTCTTGCTTCTAGCTACACATCCCACAAGCCATGGGAAGCTGGGCAGCTCTCTGCCCTCACAATCTACCTCTCTTCTCTCTTCTTCTCCTCTGCCAGATGCTAGTGGGAATGACTGTGGTTAGACAGAAATCCCTGCCATGATGTATGAACTAATGCATCAACACCTAGATGGAACAACAGGATTCTGTTCCAATGAGCAAGATTTATCCTTCCTCTAAGGAGATACTGAGCCTTTGCTCAGTCAGTAATTGTTTGCAGTCGCCCACAACTCCCTTTTCAACCTGCAAGCTATCACATCCCTCCCTGCCTCCAGTCCCAGAGGAGCTGTTCATCATTTTCTTTTGGATCACAGGAAGAGTAAAATATCCTTCCCAAAACCAGAATGATCCCACAAGGGATAAGAGCAGTAGGTTGTGAAAAACTCTAAAGTACACCACCACTCAGTGATACTTAGGTAAGTTTTCCCACTTCACTGTCTTAACTATTGCACTATTTTTGATGTGTTCTGCAAAGCATTCAGTGTACGACGATAATTCCAAACCCAACAGTACATTAAAAAAACATTCATATTCCAAAGCAGCATGCTGAAGATTGATAAATGTTCACAGCAAGGTCATTGCGGCTGCCCTTTCCTCTCCAGCTCCCTAATGACAGGTTTTCTCCATGTCTTATTCTCAGCGAGGTCTGAAACTGCTCAGAATAGCTCTGATGGAAACAGTTTTAACACAAAGTGTTTGGCAGATTGAGAACTGGAACCCCAGGAAGCATTAATCAAGTGTCCTCATGTAGTATAAGCTACCTCAAATACCCAACAGTCTCATCTATGGTAGGTAGCTGCTGCGGAGGACACAAACTCTCCCTCTGAATCATTCCAGCAATTTTCTCATTCCACATGGCAAAGGAAGAGCACAATAATCCCAATTCTCTGTCCTCCACAAACACACTGAGTCCAACTTCCTCCTCCACAGGTCTTGGGAAGTTCCTAACATGTGAAAGGGATTTCTATGGAGCAATCAAAACAAGAAAGTGAGTTTAAAAGTAGCTGCTGTTAGGAAAATTCCTCAGCAAGAGGCTCCATTTCCAGAAGGATCTGTCCTAGGGTGCTCTCTGAAGACAAGTGCTATATTCAAGTGCTGCTTTCACAGCAGAGTAGACCACATCAGCCAACAGAGTTAAGAGGGTTGCTCACATCAGACCAAACTTTCAAGCCAAAAGTGTTTTCCTTCCTGCTTCCTCAAATTCCTGGAATCAATCGGGCCACATTTTCTCTGTTTCACCCCGTGTGCAGGATCTGAGGCTGTTTATTTTCCACCTCACTGCTGAAAAAGCCAACTGCACACAAGTGATAACAAGCTGAGCTTTCAGGCTGTCTGGAGATGCTTATCATCAATGCCACAGAGTTCCTCCCGGGTTGATAGAAGGCAGCAGCTCATCTCTGAGCCCCTGTTTCAGGCTCAGAGGAAGATTCACAAAGAGTTATTCAGCAAATGCGTAATCTCCCATGATAAGACATACCAACTGTCTGGAGCAGGATTTCTCTGTGTAAATTGAAAGCAAGTCTCTGTAAAGCCAAATTAAACCTTTGGCACGGAACCGCAGACCTGTCAGTTAGATTCTTCCAGGTTAAGCTGGCAGCAGCCAGTGAGAACTCAGCCTTTGAACAGGTCTTTCACTGCAGTAGTTGCTTTTAGAATAACAGCAGCAATAAGATGATCTGTTCTTCGAACTCCTTCTACAATATTGATTTAGAGCACAAAATAATGAACTGCCCCATGCTCTGCTTAGGTAATTTTCACAACCAATGCTGATTTTCCGCAATAAAGCTGCTTTATTTCCCTAATTGTCCCTCTTGAGAAATTTTGTTAGATATTCCTCCCTCTTTCTTAGCTTTAATTCCGATTTTCCCTCTCCAGTCTAAGGGAATAAAACACTCCTCTCAATGGCTGGACACTTTCCAAGGTCTGAGCCAAAGATACAATGCCAAGCTCCAAAATTCCTGTCCATACCAGTTAAGAAGCTATGCAAAAAGTCTTGTGAGTTCTCTATCTATGTGATTTACAAGTGTATTTCTGCTGCTGGTTCCTCTGGCTTCATCCCAGGCATTACTTCTCCATCACCGTGAGTAAAATCAGTGTCTTTGCATGGAAATGGGGAAACGTGAGCAAGGTAGGTGAGAACCCCCAGGAGAATTCAGAATGAGACTAAAGTTTATCCATCACTACCCATTGCACAGCCCTCGACCACCTAATGTGCTCACTGAATTCCTCTGCAGCAGAAATACACACTTGGAATCCTTATTTCCTCTTATGTTTCTGCTTCTTCACCATTAAACCCTTTCGGACCATGAAGAAGAATGCAGGAACAGGAAGGTCTGGAGGCAAATGGGATACCAGAGTATCTTCACTGCACTGCTGCCCAGGGCAAAGTGGCTGGAGGGGAGCAGCTCTGCTCCAGCTGCCTGTCCCCTTCCCATCCAACAGGTTTAATGAACATATGGAGAAGCCTCTCTCCAGCAGACTGTGTGCCTGGCTTCCCAGCAATTAAACTGTGCATCAAAAGATACATAAACGTGGCTCTTTGCTTTGCTTATTAGTATCAGCTCCGTGTCTGACTGCCTGAAGGCCTTTCCAACAACGTTGACTTTAATTACTTTAATGAGAGGGAAAATGATGTGAGGAGTGTCAGGGCAAGGTCCGGAGGAAAATGCTAGCTCTGGGATCATTAGTTTAGCACTTAATAGTACATTATATTATGTTATTGGAGCTAAATGTAAACAGCTACTGAAGCCCAACTGCTGTCAGGATGCAAACTGGGGAAACAAATTAGAAGCAGCTTTGAAATAAGGTTGTATCCACAGAGACTGCTCTCTCTGCTCTCTCTGTTGATCATTGTAAGGGAAAAAGAAAAGCAAATTTAGTACACTATGGGCCCGTCCTCAAACAGCCCTGACGATTGTTTCAAGTGGGCTTTTTGAAGTGACTGAGCTTATCTAAAACAAAGGTAAAGCAAATCAAGGCCACTTCAATTCTTAAGGGAAGCCCAAGGTGCTAAGCAAGAGAGCGTGCATCTGCTCAGCAGTGCCTGCAGTCCTGCTGCCTCCTCTGAAACCGCAGCAAAGGCAAGAAGGAGCAATTCAGCTTCATTTGCAATGAAAAGGGATGAAATTGCATTGTATCCCCTCATATCTGATGCAGGTGAGAGCAGCTCACAGCTGCCACAGCTCAGCTGCCACACAATTCATTTCAAGCAGGGTTAATGTGATGATGAGTCTGAGCCATGAGTATTTGATACAAGGATATAATACAGTTAAATTAATCCCATTTAGCTTTTTACTAGGCTTGGTGGTGCCTGCACTTCTAAGTACAGCCATTCCTTGTGTTCCCATTGTGGAGGATTAGAATTGCTGGTTGTTTCAGCTTGGAATTAGAAAGGGAATTCCATGAAAATAGATGAAACTAAATTTTTACTTCCCAAGGAAAAATCCTTGCTGAACTTCCCTCTGATGGCTTAGTCCTGTACATAAGCCAGGCACTGCAGGCATCAAAGATAACCAAAGCCATCCCTGGGGAGTCCAGCTCATCAGACACATTGATTCCTCTTTCAGGCTTCATTCTTTCCCTGTGTTAGGAATAATTTGGGGGTTTTATATGAGTCCTTTGAACAACTTTGCTGCTTCATGGCTTCTGGAAGCAAGCTGCATCTTTTAAATAACCCTGGAGTCCTCATCAATTGCAAAAGCCCCCTTGGAGAGCAGCTTTCAATACATAAGCAATGTCTAAGAAGTACAGCCAAGTGGGTCATTATCAAGAATAAGGCCTCTTGTGCAACTAAAGGAGTGCGTTCAGCACTTTGGAGGCCAGGGCCCTTCCCAAAATAAGGAAGTTTGGTCTCGAAGGACTGAAGTGAAAAGCTAAGCCTAGTAGTCCATCTTTTCCCTTAAACAGGGATTGGAAGGGCTATTTGGCATATAGTAGAAACAAGAAGAGGGCAAAGGTAGGTAGTGCTCTACTGACTGCAGAGAAGCCAGGCTTTCAGGTCTTGCTTCTGAAATGCCTGGTAACTGCTTCACTGGCCTGTTCCAGTGCGGGATGCAGGTTCCCAGGGAAAACTTCAGGCTTAGATGTCTCTTCCCTGTCTGGGACAATGGAGCTCCATAAACAGCCATCTGCCCTTCAGATCTACGCCTTGTCCAGGTCTATCTGCTCATCCAGACAGCACCTTTCCACGGTTTTCACAGTTCCTGAAAGGAATGGCAATACTCAACATCTATTTGGCATGCGTGCCAAGGAATGTGAACCTGAACACAGGCTTTCTGTGCATGAGAGCAGAGGGGTGGCTGCATTCCCCCTCTGGGGAAACTGGAACTGAGTTACACAGGCTGCTGCCATAGCTGCCATGTGGAGGTGTCTTCCTCACCTGAGCACCAGCAGAGACCAAAGATGCTGCTGTGACAGAGCCAGGCCTTAAGGCTCCCATAATAGAGACTTAATTCTTCCAGCTCCGTGTGCTGCTGCTGCTGCAGAGCTGCCCATGCCTTGCTTGCACATGGTGCTGCAGGTCCAGAAAAACGGCATTACGAAAAGCTGTTATTTGCTTTCTGAAATGACATTGTCCTCATTATTTTGGGGTTTGCCATTTACAGCCTTCTATAAATCCAAGCGCTGAATTATCACTGAGAAAACTACACTGGGTTTGCAAGGAGCTATAAAAACCACTTCAATGACATAGTGCTGCTTTGCTGATCGGAACAATGGCAGGATTTTACAGCTGGATAGCTCAAGACATTCCAGAAGAGGAAGTAAATGCCTATGCACCTCATTAGGAAGCCAGTAACTGGCACATTCCAGTGAGCTTAAATAGCTGCTACCACCTTCATATCAGTGAGAGATGAGCCTTCTGCTGGGCCTCAGGATGGAGCCAGGATAGCAATGGCAGAAATGAGGGAAGGAAACTCTTCTGCAGATTGATCCCTGAAATAAAAGTGGCTATTGGGAGTTTCAGAGTGATTCTGGAAGGGGGACAGTGCCAGAAGAGATGGATGCACAGGCAGAGTGCTGTGACAAAGTCAAAGCATACTATAAACACTTTGTCTGGACCACTAATGCTTCTCTAGAGCCTAATACCTTTGGTCATCATCAATCCTTGAGCACTTTCTTGCTGGTTTAAGAGGAAAAGCCAAAGCTGGATGTCTGAACCTAGGGAGCCTGCTGGCACAGCATAGCCTGAACCTATGGAACCTGCTGGCAGAGCATAGCCTGAATCTATGGAATGTCCTGGCAGAGCATAGCCTGAACCTACGGAGCCTGCTGGCACAGCATAGCCTGAACCTATGGAACCTGCTGGCAGAGCATAGCCTGAACCTATGGAGCCTGCTGGCACAGCATAGCCTGAACCTATGGAACCTGCTGGCAGAGCATAGCCTGAACCTATGGAGCCTGCTGGCACAGCATAGCCTGAACCTATGGAACCTGCTGGCAGGGCATAGCCTGAACCTATGGAGCCTGCTGGCACAGCATAGCCTGAACGTATGGAACCTGCTGGCACAGCATAGCCTGAACCTATGGAATGTCCTGGCAGAGCATAGCCTGAACCTATGGAGCCTGCTGGCTCAACATGGGCTGAACCTAGGGAACCTGCTGGCACAGCATGGCCTGCAGCTTTCCATACAAAAGCAGTTTTATTCAACAGAGGAGCTCAAACACTTTCCAGCCTGTCCCTTTAAGAGCCTCTTTGCCAGGGGAAAGACAAACACACTGTTAACCAGACACAACAGAAACTGGATCTCCCTGATCTAAACCATGACCCTGATTCAGCAGCCAGGAAATCCTGGGCAACCTCCAGAGGCAGCGTAAAATCCTTCGCCTTGGGGTGAAGGAGAAGGAAACAACCAACACATTTATGCAGCCTCGGAAAGGATCAGCCCTTCACAAAAACAAGCAGAGCATGTGCAGTGACAGGAGTTAGGAGCATCATTCCCAGGGCACCCAGATTTATTGCTGCGAGGCAAAAGCTGCTCAGCACATGGCATGCGAAGAAGCTCTCCCATTCCATGGGCATGCACAACAGAATCAGCCAAGGTGTGGAACGTCTCTGACATGAGTCTCGCAATCACAGCAGCCCTAGAGACAAGAAGCCGCATTTTCTGATGCTGCAAACCTGACTGCAAGAGCACAAATGCAACCTTGTGGGGTTAATGACCCAGCTGCTTATTCCTGCCTGTGTGGGCTGGAGAAAACAAGTGGAATGATGAATGTGTTGGACTGATCCACTTAAAAGTAATCTGCTTTACCCAGAGCAAAACGGGAGTCCATGAGCTGACAACTCAGGAGAGCTTGATCAGGAGTCTCAGGTATGAGAAATCGTGGGGCTTTTTGGTGGAAGCAAGAGCAGTTAATGTTCGAGATGCTGGACGTGGGCAGTGTTGCCCACTTAATGGTAGCTGATTATCTTCTTGGAAACATTACTGAATAAAACTGAATGGGATAAGAAATATGTGTATTTTTTCTCTTCTTTAATTCAACTCCTTACATAGATTGGAATGCGAACACTGCAGTGCTTCCACTGGAGTTGCTGTGTATGTCAAGTAGCACTCCACAGGGTAGCACAAGCATTCCAGATGCCTCAAAGGTGCTTCACAGCGCCTGTGTTGCTGCCTCTTTTCTCCTATGGCATGGACAGAGAGAGCCTCTTCTAAAGATCTGAAGTGGTTTATGGCCAGTAAGTGCTGAGCAGCCTCGTTTTGTCTTGACTCCTGTTGAAGTTCTCTGGGCTTCACAGAGAGCCCTTGACTTTCCCCTCCCAAGTTGCATCTTTAAACTCATCAGGAACCAGGTTTCTGCTTTGCCAGTCCTTTAAACCCTACTTTCACCTCAAACCCAAGGGAAAACCAACGTTTTCTAATGAAGAAAAAAAAAAATAGCTTGTTCATTTCCATGTGGCATCCTCAAACCCTTTCATCATAGGGATGGTGCTGCCCCTCTCATGCACACATTGCAGCATCTAAATTCACTACACAGATTGTAGCAACCCCATTTGGTTGGAATGAAACAAAATACAGCTCTCCTCCACCACAATGGCTATTGAGTGCTCTCCTGAACAGCGTTTATTTCAACACAATGGCAGCAATGCAAGAAACCTGCTATGGAGAGTTCTCCTTCTGCCCCCCTGTCATTAACTGTAACTGTGCCAGCTCTGATTTTGGACCAGCATTTAAGCCAGTGAATGGGACAAAGCTGTGCCAAGCGAACCTCTCTGCAGTCCCAGTGCCTTGGTTCACTGTTATGTCCACCATCATGTTTTCCCTCCCATTCATCACCTCCCTTTAGCAGAGTCCTGGTTGTCATTCCCAGGCTGCAAGGGCTCCTGCAGTGGCCTTTAGGGCAAACAGAACATCCCTGACAAAACTTACTCCATTGTATTTATGCCTTAGTCATTGTCTGGTGCCAGCAGCAACTGCAGGTTCTGCCATTTTATTCATTAAGAACTTCTGTTGCGCTAAACTCAGGAGCTGAACCATGGGGATTTCTCATCTCGGGAGTTTAATCACCTCTTTGATTGAAGTAAATGTTGTATCAAGTGGATAGACGGAGGTCATGGCTGGGATGATCTCCTTACACACAGATTAGAAGCGCAGCCTCCTATAGCTATATTCAGATTCACCAGCTTCAAAGTAATCTCAAAAACAGATGAAGAGTGCCAGCAAAGAGATTCTACTTTGCTGCTCTTCATTTTGCCACCATGCCCCTTTTTCCTCTCCTTTTTTAGCTGTTTTAAATTGTCTGTATTCCTTGTGCTCCAGAAACTCTGCATCAGAGACTTTGGGAGACGCAGCTGGACAATGCAAGTGATTAAAGAAGCCAAAGGAGCTGGCTTGGGTTTGGATGAGGCAAACAAACCTGGCACAGCTTCATAGAGGAAGGGTTATTAACAGCTCCACAGGGAAGGAGAAACATCTTGTTGACATTAGTTATTGAGTGTTCCTCCTTCCCAGCCCTGCCACGTTCCTTGTAACACCAAATCCAGCCTTACCTGAGCAAAGGGTGACTGGAGAGAAATGTAACAAAATAAAGGGAAGAAATGCAGCTTCACAGGTTCATTAAATCCTTAAATTTCAATGTAAATCTACAGTAGTCGTGGTGGATCAGGCCAAGGGCTGGAGACTGAACAGCCAGCCCATTAGTCTATCAGCCCTGGGAGCAGACATCCTGGAAGATGACTATCCTGAGCTCCAATCTAAATGCACATTCATGCTGGGCACTGTCCCTGCTTCCAAAGCTCCCTTCAAGAACATACATCTTTAAAATCAGGGAGGAAGGTTGTTCAGCAACAAAACTTGCCCTTTGATTCTCATCTTTAAACTGCTTGAGCCAGGTCCTTTAGAGCTATAAAGCTTACTGCAAAAACTTCAGCCCCAGATTGCCTGAGGCAGGGAATGTAATAACTGAAGGCACTTTAAAAATAAGGAATTTAATAACTGAAGTTTGGTTTTGATCATAACTCTGGAGTACGGGTACCCTGAAGATCAAGTTGTTCAATAAGAGACATCCTGAAGGATGGTGTATTTCTTTTCAGATGTTTTCTCGAGCATTTAATGAACCAGAATTCCCCTCCACAAATAGCCAGATTTTCTCCTGCGCCCACTCTGACCCACTGCCACAGGCTTTCACCTCTGATGCAGCCGTGTTTGTCATGGGTAAAAACCTAATTCCACTGACCTTTAAGGAAGAGCTCAGTCCTGCATCCAGTCCCTCCATTGTGATTGCCTTTCTGCCAGGCTACTTTTCTAGTAGCAGAAGAGCACAGCAAAACAAAGGCTCTTCAACCCAGCCTTTCAATGTCCTCCATGAGAACGCAGAGACTCCTTTCAGCTTTGAAGCCATGGCACATCTCCACACCATGAGGATGCCCTTTCCCTTCACCATATTATTCTCTGTGTGTGGACAGGACCAGAGGCATCCTGCCTGCCCCAAAGAAGCCAACAGAGGAGACATATCCTGCATGAAGCCAAGTCATTGCAAAGCAGGTTGTGATGATGTCTGAGCTCCAACCTCAGCACAAAGCAGGCCTGAATTCTCCCACATTGTTCTTTCTCCCCCAGGATCCTGCCCTCCCTCTTATCAACAGCAGTTTCCCTCCAGGAGAATGTCAGCTGGGACCTAACACATCTACCTGCATCCTTGCCCCATTTGCTTGAAATAGGGCCAGTTCCCACCAGAGAAGCAGGTAGACATTACACTGTGGGCTGTTCTGGGTTCAGCTGAGGTAGGTTAAACGCTTACCAGTCTCTGACATCAGCTGGCATAGAGCTGCTGTTTAACCTGGTTCTGTCAAATTGGGTTTAAAAGATTCAACAAACAAACCCCTGCTATTAGCAGTGATTTAGGCTAATCCAGATCACTGTGATAGAACTGGGCTGGTGAACAATTCTGGCTGTCACATCAGAAGTGCTGATCTGGCAACAGACACAGAGTGACCAGGTGGGGAAGGGCAAAGATCTCTAACTTCTCACTCAGCTGTGAAGAGCACACAGCAGGACTAAGCTGCTCACACAGCTTGTTGCCAAACCCTGGGCTGCCCAGTTTGTTGCAAAGGATGTTCCACAGACAGGCTCAAACCAAGACTGCATCTAAAGTAAGTGTAGAACAGGACAGATGGACCTGATGGAATCAGTACAGGTCACACACCTTGCTTTGTCCCCCCAGGCCAGTGCCCAAGTGTCCTCAGCCAGCCAGGAATCATGGCTCTTCGCAGGGATCTGCCCTAGTTGATCCAGGAGTGAGCCTAGAGGAATGCATGTGTGGTTGTGACAAGGCAATGAACCATGCCACAAACACTAGGCTTTGTAGGATATTATCGGGGTGACAGCAGCATTCTGGTTATGATTCACCCTTGGCCCATGGAGCTGAATAATTCACTATTTTGATGATATCACACAAGAGTTCAGGCAAATCACCTGATACTGCCTAGGACTGAAACAGCAGGATCACAGCCCTGCTGTGGGACCTGTATCCCAATGATGGTCCTTGATAAGCCCAACCTTTCCCACCTAATAAACAAATCACAGAATCATAGAATGGTTTGGGTTGGAAAGGACCTGAAGCTCATTCAGTTCCAACCCACTGCAGTGGGCAGGGACACCTTCCACTAAAACAGATTGCTGAAAGCCCCATCCAACCTGGCCTTGAGCACTGCCAGGGATGGGGCAGAAAGGGCTATAATGAGAGGACACCCTTGATCCAATTAAAACTCTAGATAGGAGAAAAAATGTAGGGAATACTTCCCTATTTGCAGATGGGGCACTGAATCAGAGACTTTAAGGAGTAGATTTCTGGCTATGCATTAAGAAGAAGTGGGAGCAATTTTGTTGTAAGAGACAAGTTCCAGCAGCTAAGCTTACATCAGCTGTGGACAGATTTCCAATCAATTCTTGACTGGCACGTCAGTGTAGGACTCTACCCGTACATCCTCATAGTATGGAGTAGAGTCTTAGTAGTAGAGTCTAACATAGCATCTAACTCATAGTAACCTCCATTCAGACTGTTCAGATTGGCTGTTGAACCATCTCCAGTTAGCCACGTGTGGTATCAGCACTGCAGTGACCTTGCTGTGATAGGACTTGGATCAATTCCTTCTGGCTCCTACTTGGGAGCAGTTCTGCCAGTGCAGACACTAACCTTGCAGGCAGTCGCAGCTGAGCACAAGGAGTATCTGTGCTCCACAGGATGGCTCTGTCAGCATTCTCCTTCGGTGCCCCCATTGATCCCGTTTTAGTCCAGTGCTAGCCCCAGTGGGAGTTACAGGCATTTAAGTGGATGGTTTGCTATGAAGAGGAGCTCCATGGAGAGCAGATTATCTTTGGAGCTCCCCGTGGACAGCAGACATGTTCCCAAAGCTACCTTAATAGCTACTTAATACCCTTAATAGCTACCTTAATACCCTACCTTAACAGCTACTTCAGCGTTTTCAAAGAGAGTGGACTGGGGCCTTTCCTAAAGATCTTTCCCAGATTCCTTATGCACCAACAGGCCTGCCCTGTTTTGTTTGTATCTTGCAAACACACATGCAAAAACTGGCCTTCTTGAGTAATTAATTCGATGTTGTAGGCAATTGTCAGACACCACAGTGCAAGCTGCCCGTTCACAACGGGAATTTGCAAGGCACTGTGCATCACCTCCCTGTTGCAAACAATCCTCTGAACAAAGACTGTCTTTAACATATGCACGGTACATCCAAAGGAAAGGAGGAATATGTAATGACTATTTACCGTTATCCACAGCCATACATTATTCATGTTTCCCTCCACTAGCAAAATCTTTCCTTCCCTAGTATTAAAGTGGTACATATTGAAACAGAATGGAGAGCCTCCGGGACTCCAGATGACTTTGCACTGGGTTTATTAGCATAGGCTCTCGGATTAATCAGGATATTCATTATATAGCAATTTCACTACAAGGACCTATCCGGGAACACGTGTCATGCTGTTTCACCTGAAGTGAGAGCACAGCACCAGCATCAGCTTTTATGGCAATGGCAGAATGAACTGGTGCTGTACGCCACTGCTTCAGATAACCAAGTGAGTGGCACAGCACCAGTGTCCAGGCAGGGTGCTGAGGGACTTGACACTTCAGAGAGTGTTGGTAGTTACTCAAATCAGGAACAGTTCCAGAGGCAATGGGATGCTAAAATGCCCTTCATATGAGATGCGACATAGGTCCTGTCAGCTCGGGATTATTTAAAGGGGATTTCATTTACAGGAGGTTGAACTCTTGCCCTGCTGTCTTGGCAAACTCTCAGCTTCCTTCCTCAGTTCCTGGTTCATGGCATAGCATATTCTTCACTTTCTATCCCAAAATAGAGGTTGCTGTGGCATACCTCTATTGCGTTTTGCTTTAGAGCTGCATAAACACGGGATTTGCTTGCATGGAATCCTGCCCACGTTCCAGTTTTGAGAAGAAAGAGAAGTGTATCCCATACTGGGCATGCTGCTGAGCCTCTGGAAACACACATGGCCTGTGAGCCACGCTGTGAGTCAGGTACACCCAAAACCCAATTCATCCAAGATCATCCCAACCTGGATCTGGCCAGGACCAGTTGTGGGATGGCAGATGTGGCCATGGAGTGGGTCACAACAGGGTTTCGGGGGTTGCTCCCACTTGCAAACCAGAGCTCTAATTCTGACCTTGCATTTAAGTGGCTCCTGTAGCTCATCAATCACTCCCCCGTTGGCTCTCAAGCAGCCCAAGCAGTAACCCCTGCCTTGGACTGAGTCTTGGGTGACATGGGTGAGGTGTCCCTGCCCATGGCAGGGGGTTGGAACTGGATGATATTAAGGTCCTTTCCAACCCAAACCATTATATGATTCTATGAGTATCTGAGCACAGCCCAGGCTCTCCTCCTCCTGATCTGGACAAGTCAGTGCTGTACTAGCGTACACAACATTCATCCAGCTGTACCCAAAGGCATCACTGAGCAGAAATGGGGCAGCTGTAGCAGGGCCAAGAGAGGCTCCCTGGTTTCTTCTTTTTGGCCTTTCATCTACAGACATTAGGTGACAAAGATGCCATTTATAGTAAGCGCTCATAGCAGTGTTGCAGCTGTGATGAACTTGGCATATTAAAGAGACAATGTTATCAGGGAGAGGCAATACTTTTTAAGACAAACCTTCAGGTACACAAAGGTTCAATGATTTCCAGCTCCATCAGAGCAACTATTCAAAGTTATTACCTTTCCCACAAGCTTCAAGGGCTGCAAGCCTGAAAGCCAGTCAGTCTGGGTTCTGTTTCGATCAGGTACTGTCACTGCAAACCTCTTACAGCTTTGACTTACACTTTCCCTCCAGACTTCTCAAAGCCCATGGTGAAACACTATTATTTCCATTTAGCAGGCAGGGAAACACATGCCAGAGCATTGATGTGACTTGCAGCAAGCACAAGAACACGCTGTGAATCCCAAGGCATGTCCTATCTATCTGTTGCAATGTGCTGTTGGAGCCTGAACTTGGGGACTGAAGTTGTTTCTCTGCTCCTTATCATGACATTGGAATTGTCCCAAGAGGGTGCATGTTGTGACCATCTCTGGGCACTGCTGCAGAGCACTGCAGGGCTGAAAGTGGGCTGCATGCTGAGAGCACAGCAGTTTTCCTTTCTCTTACACACACCACAAGTACACCCTCATTTTGTAGCTGCAGACAGGTAAAACAAGTAACTTCCAACCTTGTCTCTCAACTAGTTTCTAGTGATGTCAGTACTTCCATGGTCCTGACCCAACCACTGAATGTGCACTGCTATAATGTTTGAATTGAAAATCCAAAAGTGGACTTTGAGCATCAGCACATAAAAATGTGTGCGTCATCCCTCATAGCTCCCTATGTAGAACATAGCTCACAGCAAACATGATGGGAAATAGGGAGTGTCTCTCAGCAGAGAGCATTTACCTGCTTTACAGCAGCAGCCAAGCAGTAGAAAACATTTATTTGTTAATAATTTATTTAAGAAGCAATGGAAAAGTTTCGTTCCAGGTCTTTTTGTCTTGTTACCCAACCAGCTCCTGAGTGATTCAGCATGAATCCTTGCCACTTCATGACCTCCTCCTCATCACGTGTACAGAGACAAAGTAGTACAGATGCAGGCAATGTGGAGTGACTTACAAAGGGTTTTCTATCAGCTAATCCACTCATAAAAATTGCTGTCATCTCCAGGAAGTGTGAAGTTCTCCTTTATTTCATCCTCCCTCCCTTCAGTTCCTCTGGAACAATGCGTTTTTATAGCAAAGCTATTTTCACATTGTTTTTGCTAACAGTGCTTCTAATAACACAACAGACTTTTCATCTCTTCCCACTCACAAAACACAATCCCAAGCAAAAACGCAAGGGAGTTCCTGGGGAAGCAGCATGAGCCTCACAGAGACTTCTTCTATGACCAGATTTCATGGTCCCCTCTGCGTTTAGGTCCGTATCTCATGCTCAAGGCTTCTCTTTGTAGCTCAATGAGCACACATGCCAGACACAACTCATAGCACTGAGATAGGATTCACCCCTCTAGGGCAAAGCCTGCAAGGTCTATGGGTAGTGATGGAACAGTCATGAACAGATCAATAAGGAAGCAGCAGGTCAGATGCAAGAAAAACAAGTGAAAGAGGTGAGAGCCAAGCACTGTCTGTCACGGCTGTTGTATTGATGAAATAGAGACCAGACAGTGCTCAGGTGAGATCACTTGCACAAAGACATGGTGCTGGGTCCTTAAGAAGTCTTGTCTGAAAATGAAGGACCCACTGAAACAAGATGAAAGACAGAACAAATTGTAAGGTGAAAGGAGACCCATACATTGATGACCAACTAGAAAGAAGTGATCGAGGGAAGTGGTGCATTGCCGTTTTTGTGATGCCTCCAGCTAAGGAGGAACATTCTTCCCAGCTGAGGCGTTTTAGCCCCATACCCATTCCTTGAGGAGCCAGATGGATTTCTGCAGGAACCAGTGGAGGATGGTGTGCTCTGTCACAGCCTTCAAGCCTGCTCTAACTACCACGCTTCAGTGACTTCTCTATAAAATCTTAAATAGCTTCTTCATAAAACAGAAGGTCAATGACTTAAACTATAACAACTGCGACCTTTCACAGCTAAACAGATTCCCCAGCCAAATGAGAAGAAAAACTACCAGCACCTTCTGGATCCTAGAAGCTTTTTAGGTTTACAGCCTTGGACTAAGCCACAGTGCAGACTTCTTCTTGCAAATAGCAAAGCCCCATGTTTGAGAGAAGAACCATTGTTTGACCAAGTTGTAGTAAAGCTGGTTTAGCAGACAGTGTTCAGCCACAATAACCAAAGCTACAGTCACAAAGGCTGGTGCCTCCAGGTGTTACAGCACTCACATCACCCACCTAAATCCAGGAATATCAGAAACTAAGGAAAGTGGGAGTTGGGCTTTTCCCTCCTGACAAGCCTCACTCAGCTGCTTCTAAGGCAAGTACAAAGGAAGAATTGTGTGAGGTTTCAAAGCAATTGAGCACATACAAAGGGATCTTCTTTAGATGTGAATGGTGGAGGTGAATCAGAAGTGCAGCCAGTTGGAAAATAGTGCCTTTAGCCCTCCTGGCCCATGGCCTCCACTCTGCCACTAGAAAATTCCTGATCTTACAATGAAATGAAGAAAACTTGTGAACGTGAAAGCTTCTATAGATTAAAAAGCAAATCTGTAACTTTTGGTCTTAAATGATTCAGTTGGGAATTTCTTCCCCAAAATAATACAATACAAGGAGAGGAGGTGCTGTGGTTTTTAACATTCAGCTTGTTCTAATCCAAGTCCCTGTAGACAGTTCTGAAAACCTCAATCCAGGGTGTTTCCCATTCCACCTTGTAAACACACCACTTATTGAAGCCTGATTAAATACAGCCTAGTAAATATTCCTGCTCCCATCTCAAACCTTGGACAAGCTGCAAATTATCTTGCATTGATTTTTCTCTTTATACACTTGTGGTTATTTACTTTTCTTTTCAGGAAAGCCTTTACCTGGGAGCTCAGGCCCTGCTGGAGAGAAGCTTCAATTCACTGCAGCAGTAACTGCGTAACTGTTCTGAATTATGATTGTTAATTGGAATTATGTCTTGGATTTGCTGACAATGATCACCGTTGAACTCGCACTGCAGCTAATTAGAACATTGCTCATTAGTGGGAGCTTCAAGTGGCACCAACCATTTGAGAACAGATTCTCGAGTAGTTCTTTTGACAAACATGGGAGGAGACAGAGGCAAAGCTGCCATCAGGGAAGGCAGGAGGACATCAAATGCATGGAGAATGGTACTCAGAGAGTCACTGAGTTCTGCAGACAGAGGAGTATGTGAGCTGCTGATTGCCTGGAAAGAGCAGGTATGGAGGTGAAGCTTAGCCCTTCCTATGCACCATGCTGTTATGTTTGTGAATGGAGATAATTTTCCTCATTGCAACTGGAATATTCCTGTGGTCTGAGTGAAAGGGTTCGGCTCCGTTCTGAGGAGATGCAGCATCGCTCAAAGTGGAGACGTAGTACGTAGGAGGTTTGAAATCCAGACAGAAACAGGATGGAACAAGGAAGGAAAATCAGCTCACGAATCACTAGGAACAAAAAAGATGTATATCCTTTCTTTTTTTGAGATCCTGTATTTCATCTTCACTAAAAGCAGGCGCTGCCTCCATGTGTGCTTTTAAAATACCTGATGAAGAATACTCAGGGCTTGCTCCTGTCATACCCAGCATGAGTCAGCTCTGCATCCAGAGCACCACAGTGCCCTGGGGTTGTGCTCAGCACTGGAAAACTACAATTCCTGAGTGATTCCAGGGTGATTCTATTAACGCTCCAGCTCCTGGGGTCACGTAAAGCAAATGAGCTTTGAAAAATGGATGTGAACATGTTTGGAAGTTGGGGTCGTGGCTCCTCACCACTGACTCAAAGAATGTGTTTCAGATTGCTCGGAGTGAGTGTTTTAGGCTTCTGCAGAGTCAGGAAGACAGCTCAGCCTTGCTCCCAGTCAGGTCACAAAGTGGATGGCAGAAGAGAGCAAACATTGGAAGTGAAGATTTCCTGTCTTTTACAAACGTTTACATTTCTGAATTGAGACAGAAGACACAAATCCTCATTCTGATGAGAACATCTTTTCCTCTGTACTGAAGGGGTCTGAATTTCATCTCCATGGGCTCCAGATTAGCCAAAAGTGGAGAGCAAAGCTGGTGCTGAGGGCTCTCTATGTGCTGAGCTACCCACAGCCAACCCCTCTTGTAGAGGAGCTCTGTGCTGCCCAAGTGCTGTGCCAGGCCCATGGGAAGGGGCAGCTTCCACCACAGGACCCAGTTCACAGAAGGTGTCAAACCAGAAGCTCTGGATGGATTAGTGCTGTAATTGTTTTCACACCCTTGCTTTTGCTTCCAATACAGTAATCCAAAAGACTGGCTTTTATCACAACAAGAATTCAACATCCTTTAAAGTACTGAAACAAGAGGCAAAGAAAAAGAATCATGACAAATACTAACTCCTAAATCATTACCAGGCGGGCTGGGGAGTACAAAGCAGAGCTGCTGTGCTCAGTCCTCCATTGATGTTACAGTGGAAACTCTTGTTCAGAGAAGACAAGTTGCCTTTGGAGCCTCATTTTTCATTTATCAAGAGGACACTGCTTTTTCCATGAGCTGGCAACATCTCAGCTTCATTCTACCCTGAAGCTGTTGGCCTTCTTTTCCCGTCAGTTAGACAAGAAATAAGTTTTGGTGGCTGGGAGGGAGGAAAAGAGAGCGAGAGAGCATTGGAAAGCTAAAACAAAGTGGGGGGAAAGATACTGAAATCTGTTGCCAGGTTAAAAGCATCATCTTGACAGGATGCTTGACCATTTTGCAGTAAATCCCAAAGATGTACAAGAAGCAGGGATAAGGCTGTCCCAATGCCTGAGTCATGTTAAACATATAAAATACTTACCTGAGAAATTAAAAAGAGAAGTCTGAGAAATAGTTTGTAGCTAAGATTATCCAACATTTCTCCATCCTCTTCTTCTGACAGGTTAAGTAGGATCAGGGTACAAGCGAGGTGACATCAGAAGGAATGAACAGTCAAAGCACTGGGTGTTGCATAACGCACAGGTGTTCAACACAGCTGTAACTGGGAGTGTGCTGTAGGTGTGGGACTCAGGGTTTCTTTAGCTGATGCTACAGTGCAGCTGTGCAGTGATTGCTGTAGGCTGCACGCAACTCACTGATCAGAGAACCACAGATCTGGCTGGTACTGTGCTCAGAGAGAGTAGGAGAAGCCACAGAGCTGTCTTCAGTGCGTGGGCTCTAACTACAAACTATGCAGAGACTTCAGTGGACTCATGTTCTGTGAGTGAAACTTGATAAATCTGTTTGTATTGCGGTATCTCCACTTCCCTCCTGTTCCTCAGAGCAGCACTGAGCTAGGCAATGCACATACAGCTCCCAGGCCTGTCCCGCTGGAAGACAAGCAGCCTACATTGTACTGATTTTGTACCACCAGAAGGTAATTCTCTCTGCTACATAAGTGGCTTTATAACTCACTAGTTAGCACTGCTGTGGTTATGCTGCATCTTGGATGATTATAAAAGAAGGAAGCCACTGAGAAGGCAGCCAAATATGTCAGAAGGAACGTCCTCCGGGTCATCTAATTTGGAACAGCAGTTGCCTGGCTGCTATCGCTGAGCAATCTCTTGTGGGAAAGAAAACATAATCACAGCAGTATTGAATTTCACTGAAATATTTATGATCTAATTTAAAGGTGTAGGGATTTATTTGTTAATTGTAATAAAGAGCAAGTTCATTACAATCCTGTTCCAAAGAAATAGCATACTGTAAGCAGTGGATAAAATACTAGTTTCATTCACTTGCAGGGCAGAAGTTAACCAGAGAGATGCCAAGAACTGAGAATAGAAACTCTACTCCCCCCTGCCAGTAAATTGTCCTTCAATATGAACAAAACACACATGAGAAGAGGCTCTTCCTTTGAAAGAAACACTTGATTCCTAGATAGCACTTTCATCCTGAAGCACCACACAATGCAGGTAGCTGTTGCTCTCTCCATTGCACAGAGAGACAAAGGCACAACAGGCGAATCAGGCTAAAATCAAGACCCTCTAGGATTTAGCACAGAGTTTGCAATACCAGACTATAATGGTCTGGCTGGAAAGGTGAGCAGGCTGTCCGGACCACAGGACAGTATTTTACCTGGCCCACATCATCTACCACATCATTCTGCCTCCAGAAGTGTCTGAATTTCTCCACAGGATCAATCCTACACAGTGCCACTTCCCCTCTTCAGGAGGAGGGGGCTGTGATGGCTCTATGTGATTGTTGTTAGCACCTCAAAACAGAAGCGCACAGCATAGACAGCACTGAGCCATGCTTTAAAATGAGCTCAGCAAGGAGCTGCTCAAGTTGCCAGTGGGGAAGGGCTGCATCTAGGCTTTGATTGGGTTTGCATGGCAAGGTTATGGTAGCAGGAGGGCTACAGAGGTGGCTTCTGTGGTAAGGTGCTAGAAGGTTCCCCCGTGTCTGACAACGTCAATGCCTGCTGCAAGATAGCCCCTGGAATAACGTAGTTAAGTGGTTGGGGGGAATGTGCCCTGTAGAACAATAGCCAGGGAAAGAAGTGAAGCAAAGGAGGAGTGTGAGGAGTGGCAGAGACAACGTGTGATGAACTGATCACAACCCCCATTCCCCATCCCTTTGTGCCACTGTGGGAGAGGAGGTAGAGAAAATCAGGAGTAAAGTTAAGCCCGGGAAGAAGGGAGGGATGGGGAGGGTGTTTTTAGAGTTTTAGTTTTTATTTTCTCATTACCTTACCGTGATTTGCTTGGTAATAAATGATACTCATCTCCACAAAATAAATCGGTTTTGCCAGTGATGGCAATTAGTGAGTGAGCTCTTATCTTGACCCACAAGCCTTCCATTATATTCCCTCCCCCTATACAGCTGAGAAGGAGAGTGTTCAAGTGGCTTTGGTGGGCAGCTGGTGTCCAGCCAGGCTCAGCCCACCACAAGACTGGAGCATTCCAAGCAAATCTGTGTGCGAACCGAACCAAACCTTTGTAAGGAAGCAGATCCGTATTTCCCTACATACTATTCCTCTGAAAAACATGGCTTTTTTCAGAGGAATATCACCCTGAGAGGCCTTCCCAGATAACTCCCTTGGCCGCTTCTGTGCCCACTTCTGTGTTGCAGCACACTATTGCCTTTCTCAGCACTCAAACCATTCTGAATGTATTTATATATGTGAACTTCAGCTCTTCCATGTAACTCAGACTTAGTCTGCATGATTAAATCATTTTATTTACCTGCTTTTTTTCATACACCTTTTGATGTTGCCTGTTAACAGCACATATTCCTCTGACCATGAATATTCATTGGCAAATGGCATTTGCCTCTCACTTCAGTTTGAATGCAAAGATTTATGAGCTGCTTCAGCATCTGGCTGCTTGGCAATGATTCATTATTAAGGGGACCTGCAATTTTTCATGGGCTTCTGTAGCTGACTTCTGCAATTTGATGATTATTCCTGCAAATCACAATGTAAAGTTTCATCTGATCAAGAGGATGGGTTCCATAGGACACGCTCTGGTGAAAATCAAGGAAGCCTTTCAAGTAATTCAGTGAACATAAAGAAAAGAAGAAGAAAAGATGTAAATCACACGCTAACAAATAGAAACCTCTCTTAAAAGTTGAAATACTGCTTATCAGAATTCATTCAGTTCCCTTAGGAAACAGCAGAACATTCTGCCTGGAACACAGGTACTCACAATTACCTGTGTTGAAGATCGAGGGTGTTGTTATTTTTTCCCTCTGGAGTTCTTGCAGGGAAATTACCATTTGAATTTTCCCACTGGGAAATAATATCCCACTTGAAATGTCAAATACGGAAGCACAGAGAAAGAACATGCCTTTTCCCCCTGTTTTCCTGGCCTCCTTTCCAATTATTTGGCTGTCTGGAACACTGAGCAGTAACAAGCGGCTCCTCACCTCGCTTTCAGGCCACCAGTTTTGGCTGAGTTCACCCCAGGTGTACATCAGCAAAAGAGGAGTGTTCACTTGGCAGGATTGGATGCTTTCCAATTCTTCAGACAGATGCGGACTTGCCAGCACCGGTCAGGGCCCCTTGTCTCCACATTCCCTCCTCTTCCTGTCTTCCAGTCTTGCCACAGAAGTGGCACCATTCCCAGGACCATGAAGCAGATCAGCTGCATGGCATAACGACACACAGTGAGTAAGTGATGGGGGTAAACGCCGCTCTTTTCTGTGCAGCAAGAGAGAAGGATTTGTTTCTCCGCCCCTTCATTAGTCACATCGAGTTCGCATCTGCCCTGAGCTGGTAAACAGTCACAGTCATTGCAAGTGTTATTTCTCACACTCTCACCACTCAATACCAGTCAGATTCTGCAGCTGAGGAAGTGAAACTCTTGTTCCTAAAACAGAAAGCGACATCCTACATCTCCTTCAAAACAAAGTTTGCTCAAGTCATCCTAAGAAATTAAGATGAAAAACGCACTGGAAGGTATCAGACTCACTGCTGAATATGGAGGGTCGGATCCACCCCATGTGGCAACAGACCCAGCATCCACCCAAAACAGAAGCAAAACGAAGTGGTGTCGTCAGTCTTCAAAGCATCATTTTTCTTTTGCAGCTTTACAACTTCGGGAGATTTCTGACTAGACAGAGGGAGGTTTGGTGTTGAAAATGCAGGTACTGGGCTTCTAACCAGCCTCCAGAGGCTCATGGACTCCACAGTGAACAGAGAGCTTCTCTGGAAGAGACAGGGTTCGGTTTTACAGAGCTGTGCACAGCAAAGCTTCCAGTCTATAGGAAACTGCTTTGACTGTGTTAGTATGCTTCACCCAACCGCATTGCAAGTCCAGAGGAGTCAGGTCAGGAATACTTGGAATGGGGTTTAAATGCATTAAAGCTCCTCCTCTGTGGGGTTCATTTCCCAGCACATTTTCTACCTTCACTCAAAACATTTTCAGCTCTTTGAAACTACAGTAAGTAAGACCAAGCCAGATGTGGCTATGATTGGGAAGAACATTCTGGCTGCCACAGAACGAGCTTACAAGAGCATGGAAACAGCTCTTCTTTTATCTAAATCAAAGCTGGATCAATACTACGACATGGAGCTAGAAGGTGCTGTGCTGTTACAGATGCTGTAGCTCAGACAATATGTGAAAGCAAGGTCTGCTTTGTTTTCATTTGTTATGGCCTGTGGCAGCACCTGTATGAACTCTGGTATTAAACCTGCCCAAACGCTGTCACAGCTCATCAGATTATGTTTATTAATCTATTACAGCAGAGGGGAGACAGGACGAAACAATAATAAATGCAAAAGCAGGAGGTTAGAGGCTGCTGCACTGAGCCTCATCATTCCAGCTGGCCCAGGTTCCGTGCCATAAAGCACCACTTCTTTGTATCCTCAGCCATGTTGGATGGGAAGAAGATATCAAAGAAGAGAGCCACCATTTTAATTGCAAATACCGATGATGAAGGGGAAGAGCCTGAGAAGGTACTTACAGACCATTTAGAGTCCCCAATTTGAACACAAATCCCAGGGAAACAGTTCAGATCGCAACTGCATAGAGTAAATCAGAAAAACTGTTTCATCAGAAAAGTAAAAAAAAAGACCTATTTAAACAGAGAAGGTTTGGGGTTCTCTTTTGGATCTAAACTCCGTGGGGAAAACTCTGTAGATTTGCATTAGTGATGTTAGAAAGAAGAAAACTAGGCCCAATAATCCAGGTTAGAAAATAACTCTTCATATTCTATAAAGCACTTCCCCAGTTAAAACTGTGGTGGCAAATCCTACTTCAACCCATCTACGTCTATGGCCCTTCTGCGAAGGTGCTGCAAAGGAAATAGCCTGAGACTGCCCGGAGTTCATGGTGGGTGAGCAGCACTTGGTCAAAGCACAGTCATATAATTTTGCACAACCTTTACAATACACACCTGCTCCAGAGATCAACTCAATTTGCTCTGTACCCAAGATTGCTTCTGCAAATGGAGCCGGTGAGGAGTTTGCTAAATGGGTTAAGAGGCCACTTCATAATTCACTGTGCCTCCCATGTGTGAGACTCGCTGTCCCTTCTGCAGAGCAGCTGGTTCATAACCTTGCACAGTTCACTGCACCATGCTACTGCTTCCGTCAGCATCACTTGTCTGTCTAGGAATCCACAGAAAGGCAACCACAAAACTGCATGCAGCCAATCTCATAGCACAAGAAATGAGCTCACAGGTACCTGAAGGTTGTTTAGAACGGGCAGGAGATGGTTCTCCAGGAATGGGTATTTTCAAGTGGCTGAGAAGGACGAAACCTCTCATAAAGTCAAACAAAAAAGCTTAGAGGAACTGCACCAGGACTGTCTCTACCCCTAAGGTAACAGACAGAAGGAAGAGACACTCAAGAGAAGAATTCCCTCTAGAAAGGGTGTTGTGATGGAGAAAAATCCATACAGAATCAAAGCTTGCATCCAGGAGAAGGAAATGCACTATGTGATTCAGTAAGTTTTTTCCCAGCATTAAGGTGGAGTAGATGAGAATAACTGAGGGTTTCAGATGGCTTCTGGGACATTTGTGCCTGTACATCTTACACAGGTCATATATTTCTACAGAAGGGTCAGCAAATCCTGGAACCACTTCTGATTAATGAGCATTACAAGAGCTGATGGGGACCCTTCAACTATAGTAGGTGCTTTATTCCTTCCTCAGAGCACCCACAACTTAATTGAGGGGTTATAGAAGTGTTACCTGATTGGAAGCAGCCCAGTGGAGCTGTGGTAACAGGTCTCTAAAGCCAGTGTAATGCTCCAAGTGGACAGGCCACCCTGCTTTAAAAACCACACCTGAACACAGCATTTGCAACCTGTAGGATAAGAGACTATATCTAAAATCCAGATCAGAATTAGGACCTAGTTTGGAAACTGCTTCTCCCCTCCTAGGGTGCAATAAAAGCAACCATTCTCTGGGCACATACTGTCAGGTCATTCAAATCTCTTTTGGGAGCAGCCCTTTGCTCTTGTAGAGGCAGATATTTGCTCTTTCCTTTCCTCTCTTATTCAACTTCATGAATGCCTCAGAGCAAGTACATCTTTTTTTTTTAGGAGCTGATCACTACCAGACTTCAGGTCAGAGCTGATGGATGGATATTTACAAGCCTTTCTTGGAAAACCAGCTGGAAAATGCCACTGAGCATAGCATCGTGTGCGCTACAGATACAGGAGCTGACCCAGTGGAGGAAAAAGGTAGTTCAGTGAGATATACCTGGAAGCAAAATGTAACTCTGATTTTTCATTTGGCCACTGGGCAGAGGGGAGCCAAGGTCAGCAACTCCTCACGTCAGGATTTCATTATCAGACTCAAGTCCTCTGCTGTGATTATGAACTGATGTGAAAGTCTGAATATCTGAATTCAGGATAAAAGGACTTGCAGAGTTCCCAGACATTATTTTCTGCCATTCTGAGTCAGAGAGAATCAATATGTTTCCCTTGTTTAATTCTGGCAACGAGATGGGCTGTGCATTGCTTTCTTTGAAGCTGCTCAGCCCATCTGTTTGCTGCTCTATCTTTAATGCGTGTTTGCATGGCTACCAGCTTTTCCCATTCTCCCATATACAGTATACAGCTCCTCGTGGTTTCCAGCTGATAACAACAGCCCTGAAGACAGCAACAGGCAAAGGTCAAGCCTGTCCTGAAAATCTATCAAAGACAAGTTAATGCATAAAGAAACAACAAAGCCCTTCTCTTCCGTCCTGTAATTTCGTTAGAAATAAAAGACTTTGCAAAGCCAGAGAGGCTTCAAGAGTAATTCAGCAAAGAAATACCATGAGAAATCACTGCCTTGTCATGAAAAACACCAGGGAACGTTTGAGAATATATGCACAAATCATTCAGCATTAGGAGGTGAGCAGAACCAGTGGATACAAAACCTTTGGGAAGAGCCACATCCTTATTGCCAGATTGAATATTTACTGACAAATAGAATTCATTTTAAGCCCATTAGCATCCAAACAAAGGCACAGTCTCCACACAACCAAGAGTTCTCATTAGCTAAAGGCTTCAGATGAGATTTTCTTGTTTTCCAGGAGAAAGAGTCAAAAAACTAACATATCCTCCCCTCCTTCCCCCACATTCACCAGTTTTACACTTGTAGACTTGGTAGATTTTCCTCTGCAAGAAAGGGCAACAACAGATCTCTGTTCATAGGGAGGGACAGCAAAGGCTTTTTGTAATTGGGTTTTTGAACTCCAATCCTTTCTCTTGCCTCTAGTCTGTCACTCCTTTCTCCTTCACCACCTTTAAGCAGCTCCACACAAGCACTTCTTCAAAAGTCTAATGATATTTTTCTGGGTTAAGTTGTCTGGTTGCATGGTGTATTTTAGCCAGCTGAGATGAGAAAGCAGACAAACTGGTTTGTATTCCCTAGGCACAGCCTGTTTCACCACAGATTTATTTTACCTGGCTTTCCCAGAAGCACATGAGTCTTCCCATATTTTAGGTGCATTATTCATGAGAATCATGCAATCACTACGTTTTCAAGCCTTAATGCTTTGATTAGCAAACCTGAGCAAATACCAATTAGAAAGGCAGCATTTTATCCAGGTGGTCTTGAGCCTGTTTGATTTTGGTTTGGCTTCTTTGTGTTTTTAATGTTCAGAAAAACAAACCCTTCTGTTTAAGTGTAAATTAACTGGCAGGACTCCTTTCAACATTCTCCAGCTCTTCATGGACCTCTCAGTTGGTAATGGATGTTCTACATCCTTTGGACTTCTATGCTGCCTTTCATCTGAACGCCTCAAAGCGCTTTGCGAGGGACTAATTAAGAAGTTGCAGCACAGCAATCTGAGGCAGGGAAACGTGACGAGTAACAGTGCTCATATTCCTGCAAGGATGAACCCACATAAATTCCACAGACATCTCAGGCAATCATTAGATCCACAGGAGTTTTCATGCACTGTGGTTTAATGTAGTATGTTTGACCTTCCTTTGTGGAACGCAGGGTAAGGGCAGCCTGTCTCCACACACCGGTCTTTGTGGCCGTTTCAGTCTCTGAAATGGCTGCATTAAACTCTGTATTAAGCAATTCCCAAGGAGCCAGTCCCTCACTGAACAAGCACACAAACCAGAGGACTCTCTCAAGCCAAACACAAGATTTCCAGCTACATGAAGAACGTGAAGTTTGACCCCAGCAGGACTTTTGTAGAACATCCAACCAAGAGCTTCACACACTCTTCCTTCTTATTCATGGGGATTTTCCTTACCAGAGATCATTTTACCTCAGGTAATGCTGGATGTAGGAAACTCAAGATACTGGAAGAAAACAGTTCAACATGCTCTGTTCAAATACTATTGATTTTTGAATTTGATCTGTAAGGTGGGTTTCAAACAGGGCTGCCTGCAAGGTAACTCACTGAATGCACACATCCGCTCTATGGAAACACATAATCCTTACTCTGAGCTGCTCTGACTGCATAAGCATTGGCTAGTTACTCAAAATCCCCTTTAGCACGTGTCAAATTTAAGTAAAGCTATTTATTACTCAGAATCTCAAACACCATTGTTTCCAGTGTCAGGAAGATGATGAACAGGCACTAGCAAGCAAACATCTGATATCTGTGCATCAAAAGTGAATATTCAAGGGACTTCTCCCCCTCCTTGTTATCCTGCTGACAGCTATTTGGACATTTATCTAACCCTGCTGTTACCGTTCCAGTTCCGGCACAAGTTCATGTCCTTGTGTGGCATTCCCAGAGGAGGATCTAAGCTTAGGGAAATAAACTTGGTTTTATACCCAGCCTTTTCCTTGTGGGAATGTCCCCCAGAAGTAAAGTTGCCCATGATCAAAGCTATATCAAAGTTATAAAGGCTACACCTTGCATTGCAGGGATGTATCTTCCCTATTTCACACCCGAAACCGGACAAGATGGCCTGTTTTATACAACCCTACACTTGGCACAGGATTCCTTCTATGTGACTCTGTGCCAAGCCTGGCTTCTATCTCTCCAAAAGGCAAACCAGTCAGTTTAGGTAAGTACTCATCTAGAAGCATATTTGCCATAATACAGAGTGAAAGAAGCTGGACAAGTGGTCTCAGAAGCCTGAACAACCTGAGTGTATAGATGCTCTGAGTTTATTATTGCTTCTTAGAGCTGCTGAAACCCTTTAGGAAGAGCACTACGGTGAGTATGTGCCTTGTGACAGCAAGGGGCCCTTACCAGAGATGAAGAGAAGCACAATAATCTCTTGCTACTCTTTCACCAGCCAGATGTCCAGTGAGCATCCCAATGAGTGTAACCACCGTCATCAGCTCCAGGTGAGTTAGATCAGTGTCCTGACCCAGCATTCTGCCCTGGTTTTGGCTTACCAACCTTCCTCATCCCCTTCACACCTTAGAGTCTTTTCAGAATCAAACCTCATTTCCACTGTGCCCTTTGCCCTGGTTGCAGTTTATGTGTTTTCCCTGAAATCAGTTCATCAGAGCCCTCACTGGTTTAACCCAAATGGGGAGCGACAGCTCGGAGTCTGTTGAGGAAACAGGGTTGTCATCTCTGAGCAGTTTGGCTTGCTGACAATGCCGTGGGCTAAAAGACGCTCCTGTCACTTTGAATTACCATCACCCATGCTCCACGGATGCAATAGCTGTTCACAAGAGATGAACCTTAAAGCCCTGCTGAGGTGGGAGATGCTTCTCCAGTTGTTGAATGCATAAAGTCACTTTTGAGAAGCGACATGGCAAAGTGCAAAATAGCTTCACACATGCATGCCCAGTCCCCCCCTTAAACCCTCCTGTGCCCTCAGACATGTAAAGGAGCTGCAGCTACTCATACCCTGATTGACCAGCCAAGTGCTCCGCTGCTTGCTGCTTCCACTTGAAGAATACAGATCCTTCCCCTGAAGGTTAGTTATCATTCACATTAATGTCTCCATCCTGAAGGACTGCAAATTAGGAATACATGCTATACCCATCAGTTAGATAGCTGTTGTATTTATAGGTTGATCCAATGCTGTTACATATGTCTTGACATTAATGCTTGTGGGGGATGGAGATCTGTAGCATCACACTGTGTAATTCACTTCTGAGTGTCTCTGTCCATAGGTAGATGGGAACCGGTGCCTGTTTCCTGGGATCCCACACTCAGACTGGCAAAACTGGAGTTTTGGAAGTAAACCTTCTGAAAATGTGGTATTCCTATCCTGAAATTTAAAGCTTTTCATGTTTACTTTAATCCCAGTACAGGAGAAGTTCTGTGCACATATTCTAAACCATGCTTGGCCTGCTCCAATTGAATTAACTTGGGCCTTATTTTTTAATAGCTTGTGTTTAGCCAGGCAACCTGTGAGAAGTGAGCTCTTAGAGAGCAGTTCTAGTGAAACAAGAGAGCAACTCCTATGAGCAGGATCCCTTCAACGAGCCGAAGGCGAGCAGGACGCAGCTTCGGGCTCTTCACCATCAGCTTTTGCTCATTAGTGCCTGCAGGAGTCTGATCTGGATCTGAAGCTGTGCTTTGGAACCATGGGTGAGTTTTGCTGAGGTATTCTTGCAGATGGCACCAGGTATCCCTGCTCACAGTAGGGAGGGTGGAAAGAAACGATCTTTTAAGATCCCTTCCAGCCCAAACCAGTCTATGATCTATGAAGCAAATAGGATGTCTTAATTTAGAAGGACCTGAACATTCATTAGTTCAGAGGGCTAAAACCTTTCATAGGATGTAACAAGACCTGCAAATTGATATTTTAATGTTGTCACTTTCTCCTTAATGATACATCCATGGAAGGTTCAAAGAATTACTGGATTTGGAAGTGCCTATTTCCACTAACTCTGAAACCAGCATTGTTCTGATACAGATGCCTTGTGCTGGTATCTGAAGTGAGATGAGTTGAATCCCTTCCCCACACAATTCAATTCCAGCATAAAACCATTTCACAAGCAAAGAACAGTGTAAGCCTGACTCACTATGAATGGGAGTCCTACAGGCTGAACCTTCTAGCAGCTACAGAGCACAGCTTCATGAAAGCTTTTTCCTCTTATGACTCCTCTTATGATTAACAGGTGAATTCATGTCATTGCCATCTCCTCATGGAAGACAGTTATGGGATCTCTTGCCTTTACTTAACTTCTGATTTTCACAAAATCCATAGGACCTTTATTATCTACAAGACCTCCAATTCCTTGCCAAATCCACTTGAACTTGACTGATGGGTTCAAACCACACTAATGGATAGAAACAGACGTGTGCACAGGCAGCCCAAACACATCAGCCTCATTTTCTTAGAAAACTAGGCTAGAGAGTCTGAGAAGAGTTCAGCATTCCTATTTCACCAGAAATTAACATTTGACAATTTTCATTTTTAAGATATAATACTTCATTAAACAGAAATTCTGCAAGATACCAGCTTTCTAAAAACATTCCCTAGTTTCAGAAAAGGAATTATGTCCCAGTTTTTATTAGTTTTATTATTTCCCCATTATTTCATGAAACACACCGCTCCCACTGACACCCACATGACGTCACATAAGAGTTAATGTAGTCTGGGTTTTAGGGCTTTTTTCACACCATTAAGAGCTGCTCCTATTCAGCACTGATTGAAAGGTCTCATCTCTTTCTAGATGAAAGTGTCTGCAGCTTGATGTAATCAGTTTGACACTCTGCAGTATAAACAGGAGATATTTGGATGTAGAAAAGATGAGATTTTCAATCAGTGCTAAGTAACTGCTGTACTTATCTGAAGTATTATACACTTTTTAAGTAGTTGTGCTGCATATTCATTAATAGTAGCATCTGTTAAGGGCAACTATTGACAAACAATGAAATACAAGATAATAGAAAGAGGAAAAAAGCACAATATAAATGCTGGAAAAGTTAAATGTCAGAAGGTGCTTATATGAGCATCTGCATTTATGAAATATTTTATTATAGGGATTTTTTTATTCAATTCAAAATAGGCTTTCCTACTGGGGAAAAGGCATATAGCTGGCTACAGCTGCATGAAACAGGATCAGGCAACTGCCTCAGAGAAACTGGTCAGCTTCTCAACCTTGCTTCTTCCTCCCCTACAGGAAACATGTCAGCTTAGGCTCCACTGACTGTAGAGGAAGCTGATGGAAACAGAAGAACAAGGAGATAATTAAAGCAGACATCTAAAACAAGAACATCACCCAGAGACAGAAACCATCAATGTAACATCTCTAATTCAGTGCCAGCTCATTAGTCAATACCCATTCCACTATTAAAGAAACTACCCATGAGTTAGGTTCATTTGTGCCCAATGAATGTAAGGAGTCTTACAAGGAAAGGGGTGAAGCATCTGAAGAAACACAGGCTCTGTAAATAAATACAGGTTCCTCTAGGCCCATTCTTACAGCTTCTGAAGCTGTCACAGCAAGCACTAATGCAGTAACTCATCTGCTAGCAGAAGACTGCTGCAGCACTAGGCAATCAGACACCCCTTCAACATCTACCCCTTTAGAGCTCTCCTTAACTTTGGATTTTTGCAGGGAGATAGAGGCGTTTACAAAGACACCTGAAGCACTTCCACCATGGAGAGCAGTCAACACAAAGGCAGCTCCAGGCCACTTGCACAGACAAGAGAAAGGTTTGCAACAGAACCACCGGCCACCCAAAAGGGACAATAACATCTTGGCATACACACAGGGATGATAAGAACCAGGCATGCATAGAAGGAGCCTTCTTACAGGGTTGAGGATCGTGTTAGCAGGAGTCCTGTATCACTCAGATGAGGCTGAGCATATGAGCAGTTCCTGGGTCAGACATTCAGAGAAGAGCAATGAGGAAGGAAAGGCTTGCTCTGGAAAACCACAGCTGGCTGGGAAGTATCAGAATGATTGGACGAACCTAACAAGAACCAAACACAGCTGAGCAACCTGCGGGTCCCCTGCCTTTGTGCAGTCACTATGGAAACCAGTAGCCTAGGCCTGCTGAGGAGAAGATGAATATTCATGGTGCTAAATCCCTCAAGGATTCCCCTGGGGGTCTAAGCACACCAGTCACATCTGCACGTTGTTGAGCGCACGAGTGTCACCTGGAAGCAGGGATACAGGGGTGAAGGATGAGCTATGAAATGTGCCTGTGAATGCTCTGCACACTTCTCTTTCAGACAGACAGAGGTTATAGATGGATCTTACTTATATTGCCTCCTTTAGTGTGAGGTGTCCCTGCCCATAGCAGGGGTGTTGGAACTGGATGATCTTAAGGTCCTTTCCAACCCTAACTATTCTATGATTCTATGTGGTCAAAAAGCAGCTTGTCCTGGGCCCTTCTTGCAAGGAAACCCAGCACTGAAGGGCTGGGCACTGGGATGTGACTCCTCTCCCTGTGGCACTACTCTATGGACCTCCTGCAAACACTGCCCTTCATGCACACCAAGGAAGAAAAAGCACCATCACCTTTACATGCTTCAACAGAGGATACTGACTTAATGCAGCAAATAGAGGAGAAAACTTGCTGGTAATTTTTACACTGTTCCCATATGAAACAAAAGCAAAACTTTGCAGTACTTCAGAGATGATAATAATAACAATAATTATAAAAAAGCTCAAAAAAAAGTTTAGATTTTATATGATTTGTTCTTCTGCAAACTTGCGAATTTTTCCTCCATTTTATCATGCATTTAAATGAGGATTTAGAAAGCAAGATTAAACTGAAAAGCTTTGGAAGAAAATTGCAAGTTAAAATATCAAAACATTTGGATTAAAGATTTGACTGTTCAGCACTTCAGTTTACAAGTGCACATTCAGTCCTCCCCTCCAAACATATTGCAAGTGAAAAGCAGAGAGCTGTCCCATAAAAGGGTGAGGTTACATTACGGAAAAGAGATTGCTATTTATCACTGTTAGCAAAATCAGCATCTTTGCCTGAAGAGATTCACCTCCATGAGCTTGCAGTTTCAGGCTGAAGTTTCCAACCCACTTTATACACAGTTGGTGATACCAAGCTTTGCTGTAGTTGACACAGAACCTGGGAAGCCCATGATGTAATGCTTAAACCATGACAGTCACTCTCTGAATTGCTTTTTAGAGACACAAGAGCAACACATACTCTGCTCGTGGAGTTACATTTAAACAGACAACTCCTATCTCAGTGAGAGCACACATCGCCAGGCACACTACTGGAGAAGGGGTTGCTTTGGGGATGCAGAGTTCACCACTCATTTGCTTTATCAATAATGCACCTACTGTGTGTATAATTGGAGTAAGAGGGTCAATGTGTTTTCTGACTGGTGTATTAAGCATTTCATAAAAGTGTAAGCTGAACTCCAATGGCAGATGCAAGATGGCTTACTGGGGGACATACATTGATACAGAGCAAAAGCCTTGTCAGCGATGGGGTAATCTAGTTGGAAAAGCTGCTGTGTGAAAGTTATCAAGGTGCTGTGTCTTCCTGCAATGGGAGCCAAATCCCAATACCCTGTCTTTCTTTCTCAGGAAAAACAATATAAATACACACAGCAAACAAACCCCTATATTCAATTTCATCAGGAGCAGTAAAGACAGTGTTCTGAACCCAAGCTGTCTCCATCATATGAACTCTAAGAGTATAGTGCGCAATCGCTCTTCTTAATGACAGGGCACCAGTAAAGCAAAAGCTTTTACTTAGATTGTACAAAGCTTAGTCTCATCTCAGAAAGCCGAAGTCAGTATTAAGTAATGCCATCAAAACCATTTTTGGGATGTCAATCAGTTTTCACTGGCTCTGCATCAGAAAGTAATTATAAACCAGTCAATCACTTCAGGAAAAAATATAACAAAATCGAGCTATATCACATTAGCATAAAAAGGAACAAAATCTGTGCGCTCATAAATTATTTGAAGGGTCTTTATAAGATACTCAAGTGCTGTTTAGGCTCATGATTCAAGTTTGCTTCAAGGGTTTGAGTAAGAGCACAACTAAATACCACCAGCGCAACCCCACCATGGTCAGTGAGGACATTTCATTGTCAAGTTTCTCAAAGGCTGCTCCAGCACAAACCTGCATGTAGCTGTGTGACAAGTGTGCATATGTAGGCATGTATATGCATGTGTGTATGTATATATACACGTTATATGCTTACATATGTATTTATGCACACACAACAGACCAGAGCCAAAGGCAGAGTGGTCAATACAAATTGGCTGCAAGGATGTCAGCGCTTTTGCTTGTCTCTTATCACCAGAGTCAGACAGGCCTGGTAATTCAATGCTTTAAGTGCTATAGAGGTAGTTCAACTACAACTGCAACCTCCCCTCTCCTTTCTTTCTGTGTTGTTGAGAAGGAAGTTAGACTACAAGACTAATCACTGGTTAGACTGAGCCCACACTGGCTTACACTTTGTGGAAGTTGGCATACTAAAAAATTACCAACCACATCCAGTAACGTTCTCTTTTTCTAATCTCTTGAAATCCATATCATACTCGTGTCATAGTCATACAAATCCATATTCAACGCTTTGAAATCAAGAAAACCTACCAGACAGGCATGTTTTATTCTCAATAATGGGATTATATTTTTAAGCCAAGCTTTGTCTCTTATTCTTAAGTTATACCTCAAAGTAAGAAATCTTACTTTATTTCAGATTTTGGTCAATATTATCCAAAAAACTCTAAAACTTCAAAACAAAATAAGGAGTCTTACCAAAAAGAAAATAAAAAAGGAAGAAAATGAGAAGAAAGAAACCATAGAAATGGAAACATTCATTTTGAAGCACAGTAAACTTATAGTTCATAAAATGCTACCATATTGCCTCCAGCTACTTCTGTGAACCATTAGTGTGATTAAGAGGTATGTATTAAGTTATCCTTAGGAGGTTCCTGCAGGTATTTTTCTTTGCTGAGGAGAATCTCCATCCCTGAATCTCAGAAGGATGCTTTGAAAGTGCATCTTCCTCAACATCTCCTAATCTGCTTCTGGTTTAACAAGAACCTAATTGCCTGATTATTGATTATCTCTTTGAAGTACAGTAATCATGATATTGCAGCAAATTTGCCATCTGCCTGCCTTGTTATAACCCGTCTCTTTTCACCACAAGCTGTCTTCCCAAATGAAAACACATATGGTTTCATTGCAGTGCATGTCCTTAAAAGGGTTGCAAACACAGATGGCTTCGGAGAGGAACACAATGGGGTGACAGCTCTAGTATGCCACTCCAAGAAGTGTGGCAATCATCTGCCTTATACCCATGGGTCTCTGTCCTCTTCTTGTGGTGCCCGGAGTGCCTAGGGAGGTTGCTAAACTTCTCAGGTTGGTCACCAAGACTAGGGAGCTGTGGCTTCAACCGGAACTCTTATAGATGACACATAAATATCCAGGGACACCTTTTGAGTCAAGCAATTGACTTCCAAGTATTAGGCAGAATTCAGCCTTGCCACCTATTTCAGACCTATGAAACTGAACCTAATGACACTTGGAAGAGCAACAATTTTCCTAGAATCATCATTTAGCATGGGAGCCACTGACCTAGTTTGTCAAGAATTATTACAACAAGGAAGGGCAAATTCCCGGTAAATCTTATTCCTACATCCCAGCAACTCCTCCAATTTAAAAGGCTTTTGTACCAATGCAGTTGTCTTCATGCTGAGGCTCACATTTCTCCCCATTAAGTTTACATGCCATCCATGCCAAAGTCCAATAATTCCTGGACACAACATTCTGAAGTAGATATCAAAAATAAGCTCATTTCTCAGTTCTAGATGTCCAAATCAGCTCTGGAAAACACCCTAGATAACTGACTCAGGTAATCCCAGCCCTAGGAAGACAAATTCCACCACCAGTGTTTTTGCTGCTACTACCAAAGTGATCTACCTTGCACATGGAGACAAGCCTTCAAAGAAACTGGAGAAGCAGCAGGCTGATGATGAGCAACTACTAGTTAGCAGAGTAATGAGAGTGGGCAGAGTGAGGAAAGAACTTACTGGCTATGCTCTGTAAGACCCTGAATGGTAAGGCCCTAGAACACAATTAAGGTAAAATGAGAAGAGAAGGCAGAAGTGATCCATGTACAAAGCAGAAGGAAATGGTCCTAGTGCTGAGTTAGCAATAGTATGTTCTTGCTTTTGTCCTATTCCAGCCCCTGTTATCCTGAAGGCTAGGCTTCATTTACTGCCTCCTTAGTTATCAATCCCATGATGTTCCTTCCTCCATCAGCCAGACATTCCTTTACTCCCTATGTGTTAGCAAGTTAGAACAGTTTGCTGTATTTTACTCTGTTAGTTTAAAGTCACACTCCCTATTGTTAGCGGAAACATCTGACACCCTCCATTGACCGTATGGGAAGAGGGAATATACAATTCCAGCTCTTTAGATAGAACTGATTTGGCAGGGACTTGAGGCACTCAAGATCTCAAGTCATTTATCAAAAGTCACACAGAAACTTTACAGACTGCTACCAAATCACCAAGCCCAATAATGCTTCAATCTCAAGGCACTGTTCTCCTGTCAACAAACCTCCTCTCTGCCCCTTAGTTATCTGGCTTGTCCATCTGGCACTTTCACCAATTCTTCTGGTTATGGGGAAAAATGAAGTTGTCAGACGTCAAATGACTTTCCCTGTCTGAACAGACCTGCCAAAGCAGCTGGACTGTTTCGAATACTCTCATAAAGGTTTAACATAATTGCCTCTTTGAATAACAATTTCTCAAGCCCCAAACTGAATCACCAGTGTGATAGCCTAAATGTAGGCATAAACGGGGAAACTGCAATCCCCCTATGCCAGTGCTTGTAAACTATACACAGGGGAAAGGTTTACACCAGAAGAGCTCCATACCCAAGTCTGCTCCCTCACTCCCCCTTCTCACTCAGTCTGCACACTGAATACCAACCAGTAATCCAGCCGTCCTCCTCTGTCAGCTTCAAGCCCTCACATGAGCTGCCGGTGGCTGGACGATTGTATGTTAGCCTGCAGCTCGAACTGGTCCTGAGGCGCCTTCTGCAGCTGGTAGCCATCAAAACTAGGTTTCCTGCTCTTGATGCACTCCGGATCAGACTGAAACCACCAGCATATTGTGCTGTTTAGCCTTCAGAGACACGTCAAGTAATTGCTGCCCTCTTAAATCATTGCTGAGCACTTAAAATATAGAGGAGATTAGCTTACGCATTTGAGACATGGGTTTCAGAAAAACGGTGTGGAAAATGTCCATAATACAATTTGCCTTGTTAAACAGGCACAGTTCTTCAGGCAAGAGAGTCCAAAGACCCCAATTCATGGAAGAGACAGTACAGAGAATACAGTCCCAGTGCCCCAAGTGAGTTACTCCAGTCTTGAGCCTGCAAACAACTCCATGGGGTGGAAGTCTGTTTTTCTGCATGGCTCCATGTACCCAGGGAACATCTCCAAGGCAACCTGCAGCAGGAATACCCAAGCTTGCTTGCTGTGGTGTTGTACCAGTTATGACATGTAATGGCTTTTCCTGGGGTCTTCTATGTGTTCGCGTGCAGTCTGGAAGCTGCACCTAACAAGAGCTCCAGCCTGGGGCTTGCTCCTTCTTGCCATAGGGACCCTGCTCACAGTCCTTGATGTTCTTACATTAAAACTGTCCCATATACATCTCTCTGACACCAAGTCTCCATTATGACTGCACAGCTGACTTGAAACAGAGAAACCACTACATTTAGACCTTCAACACTCTCTGATCTAACCACATCTCCTCTCAGGTTCCCTACCACTTCTGGCCACCATGCCATGACTGATAAATGAAATTATTAGAACATAAGTCTGACCCAAGTTCATTACAACGTCTCATTAGCTCTGGGGAGATGTAGTAAAAGACATGATGCCAGTTCACTTCAAACATTGGCACCTCCTTCCCACATGGTCCCTTCGTCTGCTATTAGCCAGCTGCTTCCCTGCATAACTGGCAGCAGAACTGCAGATCTGCTTCTCCTCAGGGTCTGGGATGCTTGCTGGATTTAAGCAGATCAAGCATTTGCAATGAGGATTGTGAACTCTGTTGTAAAGCTGGAAGGAAATGGGAATCACATTTTTCAAGGAAGATCATTAGGTGGCAAGAAGGTGACGCTGAGCAAAGGGCTTTTACCGTGGCTGAAAAAGCATTTTCAGGTCTCTCAAAGACTGAGGCAGTGGTGTTGGTCACAGTCCTGCCTCTGGGAATGCCTGGAAGAATTCCATGACCACAGCAGCTTTCAGACCACAGTTGTTAACACATCTGATAAGGGTGGAAAAGGCTCAGACAGGCTTTTTATGTTAAAAAGCTGGGGTCATTTATGGTTCCAGGCATGGTGTGATTAATTGGATGAAAAATTCCCTGTAGCAACAGTGGTGTTGCGTAAAAAAGGGTAATTATTGAACTGCTGAATCATTATTCCTGTCCCTAACATGGCTGCATTATAGAGTCACAAAATCATTTAGGCTGGAAAACACCTTTAAGGTCATCAAGTTCCAATTATTACCCCAGCACTGACACTACCCCACCATGTCACTAAATGCCACATTCATATGTCTTTTAAATCCCTCCAGGGATGGAGACTTCACCACTGCCCTGGGCAGCCTGTTCAAGCTTGACAACCCTTTTGATGACATCCAATCCAATCTAAACCTCCCGTGGTGCAACTTGAAGGCATTTCCTCTCATCTTATTACTTGGGAGCAGAGCCCAGCCCCTCCTGGCTCCATCCTCCTGTCAGGCAGTTGTAGGCAGCAATCAGGTCCCCCCTGAGCCTTCTCTTCTCCAGCCTGAACCCCCCAGGTCCCTCAGCCCTTCCCCATCACACTTGTGCTCCAGGCCCCACACCAGCTCCATTCCCTTCTCTATCCCCGCTCCAGCACCTCAGTGTCTCTCTTGTAGTGAAGGGCCCAGAGCTGAACAAAGGATTTGAGGTGCGGAACTGCTGGCACAGCAAACAATTACTGGACAAAAAATGAGAGATGAATATTCCCATGGGTGACTCCCAGCAAGCACTGAAAGTTAAGGCAAGTAACTGCGAAATGGACCACAAATGGGAGCAGTCACCATCAGTTATTATGCACTGATACTGAGACAAAGGGGGGGGGCACAAAATGGTATATAGAAATCTTTAGAATTAGTTTTAAGTAATGTTAAGTTTGAAGGCTTTGTAACAGTAACAATGGAAAATTACTGAGGTGCATGATACATAGAAAAATAGAGTGCAGCTAGAGAACATACTGAGAATTCTCATAAGATAAATCGTTATAGTTGACATAGTTTTAAGAAAAAAGCAGTTTAGAAGAACAGGACACAGGATGGGGAGTATCTGGGAACCGCAGGTGTCCAGGATGGGCTACAGTTAAACTAACCGATAAGTAGGAGGATAGGAGGATTATTATGTCTCTGGTGCTAACGAACCAATTAAACTGGTATGAGCATCTACTGCGTGTGCTTCAAAGGCTGCCAGAAGTGATGAAGTTTGTTGGAGGAAGCAAACGACCCTCAGAGACCACCCCCACAATTCTGTACGCATGCGAGGAACTCTCTGGAAAACGATGTAATCCATACGTAGCCTCATGAATATGCATGTATGCCCAGTGGCTATAAAAGGATGGCTTGTGTGGCAATTGGGGGCACACGTTAGGAGGAGCTCTCCCCCGTGTCTCCCGGCACCGCACTAAAGAATACCTGCTTGTCAGCTTGAAAACTTTGTTGGCAAGTTTGTTCCTGGAGTTTTCTCCGTATCATACTGAGCAGGGGGTTCACAGGAGAGTTTGGGGAGAGCTAACAGGAATTGTGGTGTGGAGAAAGTCTCTTCTAGGGTCTCCTCAAGGAGGACAGACTAACGTTTGCTGCTCTACCTCCTGCAGCTTGGATAGGAAGGACTGAAGCAGATGGCACAAGTTTGGGTATTCACAAGGAAGACAAAGGAGACCTTTCCAAGACCATGCAAGCAGTGGTGACTGCTGCTCGGGATGCTGCCTCCACGTACTCCCCAACACTGAGGTCAGGCAGAAACCAACAATAGCCTTGACCCTTTTCATTTAGCCTGAAGTGGTTACAGCTCCAATGACTCACCCCACAGCCTAGAACTGCCAAGTTATGGGGCAGCCCTTTGACATGAGTGTGCTGCTTTGGATAGACACGGCTCCTGTGGGGAGATTTACAGAGGGTGACATTCACAATGTGCTTGATGCCTTGTGTTGCTCCAGCAGCTGCAGAGAAAACAGAGGCCAAATTCTCCATGGCCTCCGAGCATGCTGTGCTAAAGCTGAGTAATCCACTCATGAGGAACATGCTGCACGGCTGTAAATAGTAGTAAATGCTCGAAGATCAGAACAGCCTCAGGAAGCTGTTAATGGCCAGTGCACAACAGAGATCCTCTCTGGCATAACTACACTGTCAGACTCTCCTCATGTAGGCACAGTGTATAGCAGTTGCCAGCTTCATTACAAAATGCCCCCAAGTGCCATGAGTTGAGCTGACAAAAGTGGTCTGTTGCCAATACAGCAGTATCCATGCTGGGAGGTTTGCTGGCATCAGCAGCTTGATTTTCAGGGTTTTTTTTGTTAACCTTTCTTAGTTATTGTAGTTACACTGGCCAAATCCTGCAAATATCAATTCCTTGAATCAACAGTCTCATCAAAGCTATCTACTCCTCTCCTCCCTGCAAACACAGCTGTCAGATGCAGCCGTACTTCATGCTCTTCCACTTACCAGCAACATCCCAGCAGGGACAAGGCATAGAGACAACAGAAAGGAACTGGGCATTTCAGAGCCCCAGGCTTCAGTTTCAGAAACAGAAACGGGTGATGGTCATTGTTTACTTATTCCTGAATGCAGCAGCCTCCCATTCACAAGCTAATATTAAACTGAAGGAATAAACAGGTATCCCAGCAGTCACCATCAAGGATATTTGGCTCTTAGTTAAAAAGTGGTACCATACACGCCTGTTGTGAAGGAAGAGCTGAAAACAGAATCCAAGCAGGTCTGGGTCAGACCCAAGCACTATTCCCCCACCCTTAAGACTTGCCCAGAGTTGACGTAAAGAACTGCAAAGACATAATCTTTAGTAGAAAAGGGGGCCTAGGGAAAGGATGTTTCCAGCTCTTTTAAATCCCCAAGCACGGTTTTGTTCTTACAAAAGCAAGGTGCTACAAAGGGTAAGGGGGGTTGGAACTGCATGATCTTAAGGTCCCTTCCAACCCAAATCATTCTATGATTCTATGATTTAAAGGAAGAGAGGCAGAAAACCTCTTGTAGCCTGACCCAGCTCCATCAATTGGTTTGTGCTTCTTCACAATCTGAAAATAAAGCCTGAACAATGCACTTTGTGAAGTTTCTCTTCTGGTCATCCATCTTCCGTGTGAAGAAAAAAGAGCAGGCAAAAGAAAGTACCCAGGTGCTGTATTTTACTGTAGTGAGAAGGGAAAAGGGGGGGGGGGGGGGCAGCCTGTGAATGCAATTAAAGGAGCTAGCAAAAAGTTGAAAATCAGCATGTGTGAAAAGAATTTGAAAGAGTGAGTGTGGTTCTATATTCAGTGGAAAGTTTCCTTTCTCCTTTGCAGCTTTCAGATAAAGCTCAAGGCATTAAGGGAACAGATCTGTCTATAGCAATCTGTTGCCCAAAGTGTCAGAAGTCTGCAGTAAATATGTAATGCCACCAAAGGAAGCTTTTAAAAGATGAATGCCCCAAAGCTTCTGAAGTCAAAGAAATGAAATCTTTGTAATGCACAATACCACATCTGTACAACCCAGGGTAGCATTGCCTGAAGTAAATCTGTGTCTATGACTCACTAACTCCCTCCTACTTACACTAATGGGTTACCCATGCATACACTGCAAAAGCCCCATCTCCACAGATAATCAGATACTCCAGGAGCACACAGCGTAAGATCAGATGCAGAAGCAGATACTTGCTTTAATCCTGGGCCATTTCTTTAGCTGGTCGAGGACACAACCCCATGACCACTGTAACATTCTTAATAGACATTACATCTATTGTAAGAAATTTCTTACATACAGCTTTGTGTTAAGCTGGCTCCTGAGGAAACTGCACTGTGGTTCTCTTGTGTGTTTTAGGCAATACCTCAATGAGCTGCTCAAAACTTCTCCCACCCTTTAATGATATTTTTGTAAATGGGAATTTATGAGTGAAACAGGAGATCACATTACAAAAATCTTTCTGCCATTCTTACTAAAAGTCTATCGAACACTGGCCGTGCTGTGTTTGGTCAGGCAACTGTTACTCAAGGACTGGGAGCTCTTGGTTTCCTGCATCTTTTTAGCCTTGCAATTATCCCCACTTTATGGGAAGATGGACAGTCATCGGGAAACCTGCCCTACATTACAGTGGTAATGATCTTGCTTGGTTTGGGCTATCTAAAAGCTAGGGGAATAGGTTTACCTAACCTAGCCGCATGAGCTACTTGGGAGAGAAAGATCCAGAGGGCATTTCATGTCTCGCTTTAAACGGCTCTGGCCTGCTGGCTCAGTAGCCAGTCTAACACCTGTGATCTGGCCAGACTCAGGGAAGCTGTGAGCACCGTGAGAGCCGGCCAGACATTGTAGGGCTCTGTTTAAAATGCAATTAGCAGGCTTTGCAGCTCTCCATGGAGGAGAGAAAAGGCTGCATTTAACTCTGCAGACATAGTGAGGGTAGACGTTGTGAGCAGAAGTGAGTGTGGGTAGAAAAACTTCTGACTAGAGGAGGAAGGAAAATAATCGCTGAGCAAACTGCAGCATCAGTCTCCAACTGCTCCATCAGCTGCAAGCCCATTAGCAATGAGCTCCATTCAGTCCTTAGACAGCGTTATCACTTACATGCAACTCCCAGAAGACTGCAGTTCAATAAGCACCATGAAAGAAAAGAAGAAGATTTGGGACAAAGCTTCTACTTTCCATCAGCTCCCACTACAGTCCAACTTCTGTCCTTTGAATTCTTGATATCAGACCCAAGTTTGTAGCATGGATAATGTTTGCCTGGTAACAGAGTCCCAAATTCTTACAGTGACAAAACAGAATTAATTGCATGGGTGACTTTGAAATGAGCTTCCAAGGAAGAGCTTAGAGCACAGTTTTAACCAGTGGTTCTTATCCTCCTGAGACTATGTGAATGCTGTGCGCTCCTTCAGAAAGATAAAGGTCCCTTGTCTCTGCAATGATTCTAGGAAGAGTGGCTGCCATTTGATCTGAAAGAGACCCTGCATTGCGCATTGTGGGTACCAGAGGCTGCTGCCACTTAACAAACAGCTTAGGAAACACTGTAGGAATTGAAAAAGAGGGAAAGAGGAAAGAGGGCTCGAGTAGAGAAAACAGGATGAAGGAAACAAAAGGAATACAGAAGAGAAGGAGGAAAACTGATGGGTGATGATCTTGGCTTTTGGAGAAGTGCAGAAGGATCTGAGTTCCAGCACCTTGTCCCAGGAAAGAAAGAGGCTGCTTCAAATGGCAAAATCCCCAACATCCAGAGATTTTGGGTAGATTTCTCACAGCAGAAGTCCCTGGAGAGCTGACCCATAGCACCCCCAAAGTTGGCACAGGGCGGACTCAGCAGCTATGGAAGCAGAGAAGGAGCCAAGTAACCCAGCAAGGAGATTAGGAAAACAAACAGGAGCTCATCTTCCAGCCCTGACTCCCTTCTGGAAGGGGAATGTGTTTGCTCAGAACTGCCAGCAGAGCTGCTCTGGTGCCATCTCTGCCTGTCTGCAGAAAATGCGTGTTGTCATTTTGTAGGAGCTGAAAAGCAGTTTAATGCTACCTCACTCTGCTCATGCAGGGTAAGTCTGGTACCTGGCTCTGCTCATCCTCCATGCTCTGATTTTGGGTTATCTGTCATTTCCAGACCAGCAGCTTAAAACATTCCTTCTTGCAGGAACTCTACTTGCAAATCCAGGGGATTAAATATTGCCAGTGGTAAAAAGAGGAGTTGAGAGCTACACCTCCCGCATTTCTGGTGCTTGCCAGTGAGCAGAGGCTGCAGCTGTACCCTCCTACAAGCAAACAAGTGTCCCAAGAGACTTTGCCAGAAAGCTCCACATTTTGGGGACATGTGGCCAAGGAAAACTCCAGAATGCTCTGATTCTAACAACAAAGTTTTGCTGCAAAATTAACCCAAAGTTAAAGTGATTGTAGACAGGGTGAATGCCAAAAACCTACATGAATGACATGAAAACATTTTACTCTGTTCAAACAGAACTCTTAGATACTGTAAAGTCAGAGGTAAAAGTTGGAATCACTTATACTGCTTTTTCCTTTAGCAAATGGTTATGAAAAGCCTAATGTGTTCTCATGAAATGATTTGATGTAAATGAATCTGTATTTTCTAACAGAAAGACATCCTGTCAGTGTGTTTTCCAGGCACCTCTGACAACAATAATTAATGCAGTGATGAAGAGAGGGATCTTGTGACTGAGCCATACTGAGGGCATGTCTTTGGCGTATAGAACAAATGGTTATAAATGTATGGAATACAGAGGTAGAGCATCTTTACATTGCTTCAATGCTCATTGCACTTCCAAACTCTAGGAAAAAGACCACATGACCAGGCTGTGACCACCAGGAAACCATGGTCTCTACTTCCTACTTCTATGACTCTTTCATTGCAGCCCATCCACAGGGCCAAACAGTGGCAATGACAGATTTTAACCTACTCTAAAATCACGGCAATGACACATCTGTCCTGCTGCCGCCCAAAATATCATTGCTTGAAAGCTGATCTCCAAGCTGAGCATTAAGCTGTTCAACCAGTAATCAAACCCTTATAGTGCTCATCCTCACAGGAGGAACTGATGATGTCCAGATGGGCTGAACTGCACATTTAAGAGTACTTTTGCTGGTAAAGTTAGCGAAGGCGTATAGACTGGAGCCCATTTTCAAAGTGCTGCAAGTTTTATGCATGGTGAATGATAGAGATAAAATCAAATGTGACCATATATATAATGGTACCTGTTGCCAGACATGTGAGAATTATTAGAAATACTAATGCTGACCATTTTAACTGAGGAATAGCATGAGCAGTTTGTTCACAGTCATGATATAAATCATCACTTAGTTTCCCTGCAAGAAAGATTTGTTAGGCCAACAAGAGAATTGTAGCATAAACATGGTCCTTGTACAACTGCCTAAAGCTGATGGCAGTTTCTCCTCTTGGCTCGTGCACTTACCTGTGCACCCCAGCAGAGCACCTCCTGATGCCCTTCCCTGTCCTCTATGGTTCATACAATTTCTTCCACCAACGCTTTCCCGAATTTGTGCTCCAAATGCAATTGCATTTTCTGGCTAGGCATCAAAGAGAGTGGCCAAGTCAACAGCTTGTGGCCCAAAGGGTTCACACTGATGGACGTGGTCTCGCTCTGCTTTCATTCTTTTTCACTTAGCAAATCCCTGCCCCACAAGCCCTGTCTTCCAGAGAGATCAAGTTTTATCTTCTTATTACACACCAAAGAACAGCCTGGGGAGGGAAGAATGAAGTGCTAAATGCTCCATTCCTGGCAGTAATCAAGGCCAGGTTGGACAGAGCCTTGGGTGACATGGTCTAGTGTGAGGCATACCTGCCCAGGCAGGGGAATTGGAACTGGATGATCTTAAGTTTGTTTCCAACCCTAATATTCTATGATTCTATTATTTATTGGATGCAATAAGCCCAAAACCCACATTTGACTATTCCCTTCATCTATGAGAGAGATTTGGCTGTCATTGCATCCTCTTGATATGTTCTGAAATCGAGGAGCCTGGGGCTGCTGTAGGGAACAGAGTGGGAATTCACGTCGCTGGATTGCAGCACACTGGACTCCCACATCTCGGCCTTACCTTGACATCTGGAGCCATTAGGAATTTGCAATTCTAATTTGAATCAGCCACACTAATTGTGCTTTCTTTTTTTTGCCTTGGCTGCACTATTGATTTTACAAGCTACGTGATGCTCTTCCACCTGTGTGCAAGGCTCCTGCTGGGAGCTGCTAATGAAAAAAAACACCTCAATTAGCAAGAATTCCCTCTGAAATCCTTGAAAATCCAATATTGCTGATTAGTCTGTTAAAAAAATCTTATTAAGAAATGCTTGGTGGCTTCCCTGAGAATATCAAGAAGCAGCTCCTCATGCTGGGCTCCTTAGAAGACTGATCTCTCCCTCTCCATTTTCCTTCCTTGCCTCCAGCAAGGTTCAGCATTTGCAGCATGCAGGAATTAATTTCCCAGCCCCTCCCTGGTGATCCATAGAGGAGGAGAACTCTGCTCCTTTTTTAGCCCCATGCGGGAAATAGAGCTGTGTGAAGAAATTAATGACGTTAATCCAGATTCAAGGAGAGTCACGGCAAGTGAGACAAAACAGAAAGTCCCTTTCATCCCTTTAGTGCTTCATCAGGCAAATCAGCTGTATCGCTTGCTTATCCCTTTCTTACTTCAGTCTTGAATCCCTGTAAGCTTAGTTGAGCATCTCCTCCTGACAAGTGGAAAAGTGTGGTCTTCCTGCAGCTTCTCTTGCCCATCACCTTAGCACAAGAGGTAGCAGCACCCTGAGGTAACAGGGCAGTTTCTGTTTGGGATGGAAGCCAGTGCTCACTTGGAGCTTAATGATCTCTCTCCTGCAGCGAGGAGTCTGGCTCCTTCACTTGAACTTGTGCCCATGGTAGCAGGTAACCGGCAAATGAATACAGAGCAGAATTAAGGCAGTTTATGCATCTGCACACCGTTTAGCCTATTCCTTCATTTTGAGGTAATCACTGCGATTTCTGTGAGCCAGCCAGACTATGAACTGTCTTAAAAACAGAACGTTTTCTCCCTTTGTATTTACTTTGGCTGTATCAGCACAAAAGAGACATTAGTGGAGAAATGGAGGGGTCACAAGTGGGCCCTTCCCCTTTGACTGCATATAACTGCAAGCAGAGGTCTATGAGAGAGGTTTGGCTTCACAATGGAGCTCCCCACAGCTCCCTAACGTGGTTTGAACAAGTCTATGTTGGTGTCCCTGTCAAGACAGCAGAGATAACAGCTCTATTTCCAGAAGCATTTCTAGCTGAAGGAGATCTCAAGCAAGCAAGCAAGCATGAACAGTCCTGCCCTTCCTCCCCATCTTAGTTAACATATTAACAGCTTACAGACATTCCTGACATGCTGAAGACACATTCAAGTCCAAAGAGATCTGAACCAGTGCCTCCTATCAGAAAGGCTCTGTGTTAGCTCAAGTGCATTCCTCATTTCCTTAGCCAAAGAGTCTGGATGAAAGGTTTCCACCCCATTTCTGCACAACGATGTTTTGTACGAGCAATAAGCCAGGAGGACTCCTTGCCCAGCTCTAAAGCTTCCAAACCCCGTGCGTGTTCCTGCTGGAGGTTGTTTTGTTCATTTTGTGTCAAACACAACATAGGCATGGTGCAAATGAAAATGGGAAGTCAACAGCTTGGTTAGGAAGCAGTGAGACTGAACACGAAGGGACCTTCTCTATACTGGGGGAACCCAGGAGCTCTGCAAGTGACTGTGGGAGCCATCAGCTTAGCTTAAAAGCCTTATGTTGAGGAGATGTTGCTCCCCCCATCGGTTGGGAGGGAAGGAGGACACTGCCCCAAGGCAGGTCAGAGCAAGGAGCCAACTTCTGGTCTTTCCCTCATGTTATCCTTCCTGAAAAACACCAGCTCTGGTAAAAGCTGCCCGTGTGGTGAAGTAACTGCTCTGCAGAGGGCAGGTAGGAGCAGAGCAGCTGCAATGAGGCTTATTTCCCTTCCTCAGACTTCCCTTGCTCTTTCTGCAACTCAGGCCATCCAGCGTTCTCATTGAGCACATGCTAATTTTGACATTTCCATAATGTCTTCTTGTCATCACCAACTCTTAATTTAACCTCACTGCAGAAATGCCTCCTGCATTTCAACCAGACAGGCTGGAGTTTAATTATACACTCAGGCAGCTGGACTGTGTTGCAGTATATCCAGCCAGGCGCTGGTTTCATGCGCAGAATTACTGAAATACTTCATTTTCCACCCTCCTATGGCACCCCCTCCAATCCACCTTCTCATTTAGCAGCCACAGACACTTGAAAATATTTTGCTAGCAAAACAAATTGCTTCTGAGTTCAAGCAGGGCGTTTTTCATCCCCCCTTGGATTTCTCTATCAGCCTGTTGACTTGGAAAGGATGCTGCAGGAGTCATTGAGTTAATGGGACCCAGAATCTCATAGCCAGCTGATGTGCCTCAACACTGTGAGTCTCTCACATCTCTTCCTCCTTGACACAGCACAGCACAATTCTGAATGACTCCTTTTGGAATGAGTGGGCACTTGTGTGGCTACAGCCCTCTTTATCAGTGCTGCAAAGACGCCCCTGCCTCTTGAGAGCTTCATCTGTCTCTGAAGCTCTGGCTCTGGTTGCCCCAAAGATACAGTGGAAGTAGAAGTGTGCAGCCCCAGGAAGGCAGCCAGAGAGCAGCCATAGATGCTGGTAAGCGTGAGCCACACGAGTGCTGTCAAAGCTCAGGGTTACCCAAGGACTTCAGCCAAATCAGACCTTTCTGTGTGATGCATTTTCCCTTTGCCACATTGGGAAGTCCCAAATCTCTAATGCTGTTCCTGTAAAGAGCCCCTTCTTATTATCTTTACCCAGTGACTCTTCAGTAGAACGAACATCCAGCCCTTACTGGAGTCTAGCTCCAGTCTTGAACCTTAGCAAATACCACCACCACAGACACCTACCTATGTCTTCTGGTGGACTAACTCATTCACAGTTCTGGCTCCCACTTCACAGCTCATCTCCTTAAACAGTCTAAGGCAAACCTTAGTACTGAGCTGAACGCTTGGGGTTCAGTCCCTGTCTCCCTTGCAATACAGGTGGAAAACTTGAAGGGAAATGAGGGCAGAGACTGACAATAGGATTGTATTTCTCTTTATTAATATGTCAAAGCCCAGACTGAGGACCTATTAGCCAGGCTGTTAGGACCTGACCTTATGGCTGTGCAGGAATTACATCACTTACCTGTGAACCAAAGTCACTGCAGGGAAGGGCATGGAGAGAGCGTATAGAAGGATGCTTGAAAATGATAGGGCAAGGAAATAGTGCAGAACACTGTATTCAAACCCAGCTTATCACCTCTGTCCAACTGTCTTGGTGCGTGGAAGTAATTACTCTTGCACACACGAGATAGATACCTCAGTGTGTGTGCCTCAGTACAGCCAGCTGCAAACATCAGGAGGCTGTAACAAAATGAAGACAAGGAATAGGCCTATTTATTGTAACATAGGAGATTTCTGTATTGTTATTCAAATCAGCCTTAGTCACCTACTGCCATTCCTCTGATCTACTCTGCTAAACAACAGCTAATATTGTCAAGGCACATTCAGGCTCCTTAGGATCCACAGCTCTGACTATTAACACCTCAGAGTGGCAGCTGGAATCCTACTGTTTAGGCAAAGAGAAGGAGGAAGAAAAGTCAGTAAAGGGGAAAATGCAATTCTCTAAGCAAGCTGTATGGTTGAAATACCTGAGTGCCCACGGCTCTGTCAGACAGCAGAGAGGAACTGAAAGGGAATTAAGCTGTCTCCTGTCATAATCTTAACTTGTGCTTTTGCATAATAAGATGGAGTGACTGCAGCTCTACTTTAACATTTTACTATAACGAATCTCCAGATTTGACTCATTCTCTCTCACTGTTAGGGATCAGAACACCCCTTAGCGATGCGTTGGCTCAGGCCTTTGCTTGTTATAAAGATGTCTGTATTTCCAGGAGATCTCTATGAATCTGCAACTACTTCCAAAAAGAGCCTCAGAAATATTTTAAGGACAGCAAGCCTTTTGTCAGTTCATACGGGAGGTCAGACTGCTCTGTGGACCCATAGGCATTTCTCCATGGCAAAGGAATTCCTTTAATTAATTCCTGTTTAAGCTAGAGCACTGATTTTCAGAGCCAGGATCAGACAATCCCTCTTGGCCTTCCAGCCTGTTACTGTATGAAGTCTTGAAATCAAGATTAAATGTCTTTCTAAAAGCTCTGTGGCTTAGAAGACGAAAGCAATGGAATGACATTTGCTGACCCACGTTATTCAGCATTCCTCTAATGTTCATTTCTAGCTTTAAAATATGTAATTCTCTAAAAGTGACTCACTCCACATTCCACAGTTAGGAAGTTGATAAAGAAAAGATGTCTTTGCCCCAGGCACTCTGCACCTTTATCTACTGAACGTCTGCTTTCACTTGCATGTTTATAGGAGTGCTCAGTGAAGACCTCAGTGGACAAAGCCTGTTCTAGAGAGAAATAATAGCACTTATAATTGTTCTGCAAAATCCTGGAAAACGGCTTGCTTCCCTTCTCCTTTTGAGTATTAAATCTTAATGCAGGAGCGTCCATTGATATTCATTATTCATCTGTCCTTGAATTTTTAACCAGCGCGTGCTGGAGACGATTTCAGATGTTCTAGAGAGAGGGAGCTGGGAGGCAGCAGCTCTTTGGCTGGGATGGCAACTGGTGTCACACTTCAGGATCCATCTCCAACAAAAAGAGGTGACTGAGAGCCATCATTGCAAAACACTGTTAAATTCCACCAAGGAAAGGATGCCAGGAGGCCCTGCTCAGTAAGGGGGTGATTCAGCTCCTCTGGGGAGCTGTCTCAAGAGCTGTGTGATGTCCAGCACCCCCAGGGTGAAGGCTCTGTGATGCACAGGCCTTGTGCTGGCTCTCAGCATGATGATACATTTCACTTTCCAAGAGCCAACTTACATGAGTCGATACAGAGGGGTTTTTTCCTCAGGTAGGGCTTATTTCTTCATTATTTTCCTCAGGAGGAATCCAAGTGCAAACTGCACCTTTCTTTAAAAGCATTTGCAATTCAGCTTTATTTTCTCTTTCCCTTTTTCACTCTATAAATACTTTGCAAATGAGTTTCCCCATTTCGGTTGTGTTGACTTGATGTCTGTAACACTCTTCACTTCTTAAATAAGAATCATGATGTTTTAAAGTGGGATTTTTTTTCTTCAGGCACAGCTCTCGGAATTGTGTAACCGTGTGAGAATCTCAGTTTGCACTTAGGAGGGTATTTGTGGCTTTGTATTGCAAAGGAAGTAGGAAAATATCACACAAATGTGCTGAGGACTGACAACAGGAGAGCAAATAGAACTTTATATTTCTTCTCCAAAGAAAATCTGCACAACTTTCCCCCTCCCTCCAACTTTTTCTCCTTTATTTATAGCTTTTGTGGGAGAAGGAAATAGAAAATAGATCTCTCCTTCTGAAGGCATCTAAGACATGTGGGATTTATTTTCTTCTGGAGCTGCCTGTTGCCTTCTCCTGACTATGCAGAAAGGTTAAAGGGTGGGATTCAACCTACACAGCCCAGGTGCAGAAGCTTTTCTATAGTCACTGGAGGTTCAGTAAACGCGGTTTGGGTGTTCTGCATGTTACCAAATGTAGATGTGGACTTCAGTGACGCAAATGTGCAGATCATGAGAGTCAATAGATCATGAATGAACACAGAGGGGCCTGGGGACATCGATGCTGGTGCAGGTTGGTCCATCCTGTTACCTACTTTAATTGACTGAGTGGATAAAACCCAGAGCTTGCAGGTGGAAATTTGATCTCCAGGACAGCAGAACCATGGTGATAAAAGGGAAGATAACAGGTAAAATGGAATCTCCTTTCTTACCTTGGGTGAAAATGATGGATAAGCTGGTTTCTAATACTCCAGCTGCTGATACTTCTGCATGCTTTCCTATCATACACTTATATTCAAGGAGCAGCTCTTAGACTGGGGCACAAGCCACCAAGTTACCCTTGTCACAAGCAACACTGAGTTCCCCGAGTCCATCCAGCTTTAGTTCTTGCCACAAAGAAGTGGGCATGAGTTTCTTGGGACGGCCTGTGAAGTCTCCAGGCCAAGAACCTACTGTGGGATGAAGAGGAAACAGACACATTTGCGGTACAACTGGAGAGATCTGTTTGGTTTCAAGTGTTCCCAGGAGCCATCTGGTGAATAAGAGCAGATCAGATTAATTACCTTAAACTCAGATGCAGTAAATCTGCTATGGCTGGGATTTAGACAGTGCTGAAGGTAATCTGAACCTCAATCCCCATCTAAATAGATATGCTATTTACAAAGGAGATGTGTTCGCCTGTGAAACAGGTAACAACGATGGGAACTGAAGCTCTTAACAGACAAAACAGCATACATGCAAGTCTCTAGACACTGGTCTCATCCCTGCTACTCACAAATAGAGCTGTCCTTCCTCTGCCTGGCCAGTCTGAAACACTCCACATACAGAAGGCAGAATAACTTGGCCCCAAGGCACTTGTAGAAAGGCCCTGATCTGCAGAGGCTTGGCAAGCCAGGCTGGTGGCAGAAGTTCTGTATTGACGGGTCCTTGTCAACACAGTGTAACACAGGCTCAAGGACCAAAGAAAGCACTTTCCCTGGGTTAGACACTCTCTGCAGCAACTCACAAGCACTGCAGATCTCCCCAGGATGATGTTGAGGTTACTACCTGAGACCCCTCCTTTGTCTGGCTCATTTTCTACCAGGGTGTAGCACGTAAGACAGCAGGCTGGAGAAACAGGGTCCATAACTATGATCCCTGCTCTAAATAGCAGAACCTGTGAGTCAGAGACCCCATTGCAGCCAACAGGTACTGCCCATCTTAATGGTATCTCACCATAGCTTCCTTCTCTTTCCAGCAGCAACTGCAGCATTTGGGACAATTTATGTAGCACCTTGCACAGCAGGTACCACATTCATGACTGATCTAAGTGTGGCGTAAACCATCATCACTCCTTCAGCCCATCTCCTTCCAAATCCTCTTTTCCAGCTACTTAAGACTAATTCCAGCACATACTGACTTCATCTTCCTGCTTTCCTGGACTTCCAGTCCCTTTTTGACAGCAACAGCAGGTACAGCACTTAGTGAGCATATGCAGTGAGAGGGGGGGACCTTCCCACACGTTCCTGGCTTTTTAGTATATTGCTTCTCACAAGAAGCATCAGGCAGGATTCTGTTGCAATGAACTCAGAGGTGGCCCTTTCTCAGGGCCCGAACACTCAAGCGTAGACCCCAAAGAAGCATTTACATAAGTCATACTAAAAATCAATGACAATTATGCATTTAAATGCTTTGCAGAGATCTGTGGCAAAAACTATTGAGAAATAGGTCTTTTTTAATGAAAATCTGAAATTTCCATGGCTGTGGCAAGAAGATTGATTGCAGCTGAAGTTTTCCATTTTCTCTTTGCATTATTAGTATTATTTCCCTGAGGTCAGAAACAGAAGCAAAAATCTGAGTCGGGAGAGGCTTTTCCAGGTACACAGAATGAAGCATGATGTGTGGAGAATGGAAGAGCCATGCACAAAGGATTTTAGGGAACACACTTTGAAAAGTGACTTTATCATTTCTGACCAGAACGGGGCTAGCATCAAAGATGTGATCTGAAAGAACATTGAGTATACATGTTGCATATCTTTATTACCAGAACTGGTATCTACTTCAGAAGAACATTTAATCCTGAGAATGTTTTATTGTTTTGTATGTACCAGGCATTTGGTTTGCACCAAACTTTAATCTACAGATGCCTGAGAGTTTCACAAGATAGATGCGATCCAGCAGACATTCGTTTTGTGTTGGCCTTCACAGAGTGTTTTCTAACATTGCCTAAACACATTATTCGGTGTTTCTTGATGGAAAATACTGTCTAGATCTTGCTGAAAGACAAGAAAAAATATGAGGTACACATGAACAATCTTTGCTGAGATGTGGAATCAGACACATTTCCAAGCAGCTGAAGGCCAGGTACTATGATGAAGAGCATTAGGAAATAATCAATAGCATTAGCAGAAGAGCATACAAGAAAGAGACAGCACCAGTTAACATGGAACAGATTTGTTCCAGATCCTGTTGCATGAGTTTAGTAACAATCAGTCTTATTCCTATGAGTGTCTTGAATGTTCTAGTATAGATACAACCTTACTTTCTCAGATGGTAGCTTTTATTGCCCCTTGAAACATCACTCCAAAATGGGTCCTTCTGTTCACCGTGAAATAAGAGTGGTTTGTAAATTCATTTTGGAAACATGAGCATTCCCTTTTCCCTGAGTTTTGAACTTGTGTTAAACTAGACAGATCGTCTTCCCAGGCACTAGGGAACATCCATGTGTTCAACAGTAATGTGAGACCACAGTGGCACAGGAGAACCAAAGCAAAAAGACAGCTCACAACTACTTCAGACATTAAGTGGCTTTTCTTGGACCAGCAAAACTGACTTTTCTGATGCCCAGATTACGTTAGAGTTGACAAATAGGTATCAAGATCCTTTTTCAAAGCTGTCTTAGATCTTCAAACCCAGTCACAAAAATAGACACCAGAAAAATTGTATCTTGGATTCTTGCTGATGTTTGAAGAGCTTTAACACCTCCACAGCTGGTAACAAGCATTTAAAGCTGACCTTTGGGAAAAATTCTATGTTAAACCTGTATAAAAATCTGTTACTTATGCCTCCCATACGTACTCATGTGGTAGAGTGCTCTGTTCCTAATCATGTTGTCCTTTGAAACAGTCCAAACAAACATCAACTCATCCCTGATACATTATTCTCTGAGCTTGCCTAAATAAGCAAAAGATAAATCGACGGGTAATGCAATTAAGTCATAATTATGCAGAAATACATATGCAATTGCTTTCCCATCCTCATTCAAGTTAAATGAATGCTTAGGGGTTTAACTACATTTTAACTACAGAGCAAAAGCAAGTTAATGAGATAGTTGTGAAATGTTACGTTGTGACTTCTCCTGGTAGAAGTGTGACAATAACGGCCTGTGATAAGAGCTGCTCCAGTTTTTGGAGAGAAAAATGCAGCCCAGCATTTGATGCAAAGAAATCAGCAATGCAAGCAAAGTGTATTAATGAAATTTCAATTATACACTTATTCCATGTGCAATTTTCAATTAATTGCATTACAGCAACATTTCTCTCATGGATAGGCACTACATTTCCACCAGAAAGAACAGCTCGAGATGATAGCTGATGAAGCTTTGGTAAGAGGCTGCCACAGAGGAGATAAATAACCCTCTACTCTGCTCTTGTGAGACCTCACTTGGAGTATTATGTACAGTTCTGTTGTCCTCAACATAAAAAATACATAGAGATGTTGGAGCAAGCCCAGAGGAGGGCATGAGGATGATCAGGGGACTGGAGCAGCTCCTGTATGAATACAGGCTGAGAAAGTTGGGGCTGCTTCAGCCTGGAGAAGAGAAGGCTGCGGGGAGACCTCAGAGCAGCTTCCAGTATCTGAAGGGGGCCTATAGGGATGCTGGGGAGGGACTCTTCATTAGGGACTGGAGTGACAGGACAAGGGGTAATGGGTTAAAACTGAAACAGGGGAAGGTTAGATTGGATCTAAGGAAGAAGTTCTTTCCTGTGAGGGTGGTAAGGCACTGGAATGGGTTGCCCAGGGAGGTTGTGAATGCTCCATCCCTGGCAGTGTTCAAGGCCAGGCTGAATGGAGTCTTGGGAGATATGGTTTAGTTCAAGGTGTCCCTGGCCATGGCAGGGGATTGGAACTGGATCATCTTAAAGTCTTTTCTGACCCTAATCATTCTATGATTCTATGATTTTATGATTCTATGATGTCTTGCAAAGGACATGTCAAATGAGGAGTTTCTGAGTGTCATGTGAGAAAGGTCCCTGAAGAACAGCAGTGTTCATAGGTGGAAGTAAGTGCTTACTGGGTTATATTCACCTGTGTAGACACAGAGGCCTCACAAAAATGACACCAAGATGGCTTTGGCCAGCTCACTTTGTCCAGAAGCATGGAAGAGCGAAGCACATGGGAAGAAGGATAAATTCTAATAACACCCCCAAATTACACCTGATATTTCAGGTTTTCTCATGATCCACATTTCTGAGCTTGAAGGTCTGGTGTGCCCATGCGCTGTATACAGGTGGGAGATGATCAGGATGGTACACTGTGCTCTCAGCAAGACTGTACAGGAAATAAATGAAATCCTCTGAAATCCCTGTTAGAACAGCAGGAGCTAAAGGACCTGCAGCAGGGAGGAGGTCAGGGCTTCTCAATTCATTGCTGTTCCATGAACACTCAATCTGCTGAACTAAAACCAAGGAAAATTAGCTCCAGTGATCTCCAGTCTGAAGCCCCTTGAAATGGTAGGAGACACTGGACTTAGTGTGAGAGATACCTCTCCTATCTGGTAAAGACCGGCATGGTATACAGAGAGAGGAGGAAGAGACTGACTTGAAGCCTCAACAAGGTTGGCCCCAGAGGCAACAGGATAATTAACATCTCTTAGAGACACGGTTTGTCATCCAATTGTCTGTCCCTCAGGCAGAAAATGCAGTACTTGATTATCCTCTCTCCCTCCTCAGCTGCTTTAGTAGGCTGATGAAGTTACGTGATCAATATGTCACACACAGACTAATCAAAAGTCTGGCTAGCCAGGAGCAGTTAGCATGCAATTACCTTTGGTGTACTGGGGGTAATGCACTTCAACAGGCCTTGCATGTGTTTTAAAAGCAGCTAATAGACCCGTGTTCCATCAGCCAACAGTTCCCGTGCCAGTTCCCATCCTGTGCTGTGGGGAGGACGCAGGTCCCCTCCAAGCCCCCTGAGATGCAGAGAGCAGGCAGCATCTTTGCTGCTGTCTCACCTGGAAACCCTTTGGGTGTTTTGTCTCAGTCCTGCTAAAGCAGCTTCCAGTCCACTTGACTTGCTTTCTGATAAATGTATTGTACATCCTTCGACACCTAAAGGAACAGCAGTAGATTTGTAATGGTGTAACTGCCATAAGTATCTGGCTCTTAGGTCCTGTTCTTTCTCTCCTCCACTGTCAAGTTCCCAGTCATCACTGCAGACATCCAGAATGCAGGTTTGCAGTTGCCTGCATCATCAGTGTGTTCATTTTCCTATGTGTTTTACCAGGAGGAGATACCTTCCAAGTAAACCCAGAGAGGCGAGAAACAATCAGAGCTCTTTGGAGAGGCTCTGCTGAAAGAAGCAGTAAGCAATTTGGGAGTTCCCTCTCTTAAATGTGTACCCTCTGTGCCTTGATCTGGTGACCTTGTCTGCACACAGGCGTGAGCAGCGAGCTGTCAAGCTGTTTTACTGGGATGACAGATGAGTCAGCCAAGCAGAGATGCACATTCCCTTATGGCATCTGAAGCGTGGGTTTTTCCAGAGCAAAGAAGCAGGCAACCTCCTTTCTTCCCTCCTGTGCCCCCGCTGCTATCCCTCTCTAAAAAGCATCAGGCAACCTATCCCAGCAAGTAAACAGCCTGCTGAGGAATTCCAGGTTGGAGCAGGATGTAGCTGTGATGGTAACACAGGGCAGGTGATAGGCTCATAAGGTTACAACATCCTTACCTCCAGCCCTCCTCACCTCCAGTATCTTGGGCTTATCCTCAGAGGGAATAGCATTGGTCAAGATTATCAGTCTTTTTTGGTAACACTGAAAATAAGCCCGGAGGTATTCATGTTGCTCTGTAGGGTCTAAGTCTTTATTTAAGGAATGTGGAGGAAAAACAGGGACAGGCACTGAGTGGACAGTCAGCAGCTTACTGTAAGTCCAGCTGTCTTCCTGGGACCTTCGAGGACATGATATGTGAGCTGTGCCCTTCTCAGAACTGCAGGGAAAGAGTAAAATGTTAGCTTTGGCAGCCAGGTACTGCAGGGATTGGTGTTCCTGGGAGAAAGAGCTTCTTAGGTAGACAGGAATGTCAGACTGACAGACAGCTCAGTGCCTTAACAACAGTCTGAATGTTGGCCATGAGGAAAATGAACTTTATCATCTCATTCCCATTGCTGGGAATTTATGGCTGAGAAATCATTCGAGGCAAAGGTTTCCAAAAGGCTTCAGGGAAGACACAATCACAGTAAGTCCGCAGCTTTGGTACCATGGCTGTAACAATAGATATAAAGGGGGTAAGCATAGGAATGTATGGGGACTGTGGAGTAAGATGTATCTGGTGTATATGAAGCTTTTGTACCAGACAGAGTGGGATTTAAGTGGAAGCACAAGAATGGATATCCCTGTAAAAGTACTGAGGCTTTCCAGCGTAAGATCTGGATGATCTCAAGGATCACGTAGATATTCATCCTTTTTCTGTTGGTTTTCTCTATTTTGTAACTTTCTGCCCTTAAATACCTCAACCCCCAGGACAAAAGGTAACTAAAAAGCACTCGCACAGCACATTTTTTAATCTTCCAGTGATCCTTTAGGTGGAGAGCCTTCCTGCTCCAGCTGGCAGCACAAAGGAGAAATAGGAAAGACCAATCTAGCACCATTACACTGGCATTATTTCATGTGCTCCCTTAGTCTGTTTTCTCCAGAAGCTCACGATTTCAGCCCTTCAGGCTCTTGCAGTTGCAAGGGCAGTTCACATGTACATTCATTGAGGCCTCAAGGACAGATGAGTTTATCCCTCCATTATTTAGGTCCAGTAATACAACTCTGTTATAGGAAGGTTTTGATGCACATGCCTTCAGTCGAGCTGTTGACAACCCCATGCCCATCCACAAAGTGGTGTGAGCTGCTATCCTTCTGTCAGTGTGCTCGTTGAGACTGAAGACAAATTCATCCAGCTACATGCCTCCAACACTGACATCTACAGCCCTGCAAGGAGTCACCTGAGACTCCTGTTATAGCCACCCTGTAAAGGAGCTTTCTCCAATGAAGGGCCTGGAGTGGTATGGAGGAACATTTTCCTCTTAAAAACAGAGGGACTTAAAAACAAGGGACTTGTTTTCCAGAGCTCTCAGTCCTGTACTTGGAAGTGGGTGAGGACTGTGTGCCGAGATGGATTTGCATTAGAGAAAAAAGGCTGACTGAAAATAGGAGTTTGCTCCTTTTTCAACATATTTCCATGACGAGTTTTTCATTTTTGGTTGGGGAAATTGAAGCAAAGTGAGTCCATCGGATACCTCACCTGAAGCTCAGCATGGATACCATGTGCCTCTCTTTTCATAATGCCCATGGTAGGGCAGGACTGATGCCTCTGTACAAAGAAGAGCAAGAGTTCAAGGCAGGAATGAGTGGGAATAATGCGCAGAGCATCAACTCTAGAAGGAAATGCAAGCAATTGAGCTGACTATGGAAAGTGTTGTGTGTGGGAGCATCAGAAAGGTGTTCTTAATGCAAGTCCTTTGATATTTTCCATTCCTATCCTTCACCCATGTACAAACAAGGGGGGAAATATTGGTGCTTCCTGCAGCAGGAAAATCCCTATTTTCAAGCAGCTGCTTCTGCTGCCTTTTACTCATGCTCTGAGAGATGCCTGGCTTGCTGCTTTCCCTTGCAGACCACTCAAGGGATGAGATACTTTGATCTTTCCCATTCTAATGGATTAATTTGTTGTCTTCATCTGAACTGCAGTAAATAATTTGAATTGCAATTAGCAAATCTCTGTGCAAAGTCAGCACCTGGCAAAGAACAATCCTAGGAAAGTAAAGGACCTCCTAGGTGAGACATGATGAATATATTACCAAGAGGAGGAGCAGCTGAGCACTTGGCATGCTCCCAAGGGATGCGGTGAGGGCATCATCACCACAAGGACTTGGGACAGGCAAGCTAGCATAGTAGTGTGATTGAGATCAGGTCTATAAATCCTGTATGTCATAACTCATGGCTTTTACTTAATCCAGTCAGTTTTCCCATCTCCCTGCTCATCTGGGGTATGGTCACTTCTAGGTGTCTATCAACATGAGTAGTGTTGTGAAACTTGCTCCATTTGTGGGACAACTTGAAGAGGATGGCTGGGAGCTCACAAGGCTGCCTTGAAGGTTCATCAGTCTCGTGGCTTCTCTCGCTGCACAGCCCATGTAGCAGCTCTGGCAGCTGACTGTAAAACCAACCCTCATTTATGCCTCCTTCCAGCAGCCTGGAGCTGTGAGGAAGAGTGGGTGACCCCGGCCTTGCATCAACAAGCAGAAGGAATGACAGCAAGGCATGCTTTTCAGCCAAAAGACACCCTTTTCTTCCCTCTGCTATTAGTCCAAAGCCTAAGAAAAGGGGATTCTCCAGGGGACATCTGCAGAAACACACCACAATTAGTTTGGGTGTTGTCACCAAAAAAGCTGGACCAAGAATATGATACAAAGCTACTACCAGATGAGATACTCCAACACTAGACTGGTACTTAAACTTGCCAGAAGAACATGGGGCCTGGAGGAGGAGGAGTTGTATTCTGTAGGTGTTTGTCATCTGTGTAGGTCAGGGGTATATTATATATAGAGGTCACAAGCGAGGCATTTGCTTTCCTGGAATGATGTACTTCAAGGTTCTCCTTTCTAAAAACACTGTCTCTAAATCCGATTTTAAAAGCTAAATTTAATTTAAAATGCTACTTTTTTAAGCAATCGGCTAATGAGTTAACAGTGACCACAGTGTTCTTTTCCTGTGCCACTTCTCATGTAAAACTGTGATACCCGAGAAAGCAACCTCCACAAGCACCCTACATAAATCTCTCATTCAGAACAGCTCTTGAACCTGTCAATGAACTCTGAAAGGACGACACCAATCCAAAACATAAGCAGATTCTCCAGCACAGGCTTGAACCAGAAACATGTTTTCTTTTGTTCCTTAAAAGGCTCTAATTTCAGCCTTAAATTCTGGGGCTGTTGCACAACAAAGAAGTTACTGAATCAGACAAAGAAAATTAATTCTATCATTATTTGAGGAGAGGATTTCATACATTTTCATGCATAAGCATTCAGAAAAGGTTACTGCAAGTGTTAAGCTCAATTCAGTGTCCTGCAGGAGATGGGTATGTTTGAGTGCCTCGTTATAATTAGAACCAGAGTTGAAAAAACCATCTCCTCATGATAAGAATGCGATTGTCTTTGTTAATTGCCATGAAGTTGCAGCTCTTGCTTGGCTCCAGACTCAGTGCTTGTCTTTGATTTTAAATAGAGGCATTGTACTCCAAAGCTTTGATTAAATGATGTGGGGTTTGTACAGCTTTAATAGTTTTCACACTGACTACACATGAAAAAAATAATAGAGATGTCAAGGTTATCAAGCATGAAAATAACAGCATTGCTGAGAGTTTTCTGTGATGCTGTGTTTGATGAGAGGTTTGGAGGCCAAATTCCCCCTTTTCCTATAAGCATGGGGCACCAAATGTTTCCCCTAATAAGCAAACTTAGCTACAGTTAAAGACATAAGTGGCTTCAACTCATGTGGCCTTGGGTCAAGGAACATGAGCGCACACATCTGAGTGCTGACACCAAGCAGAGCATCAAAGCTATACAGGCTATAGCATAAGGACATCATCAGAACCCAAATAAGCTCTTATCCATCCTTAATGGCTTTGTGAGGTGCTTCAAATGGGCACCTAGGGATTCTAGTCATCTAAATCCTATTTATTTAGCTTAGTACTTCAGCATAAAGTAGGACAGAAGACTCCTAGAAATAAATTCAACCCAAATTGGAAAAAAAGAAAACCCTCTACACAGAAAAGGAGAATAGAGCTGCTGTGTCCTGCTACTGCAAACCCCCTTCCATTTAAAGCAGAATTTAACACAAATGTATGCCAAAGGCAACCTGAAGATGTTCTGTCATATCTCATTTATGCTTCGAAGCCACAATAAAAAGGAAGAATCCCCTGTCAGCCCAGTAGTCCTTCCCTTTCAAAGGCCAAACAAAAATCGCCACGGAATTTGAGTCACCAATGAAGGGTATACGTGAAATACCCTTCTTCCTGACCATGTGGAAAATGCTTTTCTTCAGACAGCAGAAAGGTAATAACAGAGACTGTCAGGGTTTGCTATAGGTATCAGTGGCTTTCCATGCCACAGTTCAGTTAGGGAGGATGCTGGCTTACCAGTACTGACAAAGACACTCAACAACACTGTGTGCTTGAACCCCTCTCAAGCATTGCTGGAGCAGCAGCCATGGTAGATACTCCTGGGCATCCACTTTACAGCTCATAATATTAAACTTACAATACAGGGGGGATGCTGAGAACTGCTGGAGCTCAGCAACCCTTTGAGAAGGAATCACCACCTTGAGAAGGAATGAGCCATTCTCCAAGGTCCTGTTTTCCTCCCAAATACCACATAGAACGATTTTCTTCTTACCACCAAGTGAAGTTGTGGTGTATTTGTCTCTAAATATTTGAGTGGGAAAGAAGCACTGCTTTGATTCATTGCCAGCAGCCCACCAGCCAGGATTTGGTTGAAAATCTAAAGATGATGAATATGGGACAATGCAAATGCTAAGCTGAGCTATACAAACACAGCACACTTCGCTGTGTTTGAATAGCTGGGGCACCTGCCATGGATTTAGATGGAACAATTATAGTAGTCCCTTAGAAAATATTCTGCATTGAAAGTTATTCAAATACTGTTGTGTTACCCATCAGGAGCAAATCTATGCCTGCAATGTAGATTACTGTTGCATCCCGAGTCTTGCTGTTTGATGCATTGAGAAAGCATGTGTACATGCATTAAAGCTGCCAAAAGTACTTGTTGTAAATGAGCAAGCAGAGGGGGTGTTTCACCAGCGTGCTTGTTGGCTGTCAAGGGAAAAGTCCTTTGAAAGGCTTCAGGAACAAAGAATTGGAGACCCTGCTGACGTTTTTCGGATGAGAAAGGGGGGATTCTTGAAGAAAAAGCCTAAATAAACAGTCTGGATACAGACTCAGGTACATATTTTCTATGAAAACTCACCCATCTCTTTTCCTGCCACTGCAGTGGTTAAACAACCTGCCTGTTTTGTGTCAGAACTCCTGATCATTTGGACCCCTCACTCCTTTGCAATAGTTAAGAACTGAGGACGAGGGTTATGAGAAATATCCCCAAAAAACTTTTCTTATGCTGGCTTCACAAGAGGAGACAATCAGGAGATTTTCAGGCCACAAAGGGTAGTTTGGCTCATTCTACGCAACCTTTACAATTTTCTGGCATTGACAACATTTTGTGTGGGAAATGCTGGTAGGGAAAATTCATTGTGTCCTTGAATGTAAATTCAAAACCAATGAGAAAGAATCTGGAAATTTATCCCCTAAACTGTCTCCTCAGATGCTTGATCTTTGCCTGGGAGCTGGAAGAGACCAAATGGGTTTGAATAGCCTTCTCCCCTAGGTTTAGTTGTACAAGAGTACTTCCAACATCCTCAGTTCCCTTCTCAATTCCTTATTTCTAATGGTGGCAAAATCACATTCACATGATGTCATGGCTAAAAAGGACATCCAGAAATCCCTGTAGACTGCAATCAGAACATCCTGATTACAGTCGGATTTATTCTGCAGCAATTATAATATAGTGCAACTAACTTCCTTCTCACTGCTTCAGTCCTTCCTGAAAATTAATCATCATACCATCAATCACTAACAATGCAACAATCATACAGCAGTTCAAAGGGCATTCCAGGGTCTGCCTGGCGGGCAGAATGACCAGCATTGCCCAGTAGAAAAATACACCTGAAAATCCCCTGAAAATAAAAGGGAAAAAATCTTTTTCAGTATAATTAAATGACCAAAACGTCTACATCAGAATTGGAGTTCACAGCACTAACAGTGACTTGGAATCCTAGCACAGCTGGTGAACTAACTGTGAATAAACATTTGGTCTTCCACACTAGCAAGCTATTAACACAGCTTACTAAGGCAAAGAAACCAATCTGGGTTTGCTCTGTCTTGTGAGCTGCGTCCCCTGCTTCTCTGAGTGGCCACTTATCTCCCAGGGTGTTGGCAAAGGGCTGTGGTGGCTCATGTGCCCTCACTCTGCCTTCATTGCCCGTTTCTCCCCTTCTCACAGTGCTCCACAGTTACACTGGCAGAGCAAATGTGTAGCAATATCTTAGTCATTTCAGGGAATAAAATCACCTCCTTGAGCACAGGGCTCTACTTAAGCTACTACTTAAGGTAGTTGCCTAAGCTGAGAGGTACAGGGAGGGTTGAGAAGCGGAAGGCTGTTACCCATCAGTTGCACATGGAGCAGAGACCTCATTTGGAGTTGGAAAACAGACAATTACTTTCAAAAAAAGGTCAAACAAAGCAATTCTTTTAAATTTTATTTTATTTTATTTTATTTTCTCCTTTTTCTGAGGTTGAAAGTCCATTTTCATCCTGGACATTTCTGAAAAGGAACTACCCTATCACTACAGAAGTGCTTGTCTTTCTCTTCTCCTTGACAGTAGCTCCTCTCAATGTGTTTTCCTAGAAGGGGATCTTGGAGAACTGATCTAAAACCTGACCTCTACCTTAGGAATCAACTGCTTCCCCATCACTCATACCTGACATGTTGAGAGAGTGTCAGACTGTACCTGCAGACTTAATCACATCGGTGAAGTGACCACTCAAAGTTCCCCTGTCTTTCATGACAAGATAAGCCCTTTTAATCTTTCAGATCCTGCTTCTACTCAATCACAGCTCATGCCACGGGAAAGCCCATTTTGGGATACTTCTCTGGAATATTAAAAAGACAGATCTCCACGTGACACAGATAATGTGTGATTTTAAACAATTAAGACAATTTAAATACTCCAAGAGAAGCAAAACCACATTAAAAAGTGTTTGCAAAGCACCTCTCTACGCCTAGCAGACATACAATCAAAAACTGCATTAGCTGGTGAATTGCTCGCATTCCTTTTCTCCTCCTACAGCTCATCTAAGCAGTAAACTTGGGTCTATTGAAGTTGTTCTTTCCGTTTGACAACTACTTTGATGCTCTGACTGGTGTAATCAGATACAGTCAGAGAACTACAGAATGTAAAGGCACTGCCATTACAGCTAAGACTGTGGATGGAGTTTTGCAAATTATAGAGCTAACCCAAGCAGTAAATCAGTGTCTGATTAGCTCTGGGATTTGAGGAGGTTCTGATTGGAAAACTGATGAGAAAAATCCCCTCTGGAATGATAAACGGGCTATCTTGTAAGGTCTTTGTTATTTCTGGGGAGAGCAGACTGTATCAAGTATCTTCCTGAGCCACAGCTGGAAGATCCTAGGACACTGCAATACAAACAGTGGTTAGGGGCTGGCAGATCTTGCGTGGTTTAACTCCATGGGGAATGGGGGCTGTGTCACCCTGCAGCAAATACAGCAAGCAGGGACTGGACAAGGCAGGACCTAAAGTGGCAACCTTCCCCTGTCACTGCAAGGTCAGTTCCTAACACGACCCTGCTCCCAGCATCCGTGGATGTGCCCTTCCCCAAGCTTCAGCTTTGGTGCTGAGTGTGTCAGGGCTCAGCAATCTGTTGTCTGACACATCCTGGGGCTCAGCCCATCCTAGCTCTTGCCTGGTGCTCAGCTAACAAACCCATAGGACCTGACACGGGTTTTGTTTTCTGTTTATCCGTCATCTGAACACACTGGGATGCTGTTCCAGTACGGTAACACTGCTATTAATAATAATAATGCAAGATGCAAATTAGCCCTTGGGTTTCCCTGCAGTCAGAGGCCACCTTACCTAACCGAGAGATGATTCACCGCTCCCCTTTGAAGACCCCATGCTGGTTTGGTTTCCAGTCGCTGACATTTTACCCTATCAATATCTTCTGATGAGTCTGCCCTGCTCTGGTGTCCATGGTGACAACTGCTTCTGTGCGGCAGCTTGGATCTGAGGGCCAGTGTTGGAGTGCTGCAAGCCCCCTGTGACACAGCAGCCACTCACACCCGGTATCAGCAGCTGATCTTCCCCTGTGCTCAGCACCCAGGGAACCAGGCGAAAGCAAGGGATGCAAGGAGGAGGCACCCCCAAGTAGCTGGGCTTAGTCACTGAACAAGCCAAGCCCAGCCTGAATACTTCAGAGCACATTAAACAGCTTCGAGCATGTTTTGGAAAAGCACTGGAGACAAACAGTGTGTGTTCACTTTTACCTGCTGTGTGCTGTTAAATAGCTGGTGGAAAGGAAGAGGGAGGAAGAAGAAATCAAATATGAGCATTTCATAGTGCCAGCTTTAGCTAATTACACTGACGGCATTTCCACTTACACCAGACTTTATTTAATGACAGTGTATGAGTTGACATAAGATTGCAACTGTCTTTTCTGTGTTTTATTCAGTTATTTCAGGGTACCTCAGATGCTCCCTGCAAACACTAACAAACACCTCCTGCAGTGAAAGAAACCGAAGAAGTGTTGAGCTGATCAGCTCTGCAGGATCACAGCCAGACAGATGCTACAGGAAAGTATCAGAGTCATCTCTACCTGTGCAAGGCTCCATAGCCAAAGTCTCTTATTGCCTTGTCAGGAATAAATGAGTGTTCAGATGGGTAAACTGAGGTAGCAAGAAACTGAAGTTAATTATTGAGTGAAGTACCTGAAGGTGTGGTTGCCAGTGTCCTGCTGTTTCATACGACTGTGTTCCCATCTAGTCAGGCATCTTGGAGGGTTTCTGGGGTTTCAAGTGTAGAGCAGCCATCACATAGTAAAGTAAAAGATTTAAAGTGTGTCTACAGTAAAGGCAGTGATTCTAAAACGCTGTTCTGTGCATGTGCTCTAGGAGTGGAGGATTCAACTCCAGCATTTCACCAAGAGTTGTTAGAATGTTAAATGGAAATGACCTGACGGAGTACATGAGCCAGCCCCAAGTCACTCTCAGCCCACCATTCACCATTCCTCACGGATTCCCCTAGAAAAAGAGCTTAAAACTGCAACAGATAGCAGCCAGACCAGGGCAAAATTGATGTAAAGGGGGTACAAGGGGCAGCTGCTCATTGCCCATCCTGTGTCTGAACCAGGCTGTATGATGTGTGGGAAATGCATGGGAAGAAGTTGCACCAAGCTGCAGAGCTACAACCTGGCTGGGGTCACGGCAGGATGGTGCTGGTGTTGCACAGTGGGAGGGTTATAGTGGATGCTCACATATCCCTTCACCCACCTGATAAATCTAATCTTGGGTGAAGCAACACAGACTTGGGAGAAATGAGAAGGGCCCAAAACCCAGGGAGGAGAAGGAATAGCAAAGATAAGACCAATGAAACCATTCAAGAAGGTGAATTGTATGTGAATCAGTGTCCCTGCCTCCTGTACTTGCTCTTGATTTTATAATACATGAGGTGATTTTCGAGTTGATTTCATTTACCAGAGCATGTAAGCACTTTATAGCTCTACAAGTGCTTTAATTCCACAGCAAACACTGTGAGTGCTATAATCCCTCATCTGACTGGGTAATTATAGTTACAGGAGATAAAACAACAGGTTTTGTATTTATATGCCATGCCCGACACAAGCAAAGTGTTTCGTAGGCTTCCAAATCCTCATCCGTTACTGAACCAGGACTTTGTGCAATGGTTTCAGTCTTCAAAGAGCTAAATGAGGCATCAGATAGCTCAGTTCTACCAACTGCAGAGTCCTTGTATGCCCCAATGTGAGAATCTAGAGAGAAATGGAGCTACTGTAAACCTGAGAACCCAGCAGGCTTGGGTAGCACCAGGTATTGAACACAAAACCAGGTGCAGAGCAGCAAGAAAATACATGGGAAGGTTTGTTATGTAAGGGGAGACAACAAGCATGGCCAGAAACAATAATATTTTCAGGGGTAATTGGTATTTGTTGTGACTTGGGATGAAAACAAGCTTTGAGAAGTCAATATTTCTCATTTCCTTTGGAACAGATGTGAACTACGTGTATGTTTTCCCAAACTTTGTTTAAATAGGAAAGTTTTATGGCAGCGTTTCCATATCACAATATTGCTTTCCACTATAAATCCCCTCAGAGACCAAGCAGCATTCACCACCACTTGTGACATTCAGGTTTGAGCAGAATGGAAGCCGTTTTAGCAAAAGGCAAAATAAAGCCTTTTGGCTTGTTGCAGTGAACCAGCAGCAAGAGGAAAGCAAAAGGTTGGAGTGCCCATTGCAGTGTGCTACAGTCCGGATCTGAACATCCCCACCAAATGTTGATCTAGTTCTACTTTTAATGGAAATCAATTGGAATTATTTGAAAGGGAAAAGCAAAATAAAATGAAAGAACATGGAGTTTTTCATTAGGAATACCAGACTCTCAGTGCATTGAAGTTATCCCAGATCTTCCAGTGCTCATCTGAACCTGTGAGCACAAACAGCCAAGAGCTTATATCCCTCTAGAGTCTTCTAGAGGGTTATAAGGAGCACAATGAAATGTGGGTTATCTCTATCCATTGTTTTCCATAGTTGACATGTTTCAGGTGAGTCAGAGCCCACACTTACACCAGGGCTTCCAAACCTTTGTGGGAATCACTCTTTGGGACTGAAGTCAGGTTTGAAGCGCAGCACCAAGATGTTCCCCTAAGCCACGCTCTGTCCCCAACAGCACTGGGAGCATCAGGAAGCGGCAGAAAGCAATAAATAAGCATTGGTGCCAGCCCATCACATTCTGCCATTACAACTAATTCAGCCCTTTGATGTTTATATTGTTGCTGGAATTAACTTAATGAGTGTTCACTTCACTAGAAGCGTAATCAAATATTAACAGCTTGAATGGGATGGAACTCTCTGCCAGGGCTCACCAGAAAGAAATGGGTCTGTGAGCAAGAGGGATCAGATGAACATCAGCGGGTGGGCAGAGATGACTAACAGAGGCAGCAAGAAGCCCGCACGAGCTGGAGTGGGTGCAGCAGGGAAGCCTTAGCAAAGGGATGCTTTTGGCTGCTTACCCTGGTGCTGCAGCCGGGTGCCTTCCTTCCCTGGGTTGTTTGGAGACAGTGAAAATGTGCCTCAAGCAGCTGGTAGTGGAAGCTGAGGCACAGGGGAGGATGCAGGGGTGTTTCTCCTCCACTCCCTTCATTGCCTATAATGTGCCTGGTGTTACCTGCAGAGGGAGATGACCAGCTTCTCACCCCATTCAAGCACAAGACTGTGTTTGCCAGACCTGACACTCACCTTTGCTTCTGTTTCTGGCTTGTCTTGCTCATTTCCTGAAGCTCAGTTGCAAAGGAGATGGGAACTTTTGCTTGCTGTGGAATAATTCCTTTCCATTATTTTTACCTACTGAGAATGAAACCCAATCTGCTGAAGGCAATATGGCTTAATACAAAAGAGAAAAAACTAATTAAGCGAACAAAGGTTCGTGTCAACTTGTGATGGAAGGACAGAGGGTGCAAAGCAAACAGGACCATTTTCTGGCTGTGCAGGTTCAACAGAGGGCTTGCTCTTATATTACAGAAGTACAGCTCTTTCAGAAAAGGAACTTTTATTTCAGCTTGAGCTTCAGCTTCCTCATCTGGGAATGAAATAACTACAGTGAACCAGCATCCTTCTGTTTCCTAGTAACCATGGAGCCAGGCCAATGCATTTAATTTCTGTTATGTCCACCTATTTCTGCTCCCATTAGACAAAGGCCGCCGAAACACACATGCAGCATTTCATATCCACAAGGATGCTCTGTCTGGTCTTGTAAGAGTAGCAAATGTGGAAGGATCTCTTTGTTCCTGGAACAGTTTGTTAACTGGATGTGCTTGTGAGCCTTTCACAAAGCAGGATGGGTTGACAGGGAACAGTGGGACCAACTGAGAGCAGAGACCCTTCTTTAATGAGGAATCACATTTGGCAACCCTTGAGGAACAGGGCTGCAGAAACCATGACATTGCTGAAATACAGGAAAGGGATGTCACAGATGACATCCTTAAGCACCACAAGATGAAGGTTTTAGAATCGGGCAGGCAGGACCTAACCAGCAGCAGCATGGGCTTGGTCAGAGACATGGTCTTTGCAACTGCCTCTCCTTTATCCATGGAAAGTGTGGGAGAAGACAAGAGACTTGCAGATCCAAAGTAAGCAAGAAGCAAATCCCTAGTAAGAAACCCAGCTATCCCACTGGAAAGATTAATGACATGCTCCAAGAATCTGGCGTGGCTGGAAAAGATGAATTGTGAAACTATTTGAGGTTTGCACATTTGTTTTCATTTTGCATCAGAACAGTCAGAAGCTTCTGAAAAATGGCATTAAGAACAGAAAAAGATCAATCCATCCTGGAATGATGAACAACCTGGGCACCAGAGTGCTCAGCTGGAGCATGAAGACTCCACTTGGAGCCTTGATCTGGATGCACTGTGAAACTTCAGCCTTTGGAGTACTGAGTGGCTTAAGCATGGTGCCATCCTCTCCCAGCTTCAAGCCCCACATATGCTGCAATATTAGTTACACAGATGTGGGAATCTTGCGTCACTTTGACCAAAGGCTTGTTCCTTCAGTGAAAAGAAATAATATAAAGAAGTTTTCCATTTCAGTTAACAGAGTTTTCTCTAGAGAGCACGACAGGCTGAGCAAATTGGGGCTGTTCAGCCTGGAGAAGAGAAACTGCATGGAGACCTCCAACCAACTTCGAGTGTCTGAAGAGGGCTACAAGGATGCTGGAGAGGGACTTTTCATCAGGGACTGGAGCAATAGGACAAGGAGTGATGGGTTTAAATTGAACAGCAGAGGTTCAGGTTAGAGATAGGGCACAAGCTCTTCCCTGTGAGGGTGCTGAGGCGCTGGCACAGGGTGCCCAGAGAAGCTGTGGCTGCCCCATCCCTGGCAGTGCTCAAGGCCAGGTTGGACACAGGGGCTTGGAGCAAGCTGCTCCAGTGGAAGGGGTCCCTGCCCGTGGCAGGGGTTGGAACTGGGTGAGCTTTCAGGTCTCTTCCAACACAAATCAGTCTGGGATTCTATGCTGATTTATTTTAGCTGGTTTATCTCTTTCCAGCTTACATTTGTCTTTGTATCCATCCTCACACAATCGCTTATTTGCTTGCTGCAAAAAGAAACCCTCAATCTTATGATCCTAATTTAAATACAAAACCTGTACTGAGCTGAGTCCTTTTCTTAAACAAGAACCCCACAAACTTACCAAGGTTTCTCATACCACAAGATCTTGATGATATCTGGGGTTTTATCTGATTGTTCTCTGTTCTGCTATTACTAACAGAGAAGTTAGAGATAGCCTTTAAACTGCATTGCAAAATCCAAATTACAGGAGTGAATGAGCCTTGTGTGTGCACTTTCCTACTGATCTGTGGCCAAACACTGAAAATTCTGTAAATAGCATGAGAGGGGTCATTCAGAACTGAGTGATTCAAGCCTCACTTCATCTGTGCAGGTGAGATACCCTAGGCACAAGGATTCCCACACACCTGCTTTTAAGGCATGGACTTGATCTGACCTTAGGCAGCTGCTTGGAGTGGTGAAGTGTCTCCTCAGGACCCCATTCCTTGCTTTACTTATGGCCAAGGAAGCGGTGGTCAAATCTTCATACAACTGATTAATGTGTTTCATATCAGAACAGGGCTCAGACAGGAAGCTCTGTTGCACCAAGGCAAAGATGGGGTGCAGGGCTGGAGGTGTGATGCTTTCCCCAGTAGCCCCATTTCTGCTTCTCCACTGGCAGAAACCCCAGTTTTCCACAGCTCATCCCACCTTGTTGTTCTGGAGGAGTTTTGTTTTCCTCTCCATAGATCCAAAACTCATTTTGCTTACAAAGCCCCAAATTCATCCACCTGCTGTCCTGAGCACAGGCGTTGTGTTTCATAAGGTTATAAAAGGCAAAATAAGGGCCCTGCATTGAGTGCCAGCTTCCCAAGCCTTAAATTTAGCATCAGATTATTAATGCTCATTTAGATGTCCTGACTTTTCCCCTCTGATTAAAACCAGCAACTGATGAATCCCCAAGGATCACTTGGGCCTATGGGGAGGGCAAGGGTATGTCTTTTCCAGGTGAATAACATTTTAGATCAATTCAACTGTAATATGTAATGCTGCCCTTCTTGCATTAAATCCTATTGATTGATAACAATATTAAAAGGCAAAGCAAACTTACTGTGGACAAATGATGTAATTCTACTACCACAAACCACACCAGCTTCTTGGACCTCATGCACTGGTGAGGGGAGCATCATGCACCTCATCAGTGAATAGATCCGGGCCAGCTTTCAGGGAGCATGTTTTGAACCACCAAAGCAAAGAAATAAAGAAGCCAAGGACTGAGAAGTGGCAACTGGCTGCTTCCCCCAGTGTAAGAACTATTCCAGTCTTCTCACCTTATGCAAACTGCAGAACAGAGAGTAGGGCAGAGAACAGCCTGACTGTCACCTTTATTGCTTCTTTTCATGTTACCCCAGTGCTTTTCATCCTGAGAAGCACTACAGTTCTCATCACTGCCAGCTCCAGAGCCAGGAACCTTTGAAGCAGATGAAAGCATTCTGCAGAAAGCCATTTCTATGACAGATACCCACACAGTGCTAAATGGTCGTTCCTTCTGAGATGGTTGTTCTGGGCTTTGCTGAGGGTTAGTGAAGAGAAATAGGTATCTCAGCTTATTTTGTCAGGGAGTATTGGGGACATGAGGAATTTACCCAAGACTATGAAGGGAACATTGATTGCTAGCTGGCAGCATGGGCCAAAGCCAAGGAAGAGTCATAGTCCTGCACTAAATGATATAAAAGGCATAGGAGAAGATAAGGCTGAAATCGGTGCTAAGTGACCAAATTCCACTTGGTCTGCATGAAATGGCTTGTACCATGGGAAAAGTAGGTGGCAAGGTAGCCATTCCCATGATACAATGAAAAATGAGGCATGAGTAGCAAGATGGACATTATCGTTCCTAAGTCAGTTGGTGGTGGGCTGTAGCAGTAAGAGGTTCCAACAGAGCACAGTCAAAACAATACGAATCTCTATTGCAATTTATCTTCCTCCTATCAGTCACAAAGAAGCCACAAAATACATGCAAGTGAAGACAGAAGTTTCCTCCAGAGCAAAGCTCTTTGGTTCAGGTAAATGAGCCTTAGTCAAGAGCATGCCTATGGCAAGAGCTTTTGCCTGCGTGTAAATCCTACTTCGAGTCCTGCTTTCAGCAAGGGTGTAGACTAGATGGATCTCCAAAGTGGCCTTCTAACTTAAATCTTTGTGTGGTTAGAATTGTGGCTAAAGAAGCAACAGATGGCAATCTAGAATGTATCATAAAGCTTCTGGGTCTTTTTTCTATTACTCAACAAGTCTTTAGCCAAAAAGGGTCCCACAAATTGTCCATGAAACAAGCTCAAGGCTGAGCCAACCTCTCCAGGGCATCAATGTAGAATTACTCAGCCACAACAAAACATACAATCAAATAATAATAGCAAACTTGAAATGCGAGTGGGATTGCAGCCTCCCCTTCTGTGGCATCAACGGATATTGAAACCTATGGGTTAATAGTGCTGTATGACAGCTTGATATTGCTTTATTACCAATACCCTAAACCGCCTTCTCTCCTTTCAGAAAGAAACTATGACTCAGATCTCTGTGGAGTAAGAATAACAGGAGTTTGTTTCAAGTGGAAAATCAGGCCCGTTTTCCTTCAGGCATTGTATCTTGCATGTATTTTGGTACCACCTTCTTTGCCAAAGTCTAAGCATGTGAAACTTGGCTTCACCCATTATGGTTACAAGTGACGTTCAACTGAGGCTACACGCTGTTCCCTTTCATAACAGCAGAGAATTATTCCGTTATTTAAGTCATTAAAGGTTCAAACATTATTGCCAGGGGTCAGACTGCCTGTTTCAGATCTCTACCAGATAGAGATTGTTGCTAAGGTAACAGCCAGCATCACCTCTCTCTGTATCCCACATCCTCCCCCAGCAGCGTGTTCAGAGGCTTGTTTCTTCCTGACTGAGCTATTTGCATGTTTTGGGATATGGATGCCTGATGTGAGTGATCGATTCGCTGCAAAGCTGTTGTGACAGAACATCAGAGTCAAAAGGTGAGTGGATTTTGGTCTTTCTATTGCTAGAGTCTGGGGAAATTCAGTCATCGCGTTCAGAAGGACTAGGCTCAGGTAACATTTTTCCCTATACCATCAGTAGCAGAGCAGTGCCAGATGAGCTGGTGACAAATGATGGTGTGTGACCGTAGGCCATGGCTCAGCCATTGCTCTGCAACGTGAGGCTCTCCAGCTAAATCCCACCCTGAGTCATCTGCAAAATGAGTACTGACATCCCAGCTAGCCATATTGACTCCTTTTATAGCCAAAGGGTAGATTAGTCATCCCCTCTTCCAGCATCTATGTTGTCTTTGTTGAGGATGAAGAATGTCTTGATGCTTTGGCTCAGCTGTTGATATCCTCTCTCTGGACACCTAAAGCACGATGAGATGAATTTCACCCCTTAGAGACTCTGGACTGATATTCTTTGTCCAAATGTAAATGTCCTCAATGTTACCTCCATCTGAACAATTTATCTGGACTCCCTTGACAGTTAATAGAGTAAAACAGGCACCCACAGGACATAATTCATCACATTGCAAAGGAGATGTGTAAAAATAGATTAGACAAAGCAGGCAAGAAATACCTAGTCTTGTACAGGAGACAAAGACAAGAGAATGATAGGAGCCAAAATCAGCTGCTGTTGGTGGTGTTCTTTTGTCACCTATTATAGTTTGCAGAAGAAATTTAGTTAATTGGAGGAAGGATTGCAGAAAGAAGGGTGAATCTCCAGAAATACCTAGTTAACATTGGTACAAGCCACAAGCATGGAGGCCAATGGTCATTCTCTAAGGAGAGGGACACTTTCTGTTACAGCAGCTCCCACAGGCATTCGAGGACCATTCCTACAACTCCGGGTTATCATTGAAGGTGATACAGAGAAACAGTAAAGGCCTCTTAACAACTCATTTTTCTTCCCCTCTTGGTTTGGTCTCCATCTACAGGAGGTGGTGCTGTCTGAGAATACGGATCAAACAAGCAAAGTCCAGTGAAGTTGGTTGTATCAGTGATGTTCCTGCCAGAATGCGTTTCCTTGGGCAGGGAAAGAAGATCAAATTGATTCAAACAAAGAAGAGATTCTTCCAAAAGTTTAAAACCTTGAGTGGGAGGAAATCAGAGGATCTGCTGCCAGCAAAGGGAAGTGGAAATGGAAATGTCAGCAAGGTTTATGTAGTGGCACTTGGCCAGAGGTGGACTGAATTAACTCAGCCAAGGTAACACTAAACACGAGGTACTAATAGGCTCTCAGAGTATATTTCAGACAGATGAAAGCAATTGTCCTTTGACCTTATGCACCACAATTCACCTGTGGCATTTACAATAACCCAAGAATACATGCTTTGGAGGAAGATTATTGCTACCTTGGCAAAAGGATTTCGCAGTAGCCAGAGCTCTTTATAAACTCCACAACTCAATGGACTTCTCTTAATAAACCCTGGGTGAAGCTTCTCTGTGCATCACAGCCTATGTGGGCCATCTAAATATCATCCTGCTGACTCATTATAGCCAATACTAACAGAGTGGACTCAAAAGTGGTGATGGACATGGTATATTTCCACTGTGAGGACTTCAAGAAACTCAAAGATAGTCTGCAGAAACTGCATATTTGGAGATGTTCTGCTCATTTATCCTGACAATGAAGCAGCCATCACATGTACAGATTCACATTTGGTCTCCAGTAGCCAGCACAGCCCTGGACAGCTTCGCTGGAAGTTCAGGGTGTTGGAAGCAATGCCGTAAGAGAGACTTGAAGTTTGAAAGTCCAGTTAAACAAAAGCAGGATCAACGGGATACTGCAGGAACCTGAGCTCTTGCACTGCCTGGTCTATGACCCTGTCACAGCACAGAACTCCTGCATTTCCACAGAGTCTCCTAAATGCATCACTGGTCTCTGCCTTTGGGGGTTTTCCTTGATCAACATTGAAGCATGCAAGTCTCTGTGAGAAATAAGCCCAGAGGGATGTAATGGCAGCTGGCATTTCTCATCAGCTCCTACTGGCCTTGAAATTGATTTCATGACTGAAAAGTTGGGGGTAAAAATAAGAACTCTAAAAATCAGGTATTCTGTAAAATGCTTGGTTGGATGGACCTATGTAACCTGATTCAAGAAACAGCAAAACTACCCCATTCAGGCAGTACACAGGTCTGGCAAAGGGCTCAGGAGTCATTTCCTTTCTAGGCCCCAGAAAATATAGGTTAGTATATCCAGACCTCTGAGAGATAAGGTGCAGTAGAGACCCCATGCCAATGCATTGATTGGGCAACTCATGCCAACAGGGCATCTTGAAGTGTCTTTCTACCACGGGAAGGACTCAGCATAGTGCGTATGTTGTAAATAGCTTTAATATCTCCCCATGCATCCCAGAAGCAGTAGGGAACACGCACATGCCCTACTTTGAATATGCAGGAGATAGATACACGCTGTGCTGGGTGGACCTTCAGTGTTCTGGATAAAGTCTGATGGAATCCTTCAGAGCACAGATCAGCCAACAAAGAAGTTCATAGATACTTGGTTTGCTAAGAGATCTTTTTGTGGTTGAATCTTAGGCGTAGGGAGCAACCGGACTTCCAATCTCATCTATACCTGGGCAAGAACACCAATTCCCATGGAACACTGTTCATGGGTACATCTCCTAGAAAGCTCTGGAAGACCATAGTGCTTATCTCCAATTCACAACTTTCTGTGCAGATTTGGCAGGGTGACCCAGACATGTACGGGCTCAGTTGTTGAGCCCGATGCTTTACTCCATCACACAGCCATCACCCTGCAGTGGTCCATGCCTGCATTGATACCAGCAAAGCTGTCCTGTCACAGACTGTCCCCTAACACTGATGGAAGGTGATGGGGAATCGCCCAGGTCACTATGGTTTAACTCTTCCTCTCTACAGTATGATGGGAATTGTTCCTTGAACTGGATGAGGGATTTCGATAAGAAAAAACCCGTTGGGAATGGTCCAAACCCAAGCTGGGGAGCAGGTCTAAACCTACTACTGGGTATACTGGATTGGTCCTCAACATTGTGACTCAGATATTGGAAGTGCCACAGAGAGGTGCAACAAAGCTTTCATGTGGGTAAACAGAGCAGGGGACCTTCCTGCCTCCTTGCCCTTTTCGCCAGCACCGGGCAGATGATGAAGATAAAGAGCAGCCCATATTCATTTTGCATCCTCCTACCCAGGAAAAGTTTATTCTTCCACTGGATTGACTTTTCCAGCCTCCTCCTTTCCCTGACTCCTCTCTTCTGGGTGATGCCTCCCAGCACTACTCATCGCAGTTAATTAATGGAGTGTTTGTTTGCTTGCTTCCGAGAGGCCAGCAAAGGTGAGAGGCTGGAGTTCACTGGCTTTGCAGTAGCTGCTGGCTGTGTCTGCTCTCCAGCTCCCACAGTGAGGGCAGCTCAAGGCCAAAGCACCAATTAAATCCCACTTAATCCCTGTAATAATACTAAGGAAAGAATAAAAGCAGCTTCACCCTTGCACCATGCACCACGTTGAGGGGCTTTAACCCTGTCCTTTATGTTCCACAGCCATCTACCACTTTTAGCCTCCCACAGTCACCTCCCAGCTGCTGCATCAAAGCCAGCTCCACCTCTGCCCCTATTGTTTGGCTGGACTAGCCCTCCCAGTTAAGAAATGAAGATACTGGAGCAGCCACTCTGCTCATGGCCCAAACTGAGCCCAGCCACGGAATGAGCCTCTCCTGCCCAATGGGCAAACCCTTCTCCCAGCCGCTGCCAACAACAGAGCAGCTTTCCCTCTGCAGAAGAAAGCAAATAACTCTGGGGCATAGAATGGGGGGGAAAGGGGGACACAAGTCAGAACAAAATGAGCCAAAAGCTGGTACACAAGCTGTACAGCACCTGCTTCCACCCGCAGCTGCAAACCTATTACTGCGTGTATGTGCAGAGCGGGGTGATCTTACAAACAGGGATGCATTGAGCAGATGCAAATGGGCACTGAAACAAGCAGAGAGCAGCCAAACCCAAACCCAGGTGTCTATGCAAAGACAAACAAACACCGAGCAGCCAAATATTTGTGCTTTCTATTTGTATTGGGTTGGTTTGATACCTGGAATTATTCTTAACCCTTCAAAATCCTCTCTATAAAGCCAAGATACCAGATTAGATGTTGTCCCTCATGTTACTCCAGCACTGTCTGAATCTGCCTGTGTAAGTTGTGGGTGGATATATAATATATTAGATATTAGATATTAGATATTAAGATATTAGAAGTTAGGTATTATATATTACATATTAGATATTATCATTGTATTCAGATTAAGCAAAACATCATTTTTCTCCTACTGGAAAAAATATCTGGGGCAAGATACTTTGTACAGGATATTCTGGAAGCTTAATACATGTGAACACCAACACGGCTTTTCCTTGGGTGTTACTTATGTACAAACATTCCATCCTCTGCCCCATTAAAAGAATCACAGAATCCCAGACAGGTTTGGGTTGGAAGGGACCTTAAAGTTCGTCCAGCTCCAACCCCTGCCACGGGCAGGGACCCCTTCCACTGGAGCAGCTTGCTCCAAGCCCCTGTGTCCAACCTGGCCTTGAACACTGCCAGGGATGGGGCAGCCACAGCTTCTCTGGGCACCCTGTGCCAGCGCCTCAGCACCCTCACAGGGAAGAGCTTCTTCCTTATATCCAACCTGAACTTCCCCTGTTTCAGTTTAAACCCATCACCACTTGTCCTATCCCTCCAGTCCCTGATGAAGAGTCCTTCCTCAGCATCCTTGTAGCCCCATTCAGACACTGGAAGCTGCTCTGAGGTCTCCCCATAGCTTCTCTTCTCCAGGCTGAACAGCCCCAGTGTTCTCAGCCTTTATACATCTTTGTATTAATAAAATCTCAAGATGCTTTCGTGGAGAGAAATACAAGTTTTGTATGTGCATAGAATGGTTTTGTTACATACATTTGAATTTCAAAATAAGGCCCATAAACTGCCCTGTGTTTTGCCCGGCACACACAAAACTGAACTCAGTCCATGAACAAAACTGTGCCAGCTTGCAGCTTGAGTCCTCCCAAAGCTGCACGAAGCTACTGACACCTGGGAATGCTTTGACCTTCCCAAGGCATTCTGGCAAGGCAGGCCCAGCACTTGGATCACTTGGAAAGAATCAGCCCTCCCTTTGTCAGAGTGCTGTCTTTCCCCTGCAGAGAACAGTAATCATATTTCTCATCTGAATTTCCCCTAAACAGGAGTTATTGCCCATACGTTTGATTTGTGAAGCAATTAAGCAGGTTGGGATTGTCTCCTTACACTTTTCCCATTTTCAGGCTCCATTGCTGGCTCTGGGAGATGCAGCGTATTTGTTCTTGCAGATAATGTCATTTCTACTGCTAAAAATCATAATTCCTGAGCACATGCATTCAATGGCTCATAAGCTCTGATTGTATTTTCACAGATGCCTTTTTTTCAGGCCAGAAGGAAATGTTATCATCATCATCTAGCCTGACCTCCAGCATAACACAGGACATAGACATTCACCCTGTGATTTCGGGGCTGTGCCTTGTGATTTCTGCTTCAGCTGGAGACATGAAGAAACATCCATCCTTCCCTTCACTTCTTGCAGTAAGAATATTCCATGTCACTAAGCAAGGCAATTCAGCCACTTTGGTATGGAAAGGATTTGATTGACCCAAGTGAGTATATTTCGATCAGATATATTACCTCAAACTTTCTCTGATATATATGGTGTTTTTCTGTGACTGATGAAGATTCAGTGTCATAGGTTTGGGGTTTTTACAGCAGCAAATTTATTACTCTTGAAATTACTAAGTTCCAGCTGGTCACGAAATAGTTGCATTTGTTTTGTAGGCATGATGGCTTGTTCTGCTGCTTGTAAGTGGCAAAGAGGGCTGTGTTCCTGCAATCAAGTTCAGCATTTTTCATTTCTCAGCCTGGAACTTTCCAATCAATGTGAAATGAGACATTTTATGTCACAAGGATTTTGCCTTTGCTGTGACATTTTGATTTGTAATTGCTACCGTTTGAACGTGTTTATTCTCACCTTTAAGATAGGGAGCAGGAGGAAGTTTACACCACGCAGAGACTTTTCCCTCTCTGACCAGGACCCAGATGTGCTGAGCAGGGTCCCTGCTCCTGGCAAAAGATGCTGTGGATCATTTTGCTTCAAGGTAAAAGGTTCAGTTATCTGCAGATGGCAATATGCTAATACACCCAGGGTTTAAGTTTGGCAGGGTTATTTTCTTTTCCTACACAATATTTTAATTATGCTGTAGCTATAATTACTTGAGTTAAAATGGGATTTATAATTCATTTAAAAGCTCTTTTCCTGAGTTCTCACATTTGTCTAGACTTCTCAGGTGCTTGAGAGAAAAAAAAGCAAGAATCAAGACAACTTGGTACGTGTGTACACTTAATGAAGCCCACGCAGCCCTATGAGCATGCTGCAGGGTCTTGCTCCATTGTGTCTAAGCAGCAGAGTAACATGCAGGTAGGTTCAGAGGAGCAGGTTAAAACACTGCCATACAAGGTGTTTTACTGCTCTTACATGGACTCCAACTCATCTCAGCCAGAAAAGCTCTTGAGTCTGTAACAGAGGTGAGCAAGGGAGCTTTTTGAATTAACAGCAGCTTAAAGACTGGAAGTCAATGAGAGGTTGCAGTCTCTCATTGAGAACTACAATGGACTTGAGTCCACCTTGCTTTTAGCATGGACACCTCCTGCAGCCTTAATTTGTCCCCCTGTTGTAGCATGTTGCCCAGCACTGCCTCTTAAAAATCACTGTCCCATAGAGGAGCCCAAACAAGCTCCAGCATGACACGGCCAATATCCTTATGCCACATGCCAGGCAGACACCTGAAGTTGAGAGCCGTGGGGTAACTGGAGAGATGGAACTTTGAGCTGATGGAGACCAGCTCTCCCTGTGAAACACAGGCAAGTTGAAAGAGGAAAACTGGAACTGTGGTCGTGTACTTGCATAAAAGTCTTATAAGATTGGGTCCCAACCCTAGACTGGCTCAAATCTATGTGAAATGCAAGTTCTTTGGAGCTCTTCAGCTCAATTTCTTAATGCCCTTTTTGTGAACAAAGCCCCCATATTACCTCCCAAAAGAGGTCCTGACTTCAGTACCTCTTCATGCTTCAGTTATCCAACTTCAAGCAGGGCTAATGGGTGGCATGAAGAGCTCTAACCTTGCAATAACAAGGTGCAAAGCCCTGCCTCTGGGTTGAAAACCCTATTTCTCCAGACAACGGCACAGTGCCTCTGACTGATTTGTGCAACTTTCTCAACAGTCTTTGGACTTCATTGTTTCACAGCAAATGGTGGGGATTTTAACTGCTGCTGCAGTGGCAATTATACCAATGATGTGTCACTTGCAGATTTAGCGGTTAAAATCCTGCTGGCTGACACTGGCAATTTCTTGCGTGATAAATTCTAACAAAGCAGCTAAAACAAGCTGCTAATTCCATACTGCTCCTGCTTTGGTGTTGATTAGAATTCCCAGTCCTGCAGAGCAGGCTGTAATTATTATTTTCTCCTAAGTTGACAGGGGAATCAAATATTAGAAATGGTGAATACGTCCCTGTTTATCTGAAAGGGAAAAATAGTGCAACTTCAATGCCAAGAATGTGAGTCCATGGCCCCATTTGCAGGGTGCTGAGATTCAGAATGAGGGATCTCATTTATAATGATACTTCCAGGAGGCAGCAGCTGAGATGGCACGAATGCATGGAGGGCCATATGTAGTAGGACCTGCCACCCAGAAAACGGTCCCTGTAAAGAAGGAGAAAGGAAAGTGATGTTTTGAGAAGTAGAAATGGACCCTGGAGGATTTGATTTACAGCTTGTAAGGAAGACTGTAGAGAGGAATGGAAATAAGAAAAGCTGCAAACTTGGTTTTCATTAAAAGTTTTCAGTTTCTTGCCAGAACTTTTTGTTGTCTTGTTAAAAGAAGGCTGTGGCCTTGAGGATTTTTATTTGCCTGGATAAAATAATACAATGAGGGAAGTCAGGCTCATTCCATAAACATCTTTGCCTCATTAAAACTCCCCTCTTTCTCTTGAGAAACATCATTCTGCTTTTAGTAATGTCGCTTTGAAGTGCTCCTTAGAATCAAGTTTTCATCTAGTAAATCAACTTTGGTCAACATCAAACCATCCAGATCCTGCATCCAGAACATCAACTGGATTAGTAGCCCTAACTGGTGCTTCTGATGTGGTTTCCTCAGTCTGTCCCTAATATTTAAACTGAAAACCAGGCCAGAAATATCCATCCCTGGCATAGCCCAACTTGGACATTATCATCAGTGATGCAATTGTACCTTTTCAGAATGATGTTTGGCTCAAAAATGTGGATAGTCCTAACTGAAAGAAAAGCTTTTTCTTATCTCTGGCTCTGAAAGAATCAAAGGATTTTCACCCTTAGCCAAGTAAAATCACAAAATCCACAGATCTTTGCATATTCAATGTTTTCCATCTTCAGACTGCAATCACTTATATCTGCTATTTTAATAAGCATTAAGAGCTCTCATCCACTGCAGTGGAAAGCTGAGATACTAAGGTATGCATGAAGATAATTTATTGACCTAAAATATCCAGCAAGGTGACCAGGTTTAGATTTCACTCTTTATTTAGCTTTATTCTTTTGCTTGCAACTTCAAAGAGAAAATTATGACAAATTATTATTTGTAAAAACAGGAAACTAGGGCATTGCAAATGTCATAGAGCAAATCAGCACCATCACAGCAAAATACCCACCATGAAACTGCCAGAAGGAATTATTGAGGATAACTTTAGACTTAAGTGGAATGAAGTGAACTTTTAAATTGAACCTCTGGGAATTCATTTGTACATTTTCAGCCCATTTACTCAATGTCATGTGTAGAATTGGGGTTTTTTTTTGGTTAATTATACAGGTGGGGGCATTAATCTGCTCTGACTGAACCAAGCAAAAAGGCATCTACATCTGAGTGGCCACCTTTGTAGTTAACAGAGAGAAGAAGGCAGCCCTGAAGGACAAGAGGTGCCTCTCTTGGGAAGTGGATGTAGGACAGGGAAGATGAATCGCCCACTAGGAACTCCTTAATAACTATGAAGTAAGCCCAGAATGACTATTTCAGACTTACACAGTTGCATCTAGATGAGACGAATCTTGTGCTCAAGGAAAGAAAGGCAGAATTAAAGCAGGAAGGCAGCAGCTCAACGGCATAGTTTGCTTCTAAAAATGCTAGTGACTGTGAGCCAGTGCAGAAGAAAACACTGGCAAAGGGAGCATGCTGTGGTGCTCTTGAGTTCAAAAGGGCTTTGCTTCTTGCAAGTGTTTTTGGGTTGGGATAAAACTGGTGTTCAGCAAACAGTGCCCGTATTCAAGAGACAAAACTTTAATTGCTTTGAAGCTCCTCCAGGCCTGAACAAGCTTCCTGCAGGAGGACACTTGCAAAATCCAAAGCAGCAAAAGAGCTCTAAAAGGATTAAGCAGAGCAGGGGCTTAGGAAGGGGGTTGCGGTGAACCTGAGTGACAAAATCACACAAGAACAAGGATTCCAGCTTGCACGTGCTTTTGAAGTTGGTTATTTTTCTTACTATTAGGAACTATATATCTCTAGAAGCACAAGAGGTAAAGCCTGCATCCTGATACTTCTGTCTCCTGGGCAGGAGACATTAGCATGTGCTCTGATACGTCCCTGCCTTTTGGCCAGCTGGCAAACACAACGGGTACCCATTTAATTAGTGCCAAAGCATCTGTTTTGCCAGCAGAGAAAAGGTCTCTCCTAAAAATCTAGATGGGCAGCTACACAGGAGAGACAGATGTAAAGAGAATATTGCAAAAGACTTTGGAAAACAAACCCAAAACCTGATCCAAGAAAATAAACAAGTTTATTTAAACATCAGCTTCTTTAAGCCATTGTTCAGCAGTTCCAATGGCCTCCTTTACAGCCTGGTTGATTACAGCAGATCCAGCTTGGCTGGGCCAGGGAGGCTCAGAAACAGAACTCATCATTGTGCAAAGACACATGAAGATTGAGCTTACTCCTCTCAGCCAAAAGGTAACAAAGGATAGAGCTTGACCACGGTATGGATGAAGCTTGACAATCCCATGGGTGGAAAGACAGAGTCAGAAGGAAATTATTTTGGACACTGTTGAAATGGAAAAATAGATCTGCCCTTTGAGGATGGGTAGAGTGAGGAACAGTGAGTTAAACGGACAGAGCTGACTTACAAGCAGAGAACCTGCAGGACAGATCTTTAGCACTCATTACATTTCTTACTAACCACTGCAGAAAGTGATGCTGACACCAACTGAAGAAAGACCCAGCTGTAGTGTGGAAGCTGTCGCCTGTCACATCCAAGGGCACCCTGTGTCAGGCTCGATGTGACGGTCTGTAGAGTCTTAAAGCATGGGATCTACCACAGCACTTTCTTGTCAGCCCCTGAAAGAGGGTATCACACCTGAAGGAGGACTTCTTTGCAAGCAATAGCTTGAGAATGCCCTTTGATTTCAATACGTCCCACCAACCTTCTTGCCCTCAGCTGTACTTCCCTACCAATAAGTCTTCTTGTGAGAGCTATTGCTCCCCTTTAACCTACAGATGATTCAGGACTCCTTTCTGATAACCCAAGCCTTCCAATTGTAACTTGTATTCATGAAAATAGAGACTTAACCTTCAGGTGCCTGCATTGTCTTGACAAAGTCCCAGTCATAAAAACCTCTCACGCAACTTGGGCGCTGATGGATTGGAAGCCATAAATCTTGCTGTTATTAGAGCCACAGTTCTCCACGCTCATTGCAACAAGTACTCACCAGTCATAAATCCTTGTCTCCTTTTCTAAAAGAGCCCATTTTGAATGCCTCAGTAAGTTCTGGATTATTCTTTAGCTATTTGGGTGCTGCTTGAAAAAGACATTAGAGGCAATCTCAGAGAGAAAACAAGTCTCCAGTGAAGCTCTCAAAGGAATCCCAACAGTAACACAAACACCATTGCTGAAGCCACAGGGAAGCAGGTGAATGATTTTCTTCCTTAAAATATTGTCCTTCTTCTCTAAACATCAATTGAACAGAACTGGAGAGCAGACACTTTGAGAGTTTTTTGCTTCTATTCAAACGAATATACCCAGAAATAACAAGCAAAGCTTCAACCAACTAAATAAATCATTTTGACCAGATGTAGAGTGCTATTTAGATGTAGAGATGAAAAGGTGCGATTGTCTTCACATCAGGGTAGAAATGCACTCCTGAAACGATTTTCAAACCTCAAAGCATTCTGTGATAAAATATCCTTTAAAGCAGCATTTCCTTATCTTTTGTAGACAGTACCTGAATGATAACCAATTGCTCTGTAAAGCAGATAGGCAGGTGATTTTTTCCACTTGCAGTATCAAAAAAGCATTAATTCAGTTTATGAATTGAGAAATGCATTGATCAGGTTTGAATTCTGTCTTGTTGCACAGTTAAAAAAAAACAACCCAAAACTCACACATTTTTACACCTTTATAGAGCCTGAATAATGCTCGCTTCCAACTCCATGTCCCTGCAGAGATACAGCACATGCCAGGGTGTTCCCAAGGCCAGAACTCTGCAAAAACTGTGTGAATAAACCCTTCAAGTCCTCCAAGCTGAGGTGGAAGGAATGAGCAGCAGTAGCACTGGTACCAAGCTGCACATTCAGATCTCCTTAAAGATCTCAATCAGACCTTCAACAAAACCCAGGAGCACTCTGGCTAGATATATGGTGATGGAAGACCTCCATCTCCTGTGTATATTCATATAGCTTTCAATGTATGAACATTTACTAACATGCACCTACTCACGCTTGTGCAAGTTTGCATACTATGCACTCTGAAACATCAGCAAACTCAGTGCCAGAAGATGAACCTTCTTATTTGAAAGGTGACTCATTAGAATCAAACTCAGAATTGAAAGAGACTCAGTGTCATCTGCTTCTCAAAGTAAGTGTCACTTGCACAGAAGAAAGAAGAATCCATCCCTAAGTCAAGGCAAGCATTTGGACAACTCAGCTGACAAAAACAATGTGAATTCTTGTTGCACTGCCAACACATTGCCTTCTTAAATGGTGATTGAGAGTCTTTGCCAATTCCTGGCTTTGTTTGTGACTTTGCCAAGTATCTCTGGGATAGTGGACACACGTCCATATTGCAGATACGAGTATGGTGGTCTCTAAGATTTTCAGTAAGAGGCTCATTGGAGACACCAGGAGCAAAGTCATGCTGTGCCCCAGCAGGTCAGGGTTGGTGCATGGCAATAAGGTCAGGAGAAGGACAGCAACCAGGGAACCACCTTAGCTCTGCCACAAGGACAAAACTACAGGGAAGGAAACCACCCACCCAGCAAATGTCAAGTGCAATTTAAATGGATGAGTTAATGTCTCTAAGCTCAAAGTTCTGACAAACAGACACACACCCCCAAAACAGCCATTACAAGTATTTTCCGCCTACTCAGCAGGAAAAGGCACCAGGGATGATTTAATGGCTTGAGTCATTAGTTGCATATTGATGACAGGGGATGACGCCAAGTCCTGAAGCTTGGCAAGGAGATGGAGATCCCATTGTAGTTTTTATTGCAGCGTGTGAAAAGCTCCTTACTATAGCATTAAAAAAAGTTTCTTTTCTCCGCAGTGAAAGCTCTTGCTGACCAAAATAACATCTTCAGCTAGCATATTCTTTTCTTTTTTTTTCTTTATAGAGGGAAGGGCAATGTATGCACAACCTCCTGGTGGAAGTCACATAGCAAACACATTGACCCCCTTGCAGTAAGCCATCAGTAGCTCAGCCTCTCCACACCAAGCACGATCACAGATGCCTTTCCCATTCCCAAAGCTCCTGGGCATAGGGCAAAGAGACAGTCAGGGCATGGCCCTACTGCAAGCAATACTCATGTCCCCAGAACACAAGACTGTTGAATAATTATTGGCTTCTCTTATTTTCTGATGCTTGAACTTTCAGGTCAGTCTTGGGTCTCAGTTTCAAGCTTCCCCTAGCAACCAAGTCAGTGGAAAGCTCACTGCTGGGACAAACCCCAGCATTTCTCACTGATTCACGAAAGCATTCAGAAATTCTCCTATTATTGGAAGGCAGTAAAACCATGAAAACCAGCAAGGGGAGGATTGCTGTAGGGTATTGCCTGGGGCCCATCACTGGGGTACTGTTTTCAATGACCATGATTTTTCCCCTCACCTAAGCCATACCAGATTGATACCCAGGACTCGAATGACAGGTCAAGCCCTCCTTCATTGATGAATCAGGTGATACCTGAGGAAGAAAGCTCCCGGTTGTTAGCATATGTGAAAATGCCTGCGACCCCAGCCATGTAGAGAAGGAAGCAGATTTCCTCTCCAGATGGCAAGCTTTACTTATTCTAATTACAGATATGTCCCCAAACACCTGAACACTCTCCACACACACACTAAAACATCACTTTACAGGCTGGTGGTTGGAAGTAAAACTCATTTAGTTATTTAGCAATATTTAAAGATCAAAGCTCCGGCTCTCTGTGCCTGCTGGCTATCTCCAAACAGCCTTTTGGAGTCAACGTGTTGTATGGGTCTCACTGGCTGAAGCACAGGGCATTTCTGGATGCTCTCTTTAAAATTAATCCTGGGACTAATTAGGAGGCAGGTAGCAAGATAGACTTCCAAACTGCCTTATTTCCTCATTAAAGACTGCTCACTTCACAGCCTCATGATCCTGAAGGAGTAAAGACAGGGCCTGCTGTTTAGCAGCACAGGTCGATACATCCCCATTGACTTTGCAAAGTCAATTTCTGTCTCTTCTACCCAACCTGACATACTCAGAAATCAGTGATGAGACTCGCAATGACTTCCATGGAACTTTGGGTCAGGCCAATAAAAATGATCCATACTTATTAATTCTTACAGTGTTTGGCTGGTCATTAGGAGATTTTCCTCCTTGCTTTCCCTTCTTCCCTGTTCAAAGTCTTTAAAGGCAAATTTTACTATTTCTCAGCAGTGGGGTGTTTAAAGCAGCATGTTTTGTTGTAATTCATCCCACTGTTTGACAGGATGAACCAATATAAAGCCTTATGTCTCTGTCAAATATCTGCTTTACTCAGTTCTCAGTTATCCTCTCAGGCTGCATGGTATGTGATAGAGATGCAGAGGGAAGAAGAAACACCTGCCCCATTTGAAAAGGTGCTCAGGGTGTCACAGCAGACTTTTTTCCCCCCTTTTTAACAAAGCGGCAACTAAACTTTGAATTCTTAAGAAGCATTGGGAATCCAGTCAACTGAAACATCTTCCAGGACAGGGTGCCTCAGGCTCTGATTTCAAACTGTGTGAAAAGCAAGTTTTGCTTAAATTTGTGGCTTTGACTTGCAAATCAAAGGTGGGTTGGTTTATTTGATCAGGACAGTGATGATTTCATTACATCTCTAAAGATGCTCCGTTGCGTTTGCCAGAGGTGGAGACAAATGGAATTCATCAGCCACCGTTCCCAACCACTCTGACAGCTCTGAAGGCAGACACAAAAAGCGAATACCTGAAGTGGATCCAAATGAGATAAAAATCAAGGATTTTTGTTATAACACTCACGTTCCCCTCTGCATCCCTAATGCCAGGCATTACTTTGTGGTGACTTCACATCCAGCAGCAGCTTTTATTGACTGAGCAAACGCCAGAATGGGATTGAAAGGGAAAATGAAACATTCATCTAGGGGGAGAGACAAATGAGCTTAACTCATTTCTGCGCCCAGAGTTAACAAGTGTTTAAAGGGTTTTGTTCACTATTGTGAGTGTTAAATCTGTGCAATGTGCTGTAATGCAAATGGATCTTCCTTGTAGAGCTGTTTTCCCATTATGATACCTGTCTGGGAGTTCAGTGAAGTACTTGGTGAGAAAGTGGTCAAGTTGCTTTCATGCATGAAGCAGTTATGGTGAAAACAAAGTGGGGATGTGGAAGCTGTTCAAATGGAATATCTGCAACATTCCTTTTAAATAAAACTGTTTCATTTCAGACTTAAAAGGGCTTTCCTGTGAAGCATTTTGGAAATGAAATCATTTCAAACCTGGATCAAAGTGCTCTCAGTGTCTAGGTATGTGAACCAAATCTTTCCATCTATTCTTCATTTCAAGTTGAAAGTTTCCCAATGGTTTAAGTTTCATTGTGGGTGAGGACAGATTTGATTTCATGAAGAATGTTGATTTTCATGGGTTTTTGCTAGTATGCTCTGAATAGGAAAAGTCTTTGATCCCTCTGGCAAAAACGGTTTCTACATCAGTACAGATCCTGGGTCCAGAGCATTTATGTTCTATAATCACCATCATGTAGGGCCAATGGGTTTTACCTTTTTAGGGCAGTTTGCTTTATGTATCTAGTCCTGCCCTCCCTGACCATGTATAGCTTGACTATAATGAGTTTTTCAAAATATGGCTGTTGTGCTCCACTAAGGCAGAAAACTGAATTATTAGGGTCAAGTACAGTGCAGTTCATTATCCATCCCTGCCCTGCTATGGCTTTCATCATGCTAAAGAGTGACAACAAAAATGGATTGGCCTCACAGAAAATTTAAAGTGATAATGGTACTGCTGATTTTAGGGCTGATGACATTTTCCACTTAAGCCTGGAAGGATTGTCTGGCCTGACTGGAAAGCAGCACCATTAGCCATGGCCCACAAACAGCAGAAGAATGAGATCATCTGATTCAGAAGAAATACGATTTCTCCATACTGTCACCAGCTCTGTTTGCCTACAGGCAAATTATTTACTGTCTCTGAGCTTCAGCTGAAGCATTTCTAGGAAGCTAGGAATTATCTAACCTTGACAAATGTTCCTAGTCCGATCCCTTATCCCTGATCCTGGCATATATCTGTTCGTCCAGAGGCTGGAAACACAGTAGTATGCACATCTGGGGGGGTTTAAGCATCTCTTTCATTTTCAGAAAGTGTCTTTGTTCTTATGGCCTGACCAAGGCAGAGCAGAAGCTCCCGTTTCCCAGGGCTGCAGCACACATTTACAGACCCATAAAGGAGTTATATTCGCATTAAGCAACTCTGTGGGGTCTTAAAAGTGTTGGTTAGCTAACGGATATGAAAGGTTTTGAGGTACCCAGGATAGTGGTTTGTTATTTTTGAGCTCCACAGAGGTAATGAAGGTGCAAAGACTTACAGAAGCACAAGGATAGCCCATGGTACCATCATCCCTTAAACACAGGAGAAACACCAAGATGTAATAGTGTCTGGCCACCCTCATGTTATTGCTCTGGCCATGGAGAACCGAATATTTCTACTACTCCTACTGAGAGCAGAACTTTTGCCATCAGGAAAAGGATATTTTTGTGTAATCAAGGATTCCTTAGGAAGCTTTTCTGTTTGGGTAGTGGGGGAAAGGACCACAGCCAGCCATGGTTTGTAGCATCAAGTTTACCAAAACTGGATTCTTTTATTCTTGTTTGTATCATAAAAGACAGAAAAAATACCCCAACACTGTCTATTTCCACAGCATTTTGATGACTCTTCCACTTAGGTTGAGTGTGGAGATTTTTAACTGTGGAATCACAGGATTGCTGAAACCTTTTCCAATTCCAGTTGCCAAAGCCAGCTTGAACGAGCTGCTCCTGGAGGTATAGCACAAGTAGGCAAAGATCTCTGTAAATACCACTTGGATCTACCTCACTGGGCAGCCAAGTTTAAGACCCATGCCCTCTGTGCACCATCCCCACCTCCCTCCCTCCCTGGTGATGAAGTTCCCTAGGTAATTTTGGAGGTCACTTCCCCTCCATGCATCTGCAGGTTGGTGGAAAACAGTGAGCTCCCCTCTCTGTCATTACCAGCTCTCAGCCTGGCTGAGCAAATGCTTTGATTCCTGCTCTTGGATGCAGCAAATTCTTCTGGTAGTCACAGTTTGAAAGGCTTAGAGTTGTAGATGAAAGGAGAGCGTGCTCTCTCACAAAAGGACATTGAGCCCTGGGAAGGTTGTGGTCATGCTCATTCAGGCCTTGGGGCTGGCTGTCAGCACAGGAAAGTGCAGGGGTGAGCTTCAGAATAAAACCTAAGAAGTAATGGGAGTGGAACATGGTAAAACTGGATATGGCCAGGGGAGCTGCTTCCCAGATGCTGCATCAGAGCAGTCAGGGAATAGCCCCAAAGACCTTTCTCAGACAGTGGCAGTGTTTTCATCCAGTACATAATGAAGCTGCAGGACTCATTGACACAGGGTTTAAAGGGTCCAAAGTTGTCTCAGGAGGAGATTAGATAAACTCAGATGCTCCTGGATGGAGCTAGATAGTTCTGGATAACTGGATAGCAATAGTCCAGTGACAGCTCCTGCAAATCTGCCTGACCTGGGGTACTGGGGGGATGACAGACTGCCTGCTCTTTGTGCTCTACCCCAAAAGGCTTGTAAGTGTATGAGTATTGCCCATGCTGGTGACTTAACAAAACCAGGAAGGACCCAGATAACTACAGGTGACAACACCTGGGAAAAGGAAGACATATATGGGAATGAGGGGGTCAAAGCACAGAGAGGAGAACTAGCAGTTGTTATTGATGACTGATCTAGATAGAACCAAGGCTTGAACCCACAGAGACATCCTTGTGCGCTCAGGGGGAAGTGAGGACACTCACTGTCCCTTGAGGACAGGGACTTGCGTCTAAACCCAGCAGCTGTGAGGTGTTTCTTGTCCTAACCCACCACCCTCAGCTCAGAGAGCGAGCAGTGGTGACTGCATTGCTTCACTGCATAGACTGGGCTCACTTCTGCCCAAGGAACAGCACATGGACACCATGCAAGGCACAACAGTGCCTGGCGCATGTTCACGGAGGAGAACCCTTCAGCTCTACCTCCCTCCTTCAGTGTCAGTGCTTCCCTGTCAGAGCAGTCTGCTCCCTCCCAGTCCCAGCTTTCCCATCCTCTTGCTCGGGCAAACTTGCAGCTCAGCTCACTCACTGTAGTTATAACGGATTAAACTGATGCCAGAATACGCCGATGATCTTGAGGTAAAGCACCATCTAACCCAACCTGGCTGCATGCTGGAGTCTCCTGTGCAGATGGGCTCCATTGCATTTATTTGAGTGTTGTTTGCTTTTTGGATGGCATCTGGGCAATGGAAAGCATCTCGAACTGTCAAAATGAAAATGCAGCTCCTTGAATGCAGCGGTAGAGGCATTAATAAGAGAAAAGCAACTTCCCCTCCCTGCTGGGTCAGGGGTTTTTTGCATCACCTTCAGCATTTAACTTCTTGGCAGCTGTTTGCACTGAATAAAACCCACCCTTCCCCATATGACTGCAGGACCCATTCCCCGAGTTTCTATGGAAACCCATCTGCTTTACAAAATATCAGCTCCTTCCTCCAGTGGGAGAGCCTCAAACAGCAGGTTTCCTCCTGACCAGTTCACACATTTCAATGAGCTCTTCGCTCACTGACGCACCAGGTCAAGGGCTCTCCCAGCCTCTGGCTCAGCAATTGTTTTGCTATAGGTTAAAGAAGCAGCTTAATTCAAAGCACCATCACTGGACACGAGAACTGGAAACCTGGACCATGAGTTGCCCCCAGTTCCCAGGGGCCAAAACCCTGGAGCCGCTTCCACAGTTCTCCAGTGCCTGATGAAGACATGGGTGGAAGATCATAGAATCACAGAATGATTTCTGTTGGAAAGGACCTTGAAGCTCCTCCAGCTCCAACCCCTGCCACGGGCAGGGACCCCTTCCACTGGAGCAGCTTGCTCCAAGCCCCTGTGTCCAACCTGGCCTTGAGCACTGCCAGGGATGGGGCAGCCACAGCTTCTCTGGGCACCCTGTGCCAGCATCCTCAGAGATCCCTCACCCTGGCCCATCCTGCACCCACATGGCAGCTCAGCTTCACTCCCTGTGCAGTGCCGTCACTGGGCAAAGCCTGAAGGACTTTGCAGTCTGGCCCAAGTGCAACTTTGTGCCTCTTCTGCCTAAACCCTGCCTAAAAATGCACTGCTGTATCCACACCTGGTGTGCTGGTGCTGCATGCATCAGGACCAGCAGCATCCCTGCCTCTTCCAGTCCATGCACAGCCTCTGACCCTGCTGAATTGGGCACTGGGAAGGAACCTGCCCCCTAAGCCAGCTGGTTTTACACTCATTTCTCCTGCCCGGCACCGCTGCCTGCCCCTGTTTGCCATAACAACCGTTTCCAGGCAGTTGTGCATCCTGGAAGCACAAGTCCCAGCGCTTTAAATCAGCCTAAACAGTTTCACAGACAAAACATCTTGTCGGCATCTACACAATCTCTCCTGATTGAAGCAGTGATGGATGTGACACATCCAAATCACAGTGCTTACCCTTTTTTAGTGCTTGCTGAAGCTCTTGCAGGGGTTGGGGAAGCAGCCTAAGGAAGCGCAGGGCAGGGGACCCTTGCTTTGCTGACACACAAAGCGCATTCAGAAGACATCCTGTGATTACCAGCTTGCATTAAGGCACAAATTGTTACTTATCCTCCCATCTTCTTGTGCAGCTCTCACAGTTTCTCTAAAGAGCACCATAGGTGATTTAGAGAGGGCTGCAGTGCTTGGCAGAGGTTGGGGGTAGTGAGTTTTGCAGGTATTTGCATTCTATTTTGCCAAATATGTGCTTGTTCTGGCTCTCCAAATTGCTGGGACAGAGTGAAAAGAGAGCCCTGGGGCAAGAAGATGTGCAGGGATGAACACTGGATTCTGCATCATTCAAAGCTTGGGCCATCTGGAGCCAGAAACCGAGCAATGAGGATTTTGCTTGGAGAACTGATCTCAGCACTGCAGAGACTCCAGGAGCTGCCTGCAGGGAGCGGAGGGGTGAGGGCTCGAGGACCAGCAGAGGATCTGGCATGCTGTAAGGGCTTTGTGGGCAAACAACATGCGAGCCCTACCTCTCTCCTCTCGTTCGTCCCTGTGTACATAGGTACGTCTGCATTTATACGGGTGGGTGCTGAGCGCTCTGCCCCTCCAGAAGCCCTGCTCTAACCCATATAGCCAGTTATCCACAGAACAACGAGGTTTTGCTTTCAAAGAGATTGAAATGAAAGGACATGAGTCCATTTCGTTGACTTACACTTGCAGCCTCTTCTCTGCTTTGTCATTACATCAGGGTGCGTGTTCACAGCCCATCAGAAGAGCTCAGGCTTCAAGGAAAGCACTCAGTTCGGCAAGTTTCTTGTTAAAATAACTAATGCTGGCCACCGTGTGATCCAAAGTGTCCGTTTCCAGCTCTTTCCCTGGCAAAGGCAGCCATCAAGCTGGCAACTCACTGCCAAAGCTAAGGTTTGTCCAGATTATTCAGCAAATACACACAAGTGCTTGAGAAGAGAATCCACAGACAAGTCACTAATCCAAAAGAAAGCTGGGGAAGGCTGCATATTTGCTATTCCTGGCATGCTTAGAGCATAGAGATATGAATAATTCTGGTGGCAGGATTAAACACAATTTGTGCTCTCAATCATGTGATAGAAAGTGTATTAGATCTGGGAGAAAAGCAACACAAATGAGGTTTTTATCCAGTCGAATAGCATGGGACTTGCACCTGATGTCTTACCCTGACTCCTTCAGCACGGGGCAGCCTTCCTGCCAGCCCCCTGCACTACAGGAACTTTGCAGATACTCACATGGGGAAGAAAAAGGCTATTTGCATCATAGAACAAGACACTGTTGTAAATAACTTTTGATAAGCTGAAGCACACGGGAGCCCAAGGACTGGGGCTGAAGCATGGGACCTGTTGTGCGGCCATTATATATTGCTTTAATATGTCATTAATATGCAACTCCCAAGGCATTCCTGTGTTTTTCCATGAAAGACTGAAGATAAAGCAGTTTCTACTCATCACACAGCTTCTCCTGATTGCTGTCTCTTGTTTTGCTGATGGGAACAGAAAGGACTTGACTCTTCTCCTTCCAAACACCCCCAAGGATGGGGTTTATTTCCCATCAGCAAAGCACCAAGGGTTCCACCTGGGTACCAGTGGGATGGCAGGCATGTGCTGCTATTGTCCACGAGCATCCTCTTTGTTCCTGCCTGCTCTTCTAAATCCTTCCACTTCAGACCCCCCCAGGCAGCATATCCAGGGGTGGGAAATCCTCCTTCAGCCTGTTAATACAGCACTGAGCCTCCCCATCATAGCTCTCAGCTCTTGGGTAGGTTACTTCAGGCCTTTATTGGGAGGAATAGAGGCAACAAACCCATTTTGGGGGCTACTAATCTGGTTCATGGACTGCATGAAATGAGACCTGAGGAAAGGGACTCCAAAGCCTAAGTGTGAGACCAGCTCTGGGTGCAAGCTCAGGGGTTTTGCCTGATAGCAGTTTATTTATCCTGCCACCATCTTCCTGCCAAAATAGGACTAAGCCAATGGAGGGGAAGGGTGATGGCCAGCACTCCCGGTGCCTTGGTCTCCTTTTCCTGCCAAGTGTAAAACAAACTCACAAGGACTGACAAGGACCTGCTGAAGGGGTATCAGGCACAGTACAATTCTTTGGACAACATGACTTCTTCCCATTAAAGTAATGCCAAGTCATCAAGCCCAAGCTTTTCCACATCATAATGATAGCACCTGGTGCACAAAGGAGGATTGCTTTCAAACTGAAGCAAACAATTTGTTTCCAAGCTCTATAAACAAGAAACATCCTTTTTTTCTTTAGAATCAGAGTAACTTTATTTAGCTTAAGTGAATGATTACACCAAAGACTGCACCTGCAATCCCAATACAGCCAGCTCCAAACCTCTGAAGTCCATATCCCAATCCCGCCTGTCCTGACACCATGCTCAGGACCAGGATCAGTCTTTTCTGCTGCACTCCTTGGTAGAAACAACCTCCCCAAACAAGGAGGGGTTTGTACATGATTTCTTTTTCTGCAACAAGCTCTAAGCAGGATGTGCTTCTGCAGAGAACCCTGCCTGGTTCAGCCTGCAGCCCAAAGGACAAAGCCCTTATCTTCAGTGAGCACCATCCCCTAAGGATCCAGGCAGAAAATCATAAGGAGTGCAGAGATTTGCTGACTCTGAAGTGCTAAGGAGATAGGAACCCATTGTACATGATTAGATGCAGTGATTATCTGCTGACTTCTAGTAGCTGCCTCTGGCTCCTCTATCCCTCATCTGTCCTTCTCCCCACCTTGTGCAAAGGTTTGCCTGTGTTTTCAGAGAGAGCAAAGGAGCACAGAGGAGGGGCAGGTGGTCCTCAAAAGGTCCCATTTTTTTTCCCTCCTGGATATCCCTCCTCTTACTGCACATTTTGCACCCATGTCAAAATTCATCAGTAAAGGCAAACTGAATTAGTACATTTTAAGCAGTCCAGGAGTCTTGTTCCTTGCTGTTGGGGATGCTCTACCAAGTTTCATCGTACTCCAATTTAAGCAGCTTCTCATACTTGGAATTTCCCTGAGCCAAGATGACAAGGTTGCTTCATGGACTAGAAGTTGTGGCCATGATAAAGAAAAGAAAGATTCCACTTGCAGGACAGAGTTTCCAGCAACCAAAGCAATGGCAATAACTGATGGTAGCTCCACTGTGTGTAGTCCTCTATTTCCTATTTTTCCTATAAATATTTCCTTCTCCTTTGCTAGGCCAAGGAGAATGGTTTTAACCTGCCAGAGGGGAGACTGAGATGAGCTCTTAGGCAGAAGCTCTTCCCTGTGAGGGTGCTGAGGCGCTGGCACAGGGTGCCCAGAGAAGCTGTGGCTGCCCCATCCCTGGCAGTGTTCAAGGCCAGGTTGGACACAGGGGCTTGGAGCAAGCAGCTCCAGTGGAAGGAGTCCCTGCCCGTGGCAGGGGTTGGAGCTGGGTGAGCTTTAAGGTCCCTTCCAACACAAACCAGGCTGGGATTCTATGATTTTAAATGGAATAATTAGCATATGTGCATGTTCATTTGTATATTCAAATACTAACCCTATATGGGCTCTGCAGTCAGTTGGATGCAGCTACTGTGCAAAGTTGACAGATTTTCAGTCTTTACAAGTTGAGTAGCAGGGAGCAGTACAATCCCCATCTAGAAATATTGCAGTCAGGTTTTCAGGAGCTTATCATGCTCCCAACCAGGCAAAGCTCCAAGATCTTCCAGAGGATCTGCACAGAAGGAAAAGTGTCTACTGGCACAGAGTTGCTCATTACCTTTCCAGCCTTTATCGCATCCTTATTCTACACAACCTTCAGAGAGGAGGAATAGTAAATGCTCTGAATAGGAAAAGAAGGAATTATAAATATTAGGTATCTTAACAGCTAAAACAAACAAACATTCTTTTAATTTTCTTTAAGCATCATAAATTCTCTCTCTCAATGTGCTGGCGACCCTGGAAAGAATATGGCATCAAGTGATTAGACAGAGCAATCCATATTTAGTATAGCTGTGTTCTGGCCTTCAACAGGGCTTCCAAACATTTCAATGCAAACATCAGGGGATCTATAATTACATCTATAATCATTCTTAATAGTAGCTCAGAAAAGCTGGTTTGTGTTTCTATCACTATTGTTGCAGTGCTTAGCATTGGGCTGAAAGCATTGGGTATGGTAGATAGCAAAGCATTTCAGTGCCAGAGGTGAGAAAGAAGGGCAAAACAGTGAATTCTGCTTTTCTTCTGCAGTCCATCTGCTCTTGGATATTAGTATGAGCAGGTACAAACTTAGTACAGAACTACAACACTTCTGTCTTTATGATGTTTACAGCTTTAAACAAACCAAGCATGACATGCAGCTTCCCTAAAGAGCTTAAACACTTGCAAGCCCAGTCACATCCAAACGAGCCTCAGCTCTTTTCAGAGCAAGGCAATTACACTGGAACATTGCTACCAAACCCCAGAACCATTGCCCAGGATTGACCTTTGGAAGAAACAGAAGGTTTACTACAGGAGGAATAGGAAGTTCATGCCCTCAGCTCTGCAGTAAATCCTGGCAGTGATTTTTAGGCTGAAAGAAATGGGGGTTTTAGGTTGTTCTTTTCCCTTTTATTCTGGAAAAGCAAGAATACTGTGTGGCTTCATCGTGCTCAGGAGATTAGATAGCAGAGGTCCCTACTTCAGTATTCATCTCCTTTACCACTGTTCTAGCCACCAAATAGAAGGAGGCACTGCCTAGCAGTTTAGGTGAGAAGGAAGCTTAGAAGGAATAGTTACAGATACATACAACGAGTATCTTAAAGAGAGATAGCTAGCACTAAAAACAGTGAAGTTAACCCTAAGGAAGAGCTTAGGTATAAGCATTTATAGCTGGATTCCTGGGTGTAAGAAAGCATAGACATCAGAGCCTGCAGCAGAAACCCTGAGCCCCCCCCCAAGGGAAGGGAAGGAGGGGAACGGTCCTGACACTTCTCCATTAACCGCCTCAAAAGAATGAAACTTGTCCTGTTTGTATCTAACACAATAGCAGTGCTCTGCCCCAGTGGGAAGATCCTGAAAGGAAAGCAGGAAGGACTAAGAGGTCTCATTAGCAGTTTAATTGCATGAAGAAAGTCCCTTGGATTACTGAAAAATGACTCTTGCCTAGTGAATAGCTTTTCTTTTCAATTACAGCAGAAATACCTACCTGCTCTGATAAGGTGTGTGCCAGTGGGATGCTCATTAACCTGGATGTATTCACTTTGTTGGACTAGGCTGATAATTAAAGTCTCTCCTTTGCTTCCCTTGGGAATGAATAAAAGGGTCTGCCTGTCTCTGCACAGCGCTGTTGTGAATAGCCCTTGAGGCAACAGGCTGGGCTGGGGAGCGTGTCTGTAACAGGCAAACTGCCTTTGTGCACAGGAGCCTAAGATGGGACCTGTATTGGGCAGTACCCCTCAAAGCTGAGCCTGGGCGAGGGCTGAAAGAGAGGTTGGAAGGAGAGTGTTCCCTTGCTTGTGTTGGCTTTGGGGTCTCTGTCCTGGCTGTAGATGCTCTGCACAAAGAGGTGGCATCCTTCCGCTCAGGGACACTGGGAATGGGGAGGTTCAAGGCTCTTAATTGATAAACTGGGCTTGCTGTGGTGGGTCAGGGGAAGGACCGGAGCAGGTTCCTCCAGCATCCCCACCTTGTTTGCCAGCACAGACAGGCTGGCTGTGCCACACACATGGGGCTGTTACTCTCTGGTCACAGTGCCCAGCCTGGCTGAGCCTTTCCCATTGTACTACAGCATGAGACAAGGTGTAAGGGCTCCCCTGCTGCACCCCGTTCCTGCCATCAATGGGGGAACTTTCCTGCTAGAGAAACATGGTCTTCAGAAAGGAGAAAACACCCCCTATTCCTCCTCCCCTTTCACAGGATTATAGAATCAACTAGGTTGGAAAAGACCTTTAAGATCAAGTCACTCAAAAGGGATGGATCTCCTTTGTTTTTGCGTACTTCCTGGGTTTAGCAGGTCCACTGCTGTTTGTCCTGGCGTTTGTCCTGCCTGACACTGGCATCCATGTTTGTCCTGTCCTGTTATTAGCCCAGATTTCCAGCACAAACCACCCTCCTCAAGACAGAGCAGGAAAAGCTGCCAGGGAAACAGCAGGTATTTTACCCTGGGAGTGCCTGTTCTCCCACTCTGTGGGGCAGCAGCCAGCAGGGTGTTAGCGTGTTCCCTGCATCCTTTAAAGGTCAGGCTGCGCAGAAGGAAATGATTCAACACAGCTTTGGGGGGAAGAAGACTTCTGTCTCCCTCCAAAGCAAAACACTTTCACCTGCACCCAGATACCCCCATGCTACATTGGCATAGAGGTCACTGATGTAAGAGCTCCGTTAATTCATACCCCTTCAGGTATGTGCAACCAGTTCAGCAACTTCACAGTTGAGAACTTGCCCTCCCCAAGACACAACTCTCCATTTATAGAGAGTCTGCTCTGCTTTTAACTCAGCACTGATACCTGCAGTTGGATGCTGCTGCAGTAGCTCGGCACCTTCCTGCCAGCTAAGGGCGGCTGCATTGCTGGTGCAATGATTGATGAAGCTTAATAGGACCTGGGGTGGGAGTGAGGACTCATAAATTCAGCCAGGCTCTCCTGGATGTGATTACCCCAGTGGTAAAAGGGGGTGTCAGCACTCCGCTGCTGTGGGGAGGAGTTGCTAATGGGATTAGAGCTAAGCTATTAAAGGCTGCAAACAGCTCCAGTCCTGCTGTGGGCTGATGGCTCATGCAGGTGCAAAGGTGAGCTTTCGAATGGGGCCAGGAGCCATTTGTCTTTCCTGCATCCCTTCAGGGCCCTGCCTGTTCTGGGTTTTGGGAAGCATTTCGAAGGTTATATTCTCTGAGTGCTTCTTGAGCCCTCATACCGAGTGACTGAGGAAATTCATCAAAACCCAGAGCCCCATCACTCTGAGACACCAGGTTTTTCATTTCCTTGAGCAGTCCTTCCTCTTTCAAGCTTTCCAAAGGCACCAACCCAGGGAGTTGAGTGCTGCCTGTTCCTGCTGCAATGAGAAAGATAGATCAGGCCCAGAGAGATTTCCTGTGTGTTTGCTCAGAACTGGCTCTCCTGCTGCATGCTGCTTTCCAGCTCAAGGACTAATGCTGAGAAAGGCACTTTGAGCACAAAGTTAGCTACATAGGCTCATGCCAAGCTTGTGACTTGTATGGGAGATTAATTCCTACCTCCCAAATCTTTTAAGGAGGAAAAGAAATGTTCTGTCAATGTCCAATAAATGATGCCAGAGATGAGCTTTCTACTGGAAGGAAACAGGAATAAAATACAGCAATCCAGGATTTCAGCATCAAGCATTTAACTCCTCAGCAGCCATCAGAGACTTCGCTTGTTCATACCCTGAGTAGCTCAGCACGTCCTGGTCACAATTGGATGATATCACAGACTCCTTGGCAGGGCAAAGCTGCTCCTTCTGACCTCCAGAGATGGAAACACCTCCACCATCAGCTGAGCAAACAAGCTGCATCTAGCTGATGAGCGTCTTCAGCTGGATGCTGAGATTTGGCACAGCCAGCCCTGGGCTCACATGGAGATGTGTGTTATCATATAGATGGGCCTCTTGCAATGCCCATGGGTGTGTGGAGCAGCTGGGTGCTCATGCAGGATCTGGGGGTCTGTTTGCTGCTTGCTCTGGCTCAAGTTGTATGTAAAAGGTTGCTGGATGTTTTGAGCGCCTGTACCTACATGCCGCAGCCTTTGCAAGGCAGTGGGTTCACCCTCCTTGCTCTTCAGGAGCAAGACATCTTTGCTCTGTCAGCCCTCCTTAGGTAACGTAAGGCTGCTAGTAGCAGCAGCCTTACATGCGAGGGCAGGCACTGCTGCTTGGCAAGGGGGTGAACAAGCCTCAGGTGAGCAGCCTCTTGGGCTACTTCTCTGCTTTTTCCCCCATGAAGAAGTAGGGATCAAAGCCTCCTTGCTGCCCTTCCAGCACTGCAGGGTGTGCAGGGTCCAGCTAGTGAATGCTCCTGTGCCGTGCCTCAGTCTCTCTGAGGGCATCTCTGAGCCATCAGCTTCTGGACCATGCTGTTTCTTAGACACTTGCTCTTTCTGGAGAGGTTTAATGATAAAACCCCAAGGGATTCAGAGGATCTCAGACTTCAAAAGCTTTGAAAATTGATCTCCAGGCAAGCATGAACTGGGAGCAATAGGGCATGGCTACACAAGGTATAAACTGCTCCATGCCCAGACTGTGAGTACATTCTGTGCGCATCTTGCTCAGAACCCATGTGTGCTGACTCCAGTTTTGCTCAGTTCCTCTCTATTGCTCTCCTTCTTTTGACACAGCACCTTCGGAGCAGGGATGAGGGAGCATCTGCAATTCCTCTGCACCCTCTGCACCTAAGCCTTTGCTGTTTTCAGTGAAAGAGGGGGAAAGGCATAGGGAGTGTGGGATGAAACATAAACCCCAGCTATTTCAAAGCAAGACATAGCTGAAGGCACTTACCAGGTGCCTGTCACCAAGTCCCTTGGTCTTTCATAGGAAATGGGAAAGCAGAGCCCATAAGATTCCCCTTGGCAATCTCACCTCCCAGCAGCTCGGTTCCCCCCAAAGCCACTTCAGATGCTTGTCTAACTTATTATTAAGAACCTGAAGTGATGGAGCCTCTGCTTCCCAGCAGGGGAAACCTACCTCAGGGTTTCATTCTCCTTCCCATTAGGCAGCTTTTCTTAACATCTAACCTAAATCTTTTTTCCTACAACTTAAGCCCATTATTTCTCATGTTGTCCCCCACGGACAAGGAGAACTCGTATTGCCTTCCTCTTTGCAGTTCTCTCCCATACAGTTGAAGGCTATATTTATCTTTCCAACATTTCTGGAAAACAGAGCATTGCCATTATATCTAGCAAACAGATGGGAGCACAGGATCTGGGTTTCTTGCTTAATTTTACATATCCAGAAGTTAGAAGTGAAAAGTAGTAGTGTGATGTTCACTGTTGTATCTACCAGTCTGAAAGAGCTTCCCTGTGCCACCCATCAATCCCACTGCTTTAATGCTGTGATCTTTAGCTTCCCTATCACGAAAATAGGATAGGGTGGGGGAATACAGGGTGCTTCTTTCCAAAGCATGTTTCTGTAGCCCCAAAGCACCTATCACTGCTAATGAAGGTGGAGAAAGGGGTCTACTGAAGGGTTGCCAGCACAGCAGTGTTGTAGCAGCAAGTGCCGCACTGCACAGCTACTGGGAGAGTCATCCTTGGGTGAAATATCAATTTTGAGGCATGTCTTAGGGAAAAAAATGCTATTTTCAAGTTTACTTACAGTGCTGGCTTTCATGTGCAAAGCAACTGTCTCACTTCATCAGAGCAAACAGCATATATTGCTTGCTCCTTCCCTTTGATTTCTTTCTGCTACTAAGTTTGTGTTCTGCTTGAATTTTGGCAGGAGCAGAAGACTGTAACAAGTAGGAGGTGAAGCTCGGGTAGTCTGGAGAAAGGGAGATATAATGATCTTTTCCAGCTAAAAAATAAATGGGTTTGATAAGAACACATGTTGTAAACTCAAGCTGTTAATTGGGAAGAAAGGAGGCTATAAACATTTCAGTGTTTAATATTCGTGTCAATCTGGCACTTGGAGTAAAAAACAAGCTTGGGTTCTATTTCATTTGGAATGATGTTTCATTTCAAAGCTTCTTTCAGCTGCACTTTGTATGAACTGCAAATCACTCCAGAAATGCTAGAATTGCGAGAGCAGTTTTCAGTTAATTTCTGAAGTATTCCGTTTATTTTTCCCATGTCTTCATACCTTGAACACCAGTTATTTCCCCCCTCTCCCTCTAGAATCACCAGCCTACCGTCCAACTGCTTCTTTACTCAGCCCAATGTGGGTTCAAAGGGAATTTCAACCCCTGGCAAAGGAGGGGAGCAGGAGAGCTGGACTCAGGTCTGAGGTTGCAGAAAGCTGCCACATTTTGTCTTATAAAACCTTATCACCCCCCTCTGAAAAATTCCACTTTTTGCAGTTATTCTTTGCTGAGTTTGAATAAATAAAACCAAGCCCAAATTAAAACAGGGGAGAGGAAGTGAGAATTCTTTGAGATGCTTTATTCTGAGTAAGGGGTTCTTAAAATAGAAGGGAAGTTAAAAAAGGGAAAAAAAGCCCACCAGAAACCACCAAGGTTTTGCTGTACCAATGGCAGACAGAATATTCCTACTCTTAAACTTCTCTTCTTGAAGAAGACTTTTCTCAAACCTTGCAGTTTAGCCCCAAACCCCAGTAAACCAGATAAAACCACAGCTGAGCCAGCTCTGCTTGTGAACCAGAGGAACTTTCCCAATGGAAACTGTGCAGGACAGCAGCTCCAGAGCCCACATAGCTCCCAAGGATTTCTCTATGGGCATGCAATTATCTCCCAATCCACTAGCTTCTGCTATGCAATATTAATATGGTCTTGTCCAAGAGTAGTGCCATGTCCCTTCACCAGAGCCTTGCTGGGGCTGTCCATCCCATGTTGTCTCTTCCAGGCTGCCCCAGTCACATGTTTGTTGGTGCTGTAGGATGTTAACACTTGCCTCCATCTGCTAATGTGGCCCTCTGCCTCCCTCCAAGTCTCCCATCATTTCACACAAGGCTTTGCAATGCTTCAAGTCCCAAACAAATCTGGTTTAGCAGGGCAGCTTGCAAACCCAATTAATGGGCTTTTGTTATCCAGGGACCTGCTTCCCTGGGAAGTTTGCCAAGGAACTGGGATCAGGGTAGTGCATTTCAATGACTGAGGGACAGCTCAGCATCCCACCAAGCAGAAGGATTTGTGTTGTTCACGTCTCTTGACTGTGTGAGCCAGAACGTGGTAACAAGAGCTTATGGCTCTTTTTAGCTCACTTCCCAGATCCAGTCCAGCTAATGCGAAGCCCACTGCCAGGGCAGGACATTGGTTTTGATATGACTTCTGTGCAGTTACTGAAGTAACTGGGATGTAAAGCAAAGCAGTATCTTTCTCTTCCAGAGCCAGGCACAGACTTCTTGGATGATGCCTCATTTCTCTGGGAACATGAAATCTCTGCAGCACCTTCTAGCAAGTGCAGTCCTTGGCCTGGGTCCATGCAGACTGGCCCAGCTGGTTGGATCTGTATGAAGTAACACAAGAAGAAAAACAGGCTCTTGAGCTTCAGAGCCTACATCATCTCCTCTAATACCTATATTCTAATTGCAGGGTTGGGAAATACCTCTCCTCTGCCGCAGAATCCCTCCAGATGATTATGAGGCAAGAGAAACATGCTCCAATATTAGGTGGTAATGACAAATACCCTCAGTTTTTCCCCATCCTGGTATTAAAGGTTTGTCCTCCTTCGGTTCCATGTCTGGCAGCTGGAGGGATGCTCCCGAAGACTCATAAAGGGCAGAGTTCTGGATCTGAAGAGCCACCACACTCCCTGTTTCCAGGTGATGCTGCAAAAGACAACAGGCTGTGGGAACCAATTTGTTGCTCACAGAGAGAAAGCAGCTTGTGTGTGGTGGGGAGAAATAAAGCATCATCCAGAAAAGATAATTTCTGGTGATGTCCTCTGCAGTTACCATCAGTGTTCATTCACAGCAAGTATCATTTGCAAAAGACCAAGATAAATATTCTGTGTTTCCAGCTCATTCTGTATTGAAGCAGAGGAGAATAAATTGCTCCCTTTTAGCACACACCATGGGTGCCTAAGCAGAAATGAAAGCAGATTGCATGCTAATGTCTCTAAAGAGGGGTTTCATTCACCTTTACCAGCAAATTCGGCAGTCTACACTCTTAACCCAGACAGAAACATGGTGCTACAGAGTTAAGAAGACATTCTGAACTGAAGAACCTGAACAAGAACCAGATATGCCTACAACCAATGGTCAGATCTTGCAGCCATCAGTCAAATATCACCACCTAGAAGCAGCACAGGAGATGTCTCATGGGAGACCAGTTTCTCCTATGCACGCTGGACATGAAGCACACACACTGTACTATCATCAACCCAATGTACCATAGCAATCCGAGAGATCCTACTACAACTACTGTTATGAGGAACAGAAGGATGCTTTCAGGAGTATTTCAGTGTCTGCAATTCAGAGGCCATGTGGGCCAGAAAAAAAACGATGATGATGATGAGCTGTGTTTGGAAAAAGCTTTCAGATGAAAATCTAAGCCTGTCATGCAGCAGCTGGGTCTTCTGGAAGCTGGTAGAAGAGGCCTGGCTTTCAACATTTAGGTATTTCTTAACCTAGAGGTGAGAAAAGTTTCGGGGAATAGGAAAAGATGACATCCAAAGGCTGTCTGAGATCCCAAATTAGATTCTTCTCTTAAAACACAGACTATGAAATGACTCTTGACAAGACTGTGAGGTATTCAGTGTTGTGGGTGCTCTGCTCCTCATGCAGTAAGTCCTGAACCACTGTCCTCTTCTTATGGGCAATGACTGAGTAGGTGGCATCTCCTATGGTAGAGATACCCAGAGTGACATCCCTCTTTGGGATGGCTGGTCCAAGCTTGGGATGGTGTCAAGTATGGAGTTCAGTGCTTCTCCTTCTCCCTGCATGGCCACACCACATAGCTGTGGTGTTTGGTGATGCATGTTACTCCCATCCAGTGGCAGCTGTGGAGAAAGGAAACACATGACACTAACATAATCCTTGCTCCTCCCATGCCAACATCCCATTCTGCCTGGCTTGGGTGTATCCATAGTTTTTGGGTCACGATCTCCTTTCCCTTTGGCATGAAGAGCTTTAGCAGTCTTCCCTTCTAACTCGTCTACCTCACCGCCCCCTTTCCCTCCAGAGCAAACAACAAACCATTAAGGCTGGTCTTAGTGCTTTGACACTACCACAACGTTCTGCTCCAGCACATCAAGGACAGACTGCAACCGTGTCCCTGAGACGCGTCATCCAGAGCATCTCAAACACAGCAAGACTTAACTCCTCCTAGGATATACGTTACCGCACGCACTCTGCCTTTCACCTCCTCAGTGGGCGTCAGGACCTCACTTATGGACCTCAAGCTGCAGAATAGCTGAACCTTCAGAAGGAAGTGGAGAAGTTGGCTGCCTACTGGCTCTAGCATTTGCTGAGGGGGTGTTTGGCTGTTCCTGCCAGAAGCAAAAGCTGCTCTGCATGGACCTGTTAAAAAAGAGTAAGTCTGGCTGTAAATAGGCATTTCACCATGATCGCGCTGCTTACAAATGTAATTGAGGAGAGGTGACTTCTCACCAACACACATGCAGAAAGAACTATCCTAATGTAAATTCAAAAGGGGAAAAGCCTACTCGTAGTTATTCGCCCCAAATGAACACAGCAAGGTAGTGAAGCTGTAACAATGTGTACTATATCAAGAGCAATCCAAACCAGTGTTACTTCAATGAGAAGGTCCTACCAATAAAGCTCAGAGTAGAGCCTGCCAGCCATCTCTGCGGCAGTGGTTTATATCCTCCACTGTTGCAATTACTTCAACAAGGCTGCCAAAGACCTGTTGTGACATCTCTTGAAAGGTTCCCAGGTTCCCACTGCCTGTGCTTGTGGTCACTACAGTATCAGAGAGCAGGAGAGCAGTAAGGACTCTCTTGGATCATCAGCCATGATCAATGTTTGTGGCCAATTGAAACAAGGCTGAAAATGTCATCATTTTTCTGCAGCTCATTAGCTTCAGAGGATGCGAAGTTGTCTTCCTCTTCCTCCTGGCAGACTGCAGACATCCTCCAGTTTGTTGCATGGCAGAGGTCCCAAAGAGTGTGGAAGACTCTCAAATGTGCCCAGATCCCTGAGGCATCCTTCTCTGCTGGGGATCAAGTAATCCAGATTTGGCTGTGGACAATGAGATGGAGGAGGTGGGAAGGCAGTCAAAAAGTTATGATTGCTGAGAGTAGAGTCGTGTCTCCAGAACTTGATGGCCCATCCATCACCTCACCTGGAAACATGACATTGGAGGCAAGTCAGGTGGGTCCCAGCCTAAAGAGGTGGAAGTGGATGAATTCATCCAACAAAATGGATTGTTCATGGGATAAGGTATAAAAGTTTTCTTAAGTGTGGTGTGTTTGTCACCTTCCCTTCCCTTTAGCAACCATGATAACCTTTGCTCTCCCCAGCCAACCTTTGAGCAGGTTTGCCAGGAACTTACCCTAAACCAAAATTCATGTCAGAAAGGATGGAGGTGGTAGCTAAAGTATTTCTTTCCCCATGGTGCTCAGAGGCCATGTGCTCCCTGCCTAACATTATGCTTCCAACAGGAGCACCTCTGAGGCCCAATTTGTCCTCTCCAATCTCAGATTCGGTATCTGTAGGCTCTGGGCCAACTCTGGTCTTCATGGTTCTCCAAAGTATCTGATGCTGCTCATTGCTTCTGTTATTGACGCCAGCTGGTCATGTACAGCTAACCAAAGGAGACATTTACCCATGAAACTCTGTAACGGCCCCACTCAGATACTTCCTGCACTCCAGCAGTGAAAGAAATGTTCCTATTTTTAGCTTTGAGGTGTTGGCAAGCAATGCAGTGCATGGATCTGCATTCCAAACAGGTAAGAGCACAGACTCTAAGCCTGGGCCTTCATTTCATTCTGCCTATACCAAGGCTTGCAAACCTTGGTGTTTAATCCAGTGCCGTAGCTGCCTGTCAGCCACTCTCCCAAATGCAAATACGATGGAACAGCTGATAAGGTTTTTTCATGAGAAAATGCATGAGGGATTGAGAAAGATTAATGTTGGCTGTGTTCAATAATGTCTGTGTTTAAAGTCTGGAACGCTTATTCTATCAATTTTCTCCTTTCTCCCCTTCTGAATTTTATTTTCAAACAGGAAAAAAGTCTCTTTCAAGGTCACAGAGAGGTTATGTTTTAAGATGTTTGCAGTGCATAGCTTCAGGCTAGGTTAAAATTCACTTAATGATCATAGCCCTTCTTGACTGAGATTCATTTCTTTTGCTATCTTTGTCTTCTACTTTCCTGAATCCTGTTAGAGCTATGATGCTGCTAACATGGCACGACACCAAGGACAGAAGAAACTTTTCTCCTCCCTCTTTTTGTTAAAAAACCCTTCAATAATGGTTTGTTGTCCCTTTTCGTCTTCCTCCCTTTGCTTTCTCATGGCTTCTAGCTAACAGAAATGAGCTGCTCCTCTGTGCGGTCAGGATAGGGCAAAAATGCAGCAATCCCCTTTATTCTAGAGGAAACTGGGTATGTTCCTTGTGTATTACAGAGCCCATTTCTTTCTTCCAGTATATTGGCTCACCATGTGCCACCTGTGTCATCTTTCAAGTTATAATCCCAGAATGGGGCAAAAGCACCACAACCCCTTTTGTGGGATGCAAAGCCAAAGATTCCTGACTGTATTCAGGAATTAAAACCCTATGGTGTTGTGCTGTGGGAAAGTTGACTGTACATCTGGAACAAGCACATTAGCTTTCCTCCATGGTACCTGAAGCTCCAACCCAACCTGACCTCCCATCACAAACTGCACAGCCACAGTCTGCCTATCTGGTGAAATGCCTTTGGAGAGGAGAAAGATGCTGTGCACTGATTAATAAGTGATGACCATATCTGGGGACCAGCAGGGAGGCACAGCTACAGATTCAATGAAGAGGTGCAATTTGCATCCCCAGAGCCAAGTAGAACTAAATTAATTACTACTGAAAGGCCAGAGCCCCTCATGGGACAACCAAGGATTCACTTTGGCTTCTATCTAGATTTCAGGCCTTTATGTAAGAGACCTTGTCTCCAATCTCATGTTTATAACAGGGGCAGATGATGCTTTATGTGCAAGGACAGGCTACAGCACAGATAAATTGCTCTTATATTAGCTAAAGCCTTGAAGCAAAATCACTCAGTAATAGGCTGTCATGGCCATTCATTGCATGGGATGGCTGCCAGGGTCCTGATCAAGGTCCCTTAAGTGCTGTCACCTCTGGGTCTGCATTAGATGCAGCTGAGCTCCTACCCAGCATGGAACAACCCCAGCCAGAAATTACTTGTAAGTACCACTGAGACCTCCCCAGGCAGGCTCCTGCTGCTCCATTGTCCCTCTCTGCCTATGCTGAAGTTAATCCCCTGTTGGGATTACTCTCGTCTCAGACTTCAGGTCCCTTCCAAACTGTGTTAAACATCGGGAGCATCAGTGTAACATGGGTTTTAGTAGGTGTCCCAGCTTTCATCCTGCTAGCTTTGCTGGGACACAGTTACAACACTGCAGGAATTTATATGCTTAAGGGCTCTCCTAATGTAAGATTCTGCTTCCTTCCCACCACCTTGCCTTTGGCCAGTTTGTGTGCAGAAGAACTGCTGGTCAGTAATCATCCATTCACAGGCAAACTCAACCCCTACCAGGAAAACAGTGATTTTGACCACTGGTTCTGTGGTTGCCATTGCAAAGGATTCACTGCTACTGCCAGGCCAGAGTATTCTGGGTGTTGCCAGAGGAACAGGGGAACAGGCAACCTAAGGAATGCCAAGGGAAATCTATTTCTTCTGTGATTTCTTGTTCATGTGACCAGAATTTCTCCATGTACAAGTTCATTAATATTCTTTTATCCCTATTTGAAATGCTTTGCCTTGGTCTGCCTTTGTCTTTATCCTTGCTCAATTACAAGTGGTGTCCTATACTTGTCCCTAGGCCAGTGATTACCCCTGTTTCTTCCTTCTCTCTTCTCTAACCAGTGTTCTCATCACATAGCAGAAATAGCATAAACATGAGCACAGTCATAAAATGCAAAGAAGAGGATAATGTGTCTTCAGAATTCAGTGATAGTCATCAAGACTATATTGGTAATATTATGGTGTTCTCTATCTCAATTGTTATGTAGCTGCCATTACCTCTGGTGTTGAATATTATCCCACTCCTATAGTACAAAAGGGAATTTATACCTACACTGTGCTACCACATCGATTTACAGTGTACACGTAGCCTGCCCTTCAGTTACTTGCACTCTGCATCCTCAGTGAGTGAATAAAATCCACAGGAGAATCAAGCTACCTGATTCCCCTGCATGACGCATCTCTTCTGTGCTCCCAAATAAAAACAGAAAGTACCTTTGTTAATTCTGCCTTTTCTGGAACTCAGAACAATGTCTCTATATTTAACACTTTCTCTCCCACAAGCAAAAAAACCCTGTTAACAGTCTCCTAATATTTTGACATGCTTATACTTCTGTTACACTCCTTATGCCCTGCTGAGACTAGAAGCAAAACCGTAACCAGTTCATGCTAGGTCAGTGACACCAGTATCACCACCAAGGGAGCATGAAGACAGTGATGAAGAGCAGAGAAACCTCAATACGTTTTGAGATGGGCTGTTACACAATATATGTAGGAGCTGGCACACCTAATTTTCCAGGGTGAAGGACAGGGCTGTATCTGCACTGCAAAATGGCTGTATTATAACCTGTTAACTGAAGGACAGCATTCAAGTTACATGAAGACAATGATATTAGCTAGTTAAAGCCAGTATCAGCAACAGAGATTGCATGAGGATATAGAAGGAGGTAAACATGCCAATACATCCCACTGAAACTGTTATTTACAAAGCCCTTGGGCGGATGGACACGGGTGTATATTAAACAAAGCAGTGCAAGGTGGTCAACGCAGATCACCACCTGGGAGCTGGCTAACCTCAATCCAAGTCCTCAGTACAAGACTAACCTCAATACAAGTCCTCAACACTGTCCTGGATACAAGTAAGAATCGTGCCTCAGGTACTGAGGGTCATCTGCATCATACCCTCCTCTCCTGGACAATGTGCGCTTTGGTGCAAAAATGGCTTAAAAGTGCTAAGGCCACAGCAGAAGTAGATGATATTCCCCAGGTTTCCCAGCTTTGAGAACAGTGAACTTAACCAGGACTGAGACACCCACACAAAAGTGCTCCCTGAACCTTCTTCATGGGCCGTGGTCACCACGGCTGCGCAAGAAGGAAAATGCATCTATATGGAGAAGGGAGAAACAAACCCATTTGTGCAGAAGTAAATTGGGAATCAATTGCATGGTACAGGGGGGGAAATTGCAGGAGAAGCCAGTAAGGAAGAGTTCTCTTAATCATCCCGTATTAGCTCAGTGAATTGGAAAATCGTGGCGACACTGCCAGGGAATATACTGCCCGAACCTCGTATCAGCCACCGAGCTACATAATATTTAGCTGCTTGGACAGGAAAATGCATTGCTTCCCATAAAGCATGCCTCCCAGAGAATTACAAGCTCTTATTTGTCATGCCAGGGTGGGTGTGTGCAGGGAGAGGGTTGGAAATAAATGCTACAAACGCTCTCTGTTGCAAGTAGGGAGTTAGTTTATCTCTTCAGCCCAGAACATAAAACCCGCAGCTGCGAGAGGAAACAAGGTTTATTTGCAGTGCATCTTCAGTGATGAAAACCTCTTGGAAGGGGTGAGGAAGGTGTTTCTTCTTCATCACAAGTCTGACCCTTGCCTTGTGTGGATATGGGAGGAATAAAATGTGTGAGATCCTTGAAGAGAGAGGAAAAATGGTGTTTTCCTATGAGACGTCTTGCCAGGGCCACGCTGACAAATCTGCAGTGCTTCTCATTGCAGTGCTATGGAGCCTTTAACAAATGCCCCAGGAAAATGAATTCCTCCTTGGCTCCAAAGCCACAAGGGTACCTGTGGTTGAGAAGACAACAGCAGTTCAGGAGAGGGGCCTTAAGGGTGCTTGGACCAAGCTCTAACACCCACTTGCCCCTATCATATATGCCGGTGTATCCAGCTCAGGTTACTTTTGCATTGGAAGCCACAGTGATTTCTTTGGTTGAACATCACCATGGCAGCTCATAACCAGGGGCTTTTGCAATGGTTAAACCATCAGGCTGGGATTCAGGGGACAGTTTGCTCTATCACAGATGGTTCACAGAACCAAAAGAAATCTCTTCACTGTTTCATACCTTCCCCACTGATAAAATAACAGAGAAATCAGCCCTCAGGGAGGAGGGAGGTTTATGGTCCTCTGATTAAAAACTCACATTCACATTAATCCTGTTTTAATGACTACAGAAAGGTTCAGAGTTTCCCCTTCTGCTTGGGGAAGCTCTACTTCAAGTTGAGGAGCTCAGAAATCAAGCACTTCCTTGGAGCTGCTGGCTTAAAATTGCTTCAGAAGCACTGTCACTAATGGAGCCAAGAATGGATTCTGGATGGATGTAACACCTCATTGCAGGTAACCACCAGATGAACCCAACTATGACACTTGGTCTTTGTGCAGAATGAATAGTCCTGGTGTACAAGAAAAAGGAAGCTTTTGGAATTGTTCTTGACTGTGGGAGTTCTTGCTTGGGCTTTCTGCCTGGGCACCTTCAAGAGCATTCACAGTTCCTCCTTGCACCATATGTGTATGTGATTGCAGAGAGAACTGCTGCCCAAGTAATGGAAGTGTGAGAGGTCTCAGCCACTAAAAGGCTCCCAAGCCAAGAGCAGGATCTGTTCACCTGCCTTTAAAGAACAGCTTCAGCAATGCTATTCCTGAATGGAAAGAACTGATGCTCTCAGCTTCTACAGCACAGATGCGCCTGCATGAATGTGAGACTCAGATCCCAGAGCCCCTGCTTTGCTCCCCACATAGCTTTGGCCATCTCCCATGAACAGGCTCTGAAATGTTGGGCTCTCCCAGTCCCTGAGGCCAGAGCATGGATGTTGGAGGAGAAAAGAGCCCTGGGCACAACCTGCTGCCCTGGCGAGGCTTGGGGGAGCAGGGTTGCTTGGGAAGTGATCCATGAGTCTTTGCTGCAGCCCACACCCCTCTCTGATGCACCTGGCTCAGTTTCTAGCCCTGGAGGTGTGCACCAGTAGCAAAGTAAAGAGGTTTGCAGGGCCCTTTTCTTTACTGCATCCCTTGAAGGATGTATTGGGAAGATCTGCTGGGCTGTCTGAGCCCAAATCTGTCGGGATCTGGCTGGGAAAGTCTTCATGGCTCCTTAAACAACATTCCACTGCAGCACCAGAGGTGGCGGCTGCCTCCCAGCACTTCACACTGCTTGATTTTTCCTTAGGCTTTCCCTGGGGCTGTGTCTTGCCCAGTAAATAGAGACAGCAGCAGCCCTACAGACACAGGGACAGCAGAGCAGATTGCACAGGGGTTTCCAGATGGGTCTCACCTTCTGCTAGCAGAGGCAGCCCTCACCCCTGTGGCACTTGTGACCACATCTCAACCCAAAGCTGCTTCAGAGAGTTTTGCTACAGCTGAATCAGGCCAGAGGAGCTTCAAGGAGGTTTTTCCAGGAAGGCAACAGAGCTGCCTGCCTCCCCAGGTTTCTCTCTGCTCCATTTCCTCAGGCTCTCTGAAGTCAAACAAAACCCATCGCCTTCTTCAGAAATCAAACACCCAAAGACAAAACCAAACAACCTAAACTCCTCCTGTCCCAGGCTGTCACTGTGAGTGGTTCCTACCACCAAGGAAAGCATTAGGCACTAAGAACACCCCAGGGTCTACATGTATGTTTAGGTATTTTATGGCATATGTGCCCATGATGGTTGTGTCAGGAGGTTCAGGTGGTTACCAGTTGATGGAGAGGCTTTGGGGATATCTGTACTCATAGAGAGCCCTTCTCTACATACATGTGATACAAAAGTGCTGAGGTTTTTAATTGTAGGTAAGTAAAAGAGTTGCAATTCATCACTTTAATCCCTTTTGCATTTAACAAGTTGCTCTACTGAAATATTGATGGCTTCTTATGATAACAAAATCACCTGATTTATACTAAATACCCACTTAATATACATATGTCAAAAAAAATTTATTGTCATATCTAATTCGAACTCTTTGTAATATTTGAAGCCTAGTATAACACAGTATAAAAACCTCTCATAATATAGATTCATATTTTATGGTAATAAAGGAGTGAAATGCAATCAAGCCCACATCAGTGTTACCTTCACGTTGCTCTGGTTTTTATTCTGATTCATTTTACATGCACTATGGAGCAAACCAGCTTGAATTAGCTTGAAAAGCAGGTTTGCCTGGGCTGGGGTCCAGCAGGACAGGGCCCCATCACAAAGCAGCAGCATTTCCAAGCGAAGCCATGAAGCGAAGCTGAGAAACAAACCTATCCCAGCTGGAAGATCTCTACTCAAGCACCATTTCCAAGGCCTGTCTAGACAGGGAGAGTACAGAGCTAATTGCTGCCTGGCTCAGCAGAGCTCTGCTGGCTCTAACGGAGAGAAGCAGCAAAATGTGCTCTCCAGGGTGGTGGGTCCACATCCCATGTGCGACTGGTCTGACAAATCCATCTGGCTGCTTTTCCCTGGGGAGATGAAGGGAACTCAGCTGTGCCTTCATGTCCTACAGCCTCAGCTCAGCGCAGAAAAGAAGGATTGGGGTTTAAAGTGTCTGTTAAGAGCATCTCTCTGAACAAGAAAACTTGCTCATCCAGCGGGGGATAGCAGGCTGCACAGAGCCATAAATAATGCATAGATCCCTCACACGGCGTTTGCTTCAGCCTCGCATTCCTCTGAGAGTCAGCAAATATTGTTTTTCTCTTCTCTTTTGTGTTTCTGCTGAATGGTGGGTGGCTCTGGGAGAAGGGAAAGGCACTCACAAGTGCTGTGCTGATCTGCTTTTCCATCTTCTTCCTCCTCTCCACTCCTCTTTGCTGCCTTCCCAAAGAGCCTGCGAGTGGTGTCAGACCAGCAGCGCTGCCAAGGGTTGAAGCTGCAGCTGGGTTTGGGAAACAGATTGGCTTACTCTGTTAAGCTAAACGCATATTTGAGAGCACAAAGCAAACAGGACAAACTGCAGCTCAGCCGTCGCAGTGCCTGGGACTGCTGCCTCCCAGCAAAACAAAGCAGAAGGATTTGGCTGCTGCAGAATGGCAGGAGACAAAACCTGTGAGGGTGCTGAGGCGCTGGCACAGGGTGCCCAGAGAAGCTGTGGCTGCCCCATCCCTGGCAGTGTTCAAGGCCAGGTTGGACACGGGCTTGGAGCAAGCTGCTCTATGGAAGGGGTCCCTGCCCATGGCAGGGGTTGAAACTGGATGAGTTTTAAGGTCCCTTCAACCCAAACCAGTCTGGGATTCTATGATTCTAATGCAAATGCTTCCTTGAAAAACAGGTTTAAAACAACCATGGACTGCTAAAAGGGAGGATCTGAAGCTCACAGCTGCTGAGCAGGTGCTTGAAATCCTGGTGCTGCTGATTCCCAAACTGCTAACAAGCTGTTCAAAACCCAAAACTGCTAGTTATATGTCTAAGAAACAGAGTGCCCAGGATGCTTTCATGCTATTAAAATAGTCCAGACTAAATTGCTGATAGACTATATAAAAAAATCTGGGATTACTTAATGAGACACACTAGAGTCTGAGTGCAAAACTGGGTTTTAGGTATCCCAAATCTGCTAAAAAGATGCTAAGGACCCTGGTGCATCTCCAAGTCCATTTTTTGGGAAGCAATTTGAGAATCTGAACCTCCATTTCCATGGTTCTCTTGCTCTGTCCTCATCTCTCTTTGAGACAGTGATTTCACCCCTTCAGGTGGGATTTGTGACCCATGGGTTGTCCCAGCTGAATGCAGCATTTCTCCTGTGTTACAACCACTGTTTGAATCACATGGCTCAGTAAATGGAGAGCAACTCTATTAAAAGCCACCATACAGAGCAGTGTCACACTGACATGTATTTCTCTTTCTACAGAGCATCCTGAGATGACTTCAGTTCTCCAGAGTCTGACCTACTTTAAAGCCAGGCTGCTTTTGTCCAATGACTAAGGCCTCCTTAGAATTTAATCTGGCGAGAGGGGTCAAGGACAGCAGAAAGAGCTTTTTCAAATACATGGCAGACAAAACTAACACCAGAGGCAACGTATGCCCACTGATGAATGGGATGGGTGCCCTGGTGACAGAAGACACAGAGATGGCAGAGTTACTGAATGCCTTCTTTGTCTCTGTCTACTCTGCTGCAGGCAGTCCTGAAGAGCCCTGTACCCCTGAGACCTCAGATGAAGTCAGGTCAACGGAGCGGTTTGCCTTAGTCGATGAGGAGTGGGTTAGAGACCAGTTGAGCAATCTGGACATCCATAAATCCATGGGTCCAGATGGGATGCACCCGCGGGTGCTGAGGGAACTGGCGGAAGTCATTGCTAAACCACTCTCCATCATCTTTACCATGTCTTGGGAAATGGGAGAGGTGCCTGAGGACTGGAGGAAAGCAAATGTCACTCCGGACTTCAAAAAGGGCAAGAAGGAGGACCTGGGTAACTATAGACCGGTCAGCCTCACCTCCATCCCTGGGAAAGTGATGGAACACCTTATCCTTGGTACCATCTTAAGGCATATCAAGGATAAGAGGGTTATGAGGGGCAGTCAACATGGCTTCACCAAGGGGAAATAATGCTTGACCAATCTCATAACCTTTTATGAAATACGGTGGATGGATGATGGCAGAGCAGTGGATGTGGTCTACCTTGACTTCAGCAAAGCATTTGACACAGTCTCCCACAGCATCCTCACAGCTAAATTGAGGAAGTGTGGTCTGGATGATCAGGTAGTGAGGTGGACTGCGAACTGGCTGAAGGAGAGAAGCCAGAGAGTTGTAGTCTATGGGGCAGAGTCTAGTTGGAGGCCTGTATCTAGTGGAGTGCCTCAAGGGTAAGTACTGGGACCAGTATTATTAATATATTCATCAACGATTTAGATGAGGGAATTGAGTGTACTATCAGCAAGTTTGCTGATGACACTAAGCTGGGAGGAGTGGCTGACACGCCAGAAGGCTGTGCTGCCATCCAGCGAGACCTGGACAGGCTGGAGAGTTGGGCAGGGAGTAACTTGATGAAATATAACAAGGGAAAGTGTAGAGTCCTGCATCTGGGCAGGAACAACCCCAGGTTCCAGTATAGGTTGGGGAACGACCTGTTAGAGAGCAGTGTAGGGGAGAGGGACCTGGGGGTCCTAGTGGATGACAGGATGACCATGAGCCAACACTGTGCCCTTGTGGCCAAGAAGGCCAATGGCATCCCGGGGTGTATTAGAAGGGGGGTGGTTAGTAGGTCGAGAGAGGTCCTCCTTCCCCTCTACTCTGCCCTGGTGAGACCGCATCTGGAGTATTGTGTCCAGTTCTGGGCCCCTCAGTTCAAGAAGGACAGGGAGCTGCTGGAGAGAGTCCAGCGCAGGGCAACGAAGATGATTAAGGGAGTGGAACATCTCCCTTATGAGGAAAGACTGAGGGAGCTGGGTCTCTATAGTTTGGAGGAGACTGAGGGGTGACCTTATTGGTATATATAAATGTATAAAGGGGGAGTGTCACGAGGATGGAGCCGGGCTCTACTCAGTGGCAAACAATGATAGGACAAGGGGTAATGGGTACAAACTGGAACACAAGAGGTTCCACTTAAACTTGAGAAGAAACTTCTTCTCAGTGAGGGTGACGGAACACTGGAACAGGCTGCCCAGGGAGGTTGTGGAGTCTCCTTCCCTGGAGACATTCAAAACCCGCCTGGACGCATTCCTGTGTAACATTATCTAGGTGTTCCTGCTCCGGCAGGGGGATTGGACTAGATGATCTTTTGAGGTCCCTTCCAATCTCTAGCATACTGTGATACTGTGAGTATCAGCTGTATTTGAGGGCAAAGAGACAGAGGAAAAAGCTTCTGAAATCCCAGTCCAGCTTCCTGGTCACAGCCTCATGACCCCAGCAAGATTCAGAGCTGCTTGACATTGACATCCAATCTTCCCTCTGCTCCTTGGCTTTCCTGGCACATCCTTCCCAAGCACATGCCGCAGCCTTGACTTTCCCAGCAAGGAAGAAAGGAGAGCAGTCTCAATTAGTCATTGCATCATTTGCACAGCTGTCAAATGGGAGAAGTAATTAACTTGAACGTGTTTATCTACAGTAATTATGAATTTGCATTGCTTGCTCTGTCAACAAAGCAGATTGGGCTCCCAACACTCTCTGAAGTACTCACAGAGCCCTTGCATTCTCTCTTTTGCATGAGTCCTGAATCTTCATAAGAATCACATTCAGTCCTGGCTCTGTCTGTACCCTTTCTGTCTCTCAATACTCTCCTGAACATCTGGGACTCCTGGTATGTTTCTCAACAAGCAATCAATAGACCCTGCTTTACTTCCCTTCTCCATCTAGATGATGGTGACAGCAACCCAGAGAATAAACCTTGTGGTGGAACAGAAGACTGAGGAGCTTCAGTATGGCAGTGACTGAGACTATATTTGAATTTTAAGGGGATTTCAGCAGGTTCATGATTATCCCTGGGATTTTCCACTGCATTTGGCAGGAAGTGCTCAATCTGCATGGCTGCTAGGACTCTTCTGCAAGACTCCCATCCAGAGAGTCCCCCTCTGTCTCACACTGCAGGTGGTGCACGTCACATAATACATTCTTGATTTGTTTCCGAGCTTGATTCCTCGCCTTAGCTTGTGTTGGAGGCTGCTGGGATGTGGGCTGGCTCTGCACACCACTCACACTCCCTGGAAAATGCTCCAGTGAACGAACGTTCATTAAAACCCAGCAAATGCGAATTATAAGTGACTATGTAAAGGTGCTGGTGGATCGAAAACATATGCACACAGTCAAAGCAAATGATCTGGAACACACCAGCGAGAGATGGAAAACTCTCTCACATTCCAGTCTGACACATACCTCAGGGTTGATGTTGAACTGTTGGCTTGGGCAGACCCTTCATGCTTCTGTCCTGCTGCGTTTTCACCAGCATGAACCTTTCACTGCTGACCGAGAGGTGATTTCAGTGTCCAAGGGAGCTCTGGTAAAGCCACCCTCATCCATTCAAATAGCTTTATTCTACTTTGCATCAAGCAACCAGTATGGGTTTAGTTTTCAGTCTCTCTCCCTGCATTGGTTAAGCAGAGCATCCCTACTTTTCCTTCTCTTCCAAGATCTGATCGTACTTCCTATTTGCATCAGAGTAATACTTCTGGAGATGGGTTGCAGGGTGAATCTAGCAGAGGGTTTCAATAGTACCAATTCTGACTGTAGCACAGGGTGGTGTTAGTAGAGCCATTGCTGTCCTCACTTAGAGTGGAGCTTTTGAGCACAAAATTTAGGATTCAAAAGGGGACAAAATAGACTCGGAGCAAAATCAGGAGCTTGATCTGCCCATTCAGCACAGACCTGGGATGCCAGTCCCAGATCACATCCCCTAATACAACAGAAGGTAAGTCTTAATTAGTCCAAATCTAGCCCTCGGTTTGTCCTAAATGCATTCCCACATCGCTTGATTCCAGCCCTCCAGCTCACTCACTCACCCTCTTCAGGCACTACAGTGCATCTTTCAAGGGAGCTGATTTGCAGTTTAAGCCTGTAACACATCCCTGCAAGGCATGTTTGATGTGGCTCCAGGTTTGCCTGCGAATGTTTCCATACAGCTCTAATTAATAGCAACAACAATCACTTTTTAGTCATGGGAGGGAAACCCTGGTGGGCAGAGTGACTATTTCTCTCCCTGCTACCACAGCCTTCTCTCTCTAGGAAACCTGAGGGCAAACTTCCAAACGTCTTTCCTCTTCTGCAATATATTCCAGTGTGTGCAGCAGCCCTGCAGGGGAGCCATGCTTTGTAATGAAAAGCAGTGCATTTGCTCTCACTTATATATGGGATAATAGACCAGGTGCTCTGTTTCATGAGTAATCAGAGTTCCCAGGTGGACAAAAGCTAGACCAAGTAACTCATTTCTAGAGGGAGTGTATTATTGCACTTTCAAACAGGGTTTCCATTCAGCTCTCTGTTATATTTTGGAAAGCTATTGGTCAGAATCAATTTCTTGGATGGTTTCTCCTCTTTTTCTCCCTTCTTCTCAGACACCCCCTAAATCAGAGAGAACATTACATTATTTTTAAGCAGTAGAGAGGAGACACCATGTTTCTGATCCATCTTTTCTCAGTGTCTAATGCAACAGCATTCACAAATGCTATATCAATATAGGTGATAAAGTCCCACCACATCTAGTGACTTGATTTCAATAAGACTGGCCATTAGCAAAACTCCTAGGACCTTCTCACCACCACTTGAAGGTGAAAACATTGAGTAACACTCAACAATGCACTCAATTTGAAGTTAACATGTAAGTCTGAGACCTGGTCAGACTGGAGAGTGTCTGCAGCAAAGTCTTGCACTCACATTTTGGGTAGATGCTCATAGCAACATGAAAACCCTCAACCATGGAAGCTCCTTCAGCCTCTACATGGGATATTCAAACAGCACTGAATGCAGTTAAGCACACAAGCATCCTTATAAGACTAAACATTAATATCTCCACCCAGACATAGACAGGGTACAAGTGAATCAACTTTCAAGACCTAACAAGCTTGTGTAAAACTCTTCCTCTGATGGAATCCACAAAATTCACACCATGTGTCTCCAAGAACCAGGAGAAAGGGTTTTCCAGGATATGACCAAGTTTTTCCAGGTTCCCCAGGCACCCACCCTTCCTTGCTGAACCTGCATTGGATGTGGCCAACACCCACGACCCAGGTGTACACCCAATCCGTTCCTTCTGTAGCATCAAATTGGAGAGGTCCTTGAATGCAGCCTCCTGTTACTGGCAACAACATCATATAATCCCATCCACAAGAGATGATCCCCATTATTCCCAGTGAGCAGTTCCTTCCGGAGTTCATTCCTTCAAGCATTAAAAAAAAACCTTCCTAACTTCCATCATAAAGTTATCTGCGACCAACTTACACTATTGCTCTAAAGCCAGCATCATCATTTAGCTGAAATAGGTGTTTCACTCTCAGCACTTATCCCCTTGGCGTATTTCCTACAGAGTAACCACAGCCCTTCACACAGCCGTTGCCTGGGCTTAAACAAGCTGAATTATTTTAATCCTCCCTTCTACAATAGGCACTTTTCCCTTAATCTTCCTAGTAGTCTCTCTGTACCTTTTCCGCTTTGAGTTCAGCTGCTTTTGAACTCATGAGACTTAACTGTTCACTCTGCACTGCCATTCCCCACTGCTTTCTCCACTGGCATCAACACATCCTCGTCTCCGTAAGAAACAGCTTTGTAAAGATCCTTGGCAAGGTACTCTTCTGAGAGGTGTGGATGTACCAAGCTGATGTGTTCTTGAGAGAGGTGCGCTGCCTACTACGGGACTATGAGCGATGTCACCAAGAACAAGCAAGCCTCATGCACTGCACTCACTGTTATCCACTGCTGTTGTTTCACATGGGCAGCAGGGACACAGCCAGGAGCAGTCTGAGGACTAACATGATGAATTAAAAAGCCCTGGGAGAATGGTGAGGGACTCTGGAGCACAGGGAGTTTTCTCATCAGTTCTCCTGGTCCAAGGGAAGCTGTTTGAAAGGACCAGTCAAATCTGGTGAATCAACAGATGGGGTTCAGCTACTTAGACCATGGAACTGGCGTTGAGAAACTTATCTTTGAGGGCTGGGGGGGGCCTACCTGTCAGAGAAAGGGAAGAGCATCTTCACCAGCTTGCCAAGCTGTTGAAGAGGGCTTTAAACTGATGTTGCCAGAGGAGGGGAATCTCAATCTATCCCACTCCTACCAGTTTGATGCCAGTGCCAGCAGGAGATGCCCAGAGACTGGGAGGTATCATAGGTCAGCAGAAAAGCACCTGAAGAGCAGCACAAAGGAATTCCAGCCACTCCAGCCAGTCAGTTGGCTTCATGGGGCACCCAGCTTAAATGACTATGCCAATGCATGTAGCATGGGGAATGAACAAGGAGGAAAAAGCTTTGGCAGGATTGATGAGGAGAAAAGCTGCTGGTTGGCTTAGGGATAGACAATGGTTTCATGAATGCAGGTCTGGCAACACCAGCTGGCAATAACAGCTCCCTGCTACCAGCTCCAAAATGCTTTCGTAGACAACTCAACAAAGCAACAGAAACCTCCTCTCTGGAGCTGAGCCTGAGCTGCTCCACGTGGCTCATGCAGGGGAATTTGGTTTCTGAAGAAGAAACCTTTTACATTGCACTCTGAGGTCTTAAATATTATTGCTCCCTGTTGAGTGTGGGTTAAGGGAGGATAACCGTGGTACTTTACTCTTTGGCTCTTTTGCAGCTCTTGTAAAGGCATATAAAAACAATAATGAGCAACTCCACCACTTTAAGCAGTCAGGCAATGATGAATGAGACCCACTACAACACTTCTGCATTTGCCAAGCCTACTCTAGATTATGCTTGAACCTGTTTTAACCTTAGCAGTTAACCTCTGGCATGGTTTAATCCAGCTGGCACATAAACACCAGGCATGCTCACTCCCCTCTGCCCCAGCAGACAGGAGGAGTACTGGGAAAAGGGAAAGCCCCTGAGTTGAGATAAGAACAGTTTGATAACTGAACTACACTGAAATTTAATAATTATAATTATCGTAATAGTCATAATAATTTTAATGAAAAGGAGGTAATAAAAAGAAAAAGAGGAATAAACTTCTTGAAACCCAAGTGATGCTCTATACAACAGCTCACCACCCCCTGACCGACGCCAATCCCATCCTGAGCAGTGATTAACCCTTCCCAGCCAACCTCTATCCCAGCTTCTATCCTGAGCCTGACATCATCCGGTTTGGAATATCCCTTTGGCCAGTTCAGGTCACTGTCCTGGCTGTGCTCCCTCCTGGATTCTTGTGCCCCCCCTCACTGCAGAGCATGGGACACTCAAAAGTCCTTAGTTAGGGTGAGCTCTGCTCAGCAATAACTACAACATCCCTGTGTTATCAATGTTATCGGAATCCTAAATCCAAACCACAGCACTGTATCAGCTTCTAGGAAGCAAATTAACTCCATCCCAGTCCAAACCAGGGCAATCTCCTTTTCCACATAGTTGCCATTGCAAAGCATCCATGGTGGAGCTCAAAATAAGAAGACAAAGGAATGGTTTTCCCTGAGAGGAAAGCAGTATTTGCTTCACAGCTGGGGCTGGGTTTTTAAGTGTGCTTTACCTACTTCCTAAACCTCAGAATTCTAAAGGAACAGATAATTCTGTGTTACTAGCAAAGGTGGGAGGAAAGCTATGGAATTCAGCATGGAAGTGTCTTTTTATGACAGTCTGGCATGAAAAACAGAGGGAAAGAATAGAGCTAAGCATTATTACCAGCAGTGGAAGCTCATACAAGTGTCCCTCACTCCCTTGAATTCTAACCCTTTCTTGGAGTTAAGATCACACATGCAGCAGAGCAGGCAGTTGATGTCAGGGTTGGGAGAGTATCACCTCGCACCATTAGACATGCTTGTGCTTTCCCATGGCAATCTGTGCTGCACAAACTGACACAGTTTGCAGAGAACCCCCAAACGAACTGGCATCAATAGATGAGCGCTTGGGTTCCCAAAGGTGCATTCATGTGATGCTGCACTTGGGGATCCATTCTGGAACCCCTGGAAAATGTGGTAACTTGAAAAAAGCTTGGTGTTGATCCTACTGTGCTGTGTCTTGCTTTTACTGTGAGGAGCAGAGGAACACACGTTCCTCTTCATCCTTGGACTCAGCTGAAGACCTTTATATTGCTTCCACCACTAGAAAGTCTGCCCAGCTCACAGCCACCAATGAGCCCTTCACACCCAGTGCAAGTTTGTCTAAAGGACTAAAGGCACATCTGATAATTCCCTGGTGCCTGCAGGAAATGAGCTGAACTTGGGCTGCAACACATCACTTATGGATACAGGCTGAGAGCACTGGGCACATTCAGCCTGGAGAAGAGAAGGCTTCTTAAAGGGAGACCTCAGAGCAGCTCCAGAGCCTAAAGGGGCTGCAGGAAAGCTGGAGAGGGGCTTGGGACAAGGGCCTGTAGGGACAGGCCAAGGGGAATGGCTTGAACCTGCCAGAGGGGAGACTGAGATGAGCTCTTAGGCAGAAGCTCTTCCCTGTGAGGGTGCTGAGGCGCTGGCACAGGGTGCCCAGAGAAGCTGTGGCTGCCCCATCCCTGGCAGTGTTCAAGGCCAGGTTGGACACAGGGGCTTGGAGCAAGCTGCTCCAGTGGAAGGGGTCCCTGCCCGTGGCAGGGGTTGGAACTGGGTGAGCTTTAAGGTCCCTTCCAATCCAAACCATTCCATGACTCTGTGTTTCTGCGCCAGCATGGTCCCTCGGGAATACCCTCTGCTGCAGCCCCTTGCCTATCTCTCCAGCAACCTCCCTGATCTTCACCAGCCTGGGCACTACTCTGAACAGCAGGCTCCCCTTCCCCTGGCCTTTCCTTCCTCTCCCAGCACTGAATAGGTAGAGAAACCCAGTGTGGAGTTACTGGAAACTGTCTCTCAACTCAGGAAGCAAGGCACAGGAACCATCCCTGCAGGGCTGCCCAGGTGGAGACCTCAGGAAGTTGGGTTTCCCCACAGCTAGCAAGCATCATATGCATAAAACTGGGGTTTAGTGCATCACTGCTGTAATAAGTGATAAAAACTCATCATCTGCATCACTGAATAATTACCACCCTTAACATTCAGTGAGACAGCAGCCAGCATCTTGACTGAAACACATCACATTGATGTGGCCTGAGGGGGAACTTCTCAGTTCCCAATAGCTGGAAACATCTCAAGCCTGGATGTGCCTGGAAAGAAAGTGAACTTATTTTAAGTAGGACCATGAAACACTGCAGGGAGATGGAGCTGCTTGGGCATGCAGCTTAGAGGAGGGGCAGACCGAAAGCTTTCCGAGCATGTTAGTTTCTGTTCTTATCATATGTAATGGAAGTGTGTGTGTCCTTTTTGAAAGACAAGTTCAATTACAAGAACATACTTGACTCATACATTTATTTCTCCTCCTGTTAGAAGGAAGCGTGAAAGACCCAGAATACACAAGCTACAAGGGCTAACAACAACAGTGTTAACAACTCACTCACACCTCTTGCACGATTACTTTGCAAATGGGGACTGTACCTACCTGATCTGCCACAAAATCAATGCACAAAACATTTCCCTATCCCTGGTGACTAAACTGTCCTTGCTTGAGCTCTAGAAATAGTGTGCCACATCGATTTACCTATGGTAGCTGAGCTTTACTTTAACCCCCTGCAAAGGGTGCCATTACAGATTGGTTCGAAAAGTAGGAGGAAAATACACTGCAATTAATTGTACCAGCCAACAACCCACAGCACACCAAATGGAGGAACAATCTTAGGCTTAGAAAGACCCTTCCACATTTAACAGCATTCCAAAGTGGAGGGGAGGCAAACATTTTTACTTAGGGATGCTGTTTAGCCTGCAGGCGCTTGCAGCAACTATCTGGGGAATAGCTGCGGATGCTCAGGTACACTGTCTACCTGACTTGCAAATGCAGTAAGCAAGGCTATCAAAGTGGATTTTGAGTGAAGACATTTGTAGAAGAAAATCTGTTTGGTTTTAGTTCCTTTCAAATAGGAATGATGGATATTCTTGTCTTGCACAAAATCACAACCTATGTCATTCTCTGAGGCCGTGCTAAAAGCAATCCCCTCCCTTATTTAATTTTTAATCTATTTTGAAACAAAATGTGTGGTAATAAATATAAACCAGGAAGACAGTTCTTGCCCCAAGGAGCAGTCAATTTTATTGTCAATCTGAACAGAGTAGCGTAGATGCTGCACTGACATGTATTACAGAGGCTCAGAGCTGGGAAAGCGCCTGTTCCTCCCCATGCCCTGAGGAGAGCAATGCAAAGTTGAAGTCAGCTTGTGCATCCCAATTCCTGCAGCTCAGGTTCACAGCAGCACCATGGGCCCATTCCCACTGATGGGAATTAGGCAGACACAGAGGTAGTTGGTTGGAGGGGGAAAGCTGTTGCACATGGAGTTAAGCTGGGAGTGGATCCTGGTGAGACGAGGCAGCATCGTCCCCATACGGGTTTTGGGGTCTTCTCCTAGTCTTCCTCAGTGTGGCCACATATACATTGTCTTTGTGATGAGCATCACCAAGAGTGGTGCAGGGCACCTCCCACCCATAGCTTTTGTCCTGTGCATGCCACAGGGTAAGTTACCAGCATCCCCGTTTACTACCCACAGAAATTAGCTGCTGGCAGATTGGAGTCAAAGAGTTAACTCCCAAATCCAAATAGGTAACCTAGGTGTTGAAGGGAAATGGCAGCATTTCTGCCCACAGCCTCCTGTATGTGGGGCGGAGCAGAGGGCACAGCAGGAACAAGGCTGGAGGGCTCCATAACCAAGCTCTCTGCCTTTCCCACCTCCGAAAGAGCCATAAGCACAAAAGAAGTCACACCACGATGGTCAGGGATTAATCAGAATGGCAAAGCTGAGCAAGAGAAAGCGTTAAAATGCTTTAAACTCCTACTTTCGCCACCTTTTCCCAAACTTGGGAGGGAAGAAAGGGATTCACATCATCGCCTGGGCCTTAGCTTAAAAATGAAAGGATGTCTCCATTCTCCCAGTCCTCCTTCCATGTTTCCACTTTCTTTCCAAGAGATGGGCTATGGGCATTTACTGCATAAACCACCCAGCACCATGAGGCTCTGGTACACCCCAGATCCTTGTGGTCTGTGCAGCCCATATTGTACATACAGCGCTATATTCCAAAGCTATTCCTGAATAACAACCAGCAGGAACATCTCAGACTTTCTGGACAATGTGGTGGGATAGAACAAATTGTTCTTGAAACAGAATTGATGACGCTTGTTTTCCTAAGAATTTTATCTCCTAACCTCTCCCTGCTTTGTCTCAGGTTCCTCAGGACTCCCACAAGCTCAAAGCAGGGTAAACCAGGAGCAGCTAACATCCATACTCATGTACCCACCTTCACACGCACACAGATCTGCCCCTAGGTTGTTTCCCCATGCCCCACGGGTAGCACAGCTTGATGCATACTGGTTTTTCCTTCCTTGTGCTGTCTATACTGCCAGAAAAGTGTAAGCTGTCTTCTTGTTGCCAGGCTGCTTCTGGAGAAAGTGGGGCACACATGTTGCTGGACAGCTGGTTGCTGTCAGACTAAATGTATAATACTCTTATTGACCCTGCTTCTCCTTTGTGGACTTGAGCTTGGGTCCCTTCCACCTGCCAGTTTTCATGAGACTTGTAGAAACCAACTGGTTTGGAGACTTCTTCTGCTCTTTTCTCTCTTAAATGGAGGCAAAATTGCTCAAACATTCCACAGTCATGAATCAAGGCTAAAAGTAAACCAGAAAGCTCAAAGGATGGTCTATCAGAAAACATCTTGCTCTGAGACATGCCCTTTGAACAAGGAGACTAGTGTATGAAATCTCCCTATTCACTGAAAGACAGATATGAGTATATAACTCAGGGTTAACCTTAATAACAAATGATACCAGGTTTGCCTCAAAACCCATGTAAAATCTCCTGGGTTGCATTCAGAAAGCATTTTCTGATGGAAAAATCCCAATGGAAACGCTCAGACTGATTCTGAAACCAGAACATGAGCTCATGGATCTCTGTCTCAAAACCCATACTTGTTTCTGATCTGAATTTGGTTTTCTTTGAGCCAACCTCAGGACTTTGCTTCCTCCATGCCATAAACACAATTTTCTCCCATTTCTGTCTCACCTTCCCTGCTCCTGCCAAACCAAAGGTGTAATTTAAGTTTCTGAACACCAAAGTACCCAGCAGAGAAACTGGTTTTAGTAACTTTAGAGTCCTATGGGCACTATAGGAGGCTCTTGGACATTTTTTGAGTATTGTCCATGAACACCATAGAAAAATCTTTTGTGGTCTACTTTTCTCTGCAGAGAGGCAGTTGCTCAGAGACATCATCACAGGACTGACCTCTAAGGGTCTTTTTGTACTACCAAGTGATAATGAGAAGAGAACAACTTTTCCAGGGATGGATGCAATTGTGGAGGCAAACAGCATGATCTCACTCTCACTAATGTCTTCAGGAGGCAAACTCCACTGGGGTTCAACAGAAACAGGATTGGTTTTCAGCTCAGGACTTGCTTTCTCCCACAGCTCATCCTTAACAACCACCTATAGCACTGCATCTTCTCCGTCACAGCATCCCTCTGCTTTTGTTTGTGTCCCTGTAATTACATGAACCCTAGAAGGAGCTCGTTGCAGTTGGTGTAGAGCAGCAAACAGCACTCATGTTAATTCTGTTGCAATCCCTTGTCATTGTCTTGATAGAAACAAATTCGCTTGTTATGCATGTGGATATCATATGTATTTCAGGAGAAGCTCCATCATAATTTAGCATTAGTTAATGGCTACTTAGAGTGTTCTTGGAGCATCTGGAGAAGGGATGGTGGCTGTGGGATTCATCGCCACAGTAGAGTACAAGTGCTGCTCAATGAACAAGTGTGACGCTTAACATCTGGCACGGCAACTCCTTCTTGTAAGGAGGGCATGACACGCACACCCTGTCTTGTCACACTACTCATGAGAACTGTTTCAGTGTTTTACATAAAGATGGGGAATATTGTTGGAGAAGCTACAACAGCAGCAGCTTTCATGAAAGCTTTTGGGAAAATACATGTTTCTTTTAACTTAAAAAAATAGAAGAATCCCCAAACATTAAATGCTTCAAAGAAAAAGATTAATACACCAGATCTATGTGGCTGCTGTAATCAGTCACAACCTCCCTAGCAAAGGAGGAGACAACATGTCAGGTTTGGGTGATATAATCCAACCAGTGTGCCCATTATGTTGAACAGAAATTGCAGTTCCAAGCAGAATTCACAGTAACATTTCTGGTCCATGTTTTCAGAGAAAAAAGAAGAAATCCTGTTCTAATCCAATGTCCATCCCATCCGTTCCCACCCAGTAAATCATCACTTTCCAGGGTTTAGAATCTCTCCCCTCTCCTGAAACAATGCTATCAACCATTTGAGATCAAACTGAAGCCTCTCTGATACCCTGGTTCAGCTCTCACAGGTTTCTCCATCACTGAAAACCTGTTGCTGAGTTAACAGCTCTATTGATGCTGCTGTTTCATGCATGGTAGGCAAAGATGGATCACACATGCTGCTCTTGCAAAGTGTAGCAGGTGGTGGTGGAAGAAATACTGAGCCTCTAATGGATCTGTCTACATATACCATCCATTTTAGTGCCAGAGAGCAGTGGAGTGTGGTGTTGAAAATTTAGATAATTAAGGGTTAAGCATACATTAATTTCCCTTATTGGTCTTTAACTCTCCACTGCAATTAATTTAGTCCTTTATCATCCCACCTATGGCATACTGCAATGATGGGGTTTTGCCTGCCATTGAATGATCCCTCATGGCAATTACACTCTCCTCTCTGCTGTACCATGGCTTCAGCTCATCATTTTCTACTTGAGCTGCAGGAAGTAAGTTACCTGTCACAGTGGCAGAGATTTGAGCCCTTCAATTTTCCTGCTCACGGTACATGCAGTGAAGTCACCAGAGAGCATTTGCTTGGGTTTATTTATTCTCTTCTCCCAGCCTAAGATTAATTTCTCTCTAACCTTCAGTTGAACAAACAGTTTGAATCACTGTTTTGGGATTCAGCCCCACAAAGCGAAGTCCTTCAAGACTGTCCTCCCCTACACGAGTGTGGGATTGCTTGGAAATAACACAACTGAAACAGCAGTCACAGGGCCCTGATTTTCCTCTCAAATTCAAGTCGCTGAGGAAATCACAGCGCAGAACTGGCTCATGTGATGGGCAGACAACTGAGCAACTTCTACTGCATGTGAAAAGGCCCTGATGGCCCAGGTTCCCCTGCAATGGGCTCCTCTCTGGAAATACAACCAAGTAGAGATGAAGCCTCCCTTCATCTACCTCACTCTGAGCAAATATATGTGTGTTTTCCATTTTTCTTCACTTCACGCTCCCTGAATTAACACACAGGCTAAATCCTTTCTTCAACAGCAACAGCAACAACAAATGAGCAAAACAATTCTGCTTTTCTTCAAATAATGGAATGTGCTTCAGTTGTAAATATTCATGGCTGGATGGAAATTGTTTCTTGGTGGGCCCTGAGCATACTGGTGTCAATCTGTTTAAATGTCTCACAGTCTCTTTTTACCTCCAAGGGGCAATTTTGTTGTGGTGGTGCTGGTCTCATAGATTAATCCACAGCAGATGGTGTCAGACACATCCACCTGATCTAGCTCATTTTCCATCTTAGCTTGTTGAGCTTGTGATCACAGCTATTCACAGGTCTGGAAGTCCCGATGAGCTCCTAGAAGACCATTCAGGTTCTGCTCATCCCTCAATATAGTGAAGACATTTAAGGCTTTTTTCTTAACCCTTCAGCAGGTGCAGGTGGCAAAATAAGCACTGTCTTTTAGAACCTGCAAATATAGCCACAGTCCATGATTTCTTCCCTCTGGAAGACCTGTGTTCCCCCTACCCTTGCCTCTCTCATAGCTGGGCTCATCTTGTAGGAAAGAAAGCTTTTCATGGATTTGTTTCTTGCAAAGAGCTCATCCTATGGAAAGCCACATGAAGGGTCATATCACAGTCAGCAAAATACTTTCTATATCTTTTGAGTATCATATACACTTGATATAGCTGTGGCAGTGACACATGCATCAGGCACCCTGCTCAGGCCCACACTACCATGGTATCTGAGCAATATCATACAATCATGGAATGGTTTGGGTTGTAAAAGGACCTTAGGATCATCTAGTTTCAACTCTTTTGCCATGGGCAGGGACACCTCACATTAGATCACGTCACCCAAGACTCTGTCCAACCTGGCTTTGAACACTGCCAGGGATGGAGCATTTACCACTTCTTTGGGCACCCTGTGCCAGCGCCTGAGCATCCTCACAGGGAAGAGCTTCTGCCTTGTATCTAACCTGAACTTCCTCTGTTTCAGTTTGAACCCATCACCCCTTGTCCTATCACTACAGCCCCTGATGAAGAGTCCCTCTCTAGTGTCCCTGTAGCCCCCTTCAGACACTGGAAGCTGCTCTGAGGTCTCCATGCAGCTTCTCTTGTCCAGGCTGAATATCTGCCTTTTATTGCCTACAGCCTGACCACAGGTCCCCCTGACAGCCAATTACTGTGTAATTCTGCTGCATCAACCAAGCCCAATCTACTCCAGGTAGAAATGACTTTAATGAATGCTTTTGTGAAGGCGTAGGAGGGACTTGCAGGCACCAGGCACTGCCAGAGGAGATGGAGAGGCCTCAGATGACCTCTTTGTCCCTTCTGCTGTGAAGACGGCTGCGCTCCTCAGGGGGTGCCAGGCACATTTTCTCAGTCAAGAGGAGCTGAATGATGGATTTGAGGGGTTTTTCTCTGCTGTCTCCTTCTAAAGCGAATGGGGGTGGTTTCAGGAGATGGAAAAGGGCAGGAGCTTGCTCAGAGAGACAGTGATGGGTTTATTATGGAATCAGAGCCGTGATTGCCATGGACACTCCATGTATGCAGAGCTGTCAACAGCTGCGCATTTTAGGCTAATCTTTCCCATAGGTCAGTAATGTGAACTCACAGAGGGAAAGGTAACCATCCCCCAAAACTGGATCTTGTGTTTCATAATCACATTGAAGACTGACAGCGAATTGAGCTCAGAGAGGCTGTGATTCCCCCATCCCTCGCAGTGTTCAAGATCAGGTTGGATGGGTCTTGGAACAACCTGCTCTAGTAAAAGGTGTCCCTGCCTATGGCAATGGAATAGAACTTTATGGTCTTAAGGTCCCTTCCAACCCAAACCAGTCTGGGATTCTATGATTCTAGAAAAAATGAGACTCCTCTATAGCAGCAAAGAGGGATACACTTCCTTTCTATTATGGATTCATAAAATAATTCAGGTTGGAAGGGACCTCAAGAGGCCACCCGGGTCACCACGGAAGTCAGACTTGTTTTCTCCTTTAATCAAGTGAGAGCTTCTTTGCCCTGTGGAGAAGGACTTGGGGTGCTGGTTGATGAGAAAATGAACATGAGCCTGCTTCAGTGTGCGCTCGCAGCCCAGAAAGCAACCGTATCCTGGGCTGCATCAAAAGGAGCGTGACCAGCAGGTCATGGAGGTGATCCTGCCCCTCTGCTCTGCTCTTGTGAGACCTCACCTGGAGCATTGTGTGCAGTTCTGGTGTCGTCAACATAAAAAGGACATGGAACTGTTGGAACAAGTCCAGAGGAGGCCACGAGGATGATCAGGGGCTGGAGCACCTCCTGTATGAAGACAGGCTGAGAAAGTTGGGGCTGTTCAGCCTGGAGAAGAGAAGCTGCGTGGAGACCTCATAGCAGCTTCCAGTATCTGAAGGGGGGCTATAGGGATGCTGGAGAGGGACTCTTCATTAGGGACTGTAGTGACAGGACAAGGGGTAACGGGTTAAAACTTAAACAGGGGAAGTTTAGATTGGATCTAAGGAGGAAATTCTTTCCTGTGAGGGTGGTGAGGCACCGGAATGGGTTGCCCAGGGAGGTTTTGAGTGCTCCATCCCTGGCAGTGTTCAAGGCCAGCTTGGACAGAGCCTTGGGTGCCATGGTTTAGTGTGAGGTGTCCCTGCCCATGGCAGGTGAGTTGGAACTTGATGATCTTAAGGTCCTTTCCAACCCTAACTATTCCATGATTTGATGATTGTTTCATTTCTTGACCACTGGTTTCGATTCCTGCCTGTTTCTGCATTTTGCTTCACCTCCAGATGCTGTTTGATACAGATGGCATGGACGAAGAGCTCTCATCTGGCCTCTTGATAAGTGGCTGTGATAAATGGGAATCGCTTAGAAGACAAGGGTGGTCCTTGCTCTCCTTCAAACGAGCAGCCAGATGCACAGCCAAGGCCAGGGGCAAGGGAAGGCTGAGCCCACAGCTGGGTTTTATGTACAGAAGTGCTTTGTCTTTCCTTCTCCAGGGCGCTCCCCATTGCTTCATCTCCCTTTGCACTCAAAACCTGACCTCCAGTTGCGCTTGGGCTATGTTTCTTTCTGAGATATCTCTGATCTTTAGAGTGTCTCCCATCTCAAACTCCTAGAGAGGAGTGTGCCTGGCCAAGAAACAGCTCCAACCAGAACAAAACACTCATTTTACAGCTCATTTTATGCCTAAATGCTCAAGGAACAGAGAAATGCAGTCCAGATAAACGTTGGATAGAATGAGAATCTGCATGTCTCAAGGGCATGGTTTGCATGTCAGCCAGAGATGTGACCCAAGAACAATCCACCTCGATTTAGATGCCCAACAAGACACCACCAACAGCAACACGATAACCCTGCCCTCCCTCCTGTGTCTGTGCCCATGCACTGACACTCAACAGCACTTGCAAACTCAAGATGTTGTAATGCAGACTAGGAAGGCTGCACAAAGATTGTGCTTCCTAATGGAAGAGCTATCAGCTTGTGTAAAAGGAAGCCCAGAAGTGCAGATCTCATTCTGGCATCTCAGACTCTGGAGTAAACTTTGGGAAAAGTAATGACTTTCCAGGTAAAAACATACGAAACAGGAAGAAGGAATGTTTATTCTGAATGAAGCAGCCACCATCCTGATTGCTTTCTGTAGGAAAGTGGATGTTATATAACAGGAAATGAGAATGTGCTAGTGAGGCTAAAAAGCAGAAGCTATTTACTAAATACTAGCCTCATGGGTACACTGGAAAGAATGGGAGAAAACATATGCATGGAGAAAGATTGACAGAAACTTGTGCCTCAGAATAGAACTATTCACATGAGATACGCCCCATTGTGCGGACACTGTCTGACAGTAAGGATGTGTATTGAAAATAAATGAGTTATACCCTTCTATTGTCATGGCCACTGAAAATAAATAGACATCTGGCATTGAAGGCATAGCAGACACAAGTTACCGTGTTACCTCTGAAATGAATAGGGTGTAAGAGGAAGCACACACTAAAGATCCCATTTAGTGAATGACCCAGCTGGAAAACATGCTCACACACCAGAACCACTCACAGCCCCAGCGCCACTGCCTGAATAGATCTTACAGAGCTTGGGCACTGGGGCTCATTTTCTCAGCATGGTGGGACTGAGATAGCCCATTCCCTGCTACTCATGTTCGTGGTCTTTACTCCCACATCAATCCATCAGTCATTCTGTGTTTGCCCCATGGACACAGTTGCACAGACTTTTCTACCCTGTTGCCCCATGCAAAAATCTCCTGCAAGGCTCCCCTGCCATGACCCAGTTCATTCCATTTTGGAACATCAAAGAACCACGTGTGAGCCACACCAAGAGGCCCAGGAACACCCCCTGGGATACCCAGAAAATCACAGCAGTGCAGACGAGCTGCTGCTTTCCCATGCTCAGCAGCAGTAGGATGGGAAGACCTTAATGTCACGTCGAGCAGCATGGGCACAGCTCCTCCAGAAAAATGCCATCTGTGAGGTCATTTTCAACCAAGACCTCCTGGGAGGAGGGATGCAGGGGAAAAGGAGGGGTTTTCCTTGACTGCTGCTGTTATCAGGCTTCCCTCCTCCAAATACTCCAAGGGAATGGATTTGTCAAAGCATGTTTTGCCAATTTGCTATTCTTCATTGCTTTGCCTACAGCAGAGGCCCGCATAATCTTATCTGCTGCTCAGTGCATTGCAATGCCAGCTCAGGGATCAGCACATACTCTGCTACGTCCTTGCTGTTCCCTTTGGATGTATCTCTGCAGAAAAGCTTAGGGGGACTCAGTCCTCTGGGCAGATCGTAACATGGGGAAATGTTGTCTGAGAGGCATTAGACCTTTTCCTGGGGAGAAGGAACAGAGAATGTAAAGAAAGCACAGCTCAAATCCTGTTATTAAAGCAGTGACGGAGAATTGAAACAACCAAGTGGAGGAGGAAGGAGGGTGAAGTCACGTTTTCAAAGTGCCAAGGCACTGTCATTACAGCTTCTGCTTTCCCATGCAGCAGAAGCAACGTGTGCTTTATTCAGGGCCACAGTGCACACAACACACACCCTGAGCATCAAAAGGCACTGCTGATGCACTAACAACTGGCAATACTGCACTGAGTTCTTTAGCAGTGCCTTAGAGCAGTTATCTGCTTGGATGCAGCAAAAGTACTGCATCTTCTGCTCCCAGCTGCGTGAATTTGGGGAGAACAGAAAGAGAGCAGGAGCTCTTTGCTATGAAGACGTCTTACAAAACTGCTTTGGGATTTACAGCCTCTGTTTCCTGACAGGAAAGAAAGCAGGTTCCGGTGAGGATGCTTCTGTTCCCAACCGGTGATGCAGCAGAATGGATGGGCTGTCACAGAGCCGCTGTGCAGTTCAAACAGGTTGTTGGTGATTAAATGCAAAATTCATCTGGGACATGAGGTTCTCATTCAGCCTGGAGGCAGTTCAAAGACCTTTACAGCTTTCTCCCTGTAGAAAGACCAACTCATCCTTCAAGCAGACACTTTTTGCTGACTTTTATTCACTGAGAGGTAAAGTCTGGAAGGAAAGCAGGGCTGCTGTGTCCCTTTTGAGTGCTGCTCCCTGCATCCCCATAACCTGGACTCAGTGAGACAGAAGCACCTTCCTCTGTTAGAAAGGCACAGAAGGCAATACAGGGAAGATGTTGTCTTCTGGATTATCTAGCATCTGTTTGGCAGAATGGGCTGGAGTATTCCACTGCACTGTTTCTGCATCTGCACAGGACTTTGACAACGACAAGCACTGTCAGTCCATAATATCCAATCTGTTCCTAGTTGGCCCTAACCTCTTTTAGCAGAGCAAGGATTTATTTAGCATTAGGGAATGTTTTGTTCTGGAAAATACAGTATCCCCCATGGACAAACAATACATCATGATTTCACAAACAGCTGCCTTGAAAACCTACATGGTCAGGGAGATGACACCCCACCGTGTCCCAGGGAGGCTGCCAGGTCCTGTTCCCTGTTCCTGTCTTAGATATCTGAGAACAGGACCTGCTTTTTGAGTCCCACAGATGCACTGTTTGCTTGCTGGCTTTGAGGCTTTTTGGTTTTGGTTGGTGTTTATTCCATTACTGGGAAGCCCAGAATAACTCCTTCTCCCCACACCCTCGCTACAGTTAGGGGAGGTCTGTCCATCCTGTTGGGATCTGTCCTTACTCCCCAACTCATCCATCCCCTGAACTTTGGCATGTTTCTCCTTTTCTATGCCCTTCTCCGGGCTCAGTCACACATGGCTTTTCTTTAGCAAACTCTTCTCCTAGCGACTTTCTTGCTACCTTCCTACAACTCTCATGACCCAGACTCTGCTCAGATCTGCTCAGGGAGCAGGAGCAAAGGAGGAGTTTGCCAAGATATCCAGTTTGAAATGGGCAAGGCATCAGTGCAAAAAACTGAGGCATAAAAGTCTATGTTCCTGCTTTAAAGAAGGCACAGTCTGGGTGATGGCAGTGACTTTGTACCAGGAGTCAGTTGGACTCATTTGCTTGGAGATCCCAAAGCAACACAGGTAGAAAATATTCCCTTCTCCTAAAACCAGACAAAGACCCTGCTGACAACCAGACCATCACAAAATTGTTATAGCACCTGCCTATCTGCAGGACATACAGCAGTGAGCAGCACAAGCAGCATCACTCCCAGAGCAACAACCATCTGAAAGCTGTACCATTACTGCCTCCAAGGATTACTGACCCCCCCCAGCCAGCTCAGTTGGTGTAAAGAGACTGGCCAGGATGGTCTGAGAGCAAAGTACGGCCAAATTCAGCCCCCAGCCTGCTTCTCCGCTGGGACATGACTCAAACCACCAGCTCCCTCTGCAGCCCCATGCCCAGCCCCTGCCCTGCCCCAGCAGCACATGGGGAGCATCACTCCTTCCAGGCAACCTGCTTGTTGTTTTTGACTTGAAGCTGATACTTCCTGGCAGCCAAACTGCCCAGGCCAGCCTGCACTGCCACCACTGTGCCATTCAGGAGCTGTAAACGGAGCAGCATCTGCTTCCTTCAGGATCCTCCGGCTACCCAGCTCGCTCCATCTCCCCACCAGCCTGAGAGCAGACAGGGATCAGAGCTGAGCCTGATTTCTTTTCTCCCTTCTTTCCCCCCCCACCCCTTCCTTCTGTCTGACACAGCACCAGGAAGGCACCAGCTGCTGCCCACACCATTCACACTAGGATTTATGAGCCACGACCACCAGGAGCAAGCAGAATATTTCCCCCTTCCGTGATTTCAGCAATGCTAAAGACACTTAGGGAAATACAACTGGCTAATGGACATCACTCAGACCACCCCCAACAGTTCCCTTTCTTGCTGGCCTCTTTCCAGCTCTCTCTCCTTCATTCAGCTGAGTAGTATTCACTGGCCATAGCAAGAGAACCCCAAGCCCCTTCTGATGCTTAACAGCGACCTATCTGATGCCCTGGTCTGACACCAAGCAGCATGAACCTTGTGCAGGATGAAGGCTGGACTTGCTGCAAGCACCTTGCAGGGCTGGCCCCACATAATCCCTCCAGCAAACAAACTTCAACTCAACAGGCTGCCTCTTCCTCCTCTGCTGCACCAGAGCCCAGCAAGGACCATCCACTCGTCACACCACGTGTTGGCCAATGACCTCCAGTGCTGTCCCGGTCCTGCAACACCACACCACCACCATCCACACGCCCAGAGAAGAGGAAAGCAGAGTGTCTGCTCATACTCACAGTTTTGAAGTCCTCATGGCTGCACTCCTGGCCTTTGAATTTGCAGTACAGCATCATATCCTTCAGGTCATGGCCAACCCGGGCCAGGAACTCCTGCATGTTGAAAACTTTTGGCTTATACTGCTTAAAGTTGGCCTTTTCCTGGAGGATGGCTAAGACAGCCGGGTCAGCCAGGTGCGGGTTAGGGATCTGCAGGTTGACATCAAGCAGAGCCAAGAGCTCCCCAGCGTGGTACAGGTCATTGGTGGTGAGCCGGGAAAAGCGGAACTCGTTGAGGTTACAGATGGTGACAGCAGGGAAGACCAGGCTGTTTGCCACAACCTCGTCCATTTTGGTCACATGCTGGTAGGAGAAGTAGAAAGCCACCCGGTCGGAACTCTCAACCAGGAGGAGACCCAATGAGCCCACAAAGGCCAAGGTCCAGAGCAGGCGCCGGATGGTCACCGGCCCATAGACAAAGACGTGACGGATTCCATGGAGCGTGGAGGTATTGGCAAAAATCTGGATGCTGGAAGGCTGCAGGCTGCCCATGCTGCCCTCACTGGTGCTGTCCTTCAGATCCATCAGGGATAGTTGGTTAAATCCTGGCACTGCTTTTTGGGTCAGTCCTTGGCTGGAACTGGGATCCAGATCTCTTCCTTCCCCTTTCAAAAGTGATTAAACCCTTTTAGAGCAGCAGAGTCTCAGGCCGGCTGCTGCCAGTTTCTCCCACAAGCTCAGCAGTAGCTTTAGAAGGGGAAAGATTTACATCAAATCCATTCAAACTCTCGCTCTTGATTTCCTCGGAGCGATAAGAAGGGCTCGTTTTATTTAGGGAGACACCAAGGTGATGTGGAAGAGATGTGGGTGGGCAGCAAAAGCTGAACCAATGGAAACAGAGTCCTCCCCCTACACACACACACATGGACACACACACGCGCCAAAGGGAGATGAGATTAAGTGAGAGACCGAGCTTAAAACAAGCCAGCTCGCAGCCTGTTAACTAGTGCGGAAAGCCCAGGGATGCTGCTGCTTGCAGAGCACTGGGGCTTTCAGACCCGTCGGGTGATGCTCCCCGTGCTCCTGGGATGCGAGCTGCTGGATTTAAGCATCTCTCCTCCTCCACACCCCTCCATTTTGGGCAGGGCTTCAAGAAATACCACCCCAAAACTCACCCTGCGCTGCCGGTGTTGTTTCTCTCAGGGGAAGGTGGGCAGCTAATTCAGCAGAAGTAGGAAAGGAAAGGGAGGAGGGAAAAGGAAACACTAAAAGAAAAGGAAAAGGAAAAGGGGGGGGGGAAGTTGCTGCCTGGCTCCACGCACACACATACACGCAACCCGAGCAATAGATGAAGCCTCTTCTGTCACACAGCAGGTCAGAGCAGAAAATGAGCAAGGGCAAGGCTCAATGGGGAGACGCAGCGGGAGGAGAGGGGCTGCAGCATCTCTCATCTCTGTCTGTCTCCGAGCTTCCCTTCACCTCAGAGAAGCGCTGAGTCCTGCATCGATCCAGAGCCCTGCAGCAGGGCGAGAGCCCAGGGGAGAGCAGGGAGAGGAGGATGCGATCCAAGACCCCCAGGCAGGAGGCGCCTGAGGCTGGAGGTGGCTGTGCCTCAGTGGGACCAGGGGGAGAAGGGCTGAGCCAAAAAGCTCCTACAGCCCCTGGGCTCAACCCACTGAGGACTTGGAAGGCTTTTGGCCAGCAGGATCTCCAGATGTCCTGTTTGGTGCTGAAAGACAGCAGTGATTTGGGGAAGATCCAGATGTGTGTTCAGACAGGAGGCTTGGAAGGAGGAGGTAGCGGAGGCAAAGTGGGAAAGATTTTCTACCCAAGAGATGCTGCAAAATCCTGTAGCGATGCCTCCGTGCATGAAAGCATCCTTAGTGGACGCTGCAGGAGGTGGGAATGAGCAGGATTCAGCCTAAAGATGAAAGGTGCTGGCGTCTGAGTGGCTCCCCTCCATCCTGTCTCAGTGCACAGCAGTATTTCTACCTGCTTTTGCTCAGATCCTGGATTAAAACTCAGTTTCAGTCTCTGTGCAGCACCCAGCACTACAGCTGGGGAGGGTGCCAAGGGCCATGCTAGCAACTTTTCCAGCTTGGATGAGGTAGGAGCAGAGGGTCAAAGCACAGAGTGAGCCTGCCACAGTCTGCAGGGCAATGCCAAGTGAATCTCAGCCACCCATGAGGTTACCTTAACAACAAATCCAAAGGTTATGTGGGGCAAAATGAGCCCAGTGATTGAATTTAATACCCCCAATGCTGTTACCATGAGAGCAGACCCTGAAAGAGGGTTTGACCCCATCAGCTCTTCAGGTGCTTCACATCCATTGGTAAACCCCTGACTCCTTTGTCCCCTGGCCATTCCCTGGTGATTTTCACCCAGGGATAAGATGGTTTCCGCTTTTCCAACCTCCAAAGCCACATTGGGCCCTGATAGCCAAAGGCAAGCTCAGCTGTGGCATCCCCCAGCATGGATTATCCTATGGCAGTATCCCTCAGCCTGAGCTACTGATCCCAGCACTGCTGTATGGCAGCACAATGCTACTTTCTCTGTTTCATACCACATAAACTGAGGCAAAGAGAGGACAAAGGGCTTGTGAGCAGTGCAAGCCCATTTGTGGCTGAACAGAGCTGTGCCCCTTCTTTATGAAGCAGAACTTCAGCCAAGATGAAGCTTTACAAACCTCCTGCATCTTGGCATGCCCTTTCCAGGAGGGATGCAGAAGACAGCACTGAGCAGACCCTATCAGCACATGGACCAGAATTAAAGCAGTTTAGGACAGTGTGGGCACAGCACCCTTGTTCCTGAGCTCCGGACTTCTCCGCCTGTCTACCCCTGTGCTCACCATCTCCCCACAGCCAGGGACAAGACTATTTTCCTCAACAAAATGGGAATGGGCTCCCTTTCCCACCCATGACCAACCCATTTGCAAATCTCCCTCCTCTCTCCCCATCTGCATTATTTGGCCTGGTACGTCGATGCTTTCATTTATTCACCATATGCACTGTCTTTACAATCCTGTTGTCTGTAATTCATACCATATACCATCTGCTGCCTTTGATTATTTAACTATGGAGACAGCTTTGGCTGCAGTCTGCAGGAAGAAGCGCTGTGCCCAGCAGTGCTGCCTGGCATCAGGCTCTGCTCCACTGCCTATGGGGCTTGGGGACAAACCAGGGACATAAATGCTCTCCAATGAGTGCCTGTGGCTCAGGCACGGTATCCTGGGAGCCAAGGCAAGCAGCTCTGGTTGTCCCTAGGGGTGCACTATGTGATGACACCCATAGGGGAGATGGGCTGTAAGGGATGGGAGGAGCTGTTGCCACCTCTCACCACCCATGTAAGCAGCCTCTCTGCAGGTAGATGTTCACGGTAAGCATAAAGCAGCATGGCTGGTCCTGTGAAAGACCCTGAGATAGCATAGCCCAGCTAAGGGAGCATTCCCCTTCCTCTGGTCACCCAGGGAATGGCAGGGCATCGCTGGGGGGGGGCGTTGAAAGAGCTGCTTTGGGAGCTCGTAGCCAAATCTCAGCCCCTGAATACTCCTCACAGACCTCTCTGCTTCAAATCTCTTTCAGAAAGGACAGAGGAGCTGGCCAGGGCCAGAAGATACATCCCTTAGGAGGAAAATCCCATTCCCCCACCCCTTACAGAAATGAAGTGATGGAGGGGGCAGCACTGAGGCACCCAGGGAGCGGATTCCGAGCTCTCTCCCGTTAGTACAGCCTGTGCCTGCCCTCTTGTGTCTTAAGCCAAGGCTGCACTGCTCAGAATGAGGGACCTCAGCCCTGAAACACGCGGGAAACGGGCTTATTTGGGGAGGGAAGGGACTGTGTGACCCCCTCTGCTTCCACATCCCCACCTGAGCGTGTCCCAGGGGAGGGTTTGCAGCGGGAAAGCCAGGAGTGGCCTTAGAGGCAGAGCAATGGGTTGATCTTAGAATAAAAGGAGATGCTTTGGCCCCCCTGCGTGGTTCAGCACAGGGTCTCCTGCACCCTGCACCAGAGCCCTCTCCTTAGCAATGGAAATGGATGCATTTTCTACCAATTTATTGATCTTTATGTTTCCCTCTGGGCTTGATTAGGGAAAGAGAAGAAAAGAGAAAGCAAGGACGGTTGCAGGCCAGGAGAGCTGTTGATCTTCCCCGGCCCGGCTTTAGAGTGCTACTGTCATTGCAACGAGCACCAGAAGAACATTCCCATCAGTTTCACGGGATGCTGCTTCTGCTGCTTCACCTTGGGCCTTGCAAAGAACAAGGACACCAGAAGGGGAAGCCAGGGAGCAATGGGACAACAACGATGACACCAGGAAGAAGGACTTCGTTTTAGATGATTGTGGTCCTATGAATCTCCCTCCATTTCTCAGCCTTTCCCTGACCTTTTTGGACTCTCATGTCACCTACCTGCTTTATTGCCAGTATCTTCAATCTCTTGGGGAGCCGGAGCTCCACTTAGCAGAGAGAGCTCGGCTACTTAAATAACTCTGCCTTTTCAAATGGGAAGATAATGCTGAACGCTGATGTTTCCCCTGAAATTAAATCCCTTCCAAAGTAGCTTTGGCTCAGTTAAATGGCTTTTAATGCATATATAAAACTGAGATTTTGATTGGTTTTCAATGTGTTTAATATTATGCTTGGATTTATAATGGGGTATCAAATGCAAGCAATGAAAGAGAGAAAAGAAAGAAGTCTCCTTGAAAGAAAACCAAAAATATTCATATAGCTGCACGTTGGGAAGACTTTCTAAAGGAAGGTGTTGGAAGAGGATGAAATGATACCCACGTCCTCCAAATAAAGTTGCTGATAAAAACATCATATTGACAGAGAGGCAAAACTGCATCTTCCATTGGAGGAACTATTTTGAGGGGAAGCTATGCCTGGCACCCCCCCGTAGCAGAGAGGATGCTCCAGGATACCTTCCTCCTCCTCCTCCTCTCCCTGCAGAAACACTATAGCACATTAATAGCTCAGTGGTGGCAGAGCTGAGCCTCCAGTCTCCAAATCTGGCTGGTGATGGGGGGGCAGAAGCTCCCCTTGATGTGTAGAGATCACTCAGAGCCCAAATCAGCCAGAGCCTACAAACTGAGTTACATCTACAGATTTCATTACAGAAAGGGAATGTTGGGTTTGCAGCGGTGTTTTCCAGCAATAGGAGCCACTTGCTCTGACATTCCCAACTTCTCTGCAATAACTTGGATTTGTCAGCCCTCTCTGCAGGGTTCAACCAGGGTTTGGGGATGTTCATGTTAGTGTGGATGGCACCCGCTCAGTGCGCAAAGTGAGCTGCAGGGATTGCAGGGCCTCAGCTCCATCTTCCTGTGCCATCACTTCACTGCAGAACCCTGAGCAGGACACAGTGGGTTTTCATTCCGTGCAAAACTCGAGGTATGGGGCTCCTGTCCTGTGTCTTGGGCATATAGATTTGGGGATGAAAACTGCAGTGGAATAATGACATTTTCCTTTGGCACCTCCCCATTTCAATAGCCCTTGAAATCATACTTGTTCTCTCTCAAGCTTCACACAATTTAATTTTGAGTTAGATGCGTTAGTTCTGCCGGATAATCTAATTCCTCAGGAAGTCTCTGAAAGCACTTTGAATTATTCATGGGTAATTCAAGCTTAGGACCTATTCCAGGCCTCTGTTTCTGGATAACGCAACACATTTCTTCTTGTCGGCACATGAAACAAGCCAGGAAAATTCACCAAAATACCTATTTTTTCATCCTTTTGCCCCAAAATGTCTTCATCAGCTTTTCTTTCTTTGAATCTTCTCTTTCAGTGCCAGTGCAGCTCCTAATGGGAATTCTCATTTCATGGGATTACAATTCTCAGAATAATTAAGAGAAAGAATCCTACAAATTAAGAAGTCATCCTTTCATCACTATAGCAACCCTGATTGTCCTTCCTCAAGTGGCTGAACTGAGAAAACAAGGAAAAAACCAATCTGAGAGATAATTGCTATCCTGCTGCCAAAAGAGCAGAGCTGGGAGGTGAGATGGGACAGACAGTCCTTGGTGCTCCCCAGGAGGGATGTCTCTGTGCCATTCCTATTTGACCTCAGCATGGAACAGTTGGTCACCCTGGAAGCTTGTGCCATAAGAGGTTCTGCTTCAGGATGAATGGGGCTTATAAGGACACTGGGGAGGGACTCTTCATTAGGGACTGTAGTGACGGGTTAAAACTTTAATAGGGAAAGTTTAGATTGGATATAAGGAGGAAACTCTTTACTGTGAGGGTGGTGAGGCACTGGAATGGGTTGCCCAAGGAAGTTGTGAATGCTCCATCCCTGGCAGTGTTCAAGGCCAGGCTGGGCAGAGGCTTGGGTGGCATGGTTTAGTGCAGGGGGTTGGAACTGGATGATCTTAAGGTCCTTTCCAACCCTAACTATTCTATGTTTCTATGAGTTGATTCAGGCTCGCCAGTCTCCAGTGATTGAGAAGGGAGCAGAGACACCCAGCACGCAAAGACGTTGTCTTATTTGGGGTGTCCTGATAAGGACACCTCCAATCAGGGCATGCCCCATCCTGATGGAGCATTTCCTTAGGGCAGTGCTATTGATAGGAAACTCAAAACCTGTCTGGCACAATGAGCAGGTCAGGCAAAGAGGGATTTACCCCACTGACATACTCCTGCAAGAAAAGAGGAGAAGATGTTGCCGCTCTCATGGAAAAGCTTATCCTTTGGAGATTTCCAGCCTCAAAGTGGGATATTTTACGTAGAGAGGACTCAACTCTGCCCCTGGAGCTCAGCCTGGGACTCAGCTTTAACAGTCCAAAGCAGCTTTCAAATCCAACCCTAAGCCCATGAACTGCCACAAGGACACAGCAGGATTTCCCAGCCCTCATAGACTGCAGAGCAATCAGGTAGAAACCTTCTATTTGCATTTGTATCAGGAGCAAATCCCAGCTTGAATTAATTAGAGTGCAATAACGAAGCTGCCCAAGGCTGCTGTCGCAGGGGCTGCACACCCATCCACTTCCCCAAGACAGTGGCAATGCCAGTGATGCAGTGATGCTCAGTCCCTGATGCACAACCAGGAGCTGAACCAGCATCATTGCATGGGTTGTGCTCATCGTCTGCCCCTCCAGATGTCTCTGGTGCTTGGGTTAAGTCAGCTGATGATGCACTGAAGGACAAGTGTGAAGCTGGGACCATTCCAGCCCTGGAGAGCTTGTTTTAAGCCAGTTTCAACTACATTTGACTTAAATTGTTCACTTCTATTTCCATAGATCAGCAGAGATCTCCTCAGTGGGGTCTGGTGAAGTGCAGCTGATAGGAAGTGACTTGACTTAAAGAAGCATTATAAAGCCTCTAAAACACTGTATTTTGTGGGGACAGCCAAGGCTGTGTCCCTTGACACCATTAGAGCTCTCATTACAGAACTAGAGCTGTGGATAAGGAAGGGCTGAAGTTTGCTGGTGGCTGGAAATTGGTCATTTACTTTGTGCTCCCTAGTGTGCTAAACGGACCTGATTGTTTCCCCTCCTCAGGGGCACTGGATGGGTTACTTAATATTTATTCAATTGTCTGAGAAGCAGCAGCGATAGGATCCCGACCAGGTTATGGTAGTCCCTCTTCACTAAGATTATATTCAGTTCAGAGAGGAGCTGTTCCTGCACTGATAGAACAAAGCCCTTTTTGAATCCTTGTCCTTCCTGAGGGGAAAGAATACATGAAATTTCTGTATTCCTTGTGGATATAATTTAAGTCAGAGCAAAGCAGCACAGTAATAACTGCACAGCTTTTCCTCTGCAGAATTGAGCAGCACATGCATTGCTGCCCTATGGAGCTGCCTACACAAAACAGAACCCTTCAGACTGTCTTAGGTGTGACAAAAGAGGGTCTTACCTTTCATGTGTAGCTCTGTACCTGGAATGACATGTCACAGGTTCCCTGAGATGGTATCTGAGATTTTGGGTAAGAGTAAAGGCCCAGAAAAGCTAAAGGAGAGTTCTTCCTGCTTTCAATGGGGAAAAAACGCAGAGTGGGCCCAGGACATCTTTTCTCCAAGCTCATCTCTGCCTTGTCAAATATTGTGTCTCAATTTACAGTCTTTACAACTTAAAACCCAAAGAAGGACCCAAGACTTCAACTGAAATGCTCTGATGTTCAACTGAAATGAGATGTTCCATTTGCAGTTGGTATTCAGACTTCCCAGAGAAGTGATAAACAGCTCTCTTTGGCATCTCTTTAGTAACTCCACTTGTGCAACCTGAGCTTTGTGACCCAGCAGTAAGGTTTTGTGAGTTTACTTGTGCCTGACCAGACAGCACCGCTCACCCTCACCGTGATGAGCCCATCGCTGATGTTACATATTGACTATGTGCTGTGATGATTATCCTCATACGCTCATCCAGACAGGATCCACCTTCTGCTTCCACAGCCCCCTGTCAGGCACGGGCGAAAGCAGGGCTCAAGAAGCTGACCTCCTGCCAGCACCCAAAGCTCCTGCCCTCCTCTCCCCACCCTGTTGCTAAAGGAAAGGCAGAGCCATAGATGCATGCGTGCATGAAGGCATTCCCTGCAAGCACAGCCTTGCTCATTCCCATCTGTAAATCCATCACCACTTCTCTACCCCAGTGTTTTTGCTGTCTACAGGAGGACATAAAGCTCATTCCAGAAGATGAAGGAGGGATCTGGTTTTCCCTGATCTAATGGCATTAGATGGAGCTTTCTCTGTCTGTAGGTGTGAGCTTTGCTGGCCTGGCAGGTGAAGAGGCTGCTACCAGGTTTGTAGAGATATGAGTGAGTCACTGCTCTCACTTGGCAGCTAATACATTTAAGATGAATTATGTGCTCAGTGGAAAAGCGTTCTCAGGTCAGGCAGAGCTATTCCTAGTGAAGCTGGTGAGTGATATCTGGGCAAAACCAAAAGCTGCCAGAAGGATGAAAACATGGAAACCTTGTGTAATGGCAACAAGAACTCCAAAAAAAACCCAAACTTTGGGGGAGTTTATGTGTTTTGAAAAGGAGTTAAAGTTAAATCAGCCTAAATATAATGGAAGAAGATTAATAACCCCTTTCCCCATGTGCTGGGTTTGACTGAGGCATTCATTTTCTTCACAGGAGTTAGTATGGGGCTATGGTTTGCATTTGTCCAGGATGTTGTACTCAGCATGTAAACGGTGGGAAGAAGAAGGAATTGGGGATGTTTGGAGTGATGGCTTTTGTCTTCCCAAGTCACCGTTATGCATGATGGAGCCCTGCTGTCCTGGGCATGGCTGAGCCTGTGATGGGAAATGGTGAAGGAATTTCTTGCTCTCCTTTTCTTGCGTGTCTTTTCCTTTACCCATTAAACTGTCTTTATATCAACCCATGAGTTTTCTCACTTTTACCCTTCTGATTCTCTCCCCCATCCCACCAGGGGAGTGAAGTTAATGGCGGGGGGAGCTCAGTTGCTGGCTGGGTTTAAACCAGAATACCCCACCTCCTTCCCTGTGGTCTCTTCCCCACATCTCAGCAAGAGCAACATTTCTGGGTTAGAGTTTTATGGACAGAGAAAACCCCACCTGAACGTGGGTTTCTGCAGTACAAACCTCCCCACCTGAGAAGTCCATCCCTTGAGTTACCCTTGAGGGAGAGCTGGGCAGCACAGCAAGGCAAGGGCACAGCCCAGTTCCCTGCTGGTCTGGATTATAGCAGAGCTGCCCTTTCAGAGCAGGGTCTCTGAGTCTTTTTCCTACATGATCCTGTTGTGGTAGCTTGTGATACTGCAAACTGCACACTGGCAGGTTCAGGATAATCCAGGTGCTTCATTAGCATTGCTGAGTGCTTCCATCCAACCTCAGAGCAAGACAAGCCAATTCCCAGCTATTGTTTGTGAAGACAGCAAAGATAGGTCTATAGGCAACCTGATTCAGAAGAAACAGTCCCATCTTCGCCTCTTCAGTTATTCATGTTTTAATACAGCATCAAATCAACTTTTAGTGGAAGAACAAAGCAAGTGCTGCTCATTTCACTGCCATGACTCCACGGCTGGCTGTGACTGTAGCCACGTGGGATGTGACGAGAGGTTTGCTGCTAGTCTAAAATGAGCTGGGACTCAGATCCCATAAGCAGCTCTCCAGGGCAGATGGGAAACTTCAGAAGCAAATCCTCAACCAGCCAAAAATTGGCCATCCCTCATCCTCACTCGGAAGCCAGATGTGGTAGCAGTTATCACCAGAGCAGCACCTCATGCTTCTAAGAATGGAAGAGCATTTCAAGGCTCTTCTCCCCAACAAAGTAGCCAGGAAAACCCTCGCTTACCCAGCACATCTCCCATGATGGCATCAGTCCAGCCCTTCAGAGACCAACTCTTGCAGTTATTATTTCTGCTGTGGCACCAATAGGGAATCCCCATCCCAGGAGCCAGCTGAGGAGCTGTAAATCCAAGACAGACAAGTTTGCAAGCAGCAAAAGCCCTTCAGTAGAAAACAGTGATTCAGTTGAGTTAACCTTGCCAAAACCTGCTTTGTTTCCTCCTCTTGAGGAAACTGCTGATAACTGTGGGGCTGACACCCATTAATCAAGAGCAGGACACAGCAATGCAGCCCACGCTCTTCCAGAGCTTTTGTCAATCATTTACATCTACTCATCATTGCACACTCATCTTTCACAGGGTTTCCTGTATGGGGATGTCGTGGTTTAACCCAGCCAGACAGCTTGTTCACTCACTCACCCCCTTTTCTCCCTCTTTCTTTCCTTCCCCCTACTCCTGGAGGGACGGAGAGGAGAACCGAAAAGAATGCAACTCCCACGGGTTGAGATAAGAACAGTTTAGTAACTAAGGTATAACACAAATCACTGCTGCTACCACCAATAATAATAATGATAAAGGAAATAACAAGGGAACAGAATACAACACCTCATCACCAGCTGACCGATAACTCGCCCCCCCCCAGCCCGACCAAGCACCGACCGATACCTCCTCCAACCCCGCTATCTACCAGCCCTTCCGGCTAACTCCCAGTTACATCCTGGGCATGACGTGCTGTGGTATGGAATAGCTCTTTGGTCAGTTTGGGTCAGGTGTCCTGTCTCTGCTTCCTCCCGGCTTCCCCTCCTCCCTGGCAGAGCATGAGGCTCACAAAGTCCTTGGCCAGACCAAAACATCATTGTTATCACCTCTGTTCCCAGGCCAAAAGTCAAAACACAGCACTGCACCAGCTACCAAGAAGAAGAAAAATGACTGCTACTGCTGAACCCAGGACAGAGGATGGCCCCAAGTGGTGTGGGAAGTCAACTTCAGCATGTCCTGATTTTGGCTGGCTTCCCACAGGAGGGTGATGTAACTCAGGCATTTAGGAAGTTGGAGCATTTCTATGTTCCATAGAAACCAGTTTTGTCAAACCAGTCCAGTTGGAACAGTGTCATCTGCTTTCCAGATGAATCTACACGAATGGCACATTGCTCTTTGCCTTATTTCAGCCCAGTTTAACAGGAATTGACACAAAACCACTTGAAAGCCGAGTCAGAATCCTTGCAAAGCCCTCTGGTGATGACTCACATCCCCTCCGTTAAACCATTGTCCTCCTGCACAGACCAGGGATAAAAACACCTGATAGGGATTTCACTGGGATTCCCAAGGCACAAAACCTTGAGGTGATCACGTCTTTCTGTCACTCATTCATTCAAGAATTACTTTTTAGTTGCCAAATACCAAATGCAGAAATCAATGAGATCAGTCCAATGTATGTCTCCGCCAGGCAGCAGAGGATGCTCTTGCTATTCATGTCAGCACACCCTGTCTCTATGCACTTGTTCATGTTACACCAAGACCAAACTTAAAGTGCGTGGTAATTGCACGATAACTCTGTGTGTGAGTACACTAACTCCAGAATATAAATGCCCTGCTCTGAAGAAGGTTAATCTGGTTTCTGAGGTTAAGCCAGAATAAGACTGCAGTTCAAGAGCACCCAAAACAAGTTCTTCCAAGACCATTCATTCTCAGTAGCAAAGTCAATGACAGCAAAATGCTATTTGGTCTCTGATCAACACAGCACCTTTTAAGCAGTCATTCACTGAATGAGAGGTTTAATAAGAGAACTCGAGCCCTTTCTAGGAGCCCCATAGGGTTTTGCAGACTTGCTGAGTTCAGCTCAAAAGAAAACAGGTAGAAAGACTTTGGAAAAGTAAAGTGCTTTTGTCTTGATGCTTACAAAATGAAATGTCTTCATTTCTCATTGCAGGGCTTTCATCTCCAAGACTGCCACAGTGCAATATTGGGAAAAGCACATACAAACAGAATTTGAGGGCCTTTTAAAGGCAATAGAGATGTTTCTTTTTGTTGTTCAATGCACTTTTCTGTTCCACTCACCCTGACTCTACTTTTAAGGTGGGAGATATTGTTACTTGTATTTGGGTTTATTTCACCTTTTAGGAAAAAATGATGCATTGCAAGCCAAAGCAAAGCAAAGCAAATCAGATCAGAGCAGAGCAAAGCAAAGCAAAGCAAAGCAAAGCAAAGCAAAGCAGACCAAAGCAAAGCAGACCAAAGCAAAGCAAAGCAAATCAGAGCAAAGCAAAGCAAAGCAGGAATTCCTGTGCCTAGATCATAAAGAAATGAATATTTTAGTGCTTTCATATGACTGTTTTCCAGTTCAGGAGAGGAAACATTGCTCCAGTTTCCTTTGCAGGCAAAGGGTTAAAGTCTGTTAATTCAGTCCCTGCAAGAAGTCTCTCAAACCTTTCAGATTCACTCCCCTCTTGTAGCAGTTCTTCCCAAGGTTTAGGAATAGATGGCTTCTAATTAAATCTGGCAGAAACTAATAGATTGTCACTGAAGCCGTGGAAAGACAATGCATTTTTCATGAAATCAGCTCTACTTGGAATAATGTCATTTTATTTCCACTTCTTGAAACCTGTGTTTGACTGTGAGCGGATGCAGGGATGGAGGGCTGCCCTGCATGGCCAAGGACCACTGCTATAAACAGTTCCCACCGCCAAATCATGTCAGTCCATCACCACCTCATGCTCCAGTCGTGACCACGAGCAGGCTGCCTTGGGATTGGGGAAACAGGGCACTTGCCACAGTTTTAGATCATGCTTTACCCAGAAGTTCTTCCCAAACTTCCAAGCTGGGAGCTTCTCTGTCTTCTTATTTGGGAAAAACAGCTTCCATTTGAAACTAGTGATGCAGAAGTATCTCAAGGCAAACAAATATAAACCTACTTAATCTGTAACAGAGTTAACAGTCACATTGCTCCCTCTTTACCTAATCCTGAGGGAAGCTCCAGCACTCTGGGAAGAAAAGCAGGTCCTCCAGCTTAGCCTGTAGCCTTTGCAGGTATTAGATCTGAAAGTCCTTAGTTAAAGTCATGACCCACCCAAACACCGAGGCTCTTCTCAGGAGACGAAAAGCCAGCCTGGCTCTAAGGAACCTCTCCATTTACACCTTCTAGTTTCATTTTCTGCAGCTGATCTATCAATGGGGCTCTGGAAGCAGGAGGTCTCAGCATGAGAGACCTCCTGCACCAACCATGCCCACATTGAGAACTGTCTGCAATGGTTAAGAAGAATAAACAGCTCCATGCAGCGACTGATTCATTAAGCATCAATTATTCCACCAGCTCCAACGGTCGATTGGAATTGCAGAATAAAATCCAAGGGGCAAACACGAAGTTCCAGTGCTCTGCAGTAGATGGTGGTGCCTGCAAAGAAACAAGCCCAGAGTGGTTCTCTGCGGGATGCTGAGCACCTCCAGGCCAGTGCCCCACACTTAGGGTGAGGTCCCCAAGTTTAGGGTGATGTATGCAAGAGAAGCACATTCCCCCAGTGTGCAAGGGGACAGAATTCAGCCCTTTCTGGTCCTGTACTGCTCTAGACACATCTGCCAGCATGATTCAGAAAGCAAACAGCACTGTGCATATAAGGAAAAGGCAAAAGAAGCCTTCTAAATAAAGCTCTTCACCCTGCAAAGTGAAGAACAGCCAAGAAATCGTTTCAGCAGTAAACTTAGGAGGTTTACTGCTGAGCATCACAGCACAGCATCGTAAGCCTCATGGTCTGAATGAGGAAGGAAGACATAGGCAGGGGGTGTGTCTGTCTTTCCCCAGATTACCTTCCTAGCAATGAAATGATGACCCAGGAGAGTCATAGGATGATGACAAAGCTGCAGATGGAAAAATCAGGTTGGCTTTAGTTAGAGGGTGAAGACGTGGAGGTATTGATGCTGTCACACGGGCCAGCATGAGCCCTATACCTTGTGTCACTGCCTGTGATGCACAAAGAGAGCAGCTGGGCTCTGGCAGCACAGGCTGAGGTTTTGGAGATGATTAACATGAAAAGAGACATCCTTCTGTAAACTGGGAGCTTGTTTGCTCCAGAGTCATTGTCCAACAGCAAATCCTGCTGCCTTGCAGCCTAAACTCACCCTCTGGAGCTGTGCGATGGGTTAGGGGAAGAAACGAGCTGTTTCAGTATACCCAGTTCCCAAGGAATATCCTCTCCTATGTCAACATGAATAATTCAGCTGGAGAACAATATTTTACTGTCAGCTTTGCCACACGTTTCACCTTGGTTAAAAAGGAGAATTTCACTTGGTGTCATCAGCTGCAGCTCTGGGGCCTCTACTGAGGGCAGGAATGAAAGGAAAGATAACCAAACATACCCATTTCTTGCTCATGTACCCCTGAGCTGCTGTGCCTTCGTGTGCTGCCCCGCAGAGATGGGGTAGAAGAAGTTGGTGAGGCAATGGGGGGTTCACACCTCATGTTCTTGGCCCCCAGCAGTGGACCTGGATAGACAACATCATTCTGCTCCCCAAAACCAATCTGGGAAGGCCTGGAAAAGACCATCATTTGTATTGGGCAGGATTTTTCATGAGCAATAAATGGGTATTAACAGGCTTCAGGGTCTCAGGATCTCATAAACAAACCAGCTGATGTTTAACCAGCTCATTTCCCTTCCCTTTACACAAATGACCCAAAAGCAATAGCTGGGATGCAGCAGTTTGGAAGCATCTGGAAGAAATAGAAGGAAGTGCTCATGTTTGCTTCTGAGCAGGCCAGCAAATAGATCTACCAGAAACACCCTTATAGCAAGTTACAGGCAATTCCCATGGTCACAAGCGGAGCTGGTGTGAAAGTCCCAAATCTCTGCTCTGGCTTTTCACCTTCAGTTGAAATTACATTTGTGGAATGCTGAAATTCCTGGCATTTGCTTCAGAAATACCACACGCTTTTGTTTTAATCATGTCTAAAGGTTTGGGTAAAGAAAAGAGTCCGAAAAAAAAAGCAGCAAAACGTTCAGTGCTCTTAAACATCTGAGTATATTAAAAAGCACTTCAGTACATCCTAGGAAATGTACCAAAAATACCAGCCTCAATTTAACAGTGTAAAAATGTAAATGGAACAAGGAGGGCAAGGATTTTCAGTCTGTGGGAGTGAGCCTACACAATTTTTTCCCCTGTGCTATGTTATCCAAGCCAGTGTGTTACTATAAAACACTTCCAACAGATTCGCACTTGCAAATAGAGGCAACTCCAGTTAATTTTGCATCTCCTGAGGATATGATACAGAATTTGGCATTTGTTTAGGTAATCATCTGGGCAAAGGATGGGAGCAAATTCATATCTTTTATTAGGCTAGATAGCATAGTTGGAGCAACAACACAACTGTCACTTCAGAAATGACATTGCTCTCTTGCTCAGCTTTATATGATTGAGCCAGTAAGTTCATGTCTTTCCTTCCTTTGCAAGAGTCTGCTTTTCCTATTTGACTCCTACTCAAGGCTAGTTCATTGTGACTTCTCATCTGCTCAAAGTGAAACAGAATTGCTCAAAAAAAAAAGCAATTTTCACTCCAAAAAAGTTGGTGAGTTTTTACTGTGTAAAAACAAACCTGCTCAAGTTCTTTCAAATCACGATGTTTTCCAGACTAATCCATAGAGTTTTTGGACCAGAGCTATCAAAAACTAAAACTGTCCTCAGAGAACATGCTCTGATGTTCCCACTGGGGCCTATATGGGGTGAAGGAGCATGTTGGTCTTGGTGTTTCCCAAAATAGTGAAAGAAAGCATGCTGTTAAAACCCTCTTTTTCCACCAATTCTGATGGAAATCTTCAAGATCCAGGGAGAAATGATTCATGTGCTGCTCTAAGAAGCTAAGACCCCGAGTTACAGAGCCTGGGATCAATTCTGCTTCGTTTCCCCTTGCCTGTTTGACGTCCAAGAGTTTATCAGCATGTCCAGCCACTCAGTGCCACCAGACCCAGGCAGCTCATATCCCATTGCTGGGTCTGCTGGGGAGAGCAAGAGGCAATTTCCCTGGTGTGGGCTGTGCTGTTGATGTCTCAAGTCCTTCAAATATAGGCAATGCAGTTCCATTCCTTCACCAAGAGGATGAAAGCCTTGTTACCTGCATTGTTGGATAGGGGTGGCTTGGCATTCATTTTTCTCCTTTCACCTTAATTCCTGCAGAGATCATCCTTTACAGCCTCATAGCCAGGAGCTTGTATGGCTGTAAAAAGCCATATAACATTTACAGACCTGAAGAAGAGGGATTGTGCCAAAAACTTTCCCATTTTCTAACTATATCTAATGAAAGCTATTACTTCTCTGAACATACACCACCTTTGTGACAACATTTATGGTCTCACCATGAAAGACTTCATATCCTATAGCAACAGGCACAAGCGCTGCTCCAGTGACTGCTTTGCAGAGATGCAATTCTCAGTGACACAAAGGCAATCGTACACAGCTCCTGCCTGGAAGCTAATAGAAATTTGCACCCTCTGCAATGCTTCCTAACCTGACAAGTAGTATAAAGCTATCTTGTTGTCAACAGGAATCAGGGCTAGACATTAAGTAAACCCCTGACCGTGAAATCAGCTCTGGGATTAGGGATTTGTTGAGCCACAGGAAATGAAGCTTGTGAGCAGAGGAACCAAGGAACGGGGAAGGGTGATGGGATGGTTTGTGCTGCCACTAACATGCAGCATTTCCCACCATCAGATCTGCTGCTTCTCTTCTCTACAACAGACATTTGCAAAGCCCTCAAGAGATTTCTGTCTCTGAGGTGAATAGTCAAAAGTCACCAATGTTTCACAAATGAAGAACCTGCATAAAAGTGCAGAAGTTTGGGTGCTGTCAAGTGCTGTGTTCTCTCACTATTATCTATTCATATTCTTAACTTCTGCTTTATGGACATTCCCAGATTGAATCCAAACTAGAAACTATTTTGACCATAACAAAGCAAACGGTAGATAGTGTCTGAGTTTCTTTTTTTCCCCATCTTTTATTATATTTATGACCTTTTCCCACACATAGCAGTAAAACCACAGAGGTGGCATTTGGGAAAAAGGCTCCCATCCAGCTGTTACTCCAGATTTGGAAGCAACATCGCATCCTGCCTCCAATGAAACCAATTCAGCTCCGCCATAAGAAATCACACAGTGCCATGTGCCCTACTTCCTTCATTAATCCAACAGCTTTTCCAAGCCGTCGTAGTCCAGCATGAGTTACGGTAGCATTATACTGGATTGCAGGTGATCACGCTAACACCTCGATAAGCAGCAGCAGTGGCCAGGCCAAGACATGAATCTCTTATGCTATTTCTGCAGAAGGCAATCTCCAGCTTCCCTTTCTCTCTTTTTGCAGTAGCAAGGCTGCAGCTTCAACAGCAAAGGGCACAGGGATTTATTACAAGCAGAACAAAAACTGAGTAGCAAAGGGAAGATTAACAGCAGCTGCTCACCGAGTCCTACTACTGGAGACTTTATAATTCACTGGCTTCTCTCAGCTTTATGCCTTTCATGGGATGCACTGAAGCAGCTTGACAGAAACCACCCCCAAAGTGAGCATAATAAATGGGTTTGCTGCAAACTGGTATTGCAGAACTTGTGTAGTGGAGGTGAGAAAGTGCAAAGACTTCCTCCATGTACCCAATGGGCATCACTGGGGGGCACAGGACAGCAATGCCCCACAGGTTCATTTTCAGGTAGTTCATAGAATCATAGAATAGTTATGGAAAGGACCTTAAGATCATCCAGTTCCAACCCCCCTGCCATGGGCAGGGACACCTCACACTAAACCATGGCACCCAAGGCTCTGTCCAACCTGGTCTTGAACACTGCCAGGGATGGAGCATTCACAACCTCCCTGGGCAACCCATTCCAGGCCTCACCACCCCCACAGTAAAGAACTTCTTCCTCAGATCCAATCTAAACTTCCCCTGTTTAAGTTTTAACCCGTTACCCCTTGTCCTATCACTACAGTCCCTAATGAAGAGTCCCTCCCCAGCATCCCTATAGGCCCCCTTCAGATACTGGAAGCTGCTCTGAGGTCTCCATGCAGCTTCTCTTCTCCAGGCTCAACAGCCCCAACTTCCCCAGCCTGTCTTCATAAGGGAGCTGCTCCAGTCCCCTGATCATCCTCGTGGCCTCCTCTGGACTTGTTCCAACAGTTCCATGTCCTTTTTATGCTGAGGACACCAGAACTGCACACAATGCTCCAGGTGAGGTCTCACAAGAGCAGAGCAGAGGGGCAGGATCACCTCCTTGGACCTGCTGGTCACGCTCCTTTTGATGCAGCCCAGGACACGGTTGGTTTCAGGGCTGCGAGCGCACACTGCAGCTGGCTCATGTTCAGTTTCTCCTTGACCAGCACCCCCAAGTCCTTCTCTGCAGGGCTGCTCTGAATCTCTTCTCTGCCCAACCTGTAGCTGTGCCTGGGATTGCTCCGACCCAGGAGTAGGACCTTGCACTTGGCATGGTTAAACTCCATAAGGTTGGCATCAGCCCAACTCACAAGCATGATGTGTGCTTGAGTTTCTCCTTGAAGATCAGGTATGCTGCAGAGCAAATCCTCCGTCTTTCTCGCAGATCCAGTGGAAAGGCATCCTTGAGTGGGTTTTGGTGAGGGCTGAAGGGGTGCTTCGGCCATCACACCACTCCCCCATGGGTCTGGAATAGGGAGTGAGGAGTGGAATGGGTTGATGAGGCTGGCCCCAGCTGGGGAGCAAAGTTTGCAGACTCCTGGGATTTTCCTGCAGTGAAACCAACTTATATTGGCTTGAGCAGCCGGGCTGTTCGAGTCCCAGCTTTATCTTCACCTTTATCTTTTATTCAGCAGGATAAACGTTCTTGCCAGGGGTGCGTCTCATGTTGCAGCATTTGCTTGGCCACTCTGTGCCTCACGAGCCCTTATGATAAAAACAGAATAAGCAAACCAGCCTTTCCCCTCAGCCTCCGGGCAATTTGCTATTCTGATTCAGCACTTTGTTTGGGTTTAATTGCAATTATGTTCTTGTGTGTTTAATTAACCAGGTCCTTTTGTTGTTGCTGCCAGGCTAACAGCGGCACTGAGACACTGCAGAACCAAATGGCTTCCTGGGGAGAAGCTCTGGAAGGTGGAAAGGAGGGCAGCTGGGCTGTGCCAGCTACATGGAGATGCCAGAGGTGGAGTTTCTTCCTTGCTGTAGGCACAGTCTCACTATGCCCGCTTCACACAACAAGTCCCATCTCCCTTGATTTCCATCGGTCCTGTGCTGGACCTCCATGAAAATGCTATGCTTCCCTCTGCCTTTCCCTAGAGCAGCAGATGGACCAATGTAGGCAGCACTGATGAAGGAGGTAAAGGAGCAAAGGGCTCTGAACATCAGTCCACCCCTTGGACACGTTTTCACCCAGGATGGTTTCATGGCATTGTGCTCAGCCGGGTTCCCAGCAGATCCATAAATGGGGTTTCCACTGTTTTCTAACAGTAATGAGTCCTGGGCCATGAGTACACGGATAAGAGAGAAAGCACTATGAATGCAGAAGAAAGTGGGGACTAGAAAAGGGAAGGCAGCATCATACTGGGATGGACCTTCACATGGGGGCATGTGGCCCCCAGGGCCATCAATCAGAGCTCTGCTTTCCCAAAGTCTGGCCGCTGATGGTCTTCAGTTCACACGTCCAGTAACACATCTTGTAATCTTCTAGCACTGAGGACAAGATGAAACTGCCCACTAAACAAAGCCTCTGAACAGTGTGACAGGTATTGACAGACCTTGAAATGCTTCGCTTTGATGTGCTCATCTGGGTCTGTACCAGTGGCAGCTTCTTGTTTCTCCACCTGAATTGCAGCAAAGCAGAAGGAAAGGCTTCAATTCCCACTTCAATCATTTTCTTGACAAAACCAGTTCATTCAAGGACTTATTCTTGTTTCTTTCAATCCTTATTTTCAGTTGAAAAACTGAACCTGTTGGGGACTTGCAGCCAGTGGTGTCAATTAGGAGAAACTCCTTTGAAAAGCAGAGGAAAGCTGTCTTTTGTGCACATGGCGAGTTCAGAAATGTCTGAAATTGCACACAACAAAAATGGGAAGGTTTCAGAGTTTCCTGACTGGTTTTATTAATATTTTTAATTTTATTTTTATTTTATTTTTTAGTAATATTTTTATTAATGTTTTTATTCTTTCCCTTTTTTGGTCTGTAACTTGAGATCTTTAATACTTACATTTCCAATGTTCACACATGAATTCAGCTTCTTGAGACAGCTCTCCCAAGGAATTCAAGTTGCAACAGTTCAATGTGCATATGGTGGTTCCATCCCTCTGTGGATCTGCTAATAGCAATGCTGTTGCCCAGAGAGGGCTTTAAATCAAATCAAAGTAGTAAGTAATGAAGGCTATCAGCCTGGTAATGATGCACACAGTCCATGGAAGTTAATCACATGGAGCAAGAGTTCTTGGAGGTGGAAACCTGTTGTTTTCAAAAGCTTGGGTCAAACACAAGGACGTGAGAATGTGGAACAAGCATTCACATGGACCTTTTCTTCATGTTATTACAAAGCATTGAGTTTCTACTTCCTTCTCTCTCCAGCTATTAAAAAAAGGCTTCATATTAATCACCCTCTGAGTTATTAATTTGTCCAATTTCCTTCTGGCTTGTAGTTTAATAAAGGCTCTTAAAATATACTCCTACATGTTTCTGCTTCTAGATAACATTTCTTGGTTTAAAGAGTATATTCAAGAGCAGAAGGAATCAGCGGGCAATTAGGGATTGGCTTTTCCACTGAAGCTGAAGCAAAACTGGATCAGGAACTTCTTTGCATGGTCGCATGGGTATGACCTGCTGTGCTTGTTTCCCCACTGCTTAAAAAAGGCAATGAGATGAAAAGGCTCTTTCCTACAACTGAGCGAGTCGTGACCATTAATACATTGACATTTATGGGCAGGCAGATAAGAGAACAATTCACAATGTCAAAAAGTCTTTTAATTATGTTCAATATTCAAATTGGGACTTAATGTGGGTTTCTCTAGCTGTACTTAGAATAATTGCTGGGAAAAGAATGGATCTTTCTTATTAGGGACCCAATAAAAAAGGTGAGGAAAGAATAAACAACTTTTGGGTAGGTCCAGTGCCAAATCCTTGCCCAGTCTACAAGAACAACAAAATAAGAACACACCATCAAGACCCCCAAACTCTTTACTTGGGGATGATGAAAGTATTTTTTCATGCTGATGTGAAACGTTTGCTCCTCATTTTTCAGGCTCACCTTTGCTTTTAATTCAGACAGAAAAAAGAGGAATTGATTTCTGAGCTAGTTCCAAAAATAACAAACTAAAATGCTCCAACTGCTTCCAAGCAAATACAGAGAGATGCTGAAGATCCATGTGCACACGCACATCATTTTCCTCCCTCTTTATTAACAGAAGTCATTTGACATCAAGGGTCACAGCTGAAATTGTAGGTGTGACTATCTCTATTCCTGACTGCAGCATTTACCCAACCGTATCTTCCTAATGAGCCCGTATCATCATTATTGCTTGTGCTGATAACACAGATCCTTTATATGAGGAACACAAGAAAAAAATGAATCTTTAACCTGTTTTGCCTGTTCCTTGTCTGCCTTTCCCATGCGCCTATTACTTCATTTTCCTTTCCTCTCCTGCAATGCCCTTTGACATAATTAGTAGCATTGAAACAGCTGGAAGCACTTTTTGTTTGGTTTCTTATATCTATGCTCATTTGCTTATTGCATTTATAGACTGGCGAGGAAAAATCATTTTCCTCTGCCTCCCACATGCTTGGGTCAAACACTGACTTTCAAGAAGGTGCATTAACTTCAACAGCAGGGAGAGAGTGGAAATCATTTAAAGGTGCCAGGGAGCAAAATCTTTCTCTACCTTTCAATTAAAAAAAAGCATTTTCCAAGCAAAAATGCCATTTGCTTTGGAACATGCTTTTATAAGAAACCAGTGAGGAAAAGACTAGAAGAAGCGCCAGAAGAATTGTCTCAGCTGAGCTCCAAAAAACACTTGTTCAAGCCAAAGTAAAGTCTCATTAAGCTCCGGATCAGCAATTATGTTTTAAGTAATCATTCTAGGCAGAATACAAACCAAATTGGTGGTGGCACAGCTGTCACTCAAATGAGGCCACTGGGTTTGACTCAGCCCTATTCCAGCTCTGTACCAGGAGCCTTGTGCTGTGGTTTCATCTGTCTAAGTGATTCTCCTGCCCTGTAGCTCTTGCTGGCCCTTCTACCCACTTCTGGCTCTTCCTTGCCTTGAAAAGCTCAACAAAAGATCCATTCCGCTACAGGTTCCCAAGAAAACCCGTTGGGATGAGGCCATCCCTGCCCTGCAGGAATCCTGTGTGCCTGAAGCCTGTCTTTTCCAGCTCTATCAGGTCCTTTAGTGAGAGAATACCCCTGTCCCAGTGTCATGGACTCAGCTGGACCTGACGCCCAACATTGTGATGACTAAATTTTGTTGAGTTTAATTCCATTTCGGTGACTTCAAGTGATTCATGCACTTTCAAACGCATGAATAATTCCATATGAAATACATTAAAATTGGCCACTTTGCAAATCCCAGGCATCCAATGATTAGTGATAGCAGACTTCACTCTTCATTAAATATTAATCTGCCAAGCTCATGAATATCCATTCTGATACAACCGCTCATTATACCAACGCACTCTGCTTTTTCCAAAGTCCCTGCCTGGATTTGCTATTCCCAAAGACCAGCCCTGAAAGATGTGAGGTCTGCCAAGAAATGGCTCATGATATTTCGTTTTCATACAAAATGTTTTGTAATGCCCCTTCCTAATCCAGCCCTTTAAATCTGTCTTGACAATAGCATGGCTTGTTTTACCGAAAAGAAATCTTGTTGAGCCCTTAATAATAATGACAATAAAAAAGATAATAATTGTAGGAGAGAGGAGGAAAAGCTGCAGCAGCAGCTTTGTCATTTAACTTGTGTATATAAGAAATGGTGGGAAGTAAAAGGAATGTGGCTGTGAGCTCATCTCCTCCACAAAAAGCTCTTCTAATTGCATCTCTGTGATGGAGGGAGCAGCCCCAGATGCACCTTCTGCCTTTCTCCTGTACTGCTCTATGTTTTGATTACAGTAATTGTGAAAGGTTTCAGGTAGAAAGCAGTCTTTATGGTTCTCAAGATTCCTTGGCAAATATGTGCAACGCCAGGCTGCGTCTCATAAAAGCACACTGCAGAAAAGGCTTGGGATTTCAATGCACTTGCAGTTAGAAAACAAAAAGGGGGAAAAGAAGCATAATTCAGTTATAACTTTAAACACCTATGTTTTCTGAAAGCTTTCCTGGACATTGAGAACTGTGTTTGTCTTCCTCAAGGTTCCCATATACTCACATGGCTGTGGTTCATAAGCCCTGTCCTAGTTTTAGGTCTAATATACAGGTACAGCCATGATGCTGGAGCAGATCCTAAGTATTCCCAAGGCAGAACCAAAACTGCTACCACAGTGATTGGCATGGTCTGTGTGGTCTGTGCAAGGGGCTCAGCCCGAGGGCTGTGCCCCAGGCCCTCCTGCAGGCACCATGGTATTTTGCCTCAGCCTAACAATGCAGAATCACTGTATGGGGCATAGAATTATATTACAAATAAGGCAGAATTCCTGGAACTGAATGAGATTTAAGGTCCCTTCCAACCCATTCTATGATTCTACGAAGACAGGAAGCATCATTGACATTCAGAGCCCATAAAATATTTGAGCAATGGGCCATTCTGCAAAACAGAATCCATATTCATGTTTCCAGGACCCCCAGCAAGTGCCCTATGGGCCATATCCTGCAAGCCAGAAACCCACCTGGACAGGCAGGAATAGCTTTCCCTCCAAGTTGCAGCCATGAGCTGCATGCTCACAGCCCTTTTCCAGTATAATTCAAAGGGGCAGACCAAGCTACCCTGGCAGCCAGAATGAAGCTAGCTAATCCAACATCCCCATCAGAGGTGGTTTTTTCCAGGTAGGCAAGAAAGGGTTAATCTGCCTCCACCACAAATAGCTGTGGGGACCAAGAGTCAAAACTTTCCAGTATCAGGCAAAGAAGCTCATTTCAAGGGGATCTCTCCCAAGAATTCAATTCACAGGTGCCAACCCACTTCCTCCTTAACCTTGGCTAGAGATAATTAAAAAGCATTTAAATCAGAGCCTCTGACTTGGCTGAGCTCATGCGGTACTCTGCAATTTCCATAGGTAGATCTCTGCTTGGAGTCTAACGAAGTGAAGGCAGCGTTATTGAAACCACGGGGTATTAGTTACAGGGCTGAGGAAACAAATCTCGCAGCATAATCCTGAGGTACCTTTAATGTTCTAATTAAACCTATATATAGAAGCTGCAGGCAGGAAAAATGGCAAGAAAAGTTTCTCATCTGCTGAGTATTTTTCCATCCTTTTCCCCTCTACCCCCACCTCCTTTAACCTGGAGAGGGGATAGAAAAGATCCTTCACATTGATTTTGATGGAGAAAGAGAAAGAGAAATGCCAGGCAGATAGAGATCAGCAGCATCTCCATTCCCTGAGCCCTGTCAGAAAGACAGCGCTGCCGATGCTCACCAATAAAACCGACTTCTGCCCTGATAAGGCAAGGCCAGCCCAAGCCTCTCGCAAGGAGCAAAGCACAGCTCTGTAGGCATCACTTTATTCTCCTTCTCTAATTGCAAGGTGAGGCTGGAGATGGGATAATAACCTTGAGGAGCTGGGGCAATCGTGATGGCTGTCCAGGAGAATTAGTGTTGAGCAAAGCATGGGAGAAGGACAGGGTGAACCTCGATCAATATAGGAAACGTCATGGAAGAGAGGTGAAGAAGGAAGGCAGCATCTTTTGCCACTTAGCAGAGCCATCAAAGTGATGGATGATGAACTTGAAAGATAGGTGACACTTTGCACCAGCTATTTACTGAGGTGAGAGCTGCTGGGACAGCAAAGCCATCCCAGGATCCCATTGCCTGCAAGGGCTTGGTGTTGCTCAAGCTGTTAAACTTTTGCATCTTGTGCAGATGGTCCTTTTTCATGTCGTTTACCATCTGTGTTTTGAGCAGCATGCAGATAGGCTGTCATGGAAGAAGCACAGGGACATGCAGTGAGGTTGCACTTCCAGGTTCATGTGACAAGAGGAGGCTGAAGCTAGTTTAGAGTACAAATCCTGAAGAAAAGAATCTCAGGGCTTGCTTAAGCCTCTTCTAATCGTGTCAAATGTTATCCAAAACCAGACTTTTGTCCCTTGGAAGATATGTATCTGCTTTAGCAGTGCTTTCACTAATAGTCGCAACCTAGTTTGGGGTCTGTCTTGGTGTGGGAGCTCCCTGGATTATCCATGCTGTGACAGACACAGCGCTGGGATCCTATTCCACATTGCTGTGGCTGACTGACACCTCTTGTACCTTTCTTTCATTTCCCTTTACAGGGCCCACTTTGGAACTGACACCCGAGGCTATCCTCATCCCTAAAGCAACAGAACGCAGGGCTGGGCCTGCTGATGAGGAGGCGAACTGAGATGTTCATTACCACACTCTTCATGCCAAAGGAGCCCCTCCCACAGCAGGAATTAGTCTATAATTAGCTTAGAGAATAAAGAACTTTTAATTAAGGACTGGAATTCAGCAGGCCATCTGCCCGCTTGTATTTGCAAGCAATAAGCATCTTCTGCTGGCTCTGGTTCCTCTCTCTATCCCTCCCAAGGCTCTTACTTGGGCTGAGACCAGGGCTGGGGCCAGGGCATCGCATCCACATTGCCCAGGACAATGCGCTGCCGTGTGATAGTTATTACATTGAAAGATGCTCTTAGAGACAGGCATGGCAACACAGAGGGCAACTTCGAAAAAAAGGAAGACCAAAGGGTCTCCTACAATTACACAATACTCATTTTATTTCTCTTTCTTGGTACCTTTTCTGTAACTGCCATCTCGTACTTCTTACTCACTTGATCAGAGGTGGAACAACATTTCATGGTCTTGCAGTGAGCACAAAAGAGACTTTCATTCTGACATTGCTGATATCTTTCACGTCAATCCAAACCTGTTAAAATATTGTGACATTTCCAAAATGACTCATTTTCCCAGTCCCTTAAGATTTCCCTTTATTGTGCCTGTAGAAACAAGGCATATTCATCTTGACCACGCAGGACAGAGAAGAGAAAAATGCAGTTTAAGGTTTGGATCCCATAGGAATGCCCATGGGCAGCTTATAGCCGGGAAAGACCTCACTAACAGATACTTCTGGTCCTGCCATATCCATCTTGACACACCTTCAGTCCCTGGAACACAGCAGCCAAAAGAGAACTATTTGGGGGAATAGAAAAGAAAAATACAGACCATCTCCTCTCCTCATGCCTTTTAGTTCCTTCTCTGGAAAGACAAGGGCTCAGAGTGGGGCAGGGGAATAGTCATTAGCCAAGGCTGAATGAGGATGTAACCAGCTATGGGCTGAGCAGTAAAGCCTGATCATATGCATCCATAAAGATGGGCTAAATAGACCTACTGTATTACTTACCTGGGATGATTAAGAAGGGGCAAACAGTTGATTGTTTTGCCTCAACTAAAAGGAGAAAAGCTGCTAATTAGATAAACTGAGACTCTGACTAATGCCAAAGTGAAAACCGGATCATTTTGTAGCAGACATTGGATCAAGTCCACAGCAAGCTGCTAACCAAAGCATTCACTCTGTTCACATGAATTTATACAGCTACAGTCACCTATGCAAGGAGCAATCCTGTACCATGCTGTTGCCAAGCCCCACAACTCAGCCTCATCCCTCTGTGCCCTGCTCCTCATGTCTTAAGACCAAAGTCTGTCACCCTGGAGAGATTTCTCCTGGGGATGAACTGGAACACCCCAGATCTGACCCGTCTTTGAAGTTCTTTGTAGCATCTGTGATCTGAACATGGAGGCATCAAGCAGCTTTTCAGTGCCCAAAGATGAAAACCAAGAATCAATCCATCAGTGATGACTGAATGGAAATTCAGGCATCTGAAATAGGTTCATACATATATTCAACCAGTTTCAGATAACTAACCAATGTACAGGAAACACTACTTTTTGTGCAAAGACAGAAGTAAGGAGCAAATCCTTCTGATGCATTATCTCTACAGACCACTCAAACAGCTCACAAACCCATCCATCTCACCCAGCAGCTTCCAGACGGGCACTAGGAATTCCTGTGGGTCTTGTAGCACAGTTCCTGATCTTTATTCATCTCTTTATTTTCCTTCCAATTAATTTTGAACCAGCCCATTATTTACTTCCAGCACCTAATCCTCAGATCGAAAACTTCTTCCAGAGTAATAAGAGGGAGGAATTATGAAACACAATCATGAGCAAATCAGACAGTCAGTGATTTAGGCCTGAAATAAATGAGCCCTCTCCTGGATTCAAGAACTGGTGCTGAAAACACTGGGAAGGTATGAAAGTAAAAATTAAATGCAAAATTAAAAGGCACCTGAAAGCTTTCCGTGATGAGAGGGGTGTTTGCAGAGCCCTTTCCACACTGTCTGTCACAGTGACAGCCTCCAGGATCAATAAGAGAAAGGAGAAAATAACATGCCAAGATATTTTTGGAGGCTGGTGAGGCTTACAGGGAAATTCCTTTGCAGGTAAAGAGCAAATATTTATTGCCCTCGTTTCACTTCTTCTGTCCACTCCAAGACACAAAAGGCTCTTGCTCAGATCTCAGTAAGGAAGAGCTGACATACACCCTCTGATCTTTTTGCCCAGGCTTAGATCAGAGCTCAAAGTCATCACAAGCATTGGTGAAAAATACCAGCATTAGAATCAAGGGAAAAATGTAATTGGGAATAGGTTTTGTGACAAAGTTTGATGAGATTCCAAGCCAGAGATATTGAATGAGAAAGACGCAAATGCTGGTCCAGCCTGAAATGTCCAGCCTGAGAATCTGCTCCAAAGTGAGACATGAAGTTCCTGTGCACATCTGGTCCAACGTGAAGGCTGTTGTTTCACAAATGTAGAGCTATAATGAGGTAACAACTCGCCAAATGCATCTAACAAGTACTCCTATTTGCTGATCCCCTTCTTATGAGAGGCAGGAAAACAGTTACCTCTCCCCACCTTCCATCTGTTTCATTTGGAATATGGTCTCTTTTCTGCTTCTTATATCTGCTTTGACCTCTTATCATGGCTGCAACACAATCTCTCCCATGCAGAGGCAGACGAAGGAGAGAGGCATTTCTGTATTGGGACTGCAGCCTTGCATTATGAAGTGCAGGGCTTTGGTATGTTTGATGAGATGTCTTAGTTTGCTAAGCAGGATGCCTTTTACTGCAGATGACTGATTCAGGGGAGAAGATGAGGCAAGGGGCGTTTTCCTGCAGTGGGGAATAGACTGTCAAGTGTTTGGAGGTCATAGATGAAAAGCCTTATCTGCTTTCCAAGCAGGGGCTACCTCAGCCCTTTTCTCCAGACCTCAATTTCAGGTACATTTGCACCTTGCTAATGTTCACAAGTGCTGCCAGACCACCACCACAGCTCTAACAATACACCAGTGGAGGAAAGCACCCCCCATCCCAATTAGTCTGGCAAAGACCTGTGACAGCCCTGAAACTGCTGTTGAAGTGCTATCTGTTTCACTGCAAAACCCACCCTCATGTTCATGGCACGTTTTCAGCAGCTCTGCAGCATTGAGTTACCTCCACGTACTGGAATAAATACAAGAAGTGCACTCGGGAACAGGACCTGCATCCCATCATGTGTCACTGCATTTTCTTCATGTCACCAATTCAGGCACTTGCAAGCAGGGAGGGCTGAGTGATCCTCCTTACTTTGGCAGCCAAACACAAACCAAGGGATTATGTCCATTTGTTTCTCCTCTAAATTCCTGATGATTTTTTCTATGTCAGAATGTGTGGTCATTATAGAATCATAGAATCATAGAATGGTTTCAGTTGGAAATGACCTTAAGATCATCCCTTAACCTTCCAGGGGTGGGACAGCCACAGCTCCTCTGGGCAACGTGTGCCAGCACCTCACCACCCTCACAGGAAAGAGCTTCCTTATATCTAATCTGAACTTCCCCTATGTAAGTTTAAGCCATTACTCTTTGTCTTATCACTACAGTCCCTGATGAAGAATCCCTCCCAGGTTCAGCACCAGTCACAGGCGTGAGATGCCTGCATGTGTGTCAGCATGGGGTTGGTGTCTAAGACAATGGAACAAGAGGAGTGAGGCATCTCACTAGCAGCATGGGCTTGTTGGGGTTGCCTAGATGGAGGTGTCTAGCTCCGTGTTAGATGCAACAAGGTACTCCTCAACCTTTGGCTGTCTCTTCAGATGTGTGTAATAATTCCCACTGCTCCTATATTTTCCAGCCCCAGGAACCTCACAGACAGCTTGCAGCACCTCAGACAGCAATAACCACGGGATATGGCAGATGGGATGGCTGCCCTCATGGTTTGCGCTCCACGACTTCTGAGCTGCTGAAATTTGTGGTTGTCATGCGAGGAGCATCATCATGCTCAATGGCTGGTGGGTGGCTGTCTGGAAGCGGAGTGCAAGTTGTTTGTGGACTATGTAATAAGGATTATGTATGTGTGAGGCTCATGGAGATTGGCTGAGCTTGGCACCTCGTGAAGATGCAACCTCCTCCTAGTCACGTTTGGGCTTTCTTAAACACAAGAGGGCCCTTCCTCCATCAGACTGGGAAACCAGGATTCATCCTTCCCCACTCCATCCTTTCTGCCTAATTGAGACGACTGATTCAAGTCACAGTATTTTAAGAAATTATAATCAACTCTGGGTGTCTTTTCAAGTTGCTTCTTGATTTCATAAGCCAGCAAAAGGAAAGATTTCAAATTATACTGCAAGATCAAATGATAACCCCTCCTCCTTCAAACCATACTGGATTTCCAGCACCACCTCCAACTGGTTTTTGATGGGACCATCGAAATTCATGAATGAAAGCAACACAGATTTCATGTTATTGCCAGTTCTCAGTGCTGCAGTCTGACAAGGCAGGGATAACAGAGAGGGACTTGAAGCTTGGGGCTCCCACCTGCAGGCTGGCAGGGCTAAGGCATACCTACGCCCATCACCCAGGCTTTCTAAAGAGCACTTTGCTTCCTGTACATGTGCAGGTAGTTGACATGAAGAGGAAAGTGATTTTTTCCTCAAATCTGGAAATCAGTCTAAGTTCGCAGAGCTGGACTGGGACACCTGAGCTATTTTGCCCCTGACCTTCACAATGCACTTTTGGGGGCAAAATTCAAGTTCAGTTTTGAGCTGGTTTATTCCTATGTCCATATGTGTATTTGTTATTAGTAACAGGCACAACATCTTCCCTGTTCCCTTCCTTACAGTCCAGACAGCACTCACCTCCCAGCCTCAATGCACCTGAACCCATGCTCTATGCAAGGACCCTTGCTTGCCACTGTCTCCCACCCAGCTTCACAAATCCTTCATCCCTCCTTCTTTGAACTGAGCTTCTAAGCAAGTGCTTGTTGCAGAAGTGGTGGCTCAGGATGGAGTGGTGGGGAGGGTGAGGAGGGTGAGCCTTCACTGGGGAGGACATGGGGATGGCGGCAGAGGGGATAGAAAGGCAGTAGAAGGGCAAGGTAGGATGGATGCGTTTGTGCTTTCTCCTGCACATTTCTGCTTTGTTGACCACAAAGACCCAGTCAGTAGAAAGATAAGGAAGTTTTTCCCACTAAATCAGCTGCATATCCACTACAGCACAGGAGTCCAAGCTCCTGTTCGCACTGCCAACCTTCAGCAAAGCACTTCCACCTAGAGACACCAGAAGTGTAGCTGTACTCACACTCCTAGCCCTTAAATCTGACTCTAGTCACCAACGGAGGCAGGAAGGAAAGCCCTGAGGTGTCTGCAGAAACTCAGATTCATAATTCAAGCAGCTTTTCTGCTGAAAGGTGTTTCAGAGATGAAGCAAATTTCACTATCCAGGGCACAGGAATTACTTTGGCATCCTTGGGTATGGGGAACACTCCCCACTTCCACCACCTTAGCTGCTTGCTGGGAGGAAGGGCAGCTGGTAGGTGTCTGAGACGTGTGATGTCCAACAGAAAAGAGTGAATAGTGTGATACTTCTGTTTCCTTCTTCCTTTTCATTTAGCTTTTCCTGGAGGCTTCATTTTCTCACATTGTGTGCTATAAATGATCATGTGGGGCTTTAGTGGGCTCTATGTAATTGTATTATTTCCAGAACAAGAGTCAGAGGTTGCCTTTGTTTTTTCTTTTAAAGTATCTTAAGAAACAGCTTCCTCTCTCACAAGACATTGGTCATTATTTTCCCCCTAAGAACATGCACTGGGTGATATCCAGACTCAGTCCTTTGATGAGGTTTCATTCCTCTGTACATCTCCAAGGAATTTCATTCCTCTGTACATCTCCAAGGAACAGATACCAGCAGTCATGAAAAGATCTCCAATAATATTTATCTTTTATGTTCATAAATGAGCAGAAAAATGAGAGAAATAAAAGACTTTTCAGTCCATTAGCGAGAAAGGAGGTTGTGAAGCAAAACCTGGTAGGAACAAAACTGTATCACTTCGGATTGACAATCTGAGATCATTTTTATTCAGCAGTCTTTAAAAAGCTGGTAAATGAGTTCTCCAGCGCACTGATACTAAATGCTAATGAGTGAGAAACCCTTCTTTTAGGGGAAGCTGCAGAAGTTGAGGGAACATTGCACAGAGAAGACAAGTGGAATGTCCCACAGCACAACACAGGATCCAGTCAAGGGCAAAATAACTGGGAAGTTCATCATGGGGTTGAGTTATTTGGGAACTAAAGGCTGGGAATAACTAGCCATTGATGGACTGAGGTTGTCTCTGGTCAAGTGGATTTTCAGCCTCACACTTACTGTTGATAGAAACACCTGCTCAGAGACAGTAGATTTTGATTTCTGAAAGGCCTTTGGTTTAATACTGGTTAAAAGATCAGCACTGAGCCCAAAACCTACTTTATCTGCCCAACTGGACTGAGGAAAGCTATTACCTTTCCTGACAAAGCCTGGCTTGTCAGTGCTAATGAAGCCGATGAATAAGAGCTGCCAGGAGAAGAGCACCTTTGGGTGGGATGTTTCTGGTGGAGTGATGCAGAACCAGAACCAAATGCTTCTTTCTCTGTAGATAGAAAATCACATGCAAAAGTCATGTGCAAAGCTTGATAAATCGGTGATTAGCAAAGAAGAGATGCCAGTGATTACAAGTCTCCCATACCATAATCCTGTTCTGATCCATCTGTTTATACCTCGTCTTCATCTGCCCTGGGTTCAGCTGTAACAGTCATTTTACCCCTTCTTAGTAGCTGGCGCAGTGCTGTGTTTGGGCTGTAGTCTGAGAACAGCGCTGATAACACACCAGTGATTTAGTTGTTGCTAAGTAATGCTTACCCTGATCGAGGACTTTTCAGTCTCATGCTCTGCAGTGGGGAGGGGCATAAGAAGCCAGGAGGAAGCAGAGATTGGAGGACACCTTACCCAAACCAGCCAAGGGGTATTCCATCCCATAGCATGACATGCTGGCACCAAACTCCAGCCTTGCCGAACGGGATGCAGGCAATAGGTGTCTGCTTAGAGCCAGAAATACACAAGTAATTAATCTGGGCTCCCCTGGCTCTGCCTATATGGAGAGCTCAGGTGCTGCCAGAATTTGTGGTCTTTAAGAGAAGGTGAAAAATCAGAAGGGACCAAGAGCAGGGACTAGGTGTGACTGGAGACCCAAAGAAGATGCTGTACCCTGGGAGATATAAAGAGCTCATTCTGGTTAGCCAATTAAAAAGGAGCCAGACTGAGAGGTGATTTGCTCACAACGAATAAGTGTCTCCCTACAGAGAAAATACAAGGTAGTGAAGTGCTTATGAATGAGGAGAAGAAGGAGTCAGTGGTGAGGGTCCGAACAAGGGCAGCTTTGCATTGGAAATGAGGCATCAGGGTTGTTTCCACAATCAGCGTGACTAATCCATCCAACAAGGCACCAGCCATGCTTCTGTTGTTTCCAAGCAAAGCTGGATGCCTTTGCAGCAAACAGGCTGTGTCCAAAAGAAGCGTCCAGCAGGCCCAAGAGCTTAGTGATGTGAAAGCTGAACAGTGACTTTGCAGTTTCATCTACATGGAACAGGCTCCAACGGGGCTGGGAGTCATGGGCTGAGCTATGAGAACAGGAGCAGCCCAGAGCTGGAGTTTGTCCTGCAGAAAGGCAGGGTCTTCAATACTTGCTTTTAATCCAAATTTAGGCTTTCTGCAGAAAACAGAAAACAAAATGAAATACAGAAAGGTTGTGGGTTTTTACATGCAGGTGAGCAGAAGCATCACGTTAGATTCAGTGGTCCAGGGAACTAGATGCAGATGTGTCCACCTCCTTCAAAAAGCTCTGCAGAGAGCAGGAGACCAGCTCCTGCCTTTAGCTTTTGGAAACATGGGGTTATTCCCAAATCTATACTCAAAGAATACACACATTAGGTGAGCTCCTGTGAGTGCCATCCTAGTGGGGAACCCACCGCAGCTGAGGGTGACTCAGGCTGAGTGGGAGAATGTGCTGAGTAAATGGCACTGGGGGGATGACTCACAGTGCAGGGACGGGGGTGTCTGCGGGTCTGAAGGGACTATGCCATCCCTGGCACCGGTGGCTGCTATGACACAGACACAACTTCACCTTCTTCATCCCTTAATGAAAAGTAAAATTGGGCCAGGTTTTAAATACCTGGGAATTGAAGCCTCCCTTGGGCAGGGCTGACTCAGAAAGTGATTTAGCTCATTGTGGCTGTTGCAGCTCTCTGTTTAGCTGCTTCCAAAGGTATTTCCCACCACTTTTTTGAAAGTAGCATCTATGATGAGTAAGAAATTCCTGCAGCCTCTATCCAGATTGGTACAGACAGCACCAGGCTCCTGCTGTTTCAAAGCGAAACAGTGATCCTTTCCATGCATCACTTCCCCAGCATTGCCCATTGCGCACCAGGGACCACCTGAGAGCCTGAGGGCTCTTAACGTGTTTAAAAAAGATGTATACCGCTACTGCAGTGAAAGCAAATTCATCAGCTACATGCTATAAACAGCATAAAACCTCACAAAGGAGCTAATATTCCCCCCTTCTGGAGCACCGTGCAGTTTAAATGAAATCTTGCCGAGTAATTAAAATCCCTTCATCCATCTCATAAACATCCTGGGATCATTTTTCTCCCTGACTGAATTATTTAAGAGTTCATACTCTCAGGATCCAAAGGGATTGTTTTAGTGTCACATTATTGAAAGTTCAGTGTGGTGAAAACCTTTGGGCCTCCACAGAACTTTGTCTGTAGAATAATCCAACAAAGAGATGCTGTTGCTCTGCATTCAGACAACTTCCTTCACTGAAACCTGCACTGATCCTGGAAACTGATAAGGCAGAGGGACACCTTCTTCTTTTCTATATGAAAGAAATGGGAGAAGGGGGCAACTCAAAGCTTCAGCTGATTCCCCCATTCACTTGCCTAAGCAGAGCCAGAAATTGCACATCCAGCACAACCAACAGCTTCACATGGGATGGGGAGTGAGGAATGGGGTGAGGAGGAGGCAGGAGCTACTTAATTAGGCACTGCCACCGTGGAAGATAACCATGGCATCATGGTCAAATGGGTCACTAAAGACAGCTTGGGGGACTTGCAGGATATAGCTGCACAGTTAAATGGGAGACCCTCTGCCAAATTGCCCCAATGGACTCCTGTATTGAGCTCTTCCGCATCTCCAGTTGCATTTCAGCTATTCAGGTGGTAGCTGGACACAGCAGGACACTGACAACTGTCAGGTCTGGCTGAAGCCCCCAGCAAGACTGGTTTGGTGGTCTGGATTCCAGCTGCATTTGGTGATGGTGTTGCTGGTACCTTACAACCCACCCAGGGGATGCTTCCCTCTGCCTGGCAGAGCAGTCACAGAAGGCTCAGCTCTTCAGCCTGCTGCAGCAGACCCATCCATGTGGAACAAAACTGCTATAGTTACAGCTTAAGTTGTACCTTTACTTATGGGTAAACTCCCTGTTAGCCAAATCTTGCAAAATCTGTCCCAAAATCCTCTCCTATTCCTTTTTGTGACTCTTTTAGTAGGTCTTGACCCAGCAGCAAAAAGAGGCTTTTGATTCAGAGCATATCCACAGTCAGAAACAGGTTAACTGCATAGAAAAGAGCAAGATGCTTCACATCACTTAGCTTTTTGGCCCATCAGTGATGTTCTTCAGAGCACACATTTCCTGGGTCAGGCAAGCCTGCACCAATGGCAAGGACTGATGCTTCCAAATGGCTTTAATAATGTGAAGTGATTGAACAAAGCATTTCACATGAGGACTATCACTTTGCCTGTCTCACATTCACGCTGGAATTGCTAATCATGGTACATCAAATGCAATTTAATTTCAATTACAATCTCTCTGATAAAGCTTATGGCTTCTCTCCTCATCCCCCTTTGAGCATCCTCGTGCACTCCTGCTCTCACACACAGCACAGAGCACTTTCACAAAAGACAGGATCCAATATATTCCTGCGGCATTAACAAAGGCTTTGTGCTTGGCATTATCTCCCCTCCATGCATAGATGGCATATTGAGAAAGTAGGAACATTATTAACTGAACATTGTTCATAATATTAGGAGTTAATAGATTCCTGTGGGAAGGAGACACAGTTCTAACTTCAGTCTGTCACTTTGGAGGAATCAGAAGGAAGAACTTGCCTTTATTTGCCTGCCACTCAGCTTGGAAAGGTGCAGAAAGTTGCATTGATTTCACTGAGGCTGTAGCATCATTCGAAAGGCTCTGGCTAGAACATATTATGGGTATTTATCTATTCTGCAAATGACATCTGCAAACCTTCATATGCTCAACAGGAGGTGGGAGTCAGGGAAAGAGGCTTAGGCTTCTGCTCAGCTCCCTGGCAGTGGGGAGGTGAAAGAGCAGGGAGCTGTAAGCAGAAGGGAAGTTAGCAAGGGCAGGTGAAGGGTGGAGAACTGAGCAGAACAGCCCAGCATGGGAGATACCCTCAAAACTGGGGACATCGGAAAATAGCCTGGAAAAGACCAACAGGTATGAGTCCATGGCCAATGGCAACAAGATACATGGCTCAAAGACTATCTTTTAATGGTCAAACTTCCAGATCCAGATGATGGATCTCACTCTGTGCTCCCTTTCTGGTCTATCCTAGGCCTGACACATGTATACACATTAGAGTGAATTCCAGTGTTTAGCCCAGTATGGTTTTGACTCCAGCACTTGCGGTTTAGTTGGTTTGGGATGTTTTTTCCCCTTCTATTTTGCAGATGCTCAAAAAAACAAGTTTGCTTTGGAAAAGAACATGAAATGTGGAGCAGACAAAAGCAGCAAGAAGCCACTCAGCCCTGCATGTGGTCATTAGACCATGGGAGATCAGAGCCTCTCTCCAAAGAGCAAATTATGGCTAGTGGCTTCCAGGGAGCAAAGAGGCTCAGGCAGCTCCCAAGGAATGGCACTACCAGGGTTACAAGAATTGCCATTTCTTTTCGATTTATTGCAATAGACTCTGATTTGGAAGATGCTGTTTAAAAGAATAATAAATAGAAAGCCTTAAGTTTGCAGTCAGTGCAATGGAAATGGTAAAATCTGAATCTCCAGGGCCAGAGGCAAGCTCAGATCGCTCAGAGCTGCGTGCTTTGGGCTACCTGAACCCAAGAGATCGCACAGGCAGACCACCACCAATAGCCATGGCCCTTCCCCACTGCACCCTTAATTGTTAATTTTCTCCCTATTCCCCCTGCCCAACACACCTTTTCCCTTCTTGCCCCCTCCCAACACACATGCGGCTAGTTTTTAGGATGTGGCCCTGAGTGGCTGCTGCCCTTTGGTACTTCTCCCTGTAATGAACCATCTTTATTTCATATGCAAACACTCTTCAAAGTGCAGCAAAGTCAGGCATCTGCCTCCAGTTTCAGGAACGGGTGTCAAGCTGAAATGTGCTGGGTACCTGTAAGTGACAATGATGTTGTCAGGAGACAGTGAGATTAAATCTTTGCCACGCGTGAATAGCAAATGACCTGGCTGCTATGAGAAAGAGACGGCTGAAGATAATGAAGATGAAGAAAGGAGAGGACAGAAAAGGAGAGTTCCAACCCCGCTGCAACAGGCAGGGACACCTCCTGTTAAACCCTGTTGTCCAATCTGAAGCTTCTTTTCGAGAAGCTAAAGGAGGGCATTGCGAGGACAGGATGTGGGAACTGACTGCTCATGCGTAACATGACCATCACAAATTACTTGGTTGATCACAGCAAGGTCTGGGGCAGCCTCAGCGGCCAGGGCAAGAGCGATAGTACTTGCTTAGCCTGCCGTCCTCCGGCATGGCATGCTCTTGTCAAGCCAATTAGGTGCAGAAGCACTCCGCTTTCTGATCCGGCAAAGGTGCCCTCAGGCAGCTCCCTGTGGAGCAGAGCAGTTATCGCAGCTGGTCTCAGAGAGCCAGGGCTCTGCTCTGCAAGCGCTGTCGCTGGAGCCGGGCGCTCTGCCTGCATCTGGCACCGCTCAGCGTTTTCCATCTGATCCTTTGGATGCGCTCCTTGCCTCCGGCAATTCCCTCTGCAGCCGCTGCTGTGCTCTCAGCCTGGCTCACACAAACGGGTCTCCACACTGGAGCTGCCTGGGAGAAGTCCCTCCATCCCAGTCCCTGCGCCGTGAAGCTGGTCCCATCACCATCAGGGGAAGGGTTGACATCCAGTGGCATGCGCTGGTTCCCAGTCAGAGCTGGCAATGCCCACTGCATGAAAGGGAAAAGTGGGGTCCAGCTGTGCCAGCTGTGGCTTTGGGCACTAATGCCATCCTGTCCTGATCCACCAGAAACACTGCTGGGAGCGTAGAAGGGGACGAACTCAGCTTTGCCCATCTCTGCTTCCAAGAGTTGGGCTGGATTCTGCCTTGTCATGAGTGAAGCTGCATTTGGCCATTCCTTGGGCCCTCTGGGTCACTCCTCATGTCTTCATTTCCTGTGATTCAGACAGTCCAGGAGGATGCAAGATGTCTTGTCCTTGTTCTGTTGGCTCCAATGACCTCCTGCTTGCAAAGCATCTTCCTTGTGAGCACGCCGTGGTCCTTCAAACCCTCCCAAACACAAACAGCAAATCTCCGCAAAGCACAGTGGAATGAAAGCCTGCTTTTTTCCGGTTCACATCTCATGCTGCGCAGTGTGAGAGACTTTTTTCTCCTGCTGGTACCAACTCTTACATCCCCAGGGAAAAGCTGTTATTGAAATAGTGGAGCTGGGAAAGTTCATACATACTGAGGTACATACAAGCAGAAAGACATCTAATTGCTTTTTAAGGACCAGCTCTTTTGCTGGTAGGAGCTAAGGTTGGCTTCCAGGTTATACTGAAGATCCCAGCTATGTGCTGTAGCTCACCAACATCCCCCAGACCAGGGGCTTGATCCTGCCTGACTGGTTTCATTCACCCTTAATATTAATGAAGCATCAAAGCTGGAAAGCCACCCTCCCTACCCACAACCTCCCAGTTTCAGAACAAATGATGATTCAAAGTATTCACTGAGACAAACAGGCTACATCCTGCCCTGGGTCACTGTCACTGCCTCTGGCTGTCTTCATTCCCTCTCTCTTGATGTATCTGGGTGTCACGGCTGAACATAGGGAACCTCTATTTAGCTCTGGCTTGTTCACACGCTCTCTTATGCTGCTGCATTTAAGTGGAGCCCTAATGCATTGCAGCAGGGAGCTTGTCACAACATATTAGCAGGGTATCTCTGGATAATTCCCTTCAATCAGCTCAACAAGATCTCATTTTCCAGGAAGATGTTAGGAAATCTTTGTATGTGTTACACAAGGCTCAGCAAATAGCTCTGACTTGCTTTGCAGAGCTTGCACACACCCTTCACTCAACGCTTTTCATAGTATCCCATACTGGTTTGGGTTGGAACAGACCTTAAAGCTCATTCAGTTCCAACCCCCTGCCACAGGCAGGGACACCTTCCACTAGAGCAGCTTGCTCCAAGCCCCATTTTGATGCATTCCTCGAGCGGATATTTTCCCTTATATCCAATGATTTTCTTCCTTCTTCTAGCTTTGTCGTGCTGAGGGCTTGATTCATCTGCCCTAAGGCAGATAATAGGAAGAAGGGATCTTAGGGTGCCCAGCCCCAGTGTGGAGACACTGGGGTGACAGATAACAACCTTCCCCCACCAAGCAATACAGAAGTGAAACCAAACTGAACTGAAAGAAGAAAGGTGAAAGATGGGATCTTGCCTCACAAAATACTTCAGTGCCTTAAAAAAATCTCTCCTAAGCTCAACACCGAGATGCCCTTAGGCCTTTTCCCTCTCAAATCCAGTGGGATTGCCAATTCCCACTGACCGGCATTTCCCAGCCTCTGAATCACTGTGTGTTAAATAATCCCAGCCACCACTACAGGGCTGGTTAAATGGCAGGCAAACATCCACAGATCACTCTGTCTCATCCTTACAGCACGGTGATTACATGGAAGATGTATTGGCTGGGTAATATCCACAGAGCAGCCATTAAACTGACTGGGGCTGATCCAGGTCCTCTGCCTGGAATAACGAGGTTAATCACACCAACTCATCTCATGACTATTACTTTTGCAGCTCAAACTCCCAGTGCACCTTCATCACAGCAGAATAAGCACAGTAGAAAAGCCACTGGGCTCCACAGCATGGAGGAGATCCAGGCTGTTGGCTCATCCTGCTATTAGGACTCATCCTGCCATTAGGAAACATGGGATGATTTCAGCTTCCAGACACTGGGTTTAGGGATGGGAATATGGTCCAGCTGCTGCCATAGTCCCAGCATCCCCTGGTCTGCATCAGCTACCATCCTGACCCCTAATGGGAGCTGCAGCCCTGTAAAGCTCATGTTAAAATGCAACCTAAGGCATAGCCAAGCTTTTAGAGATCCACATGAAATAAATGCATCTTAATGGGACCGGAGCATCCGCAGGATCTAATGGGATCACAAAGAAGGGCTGATCTCAATCAAGATGCACAGCCTCCTTCTTCCCACCAAGCTAAGCCAAGTGCTTGTGGTCCCTGGCTAACCAGGCATGATAAATGATGATAACAGAGTGGTAATAGGGAAAAGAACATGCTGAAGGCTGAAATAAAGCCATATCTTGTCAAGATAGCTCTGTTCCAAGTAGAGTCTGACAATAGTCACATTTCTTTTGGACACCCAGGGGCCTGGCAGAGGTCATGGATGCCTCAGGTTAGACAGGATCATACCAGCAATGCCATCTCATTGCAGCATGAACAGGCTGTGCTCATCAGTTCCTTCTTATTGTTCTTATTCCCTTACTAAAAAAATGATGTGTGCAGAGATCAGAGCTATAAAGAGCAGAGGAAAGCTACTTACTTATCTGTCCCTCTGTACTTCTTCACCCTCTGAACGTGGCAGGATGTCCCCATCACGGCAGCCTGTGCCATTCCTTCCAGGAAATGAAGCCCAGATAAAACCTGCCTAGAGGCAGGTACAGCCTGAAGCACAGAAAACCCATCAGAAGACTCATGGACCAGCTCGTGCTCATGATGGTGATTGATTCTGAGCCCCTGAATTTGGTCCTTCTGGGATTTATTTTGCAAAGGAGAAGGTGCTGGAGTCTTGCGTGTGTCCCCTAGGTGGCATCTACAGCCTGTGCAGTGACCATCCCCATGCTGCCCAGCACCAGCATCCTGCCCCAATACCCCTTGGCTGGGCACAAACAGCACTTCCCTGGGGATATCCATTCTCCTAACCTCAGCACAGCTCTTCTGGCTTGAAGCTGTGTGCTGGTTTTGGCTGGGACTGATCCAAGGGATATTCCAGACTGCAGGATGTGGAACTCAGCATAAAAAGCTGGGGGAAGAAGAAGGAAGGGTGGAACACTTGGAGTGATGGTGTTTGTCTTCCCAAGTCACTGTTACGCGTGATGGAGCCCTGCTGTCTTGGGGATGGGAAGTGGTGAAGGAATTCCTTGTTTGCTCTGCTTGCATACGGGGCCTTTGCTTTACCTATTAAACTGTCTTTAACTCAACCCAAAAGCTTTCTCACTTTTACCCTTCAAACTCATCCTGTTATAATCATTGATGCACTCTGCTTTCCCTCTATAACGTCCTTTACAAGCTGGGCTTGAAGTTTAGTTTACAATATGGGAAAAGATAGCACAGAGGAGCTTGGGTTTGCCAAAGCAGATTGCTCGTGGAGCTGAGAAACACCAGAACAGGGCCTGATTTCCCAGACTGCTGCTGCTCTCCAGCAGATGCAGGCATAGGAAGCAGCAGTGAGTGATGCTCTCATGATGAAGGGCTTGGCCTTTGGGGCTCCAGTTTGGTTTAGCCCCATTTTCAGCAGGTTCCCATCTACCTGCAGTTTGCTCTCCAGCCTTGTCAGTCTGCTGCTGCCACTGCTTCCCTCCTTCCCAGCCCTCCTTCTTCTCCTCCATCTCCCCACGTTCCTTAGGTGCCTCCTCAGAGCCAGCACATCCCGGGATCCTTGCACCCTCCCATCCAGGCTGCTGGTAGCTGTCCCTGTTTGCTCTTGCCTAAACTGGGAAGGGGAAAGGGGAACTGCTGGGAAATCCCACCTCTGGAAGGCAAATGCTGAGGAAATGCCAGGGAAGTGTAGACCCCTGACAGCAAACGTGATGGATTAAACAGAGTGAAGAAACCTGGAAGCAGTGCTGGAATTGGTCTTCTCCCCCACTGGAGAAGATCAAACGGATGGAGGTGCCTCAGAGAAGCACCTCTCTGACCTACATTGCTTCACTCCAGAGCAGGATGTTGTCTCCAATGCGCTGCTTGTAGAGCACATGTGTGGATTTGCTTGGGAGGCAGCTCAGTGACCTGGGAAGGGACAAGGTGCTGCAGGCTCCAGCACTAGCTCAGCACATTGGAATGTGACATAAATCACCCCTGCTTGTCCCTGCCCGTGCTGCTGAGAGAGCAGGCCACATGATCCCTGCAGGTGCTCCACATGGGATAATGAATGTCCGGTCTCTGCTTGGAGGCAGTGACAGATTGGAGACTCATTTAGTTCTGACCTCATGGCACATAGGAGCTGGGGATTCAGCCACAGTGGAAGCTACTTGGCCAAGGACACATCCCTCCTGTTTCAAATGCCTTGCTAAGGCATTTCGTGGATCTTTATTACTAAGCATCTAAGGACAGCAAGACTCAGAGCATCCCTCTGAGGCTGGACCAGGCTACCATCCTCTTGCAGAGCCTCAGCTGTAAAGGCTCAGTGTGCTTCCCCAGCAGCCCAGAGAGGCTTTTATGCTGGTCCCTGCGTTATGGCTCGGTGCATAAGAGCGAGTGGATCTGTGTGGAGGAAAAGAGACCTCTTGACAAACCCACCATGTACCATTACTGAACCTGCACAAGCTAACCTTGAGGAGACAGGGCAGGTGATGCTAAGAGAGCTGGGATAAGCTGTCAGAAAGATTAACCAGCACTAGAAAGAACAGGGACAGAGGAAAACCACAAATGATGTTACTGGAGACCTGGGTGAGCAGCCAGAGCATCCCCCCCTGCTCCACAGCTAATTTTAGGTTAAAGGCCTTTTATTGGTTGCCAAGACTCCAGCACATTCCAGCCACACTGTAAGAACCAAGTCTCTTCCCTATGGCTTTCCAAAGGGAAATATTTGTGAGGTTTTGAGGTCAGCAGAAGAGACAACTTCCATTGGAGCAGCTGCAGCTCCTGCAATCTGCCCTTGGAAGTGCTCAGGAAAAGATGTCCTGGACCAGAACTCCTTGAAGGGCATTTTTGTGCCTCACTTGACCTGTTCTGGCACCTTCAGCTAAAAGGGAGCTGATGCTGAGAATCACCTCCACTGACTGGAAGTCCCCAGCTATTAAAAAGCCTAATTTCCACTTTGGGGTTCTCACCCTTCTGTTTGAGCCACATTTTCCAGCCTGATTTCATCATTTTCCTGTTGGAATAGAAGCTGACCTTTCCTGCAGGTTCAAGGAGTTGGAGCCTGCACGCAGACCAGGATTTTGGGACTCACAGTAAACTTGAGCAGTACAAACACCTCCCTACCTAGAAAACAGAGCCAGTTCCTTCCCATGGGGGAGAAATGCATGGACAAGATGATGACTCTCTTAGCAACAGCAAGGCTTTCCAAGGGGAGGTTTAGATGGAGCTGAGGAACAATTCCTTCCCCAGAGGGTGCTCAGGCGTTGGAGCAGGCTGCCCAGGGCAGTGCTGGAGTCAAACCACATGGAGCTCACAAACCATATATATGATACCCTCAGTGCCATGGGTTAGTGGTGGCCTTGGCAGTGCTGGGGAATGGTTGGATTTGATGATCTTAAAGGTCTTTTCCAGGTTGATTCTATGATTCTAAGTGCAGAGGCAGGAGCTCTCTCAGCTTAAACCAGGTAAATTTGGCATTGTGCATCTTGCTGAGCACACCTTAGAAATTGGAAGCAGCTTGGAGCAGCTCAAGTTAATGGGAATGTGGAGGCTTTAGCTGTGTTGATTCATCCTGTGTAGCAACAAAACCCCAAGTATAAAAGACCCATGAGACCACATCCCTGCACTGGAGAGGATGTCACTGCCTTTCTGGAAGGCTCAGGAGCTGGGATGATGGACGGTGCCTTGCAGAGCTCAGAGTGACTTTCATCTGCTCACAAGAGTGCTCCCAATGCACCTTGGGATGCCACATAAAGAGGCAGCTCCAGCTCTGCGCATTTGCTCCCTGTGCTGAAGATGTGAACCTGCAGCTGTCTGTTTCTGGATAACTGGCAACACACAGGTAGCAAGACTGATACAGAATTGAATTAGATGCTGAGGCTGTTGCTGCACGTCCCAGCCCTGCTGCAGGGTCCCAGCACCCTGGAGAATGTTATCTGGGCAGCAGCCAGGAAAAAGCAGACGGATGGGGAGAGAGGAATAAGCTATAGCAGACACCCACCCATGCATCCATGAGGGCTCTGCTGCCGGACTGCAGTGCTGAGAGGTTCACACACCCAGTGCCAAGCGGCTGGGATATGGCAAGGAAGGACTGCAGCTCCCTAGCACACACCTCATCCAGGACACAGACTGGTGACCTCGCACAGTCTGGGGCTGAGCACGGTGAATTGGGAGGTGAGGCTTTTCTGCAGCCCAGCATCAGCACTGATGGAGCCTGATCAAGGCTGCCTTTGCACTAGTGGGCACCATTCCTGCCAGCGGGCATTCCCTGAGGTCAAAAATGAATGCAGAAGCCTGGATGTGAAAGAGGGTTCTTCATACCTGGCTCCATCCCATATAGCCAAAGACAAGCACGAGGGAAGTGGACTTCCCTTCCTTTCCCTTCCCTTCCTTTCCCTTCCCTTCCCTTCCCTTCCCTTCCCTTCCCTTCCCTTCTCTTTGTCTTTATCCCTGTAAGAAACTGCAGTCCTTTGGCTGACCCTTACTCAACAGTTAATTTTTCCTCATGAAGGAAAAGTCCTGGCTGGAGTAAGACGCACGTGAGAAATAGTCAGCAAACTGCCAAGGACCTTAAACTCTATGGAATGAAGCCTTGTTTTTACTTATGTGGCCAAATTATTCTATCACGGCAATGGTAGGCCAGCTGCCTTCTGCATCCCTCCCCACAAGAACCACCTCATCTCTACACAGCTGGAGAAATATAGAGCAGGTGGGAAGTGTTTGAATTCATCAGATATCAGATTGTCTGTGAGATTCCTGTAAAGATGTGCCAACATCCCCAAACACAACAAGAGAATGGGCTGAGAAGATACAAAACTGAACAACCCTTTGCCAGACTTTGACTACTGCAAACCATTTCGGACCAGCACCATCCACAGTAGCCATGAATGTGCTCCAAGAGCTATGTTTACAAGATGATTTATGGTTGGACTTGATGATCTTGAAGGTCTTTTCCAACACAAGTCATTCTATGTTCTTGGGTGTAGAAAGACAGAGGAGCAGGGCTTTGGAGGCCAAGTCCATTTTCAGGTTGCATTACCCTGAAATCAGCTGGAGACAGGGCCTTGCTTCAGCCTTGAGCTTTGAAGGGAGACGTTCCCGTACCAAAGTTCTTTCCCCACAAGACTGCCAGTCACCATCATGCCAAACAGCTACGAGTAACAGACGGCACCACCTCCAACACATCCACCGTCTGGCTTCCTCCCATCTCCAGCACAATGGCCCAAGCTGGCTGGCGTCTTGGCACAAACCCACCCTCTAATTAAAGCAGAAGAAAAGGAAGGGGAAACCTTCAAAGAAATCCCACCAACAGACCTTACAGGAAAGCTTAAGATCTGCCCAAGCAATTGCCTGATCTGGGTCCTCTTCCCAGCATGGTCTTACTCAGCCTCCTGAGTCCATCTGCCCTGAGGGCACCAGGTCGCTTTGTCTCTGCCATTCGTGCCACCACAGAGATGCCTCTTACAGAATTTTACATTACGTTTGCATTGGTACTTCTATTTTGCTGCTTTTTGCTCCCTCCTCCGAGGCCCTGTGCGTCATCCCTTCTGCGCTTTATTTGATTGCCTTTTGCAGATGAGGAGATTAATATTTCATCAAATGTACAGGGAATAAATAACCAGGTTTTAAAGACATCCAGAATCTCTCCTGCTTTGACTGGCATTTGCAGACCTGGTGAGTGGGAGGGGTACTTTTGCCACAAGCTTTTCCTGAGGAAGCCACAGTCTTTGTCTACAGGACATTTCTATCACCCTTGATGTTGTGTGGTCATGCCCAAAGGAAGGGTGCATCAGCTGCAACATGTGCAACCCTGTGGTTGTGGCCATACTGCTGGCAGATCCCCAGAGTCACAGCCATGTCCCTGTGTCAGCAGAGCTGCCCTGGCCACCATCCATGCAACAGCATCATGTACACCCATGCAACTCTTGGATGTCCATGCAACAGCATCATGTACACCCATGCAACTCTTGCACGTCCATGCAACATCATCATGTACACCCATGCAACTCTTGTACGTCCATGCAACAGCATCATGTACACCCATGCAACTCTTGCGCGTCCATGCAACATCATCGTGTACGCCCATGCAACTCTTGTACGTCCATGCAACAGCATCATGTACACCCATGCAACTCTTGCACGTCCATGCAACATCATCATGTACACCCATGCAACTCTTGGATGTCCATGCAACATCATCTTGTACACCCATGCAACTCTTGCACGTCCATGCAACATCATCAGGTACTCCCATGCAACTCTTGGATGTCCATGCAACATCATCATGTACTCCCATGCAATTCTTGTATGTCCATGCAACATCATCATGTACACCCATGAAACTCTTGTACGTCCATGCAACATCATCATGTACACCCATGCAATTCTTGTATGTCCATGCAACAGCATCATGTAAAACGCAGCAGCACCTTGCAAGGCAGGACCAAGTTGCTAACACAGACACAGTCACCAACAGGATGCCTTGATGCTGACTGGGCCGTACATGTCTCTGTTATATGGTCCATGAAAGCAGGGCACTTTTGGTTGGTGGATTGATGGAATCAGTCTGCAGAGTAAAACCATGGAGTTCTGTTTGATGCAAATGCCAATCAGCTGATGGGCAAATGGTGGCTGACTTTGCTAAAGCACTTTGATTGAGAAAAACAGTAATTATGACTATTACTGTGATTAGTTTAGCGTTCTGCCTTGAGGTTCCATTAGCTGTAAAACAAAAGCTTTTGTGTTTCTGTTCTATTCAAAATTGACACTTCCTCTCAAAAGAAATCTGAAAAATATGACAAGCTATTTTAAGCCCCTCAGAAATCAAATGAGACATTCACTTAGATCCCAGATTTTTATGGGTTCCTTCAGTTTGCTTGGTCTATTTGGCAGTTTGGGTGGTTTTGTGAACATGGTATCTCCTGTTGATGCACACAGCCTGGGGGAACGGAGAAGAAAAGGCAGGAGGGAGTTATCCATATACTGAAGGAATCAGTCATTTGTTGCACTGAGCAGTGAGTCAGAGCAAAACCCAGCCTAATGCGTGTCCACTGGTGTCTCTCCTTGCATGACCACATGGACAAATTCTGCATCTCCATTCATCATCCATTCTGGTGGAAGGTGTCCCTGCCCATGGCAGTGGGAACTAGACAGTAAGCTTCATTCCAACCCAAACCAGTCTGGGACACTATGAGCTGCAGCAGAGGTTGATGGGATGAGGAGGAGTCTGAAGTGGCCAGAAGACACCTAAGAAATGGTTTTGCCAGCTCAGCTCTAAGGTAATAACCGTTAAAGGAGGTTGTTGATTGAGTAACAAGCCTTTGGCTTCCTTCTCTTCAATGTACTCAACGGTTCTGTGGTTTAAGCTTTCCTGCTCTCCCTTTCAGAGCAGCCGTAAGGCCTGCAAGGATGAGGCAGACCATATAGAATGGTCAAATACAACAGGGCTACCTAAATTTCGGGCATGATTATACGATATGGTGACCTGGAATGAGGGAAACATGGTCCCAGCTACCACTTTCTTTTGTCAGGCAGGGTCTGAGAGCGTGTTCTTCCCCTCTCTGCAGGTCTAGGAGGAGGGAAAAGAGTCAGGCACAAAAGCCCAAGCTTGGATTTCAAAACCAGGGCGAAAAGCAATTCCCATGGGAGAAACCTGCTATGTTGGGGTGGGTTCCTTCTCAGCTTGCAGTTACTTCATGGGCTAAGTCCTTCCTCCACCAAGCACCACACTGAAAAGCATCCTCAGCTTCACTCACCTTAAGCAGGAAAGAAACAGTCCCAAGACACTGATAGGGAAACTGAGGCACGCTGCTGATCTCAGCTGTGTTTTCCAACTCCATTCTTCCATCAACCTGATCTATATGTCCATGACACCAAGGAGTATCTTATTCCTATAGATGTCCCATTTGGAAGCAAAACATGGCCCACAGTGCTACTGATGCTCCATGTGGGAAGTGGGGACCTACATGCTCCATTGCCCCTGGTGCAGCGACCGGCTCCAATCTCATCCCCATTGTGCAGCCTGGACACATGGAGCTGCATGTTTTTCCCACCAAGGAGAGGGATGTGTGCAGGGGACAATGTAGGAGCACTGCAGTGATGTAAGTCACAGAAACAGCCCCTGTCATGGAGCTGCTCGGAAACAGGAGCATCAAACCATGTGCAGCGACATAAATAAGAATAATAAACCAAAGGCAGATGAAGTCAGGCTAAACCACCCCTCTCCCTTCTTCCTGGAGATCCGATCTGTCTCTTCAGTCTCCCCATCCCTAATACCCATCTCCCACATTTGTCTCTGTGCCGCACCGAGGAGCTTCAGATTAACCATGACGAATGGACTGATTTCCTCGTTTCAGGGACTGTTTTATTTTGCCTTTGCCACATTTGACAAGTTGCATTTTACTATAAATCCCCTCAATTAGGCCTCTCAAACAGCACCGCAGCCATTGCCTTGATATATGGGGAAGGAATTATCTTCATGTCCCTGGCAACCAATTCCTTGACTAAAAATAGTCGATGTTCACTTTTGCTCTTCTCCCATCACCTCACACTTTGGTCACCTTGGAAAAGCGTGGCTACTGGACATGGTGGCCATGGGCAGGCTGAGATGGCAAAGGACAATCCCCCAGGTCTCAGGGTGGAAACAGGGTCTCCGGTGCTCCCCACTCTTTTGGGGTGCACAAGGCCCTGAGCAGCCCCCTAAAACCTGGAGCTATGCCCTAGAACCATGATGACCTCAGGGAAGGGGCTGGATCCAGGCTGCCCAAGAGGGAGGGAGCTTTCTCAAGCCCTTTGAAGACAATCTTGCGTTTTCAATGGGCTTACTGACGTGAAGGGTAACGCAAGAGTGGCTCTGGAGCGTGTCTCATCCTATCACTCATCAGGGTTAGGGATGTTCAGAGACCTAAGCAAGAAAAACTTACCTGAATTTAACAGAGCTTTACGTTATTTTCAAACTTCTTTGCCAAATCAATGACACAACAGAATAAATCCAGCTCAAGCTGGAAGATTAATGTCTGTGCTGTTTATTCACTTTAATTACTGAGCCAGGAGCATTTATCCTTTGGGATCTGAGATGGGGCATGGGTTGCACCCATGTGCTGGTTGCAGCCCTGCCTGGCTGCTTGTGCCCTGGTCCAGCAGATGCAAGAAGGCCCTTGAATCCCCTCCTGCCCTCTCCCATGCTTGAGAGACAGAAAGGAGCTCAGTAAAGATGGATGGAGGCTTTGGCGGTGAATCCATCAAGGGACACTGCCCTCCCATTTATCTGTCTGCAATACACCATGGTCTGCAGAGGCAGAGGCTGTGATTGGGAGTGTGGAAGCATCTTTGGTCCCCCTGGGCTGGTGACCTCAATGGCAATGCCTTCTGCCATCCCCTTCTTGGCTCTCCTGAGTCACTGAGCTCAGAGATGGACCCAAGCCTGGCCATGGCATCCCCCAAGAGATAGGAGATGTAAGAGACACCCAAGGTGGAGGGTTCCAGGGGATGGCAGGAGATGTGATGGGAGAGACATAAGAGGTCTGAGGGTTAGGCTGGGGGAGATGTCATTAGCCCAGGAGCAGCATCCAGGCTCCACCGCACCACCCATTGCTGTATCCCACCCTCCCCAGGACACACAACCCCCAAAGCAGTGCTCCCTTCTTCTCTCAGTTCAAACCCCCTTGCTCTGCTCCGTCACCTCTGCCCCTCCATTACCTTCCCAGCAGGACCCCCACCTCCTCCGTGACTCAGCTTCCCCCTGTTATGACCACGTGCCCCCATCATGGCCCCACTGCATGGAAGGACCACCATCCCCCTGCCCCACATCCCCTCTTTGTCTCAGGAGTATCTCCTTCACAAGGTAGCTCTGAAGCCCCTTCACTCCATCCCTATAGTAAGGGGAAAGGGGCTCTCACCTCCTTCTTTCACCAGCCACTTTGCAAAGGCTGGCCTCGCCTTCCCCCGCATCCCCCTGCCAGAGCCTTGGAGCCAAACCCCCGAATACATAAACCCTCCTGCAAGCTGCAGCTCTTCGCATGGGAGTGTGGGGGGCAGAGAGGGCAGAGCCGGGTCCAGAGGGGTCCCTGGGCCGGTGGGAAGTTTCTGCTGCAAAAGATGCTGAGGGAGGAGGGACGGAAAAGGGGGAAAGAATGAAATAACTTGAGTTGGAAGGCACTAGGGAGGTGGAGGAAGGAAAAGGGGAGGAGGAAGAGGAGGAGGGAGAGAGGGGGGAGTGGGATGTAGCGGGGAGGGATGTAGCCCATCGCCAGGCGAGCCGCAGGGTGGGAAGCCAAAGCACCGGCTCCGAGGGAGGTTATAAAAGGCAGGAGCTGGTGGCTGATGCCAAAGGTGCCCTCCCGCCCCCGAGCAGCTCCGCTGGGACCCGGACACGCTCCTTTGCACGGAGCCCCGAGGATTTTATCCCCGACGGCAGAAGGAGCCGAGCGGGAGCGGGACCGCTGCCAGCCATGCCCCTGGGAGCTGGGCGCAGCGGGAGCTAAGGATGGTGCCCAGCCTGCGTCCTGCCCTCCTCCTCCTCCTCCTCCTGCAGGTAAGATGCTTTTAAGTCCTTATCTTCCAGCAGGGACCCTTCTGCCTCCCTCCCCATCGCCCCGCTGCACCCTGCACCGCTCCCTTCCTCCGCAGTGACTTTTCCGTTTCTTGGAAGGGAGGGAAAAGTAAAAGGAGAGCCCGGCACACAAAGGGCCCTGGGGGGAATTCCTCCAGTCCAGGGGCTTGGCTAGAGCTGACAATGCCCCTAAACCAGCGGGGACACTCGGAGCCACATCCTCCCGAGCGCAGCACCTCCCAGGGAAACCGGTTCCCCCCAGGCTTCTGGGGAGTGATGGATCAGGACAACACAAAGCAGTGCCTAATTGTAACCCCCTTGATTGCTTTTCTAAAGGAACCTCTCCTTTCACTCCCCACCCTCAAAGCAGCAGACTTTCCTCTCTACACGGAGGAACTGGAGCCACTGCTAATTCTGCAGCTCTGCACAAAATGCAAATGCTTTGTCAGAAGCAATATCCCTCCTCCCGGAGGGCTCATCAAGAAAGGAAATGTTCCCGGCCCAAAGCATGTTCCAATCCTAAACCCTGGGGAAATGAGGAGATAAAAAGGTTTAAAGTGAAATCTGGGATGTTACTTGAACAAACCAGCAAAATGATCAGGTTTTTGGTTAAACTGCTGTGTCAAAGAAAGAAATCTCCCTGGCTCTCTGCAAAATGCTGTCTCAGTGGCCCAGTTGTGACTGCAGAGTTAGAACAGCAAAGGGTCAGCCCTTCCCGTAGCCTCCGTTGGGGTTTGTACCCCGCGGGCTGGTTTCTCATTGTGCATAGTGGTGGGAAGAGCAGGGAGGAGGATTTGCTGCACGTTTGGGATAGGGAAGTTCTCACCTAATCAATGAGAGGAGCTGATGCGCACCAGGCGACCTCCTTGCCAAGTTGGTGCTGCTTTGAAAAGCTCCTCTTCTTAGCAGCTCCTATAAAACAGGAATAGGGGTGTGCAGGAGCTCTTGCGCAGTTATAGCTCCAGGTTCGAGTTGTTTCCTGGTTCCAGTGTAAGAAACAAAGATGAGACAGGGCAGGATTCCCCCAGCCCAGATCCTCCTTGGCCAATATGTGGGACACTGCTGGCAAAGCCACAGACCCGGTGCAATAGGGACAGGGTCTGAGACTGGGACAGCCACAAGAGCGTGACAGCTCCCAGTAGCTATTTATGTGGGCAAACTGTGCTAAAGCCCAAAGATGCTGGGACACGGCTTCCATCCTCAGGCGTGGGGGTCTCCTTACCATTCCTAGGTGTTCCCCAAGGGCAGTCTTCTTGTGAAGATGGGGCTTCCAGAGCTAAACCACTCCTGCATTGGAGCTGGGACCAGGAAGGGGTCTCAAAAGCAGCTCAAGCAAAGAGAAGTCTCTCCCAGCCATCTGCAGAAAGAAACCCAATCTACAAAGCACCCTTTTACAGCCTAATTATCAGGTTTTTTTCCTTATAAATATATATTAAAATATAAAATTTATATATATATTTATTCTTATAAATATATATAAAAAATAATTTCCTTTTCTTAGAAATACCTACATTCCAAATTCAGACCCTTTTCCAGCACAATCCCAACCCTTTCCTCAGGACCATGAAACTCCAGCCTTAAGTAAGCATATCCCTGCAGCTAGGGGTACCCACAGCAGCATCCAGCGCGCATCCCTGCACCTCCAAGGGAGAGCTCAGCCCTGGGCTGGCATAGCTAAGGTATTCCTCATGCATCTGGCCAGCAGCTCCAGTTTAGCACTGATTTATCCATCTTGCCTTGCTGGGTAGGCCTCCTGAGGGGTCAGGCGGGCAGACCAGGAGGCAGGGAACCAAACTTGCTGCAAAATGCTCTCTGGCACCCTGCAAGTCATTTAAAGAAACTGAAGAAATGCTTAGGAAGGAAAGAGTTCACCTGCAGCTTTGACAGGAACTGGTGACATTTCTGGGGCTGCTAAAAAGTGATTGCAAAAGCATTTTATGTAGAAAGCAGAGTTTGATGCTGGGGGTGGGGTAGTTTTCTCTTTTCCTTATCAGCTTCAACAGCATTAAGCCCTAAAACCAGCCCACTACCCCTCCACTGCTCAAAACCTTGTATAAGATGTAGAGCTGCAGCAGCAGCTGACCCTGGGGATCTCTTCCACTCCTCACTTTCCTTAAAAGCTGGAGTTGGTTCAGTGTGTATGAAATCATCCCCGTGGTTTCACATCTCCAATGAAGGAGTGAATGGAAATGGCACAGCCTGTTCCCAGAATAGCTGCTCCATCACCATAGGATGAATACACAGAGATACGACGAGAGTCGCCTGCACAGCCAGCTCAACCCTGCCCTCAAACACAGCTCTGCTCACCATAACTTTGTTGTGAGCAGCGAGCTCGAGCTGAGCTCTGAGCCTGCAGCATTTGCAGAGGCTGCATCTCTGGGTTTATCCTGGTGAGCAGTATTTGGACCCAAAGGGAAGCATGAATCACTAGCATAGGTTTCCCTCAACAAACAGAGCCCAGGAGCCCTTGTCCAACACTTGAGAGCTGTCACTCATGAGCGGGTGGCTCTTTCTGAAGATGGTGTAACATACCCAGAGGCCCATCTGTTGTTTTTCCTCTTCCCCTAGCTGTATTTTGAGCTAATAGAAGAGACCCTCCCTCTCTGCAGTGTCCTGCTGTGATTCACCCACTCAAAGTGAGCGCCTCCATTCAGATGGCAGAGGCAAAGGGTGCTACAGCCCTCCTTCCACCCCCAAATCCTGTACTATTCACCCTAGAAAGGCATTGGCAGATGCAGCTTTGGTGTAGCCAAGCTTTCCCCAGCTGTGAATGCAGATCAGCTGAGGGAAAGGTGAATTAAACAAGCGGATGTTTAGCCCAGGACATGACCCTGAAAAGGTGATGGGTAAAGGAGGGGTCTTGGGGCAGCCGAGATGTGGGTCTTGGGCGGCAAGAAACAAATCTCCAAGGCCAGAATGAAAGTGAATGTGTCACATGGACAGGCTGCAGGGTGGTTTAATACAAGCACCTTAGAAAACAGCCCTCCCCTGTGCTTGTGTCCATCGCTCCAGCTCCTCTTCAGCAGCCTTTGCTCTGGATGCAGAGGAGCCGCTTGGATTCTGTCCCCTTCCCCTTGTTTCTGCCTTTAGCTTCCGTTATCAAAATGCCATTATTCTTTTGTTCACCTGTCTCCAAAAATCCGTACCCCTTCTGACAGAGAAATAAAAACAAAATTATTTATGGCAAGTGAGAGAGATGAGAGCTTGATCCGGGAAAACCTTTCATTGCTCCTAAATCAGGTTTTACAGGGCATTCGTTTAGCCCTCACAGATATCCTTTTGTTAGGGTCTGCATCCAAAACACTCAGAGAGAGATCCAATGAGAATAAATACACCAAAGCCTCTGTCTACACACTATGGGGTTGACCCTCTAACATGGCTAAGTTCTCACTGCCTGCTCTTCCCCCCGAGGAGCATCAGCCAGAAAACCCCTGCCATGGTTCTTGCTTTGAGTCTTATTCTGCTGCCTGTGCTTCGCCTTGATGCCTTGATGCTAGGCAGGGCTTCAGACGTGGCTTTGCACGAGAGCAAGGGAAGGAGCAATGAGGTGCTTGTTGGTAAAGCAGGGGTCTCAGAGAAACCGGGAGCTTAAGGCATGGCAAAGCAGGTCACTGTCAGGGCTAAGGGGTTGTGGAGCAGGTCCTTCATGGGCCAGATGATCCCTGGGGGGTTCATCTGTGGCCTGGACATGGGATGGGACTTATCCAAGTGAAAGCCCTCGAGGCAGAGGTGGTGAGAAGCTCACCAGCTGAGGAGTGGGTGCCTGGGAATTGGAGGAGACGAGGGCAAAGGGATCTATCAGAGTGAAGGCAGGAGACTGGGAGGGCTGGAGGCTCCCTGGCCCCCTCCAAACACATATGAGGGGACAACTCTATGAGGCTTTTCAAGGCCACCTCCAGCCTCTGGCTGCGGTGCTGGCAAGATGTGCTGCTCCCTGCCCTGTGCTGCTGATGTTGCTCTGCCACCACCGGCTGTCATCCAGACCTTCCAGCATTCACTGTATTTAACACCCAAAGTCTGGGACCTTTTCCTGCAGGCTCAGGGCCAAGAGAAGTCTCCATCCCAGCCCAACACCCCAGGGAACCGCAGCAAGAGTCAAGGGCAGAGATTGTGCTCAGCCTGTGTATCCCAGGAGGTCTTTCTTCTTCCAGCCAAGCTGGGGAATAGAATTGATGGGGAGACAGGTCCTGCTGGCCAGGGTGACTCCAGGGTGGCTGGGGCTGATCACCCTCCCAGGGAGGTCTCAGTGGCCACCACCACCCATCGCTCCCGCTGACTTCTCCAGCTTTTGCGCCTCGCACCGCTTCATCCCTCTAATCCCATCCTAATCCTGCTCTCCAATTACAGCCTGCTCAGCAATGGGAAACCCAAGCCCCATTTTAGGTTGCTAATTAGGCTATGAGCCATCTATCTCACTGCTCAGAGCTGTCAGCCCTTCCTGCCATGTAGATCTGATCTTGTTTGAGGCACTAAGATAACCACGGGGGGAGAAGCCTGTCTCTGGGTAGCGCGGTGAGGGGGGTTGATGGTTGGCTTGGATGTGAATATATTAATTAATATCTATGGATTGCTTTGGAGAGGGAAAGCACTGCAGGGGGACATTAATTCCTAATGGTTATTAATTGAATCTTGCTGCTGGGTCAGTGGTAGGTCACAGAGACTGACTCTGTGTGTGTGTGATTTAGCTGCGTGCACCCATACCAGCAGTGAGAGCCTCAGCCTCCTTATGCCAAAGACACTGTCTGAGCCTGCTGTGCTGCATCTCCTGGTCCAGGGGACCTCATGGGCACAGGGAATGGCTCCAGAAAACCCAGTCACATTGCATCAGGACAGAGGTAGTGGGTGCAGATGGGAGCAACCTGCCCACATGGTGCAGCACAACCTGAGTGACCTTGGGCAAGTGGTACTCAGTGCCTCAGTTTCCCTCCTGGGACAGCCTTGATTTGCGGGTGGTGCGACACTGACTGCAGCTGGTGTTTGCTGTGGGGAGGATGCAGTAAGCAGTGGCTCAGCATCATGGTTTTGGTGCCTTGAGACGTGCAGTGAGGGTCAGCGTGCGCCAGGGTTGACCCAGCACCATCAACATCTGACACAGTGCCTCCCTGTGTGTAAAACACAGATGTTAGCAGAGCCTGGAAGGGAGCTCAGGAAACAGCAGTGGAGTCATTGGTGGCTCCTGATGGAGGAGAAGCTGCTGCCAGTGTGGGGCCTCATGGGGCCCGTGCAGCTCCCAGCAGAACTGTCATCCCCATAGGAGCAACTGACCCCTATGCAAAGCATCTGCTTCTAGAAGAGCAGATTGCTTCCTTCCCGGTGCAGCTGAACCCTCAGCTGAAGCTCTCCAGGATCCTGGCAGTCACAGAAGTGTTGTTCACTGCAGAGCATGATTTGCCATAGCCTATGTCAAAGCAGGGCTGGGAGGGCAGAGGGACAGGGCCCTTCTCTGGCCCAAGCATGACCCACTGCTGTTTCAGGGCTGTTGAGGCATGTTTGTCTCGGCTGGGACCTGCTGGGCACCATGTGGCATCTTAGGGCAGGGATGCTCTGGCATGAGAAGCTCTTCAAGGACGGAGCTTTGACCTGTTCTCTCTGCAAAGCTTTGGGAGGGGTTGAAGCAACCCACAAAAGGCAAAACAGATGGGAGCCCATTGTCAGGGTACCAGATCAGGGTGCTTTTGGCTGGTGCAAATGCACGTGCAGCTGCCACGTTCCCCACCTTATCCCCCTCGAGCTGACTGATGGGAGCAGGAAAGATCCTCTGCCTGTCAAGAGCATTGGCCACATTGCAGTGAGACAAGGCTCAGAGCCTGGTAACAAAAAGCTGTTAGGGTTTTTGGGTTTGTTCTGGTTTAGGGAACCTATTTTTTTCCTCCTTTCTGTCTTTCTTCCTTCTGTAGCTGTTTCAGCTCATTTACAAAGCCTGCAAAGAGCCAGGGACTGACTGCACTACATCCATACACCCCTCTATCTGTAGCTTGGTTCACGTTGCTTGCTCAGTGCCAAGACCTCTCTCTGTGTCTGGAAGGAGAACAGGCACTGCCAGGCTGGAGCAGGCTGCGATTAGGAGGAACACATCCAGTTAACACTTGAGAGCCTGTTCAGGGCTGCAAACCACCCCAGCCCCTGTTGGGAGGAGCTCTTGTCCATGCAGGTCGAGCAGGCACCATCAATAGGCATCAACACAGAGGGGAGCCGACCCTGCTACACCTCACTTGGCCCGTGGATGGAGTTTAGGTGGCCTTAGCTTTTAGCAAAGGGACCCAGGAGGTGCCCATCTCCTGCAGGACCAGCAGAACAGGAGCTCAATGCAGCGCCTGCACTCGGGGCAGGGTTTTGCTGCCAGATCCCCTGTGCCATCTGGAGCAGTCATAACAAGGAAACTATTCTCAGCTCCATTTCTATGTCTGCCTGACATCTCTCTTGCTGTCAAAACCAGCTTCCCAAGGCAGTAAATAGTTGTTTGCAAAAGAGCAAGTGGGTGCTGAGCTTGTCTGTGTCTGCATAAATCCTTCTAATGCTTTGGTAAGGCACAGGGGACTGCTAGGTGTGCCAGCAAGATCAGCCAGTGTTGAAACAGCTAAAGGGCAAGAGAAGGACCATTTTCCCCCCACCCAGAGCAGTTTAGAAGGTAAATGACACTCGGAAAGGGAGATCAGGCACTAGGGACCAGCCCAGTGGGGAAGGCGGAGGTTGTTGTTCATTGCATTGGCTCAGCACAGGATGGTGTCAGAACGCATCACCCTGGGGAGCTGGGAGCTTGCTCACAAGTGGAAGATGCTGCAGCCTTTCCTGCCTCCAAGCTCGGGTCTGAGTTTCCCAAGGGATCTGTATACGGTTGTATACTGGGCCATGGATCTGCTGTTCAGTTGGCAGCCAGCGCTCCTCCAAGGGGTTTGGTCAGTCCTTGCAGGGCAGGTTTGGGGTGAAAGAAGTGGATTTAGCGTCATCCACCATCAGCACTCACCCCTTGAGCATTAGGGATCAGCCCATCACCTATCTCTGAGCTGGAGACTGTGTTCCACAAAGCATCAGGTCCCTTCCTTGCCCCGTCTGCCTCCCTGGTGCACCTTGGGTCTGACAGCCCCATCCCTCTGCACCTTCCACTTGCAGTTGCCTTCCTCAGCTTTAGTTTCCCCAAGCTTTTGCAAAGATAAGGTCACTCAGCAGTAGCTTTTCCAAAGTAGCTCCCAAAGGTGACAGAGTTGTTGGAGCTGCAGAGCCACCAGGGAGCTGCTCTGGAGGAGGGATGCAATAGATCCTGGTCAGTGCTTCCCAATGCAATGGGGATGTCAGTGTTTGCAGACAAGTCTTTTTCCCTAAAGAAAGGCTTTAGCCAGAGCCGGTTGTCTGTGGATGAGATCTCCTTAAGGATGTGTATTAACATCTCCCCACTGACAGCTTACAAGGCTGTGATTTTAATAAGGTATTGAAAATCTGAGCATGGTGTCAGGCTCATCATGTTTCCCCTGTCTGCTCTCAGGATTCAAAGATGCTAAAGCTAAAAGTGTTGATTAAATTGCTAAGGAGCAGAAGCTCCACAACCCAGCAGGGGCTGTGCAGGGCTGAACTGTGCTTTGCTGAGGGGGATATCTGGGACATGAGAGGATTTGTGAGTGGAAAACAGAGCAGAGAGCATCAGCCCCATGGCCCCAGGATGGATAACCCAGCCTGCAAAAGGGCCCACCGTTCAGCTCTGCAGGGCAACATCCACCAAGATGGACGAGCTCAAACCCTGCCATGTCCAAGGGGGTATTGTGGCCTGGGGAAGTGGCATATCTCACATGTAACCCTCCCTGTCGTCTGCTCTCTTCCCGTGCAGGCATTTCTCCTCTGGGATAGCCCAGTTGCTGCCTCCATCCAAGAGCAGTACTGTGAGAGCCTGACGCCTGTCACCAACCACACAGGTGAGTGTCCTGCATCCCATCCCACCCCAGGCATCCCCTGGGGACCCCAATGGCAGGGGTGGGTAACAGAGGGTGTAGGGGTGTCTATGGAGCATCTGGGGATGTGGCCATGGCACGGCCAGCTCAGCCAAGTTAGGTGAGACCAGCAGGGTCACGGGCAGCTCACTCCTATTCCACACACATGCATGGGTTTGCATCCAGCTGGATCAGACCCAAGTTTTGTGCCAAAACTGGCATTTGGCCTATATTCAATCAGATCATCTCAGCAGTGAGAGGTCTGGTTTAGTGACAGGGGTGTGGGAAGGGAAGGTGGTTAAGGGAGAGGACAAAGAGACACGTCCCCCCCCCAGCTCAGGGCTGCTGCAGAGTTCATTTTCCCATGATTGAATGAAGAACAGAGCAGGCACCAAGTAATTGCCCAGCTCACTCTGGTCCCTGCTGCACAGAGCAGCTCTCTCCTTCAGGGTGATGGATGGCCATGGAGGCCCGGCACTGACGGATGGCTGCCCGCCACCCAGCTCCATTAACAGCAGCATTAAAAACCCCTTCTTCATAATCACAGCTTGGCACCAACTGGTTCAATGCTTGGCACCAACTGGTTCAATGCTTGGCACCAACTGGTTCAATGCTTGGCCAAGCCCAGGCCACCATGGCCCCGCAAAGAGCATCCCCAGCCCAAGGAATGGAGGCAGAAAGCCAAGGGAGAGCAAGGCTGCCAGTGGAAATGTGTCTCTGGCATGGTGCAGAGGGGAAACCTGGTCATCACTCATGCGGTTTGCTCCCTGAAGGTTTCATCACTCTGCTTGGCAAGGTGGTTGTCCCTGGCCATGTTAGGCTGTGATAAACAGTATTTGTTTCCTTCTTACTCACGTCCCTGGGTGCAACATGTGTCCAGCTCTGTGGACTCTGACCCCCAGAAGCACCTTGTGATGCAAGGGAGGAGAATTTCTGCCTTGGCTTTGCTGATGGATATACCCTGCAATTGCTGCCATGCTCAAGCAGGGAGTGCTGCTTCCTGCAAGGTTTTGCCTTTGCTCAGTAGGGACTTATTAGCATGAATCCAAGCAGGATTTAGTGCAGAGCCCATCACCCTGGGACAGCCTGACAACATGTCAGGCTTCACATTTCCAGTGTCTCAATGCATCTGACCTGTCATCCCTGTATAACTCGTTCAGTCGGGGTAGGGCTGGCACGTGTGAGAGCCACTTCCAGCTTGAGGAAGGGGCCTCGATCAGGAGGCAAAGATGAAACTAATTGTCTCATGTCTGCTGCTTGGTAAGTGCAGCTCAGCACCAGCCTTCGTCCTTGGGGTCCATTTAAGCCCTGCCTGACTCATGCAGTGGTTCCTAGGGAGGGATATTTACAAAACTGGAAAGTTGGTTTCGAGGCTATTTAACATGGGGAGTCGTTAGGATGATGCTAATGAGAATTGCAGCGGGGCCATGAGACTTCATTTGTTGATTTCTGCACAACCCTTGGGAAGTGGCACATGCTGACAACATGAGCCCAGTGCTCCTCCAGCATGGCACTTGTCTGGGCATCAGTGAGATGGACCAAGGAGGCCTGTGTGCAGCATCCCTCCTCCAAACGACAGCCCAGTGTGAGCTCTCCTTCTCTCTTGGGTCACCTTCATTATTTAACCTCACATTGTTTAATGAGAACGCATGGTCAGGGATATCAAGCAAACCCTCATCCAGGAAGAGGAGCAGCTGAGCCCCACAGATCTCCCTTGTCCTGTCCTCTTATCAGCATTGATTTATCTGTCTTCCTCTCAGTACACTGTCCCCAGTGCAGGGCAATGTCTCTTGGCATTGATGGTTGAACCTCATATTTTAGGTGTGCCTCAAAAATACCTCTCAGTGAATCATAGGATAAAATCATGGAATCAAACAGGTTGGAAAAGACCATTAAGATCAAGTCCAACCGTTCCCCAGCACTGCCAAGGCCACCACTAACCCATGGCACTCAGGGCCTTGCCTACATGGTGTGTGAACACTTCCAGGGACAGTGATACCCCTGGGCAGCCTGTTCCAATGCCTGAGCATCCTTTGGGGAAGGAATTGTTCCTCAGCTCCATCTAAACCTCCCCTGGTGCAGCTTGAGGCTGTTTCCTCTTGTCCCATCCCTTGTTCCTCGGGAGGAGAGACCTACCCTCATCTCATGAATCCCTGATTCTGGTCAGTCCTGGGACACAGGGGCATCCACACACTGTTGGCCACTCCATCAGAAAGGCTGCTTTCCTTAGGAGCAGGGAATATTTTCTCCTCCAGGCAGAAATCATAGCTGGACTTGAGGTCACTGTGCTGCATCAGGACAGTCAGGTCAGCTGCAACCCCAGACATCTGGAACCCAGAAATTCCCAGGTTAGGCTTGAAATGAATGCAGCAAGGATCAGCATCCCTTGTCCAGGGTGGATAGGTGCATATCCCAAGGGCTCCAAGATTGCCTCGGAGGGTGAATTTGTCTTCCTGATGATTTCAGCTCCCCAGAGTCCATGCACAGCTGCTTCTCGCCTCACCCTGCTGCAAAGCCCATCAAGGAGGTACAAGGTCACTTCACCCATCAGGGCAAAGCATCCCTGGGCAGCTGCAGGACCGCTTCCTACCATGACACTTCCCTGGGGAAGAAAGGGGGAATCTGAGCAGATGAAAAGCCTCTTCCTAATTAATAGATGAGGCTTTCCCAAAGCAGCCCAGCGGAAAGCACTCAAGCCAAGCGAGCTGGGAGTGCTCACAGGATTGTTTTACCTTTTGTAGCACTCAACCATCAGCCAAGAAGTTGGCACCCAATTGCCAATAGCCCCGGCTGGTCCTGGCTGCACGATTCACTCCTTTAAGCTGTTAAAGTGTTATCACAATAAATGGCTATCCTTAACCTTGTGTGTGTGCTGAGGAGAGAGTATAGCCGATTCCTTCCCAGGAAAGAAAAGTTTCCTGCCGCTGCAAGCTCACCTAAGCAAAGGGAAATGACACAAAAGCTGGGCAGAACTGAACAGAAAGATCTCTCTTTCGTTAACTGGAGGTTTTATTTCAAGGAGGAAATGGGAGCGTAGCTTTGTGTTTAAATAAAGCAAATCAAATTGGTCCGAGTATAGCAAAAGCCTGTGGCTGAGAAGCACAGCACGCCCAAAAGTGTTTTCTTCACAGGCACTTCATCAGCCAGGTTTGGGAACACATTTCACAGCGGGTGACAGTTTGACCAGAGACAACAACATCAGCATCTCTTTTCTCTTCAGCCTTGTTGGCATCTTTTCCACTGTGGCAGAAACAGTAATAAAGGGGCTGAGCAGGGGGTAGAGAGGCAGCAATGAGTCCTGGCAGGGACATTAAAAGCAGTGATACTGAGGTTTGGGAACCAAAAAATGTGAGCTCACCTACATGGAAAATCATAGTGGTTTAAGTGTATACTCACATTGATAAAACCATCCAGCTCCATCATCTAGGAAACACGGATGTCAATAGAAACTTGCTTATATTCATAGATTTTATTGTAGTGGAGGAGGTGATGAGGTTTTCTGGTTGAAACCAGTGTCCTGGCACGTCTCAGCGTTAGCAGCAGCTACAGCAGTTGAACTGGACTTTGGACTGGATGCAGTAAAATCACAGCCAGCCCCTTTGTTCATTTGTAGCCAGGCTAGAAGTCTTTGCTAGGAAATCTCTGCCAGTGAGGGATTACGCTTCTTTGCTTACCCACCAGCAAAGCCCAACAGATATCAGGGAATAAAACACTTTCTGCAGCCTTTGATAATAACAACTCCAAACACTCTTTCCAGGAGATCAAGATATGACCCAAACCCATCCCACTACATTAGATATTCAGTAAACACATGCTCAACAGAAGCATTGATCAGTCTTAAGTGACAACACTGAGCAAATGCATCAGAAACCCATTGCAGAAGCTAGGTTTGATGCCTCTTATTTATTCTTCTCCAGAACAGCAGCAAAGACCCAAGGGACAGCAGATGCTGGTGAATAGCAACAAGCTGAAAATTCATTACAAAGACACTTTGCCATCATAATACTTAATTAGCCTGTGTAATTATTTTACATTGATGATCATGGAACTTGAATGCTTGGGAAGGATTGCTTGGGATTTTTTAAGGACTGGACTCTTACAAGGAGAAATAGAAACATCCAGTGCCACTGAAAGCAGTGCTGAAAGTAGGATGTGAGCAAGGATCTCTGTAGACACAACCACAGTTGCTCCCATTGAGTGCCAATCCTGACCCAGAGGGAAGGCAAGCAGCTCCACCACCCCAATTTCAACCCCATATTAACACAAATTGTCCCCCAATGCCATTTCCCCCAGTGCTTCAAGGCATTACTCAAGCATTTATTACCTGAGCATCTCCACAGCTGGGATTGAGCCACCCCTCCTTGGCCTTGAAATAAAAGTATCCCCCCAAAAAGCCCCTGTTATAGGGCACTAAGGTGTGAAACAGCTCCTTGTGCTCCACCAGCCTGGTGGAACTGCCCAGAAGGGACAAATGACCTTTTGCAGGCTGGCTACAGTGAGTACATTTTGATTAGATGTGGAGGTGAAGCCCTGATTACCAAATGCAAGTGCTGCAGCAGCTCCTGAAGGAGCCCCAGGCTTCAGCCTGCTCAAGAGGCAGCAGCAATGCAGTCACTGAGGACTTCAAGGCTGGCCAGAAATGACTGTGGTTGAGGAAGAGCTCAGAACAGGGAGGGATATGAGCTAACAGCCTTCCAAGACACCTTCGATACATAACCCCATCACCCCCAACCATGGGAACAAGCCTGTGATGCAGATTTCCATCATCCCTCCTGGCCCCTTTGCATTGCATGAGGGGATAAGGACACCACTCTTCAAGCAGCCTCAGTGTTGCTGGAGGCACAGCAAGCTAGGATGCTGTACTGGTGCATAGCTGTGCCCAGTGTGAGGTGAGGACATGTTTACCAGCATGGTTATATCAGCACAACCTTGGCTTTAGTCCTCTTCATGCCACCCTAGCAATGGTTTGATGGTGTTTCCTGGCACCAGCTCAAGAGCACTGGGTGGTGCTGGCCCAGGATAAGCATGCTCCATCCTCTTTAAATTTGCTCAAAATCCTTTGGCAGATTAGCTGGGACTGGAGAGCTTTACCCTGCCAGGCTCACACGGCTGCATGGCTTTAGCTTGGAGCCATCTCAATGGCCCCTGTAAGTGGTGGAAGCAGGATGGAGCAAGATGCTTTGTATAAACAGGAGGGATACTGCTATAGTTATCCCAAGACAGTTACTGTCATACAGTTGTCTCAGTCTCTGGATAGGCACTTTTCATCTTCAGAAGAAAGGAAATGCTTTATATTGCTTCAAAGCAGCACAACCCAAAGGAAACAGGGTGAGAAGGGATTTGAGTGACTTCCCCAGTGCCACACTCCCCGTCTCAAAGCAGGGCCAGCTCTTTCCTACCCCAAATGTCATGTTTCCATGCAGGAAGGAGCCAAATCGTGGGGATTAGTTGCACGTAGGAAATACATTGACCTTTCTTGCTGTAAAGCTGCAAAGACCAAAACCGTCTGCGCAGCCAACGGTGCTGAGAAGGCTGGAGCAGACGTCTGCAGAACCTGGGAGAATAATCCCCCTGTAAACACGGATGGGCCACAAAGCAGATATGAAAGCATTTAGCACTGATACATATCATTTCCATGCTAAACAGTGCCGGGAGCCATGTGCCACTGGGGAGCAGCTGGAGCAGAGGGTTGTGCTGGGCAAATGGGACATGGAAGCTCTCCCGGCACTCTTTGCCTTCACTGTTTTACTTAACCCTTCCCCAGCAGGAGGGGTTTTTTCTTCCCTATATGCTGGAGAGAGCAGAAAGAGCAGCATCTGCTTTTCTTCATCAAGCATTTCTCAGGGTGAGCCAGGGAAACATCTTCCAGTCACCCATAGGTTACAAACCAGTGGGATAGACCTCAAAATGCTGCCTACAGCAGTGCTGGAACAAAGCCCCCTGTGCAGTGTGAAGTCCTAGGGGCCTCCTACATCCCTCAAGCCTGAGCATCAGCCCACACCACAGCCCCAGCCTATGGGACATGGAGGGGACCGAGCTCCTGGTGATGCTGCTCCACCTTCACTTCGTGTCCTTGCCATGGTGGGACTGCAAGACACATCCACTTGGTTTGTCATCTGATGGGTGTCCATAGTGCTTTAATGGGAGTGCCAAGCAGCATTTAACCAAGTGCCTTGGAGAAACGTGGAGATGTTAAATCCAGACTTGAGTGTATGGGTAACAGAACAATGCTCCCTTTGTGTGACCACAGCATCTCCATGAATCTGTCTTGGGTTTGGTTATTAATGGCATTGTCATGGCTTGGTTTTACTATTGCAGCGAACTGCTGCTGCCACTCTGGTTCTGCTCACTTTTCATTACTGAGGCTTCCTGCTTGCCCTCCCTGAGCAATCTGCATCTGGGCCCCAGCACAGCCCCTGGGATGCGAGAGGGAAACTGAGGCATGAGGGGATGGGTTAAAGATGGAGTTTGTTCTCAGCCCCACCACTCCCAGGGTGGGTTTTTGGTGACTGCTCTGAGCATTAGCCCTGTGCAGGCATCCTTTTTCTGTGCTGGGTTATTCCAAGTGGAGCTTTTCCTATTCCAGCTGTTCAAGCAAGCTTCTCACTTGGGTGGATTCTCAAGTGGCTAATAGGGAGAGCACTGGCAATTTAACTTTGTGCTTAGCTGAAGCAGTTACCCGTTGCCTTTTCTTTACCTGGATGAATATTATAATAAAATAATTTAACACTTAATATTAATAAAGAAATAAAATTTTAAACTGAGACTTCATTCTCTGTGACCCTCTATTTCTCTGTCAGATTTGGGTCAAAACAACTGAAGAGCTTAACAAATGCTAATGGATGCAGATAGGCTCAAACACGCACCCTACGCATGATTAAATGCACCTTGTTCCCTAAGAAATACAGGCTTAAAACAGTTAAAGTGAAGGTTGCTGCAGCAACCCTCCACATTAACAAAGCTAAAAGCAAAGGTCATAGTTAAAATTAATTTCTTACTACAAGCTATGGAAAGCAGGAGGTAGCACTCACCACGCTCGGATGCTTCCCCAGCTCGGGAGTTGTTTTCCATTACAAAGATGTTTAAAGAAATCCCTCCTTTTCTCTGCACTGGAAATTTGATTTGAGAACAGCCCAAGAAACCAAATCTGCAGATAACTATGAAAACCATCACATTAATAACAGCATTTTTCTGTTCAGTCACTCCTCTGTCAGCTCTCTCCATAGGAAGTTTGGGGAAAGGCATCCAAATAGTACCTAAGACTCCATGTGGAGGGGAAACGCTGTGTTCTCGCACCCTGAGAGCTGTGAATTGGGAGGGTTTTGTCTTAGGAAATGACAGCAGCACAAACACCTTTGGTTCAGTGGTTTGCACTGATCTCTGCCCCTTCCAGGTTGTGCTGCCCATCCACCTGCTGCCTGCCAAGGGTTGTATTCTATAGATATTACAGCCATTGTACTTCCTACCTCACTTTGAGATGGAGCTAGGACGTATTTAGCTGCAGTACGTGTTGGTCTAAATATACACAAATCAGACATAAAAAAGCCTGCAATCTGGCCTACCTAATGCCTACATTAGCACACTGGTGTAGCTGCAAAAAGCACACGAGTCCTGCTTGAAAACTGAAATAGCAGCAGCAGACTTGGAGTATTCTTCCAGGGGAAGGCTGGAAGAGACCAATGGGAGCAGTGAGGAAGGAGAGCTTGCAGCCAGGAGGTGTAAGAGGGTTGGAGGGGCTCTGAGGAGCTTCCCACCAGGACCAGGCTGGTCATCAGGTGGCATCACTAGGTAAGAATAAAACCTGACTTCTTGTTGGCTGTTGTGGGTCTGGATGCCAAAAGTCATGGTTGAAGAAAGGAGCAGGGCTGGAACACCAGAGCCAGGGAGCCCCAGGCCAACTTAGGAAACCAGGTTAGAAAACCACCTTGTACTAGAATTGAGCTTAAGCCAGGAGCTCAGACAGGACTAGGGCAATAGCCATGATCAGGATGGATCAACCAGCCCTTGGGAGCCTTGTCACAGCCCACATTTGGTGTCTATCATGAAGCTCTTCCGGGCACTGAGCTTGCAGGGACCCATCAGCTCAACCAGAACTGCAGCCCCAGCTCTCCAGGCAAACCTTGGCCCTTCGACAGCCTGGAGGTGGCCCACAGTGGACCATAGACCTCTAATAACCGACTTTCCCTACAGGTCCCCAGTGCAATGCCTCAGTAGACCTCATCGGCACGTGCTGGCCCCGGAGCGCAGTGGGACAGTTGGTGGCTCGACCCTGCCCTGAATACTTCTATGGCGTGCGGTACAACACCACAAGTAAGAGGAGCAGCACCAGTGGGGACACGGTGGATGAGGGATGGGGATGTGCATCAGCCCCACGTGCATCCGGGGCTGTGGGGCATGAGTGATGCTACATCTTTGAGTACAGAGCTCACTGGGGTCTCTGTGGGATCCACCATAAAAGCGCTCTCATACCCCTAATTCCAGGGAGGGTGGTTGCACAGCAGCACCTTTATAAGCAGGTCCTCCCAGACATGAGAAGGGGGAGAATGCTGGCTCCTTGGGGGGCATAGAATCATAGAATCCCAGACTGGTTTGGGTTGGAAGGGACCTTAAAGCTCCTCCAGCTCCAACCCCTGCCACGGGCAGGGACACCTTCCACTAGAGCAGCTTGCTTCAAGCCCCTGTGTCCAACCTGGCCTTGAACACTGCCAGGGATGGGGAGGCCACAGCTTCCTTGGGCCGAGGGGAAGAGGAGTGAGCCTGCCCTGCTGTTGGAGATGGCATAGAGGTCTACAACCATTCCCATCCCTGACCCATTGTCCTGAAGAGGCTCAGGATCTCTTCTGTTAATGTACTGCTGGCATCTCCCCACTGCTGATGCTAATCAGACTTGTAAGCAAGGCACCATCTGAGCTGGCTTCAAAGCCAGGGGACTTGATGCCAGTGACCCCTGCTTCAGTGGCAATCATCAGGTCACATCTTTGTACCCATCCCCACGCACTGTTTACCCTTCAGTGGGCACCCTCTCTTTCAGACAATGGCTACAGGGAATGCCTCGCTAACGGGAGCTGGGCAGCACGGGTCAACTATTCCCAGTGCCAGGAGATCCTCAGTGAAGAGGTAGGACCTTGGTAGTCCCTTGGCTGGGCTCTCAGCCATGGGGTGAGGAACAGACAATGGGGTTTTGAAAGGCAACAGCATCCACATCAGGAACAGCCCGAGGGAGATGTGGGGTGGGTGTGCGGCAGCAGATATAAGGTTGCAATCCCATCCCTCCCTGCTGGCAGTGACGTAAAGATGTTTAGGAAGCTGAAAGGGATAAAACAGATGCTGAGCAAAAATTACATACTCCTGAGTAGGTCAAGCTACCCCTCAGAGTAAAGAAGAGATACAGGCTGTTCATTTGCAGTTGATCCCATCTCTGGTATTTAAGATGCTGATAACTCTTGCCAGGAATGGTTTTCTCACCGAGTTAATTGCTAATTCCCAGGCTGGATGAGTGTCTAACAGCAGGAGCAATCCATTAATCTAATTAACACTCACACCTTCCTGCTCCCTCTGCCCAAATTCATCCCAGCCTCTCATACCCCCAGGGCAATGGGGAATGAACTGAGACATCAGATGTCACATTGCTGCTGAGCTCGCCTGAATTACAGCAGGATTTCCCCAGATGATGGGTTGGGGATGTCCCAGCAATGAGCAAGGGGAATGTAGGGAATGTAGGGACAGCAACCATGAGCTTCCCTGGCTCATGGACAGGAGAGGCACCAACCTTGTCCTTTGCAGGGCAAGGTTGGTGTCTCTCCTGTCCATGTAAGCCCCATCCAACCGGCCCCTTCTCCACTGTCCTGGCATGTGCTTGGCTCCAGTTGCTTTCTGAAAAGGACCCAAAACGTGTGGTGCAGTTCTCAGAGGAGGTGAGTTTGTGCTGGTACCCGGGGCTGCTGCTGACCCCCTCCCCATCTCCCCTCACCAGAAGAAGAGCAAGCTGCACTACCACATTGCTGTCATCATCAACTACCTGGGGCACTGTGTCTCGCTGGGGGCCCTCCTCGTGGCCTTCGTCCTCTTCATGCGCCTGCGGTGAGTGGTCTGACCTGCTGCCATGTCCCTAAAGGGTGGACAAGCCCATAGAGGTCACTTCATAGCCCTTGGGTTGGGGATGAATCCATCCCCTGCATTTTGTCATGTCCTCTCCCATGGCCATTGCTCTCCAGTCTGGAGGGATGATGCCTATCCTGGGGTTATTTCTCCCTTGCTGCCTTTAAAGCTCTTGGTTATGGAGGCATCCCTGGTGCCTTCCACCTCTGGACCTTGGTCCTGCCCATCTCACCCAGAGCATGGTCCCAGCAGCTCACCCTTGGTCTCCCAACAAAGACATTCAGCTCCACAAACAGCCCTGACCCCCCAGACACCCACTGCATTCTGATGTCCCCCCCCTTCCCCAGGAGCATCCGGTGCCTGAGGAACATCATCCACTGGAACCTCATCACAGCCTTCATCCTACGCAATGCAACGTGGTTCGTGGTGCAGCTCACGATGAACCCAGAGGTGCACGAGAGCAATGTGGTAGGTGCAGCTCAGTGGGGCAGCCAGTTTGATCCCAGCCCTTTGCAGCTGGAGTGTGTGTGGAGCTTGAGCATCCTAAAGATTGAGGGTCTAACTAGCTGCTGATGGCTGGAGGATAGCACTGGCTTATGATACACAAGGGTTCAATTGCTCTGCTGTGCTCTGTGATCAGTTTTATCACTACAACACAGAACCCTGCTCTTTACCCTCCCTGTCTCCTCCTAACCCCCCTTGGCAGGTCTGGTGCCGCTTGGTCACTGCTGCCTACAATTACTTCCACGTCACCAACTTCTTCTGGATGTTTGGTGAGGGCTGCTACCTGCACACAGCCATCGTGCTCACCTACTCCACAGACAAGCTCCGCAAATGGATGTTCATCTGCATCGGCTGGTGTAAGTACCAGGAGTCACCTCCAGTGATGCCCACCTCTATCCTCCACCTCTCCTTGCACTCAAAGCGCTGCTAAAAGGTTGCCAGGAGCAGGAGGATGGGATTTGCATGGCCACATGAGAGAACATCCCTGTTACAGCAGGGATTTGTGGCAATGCTCTACCCCTGAATGTTCCTCTGTGTGTTCCTCTGCAGGTATCCCCTTCCCCATCATCGTTGCCTGGGCCATCGGGAAGCTGTACTACGACAATGAGAAGTGAGCCTGATCGCTCTCATTCCCCATTCTCCTTTCTATCCCAGCTGCAGTGGCAGGCATGGTTCCTGCCTAGAAGGGCTGACATGAGGCAGAATACATGGAAAGGGTGGGAGGAAAAAAAGGATAATGTTCTTCTTTCTTCCATCACACCTTCAGGCTCTGTGCCACATGAGCCCTGCCTGCAGCTGCCTAGTGCTGCATTTTATCCTTCAAAGGACAAATGAGATTTTGAAGGCAGGGGGAAAGGCCAGATTAAGCCAGAGCTCCTACAATGTATTTGCTAAATGGAGCTGGGATTTAATCTACCAGCAGAGATAGAAAGTACCACCACCTGAGCCATTTTCTCAGAGACTTGCTAATGGAAGTCTTAACAGGCACCTGAGAGTTCATCACTGGGTTTAAGCTAAAAGAAGCCCATGGAGATGAATGGCAACTTGCCTTGTTTTTCAGGGCTGGTTTTACCCCTGACTCCCAGAGCCTTGTGCTACACACGCAGGCACAGCACTGATATAACAAAACCAAACAAGGTGCTCCCAGGAGCTTCCCCAGGGATCGCTGGGGACAGAGCCAACTTGGACATGTGCATGTGTAAGGTTGTCCCTGCTTCTCTTACAATAGCCACTTCCCACATCCATATGGGGCCCAAAAACACCCTCACAAGCCCCCTGTACCTCCACCTTTGGGGGGAAACTATTCCATAGTGGCTACAGCCATTCACATTGTGCATTCACCCTATAGTGACTTACTGAGATTGTGCAAATCCAGGTCACTCCCGCTGCTGGCTTGTTCCCAGCACTGCTTGTCCTTGCCTTGCAGGTGCTGGTTTGGGAAGAGAGCAGGAGTTTATACAGACTACATTTACCAAGGCCCCATGATTCTGGTGCTTCTGGTAAGAGTAAAGTGGCCTTGCTTGCTAAATAGAGGGTCCTTCCTGTCTGCACGTGGGATAAGGCTGTTCCTGAGCAGGGTCTTGCTGCAGATGGATCTGCAAGCCCAGCTCCCCTCACCCAAACTGCATCTTAACCAAATTTGGGCACCTAACCCACAGTAAGAAATAGCATGCATGAATCCTGCTGGCTTGGGATGGGTTAGAAAGGGAGACATCACTCTGATAAGGATGCTCCTGTCAGCAGACCCACACATGCATCACTAAGTGCCTCCTGGCAACATCCCTGCCCTGGCACTATTTGGGTGCAGGTGGCTGCTTTGCCAGGCATTTGCAGAAGCCTGGGCACTTCATTCCTTGATCCACATCACCTTTCTCCTGGCCCTTGGCTGAGCAGCGGTGCTTGAACCAGTGCTCAGATGGAGCATCATTTGCTGGGGCTTTGCCCCTTTGGGAAGGGACAAAGAAGAGCAGTGATGGCAAGTCGCAAGCAGCGGTGCCAGGGGTCCAACATGCATTTGCAGGAGGAAAGATGTGCACAAAGACCCATGACTTTTCCTCCCTCCTTGCCCAATGCTGAGAAATCCCAAGGGAGTATTAATCAGCAGCACTAAGCAGCTGCAGTGAATAATTGATCCTGCTCCTCATTTCCCAGCCCATCAGGTAGCCAGGCCACTTCTAATTGGTGGCAATTGAGCTCAGCTCCCAGTGCCACCTTCCCATGCCCTCATTTAGCAGGTCAGCAGCCAGGAGAGCATCCAAGCTTGCTGTGACAGCAGCCACTCTCCTAAAACCCCTTCAGCTGCATATATTCCTCCTCCACACGTTTTCACCTTCAGCCGTTTCTCTAACACTTGCCCTTCTTCTTCAGTCTCCTGGTGTGCCCTTGGCCTTCATCAAACCCCTAAACCTTAGAGCTAAGGTGCTCTAAAAACATCCAATGTCTTGTTCCAGTGCATGGAAGGCAGTAGATGAGGTTCAAGAGGAAACATTCCCATTTCTCCGGGCGCAGCCTCTGCTGAGGAACTGGGAGGGAACCTTGGGGGAGGAGACACTAACCAGGAGCCCTTTTCCTTCCAGATCAACTTCATCTTTCTCTTCAACATCGTCCGAATCCTCATGACAAAGCTCCGAGCTTCAACCACGTCAGAGACCATCCAGTACAGGTAAGAGCATGAGTGAGCCTGCAGAAAACGGACCCATGCGTTAGCATGACTGGGAGGAACAAGAACAGCCTCATCAAGTATCAAGGCACGGAGAGACATCTAAGAGCTCCTCAAATGCTTTTTGGAGGCACGTGGCCATCACATCTGGGGTTGTTCAGAAATCCTGGGCAGTGATGGAGAACACGGATGGATATATCTGCCTCTGGGAGCTGTTGGGAGCGGAGTCTCTGTACAAAACCCTGTTCTGGTGGGACCCCACCAGGTCACCGGGTTCAGAGCTGCAAATCCTGGCACAAAGGTGAGAATTAAATCTCTGCTTGAGAGCAAAGCAAAGGCGGAGGAAGGAGCAATGAATCGATGTCAGCCCAAACACCTCCTCACGAAGCAGTGAGGGGAAGGCAGCACACTTAGCAGCATCAGGCAGTAAGATTTAACCCTTCCCTGCTCTGGAATATTTGGGAGATGCCTGGTCAGATCTGTTCTCCAGAGCACCCAGACCTGGAGATGACACCTTGGTCTTCATCAGTGCTTCTCTCCATTTCATTTCATTTTGGGGGCAGGAATCAGGGAATCTCACTGTGTGCAGGTTTGGGACGGAAGGTGACTTTTTCAGCTGAGCATGGAAAAATTCAGATGCGGTCACTAGGGAAAAGCCAGCTTTCCTCAACGTGGGGTGTTGAGCTGGGATGAATGATTCAACAAAGATAAAGGTTATTGGAAGAGGACGGTTGGCCTCAGAGTCTTGAGAGACTTTTGAGTTCTCAAGTCAGTTATCAAGTGTGCAGACTGCTTGAACCAGGCAAGGGACAGCCCCTGGGGGACTCCTGCTCACCTTGGATGATGGCTTTTGGTTAAAAGCTGATAGATCCCCGGCTATCATTGCTGCTGCCTTGGAGAAGCTGCAGCAGTGCATGTGCTGTCCCATACTTTGCCATCCTGAAGGTGCTCATGCCCTGTGGCTCTCCTCTAGGTGAGTGATGCAGAACAGGTCCCAAGCACTGTCCTTGCCCACCCCTACCAGAGGTGACTTTCCTGCATTCAGCTAATGTTGGAATCTATCCATTCACAGGATCTTTAAGCAAAAGCTTGACTCAGCATTTTCTTGTTCCTTAATCCGAGTGGATGAGATGCCAAGCCCCAATCCATCCTACGCTCTCCTGCATAAGCACTATGACTTTTCAGAAACCACACTTGTAATCTCATCAAGAAAAGATATCAAATTAATTAGTACCGTTTCTCATAAACCCATGCTGAAGTGTGTGAATTATTTTATCCTCTTTAATTCCTCTTTAATCGATCCTCCAAGCAGCCAAGCAATCATTTCATGCCAGCTCAAGGTCAGGCCTCCACTCTGCACTGCCCTTTTCTGGATGGAGCAACCACAGTAGGTGTCCAGTGCTCAAACCAGCCCAAGTCACTTGGGGGTCACATGAGAAAACAGCTCAGTGCTGCTCCATCCTCCCCAGACCCAGACAGACCAGTCCCAGCCATGCTGGTGCTGAGTCCTTGCTCCTAGGGCTGCACTGCAGCAGCTCAGGTCAATGTTTTTCCTCCAGGAAAGCAGTCAAGGCCACGCTGGTGTTGCTGCCCTTGCTGGGGATCACCTACATGCTCTTCTTTGTCAACCCGGGGGAGGATGAGATCTCCAGGATCGTCTTCATCTACTTCAACTCCTTTCTGGAGTCCTTCCAGGTATGGTCCTCAGCACAAGCTTCCATCCCCGTTCCCCACCAAGGGATGTGGAGGAGCCCATCCTTGCTGATGCCTCACCCCGCTTCTGCCACCTCCCCAAACCAGACACCCCCAAACCCCAGGGCTGTTCCAAAGCTCCTGAGCCTGCGGGTGCCCTCTGACCACAGCTCCACAGCGACCCTGTTGCTTGTCTCCTTCCAGGGCTTCTTCGTCTCTGTCTTCTACTGCTTCCTGAACAGCGAGGTGAGCACCAGGGGCTGGGGGTGTTCAAGGGGGTCCTCACTATTCCTTGCAAACAGACACATGCGGGTGCCTGGCACCTGGACAACAGCAATTCCCAGGCTCTGACCCAAAACACAGACAGCAGAAAGCAGGAGGTGAGGGCAGAGGTTGATCCTGAGCTTTTTTCTCTGCTTCTTCCCAAATGCTCTTGTACCTTCGCTGGTTCAGGAGAGTTTGCTCCAGACAAGCTTGCTTTGTTACCAAATCATGTATAACTGATGCAGGAGAAGAAGGGACAGGACCAGGACTACCAGGTGGCTGCTGCTCGCATCACTCCCAGTCCCTTGCAGCATCCAGTGCAGCGCGTAAGAAGCTGCAGAGCTCCTGCTCAGATTCATTTCTCCCTCTTGTTTCAGTTTTGAGTTCAGAGACACCTTTGTTTAGGTTCATCTCTCTTTGCAGCTGCAACAGCTGCTTTTCACCAGTATCGCATCAAACAAGGCTGGGTGCCCTGGGAGGTGACAGGGGCTCCCATGGCCCTCCCTGCCTCGGAACCAGGTTTTGGTAGCATTTTTTAATAGAATCATGGAATCAGATGGGTTGGAAAAGACCATTAAGATCAAGTCCAACCATTCCCCAGCACTGCCAAGGCCACCACTGCCCCATGGCACTGAGGCCTCATCTCCACTGGGTGTGAACCCTTGCAGGGACGGTGACTGCAGCCCTGCCCTGGGCAGCCTGTTCCAATGCCTGAGCACCCTCTGGGGCAGGAACTGTTCCTCAGCTCCATCTAAACCTGCCCTGGTGCAGCTTGAGGCCGGTTCCTCTTGTCCCATCCCTTGTTCCTTGGGAGCAGAGCCCAGCCCCTCCTGGCTCCATCCTCCTGTCAGGCAGCTGTAGGGAGCGATCAGGTCCCCCTGAGCCTTCTCTTCTCCAGACTGAACCCCCCAGGTCCCTCAGCCGTTCCTCATCAGACTTTGATTGAAAGACTGAGGATGGCTGGTGCCCATGTGCAGCTTCTGAGAGCTGTGCAGGGATTGACTGTCCCCTCCTGTGTCTCGTCCCCGCAGGTCCGATCGGCTGTACGGAAGCGGTGGCACCGGTGGCAGGACAAGCACTCCATCCGTGCCCGTGTGGCTCGGGCCATGTCCATCCCCACCTCCCCAACCCGTGTCAGCTTCCACAGCATCAAGCAGTCCACGGCCGTCTGAGCCGGGAGCGAGGTTCCAGACAGGATGAGGAGCTGGTGTCCGTGCTGTGAGGGACCCTGACATGGCACAGCACAGGAGCCGGGTCCTGCTGCACCCACTGCAGCAGAGGGTGCATTAACTCGCTGTGGGAAACCCTACAGAGGCTCCTGCCCTATTCACTGGGGCAGACCTGTAGGATAGGACAGCTGAGAGGCTGCTTTGTCACCTCCCTGGCAGCGGTGTGACCTGCTGGGTGGCAGAAGGAGCCAGAGAAGCCTGGAGAGGTTGCAGCAGCCACCCTGGGTGCGCTGCCCCGTGTCCCATCGTTGTCATAGCTTTGAGGTGACAGGACACCAGGACCTTGTTGGGACAGCCTATGAGGCTGGTCCTTGGGAAGCTGGGTCAGCCTTCTAGTGGGAGGCTGTTGGGAAGGGGCATAACCCTCTGCGGGGAGTTCAAAGCCCTCTGAGTTGACATGGGATGGATGGATGGATGGATGGATGGATGGATGGATGGATGGATGGATGGATGGAGAGCCCTGGATGGATTGCTTTATGTGGCTGTGGTTTTGTACCACTGGGGTTATCTGAGCCCTTCTCCTGCCCCTTGCTACATCCCCAGGATGTCCTGTAACTGCTGTTTGGTCCGGCCAGGTCATTTCTCATCTCAATACCAAGGATCTGAGGGTGGGAGAGGGGAGGGAACAATGCAGGGTGCAGGGATGGATGCCAGGGGCTCTGAACAGCCACATGGAGGGGGGTAGGTCTGAAGGGAGGCATAAGGTTTAGGTTATCCTTTGGCCCACCTTGCCTAGATGGATCTATAGGTCTTTGCAAAGCCCCTGACCCTGTGCCCATGTCTGGAGGGTGGAAAAGTCAGGAAGAACAGCAGCGAAGAGGTGCTTGAGCTCCCCAGAGGCAGCTACCATAGGGACATGGCTTTGCTCCCCTCCTCCCTGCCCTGCTCTCACCCATGCTCAGTGCCAAAGCTGCTCCTTGCTCTCATGCAGGGGATGGGGCCAAATCATTCCTGCGCAGGGTTAAGTGCCTTGGAGGAGCAGCAGCCTCCCTCCCCATGCTGGGGACATCACCACATCTCCCGTGCAGCTGCCAAGCTCCTGATGTCCTGTTTCATGTGGTCACCCAAAGCAGCTCAGCAGAGAGGTCCATGAGAGGTGGAGCCACGTGAGGTTTGGGGATGCTCAGGCAGGAAGATGGTGACAGAGGGGTTATGGACCGAGTCTGCTCTCTGCATCCCAGGGATGTTGCCTGGTTTTGTACAAATCCCTTCATGTTCCTGTGCCTCAGTTTCCCTGCTATAAAGAACAAACCTAAGTGTTTCCTGCCCTAGGGAGAGTTGAGCATTTGGGAATTGTCGTGGTCTGAGATTTCCTCAGGATACACCGCCAGAAAGGAATAAAATCTTCCTCTTTTTATAGGAGACACAGGCAAAAACCTTCAGTTCTCTCTTTAAGCATTTCAGAAGCTCAATAGTTTGTAGCAAATTCCTCCCATTTCCCTCCCACTGGGATTTCCTCCTTGCATGTCAATGGTGCAGCCAAAACCAGAACTACCCCATTGCCCCTGGTAACATGCTGGGAGCTGCAGCAGCTCCCTGTATGACACAGTGACCACAACAAGGACCATCCCCTGTACATGGGGCAGGTTTTCATCCTTGTACAAGCTCATCCATCACCAACAGTCCCAGAAACTGCCCCTTATTCAATATATGGGTGAGAAAAAGACCCCCAGAGTTATTCAATGGGAAAACTGGGAGCTCCCACTGCTGATGCTCTACAAGGAGCAGATTTGGGTGTCCCCACTGTGGGCCAGTTTGATTAACAAAGATCTACTGGCTACAGAGGAGGGGAAATGCCCAGGGAGCTTGTTTTCATCTGTACAAGTGATGTTACCAAAAAAGAGATGTGCTTCACCTTCAATTTGGATTTTCCTAAAGCGGTGTCATTTTGGGTGGAAAAGAAGATGGAAATTGCAAAACCAAAGAAAGAAATTCAACCAGAAGCATCTGTGTTCGCATCCCTGGTTTTTCCTTCTGTTGGTGGTCTCTTCTGACTGATACGACTTTGCTTTGTGTAGCTGGAGAAGTGTGTGTATTCTCAGCCTGGTTTGATTAAAGTTACTTCGATTCCTCTCACAAGGGCTTTTGGAGCATGTTTATCATTTGGAAAACACAACCCCAGCATGGGCTCTTCCCACTTCCCATGGGAGCATCTCCATGCTGCACTGGGACCAGCACCCTACTGGCCAGAGGCACTAGGGGCAGCTGGTGGTTTCTTGTCCCCTCTCTACTCCAAGTCTACATGCCCATAGCATGATACCATGAGGGTACCAAGACCACCTCATCTAAAGGGGGATGAGGAGCACCCTATGTGGGTCTCCCATTTAAGTACCATCAAGGTTAGAGAAACTCCTGTTTCCTGTGACGCTCCCTCTCGCCAGCTGAGCAAAGGCAGAATAAAGCTGTAATGTGCTTCCCAGCAGGAGGGAGGGCCAATTAAACTCGACTTTCATTCCATCCATCAATATTTACGAGGGAAATTCAGACACAAACATCTTTCTGGTCAAGCTCTTCCGCTGCAGAATTAATTTGTTCATCACACAGAGCCTTGGAGAGCGCTGTAATTTGGTAAGCACCATGCACATAAATAATAATGACGGGTTCCTGCTGATTGCTTGATTGTATTTAAAGATATCAAGTAATTCCAAAATTAATGGCCTACAGAGCCTGTGCTCTTGATGAGGTTGTAGCCTCTTGAGATAACCCTGCATTAACCCTTGATGTTATTGGGGCTGGGAAAGGCGAAGTGGGACCTTGCAAATGGGGTATCCCAGGCTGGGAGGGGGGCAGGCTCACAGGAGCCTTTCCAGCACACACAGATGGAATCTGATTTAGCTCCTCTATTTGATTAACACATGAAACCCACCATGGAGTTGCTCTCCAGCCTCAGTCTTGCCATCCAAGGTCAAAGCTTGGGGGTCCTGGTTGGCCTGTGCTACATCCCCAGCAAACCAAGAGCCACCAAAGGAGCAAACCTGCCATCCAGAGCCTGAATGGAGGGAGAGGAAAGCTCATGATTTAATTCTTTATGGAGGATGTGAGCTTTCATCCCACCTCCCAGACAGGCTGTCCTGGGCAAACATCCCCGCTGCCAGAGCCAGGACCTGCTCCACTGCCCCAAGAATGATGCACTGTCCATCAGATGGAGGGTTTATAGCTTTAAAGCCAAGCTGGACCATCATTCCCCTTCCTCCACCCTGGCTCAGACACAGCATTTCTGCCCACAGCTTTAGGCCATTCCTATATGTTTAACCCTGTCTATACCTTCCCAGGCTGGCAATGCTCCTGGAAGGAGTAGGAGGTGGGAAGGAAGGGAGAGGAAATTTTGGGGTGGCTTATAGGCCTATGGGCTCATTGGTGGCTTTCTGCAAGATGCTTCTTGTTTGTGAAGTGTTGCCCTTCCAGCACTTCCAAACCCCCACATAACTATTGCAACCCATAATTCCAATGCCATCTCTCACACTGCTCCCTCCTGCTGATGTTTGTCGCTGCAGGCACAGTTAAATGGCTTTTCTCCTCTCCTGGCAGCAGGAGACAGGAAGCTCCCTGCCACTCTCATGACATTTTCAAAGGGCTGGATGTCTCCAGTTTGGAGGAGATCTATAGATCAGAGATGCAAGCACGGCTCTGACAGGTCCCATCAGAGATCTACCTGCTCAGCCCTGGAGAAAAGACTTCTTTGGCTGCTCCCTGGGGAGCGGTGCCAAAGGCAGCAGAGGTGTGGTGCATCACACTGTGTGCCGGAGATGGGCATCTGCAAGGAGCAGTGATGGGTCGGTCGCCATGGCCAAGAGTCACCTCCCAGCTCAGTGATTCTCATGGGGATGATCATAGGATCAGGGGGCTGGAGCACCTCCCATATGGAAATAGGGAGAGAAAGTTGGGGCTGCTCAGCCTGGAGAAGACTGCGTGGAGACCTCATAGCAGCCTTCCAGTATCTGAAGGGGGCTATAGGGATGCTGGGGAGGGACTCTTCACCAGGGACTGTAGTGACAGGACAAGGGGTAATGGGTTAAAACTGAAACAGGGGAAGTTTAGATTGGATATAAGGAAGAAGTTCTTCCCTGTTAGGGTGGTGAAGCACTGGAATGGGCTGCCCAGGGAGGTTGTGAATGCTCCATCCCCGGCAGTGTTCAAGACCAGGTTGGGCAGAGCCTTGGGTGCCATGGTTTAGTGTGAGGTGTCCCTGCCCATGGCAGGGGGATTGGAAACAGATGATCTTAAGGTCCTTTCCAACCCAAACCATTCAATGATTCTATGTGCACCAAGGGTTGTCCAGGTTTTCCAGCTTTCTTTGGAAACAGTTTGGCCCCTCGCAGTCTCCAAGAGCTTGCTCCCATCACAGCACCAGCAGAGCCCCTGCAGGAACCATGGCTGAGCTTCCCTGCCCTGCTCTCCTCCTTGCCAGGCAAAAGCTTCCTTGGGAAACTCCTGCTTTTAGGCTGCTCAAGTCTTCTGCTGAGCCTCCTGGAGAAACTGAGGGCTTGCACTGTGTTGCATAGGGAGATGCTGAGCACCATCCTGCAAGAGCCCTCTGCTACAGAACATCCTCTAGCTTCAGTCTTCCAGATCTGATACCTGCTTCAGGAGACATCAGTGTGATGAGGGACGAGGGACCCTCCGCAGAAGCCTCCTCTGCCCCAAAGGAAATAGCCCCAGTGGGACATACCCCATCCTTACCTAACCAGGTGTCAGGGCTTGTGGCTTGGTCCCAAAGGATTGTCTCCGAGTGCATCTCTTGGCTTCCAGAATGGCTTCAGCTTTGCTTGGGATGAAACCAAGCCTTCAGGAGAGCAGATGATTGCATGCTGCAACAAGGAGGGTCTCCTCTCCTATGCTTACAGCTCCAGGGGTGCTGGTGAGGTCTTAGAGGCTGGATGAGGTCCTTCTTGCAGGGATGGCTGGAGAGTCCCAAGGAGCTGGTGGCTCTGGAGAATGTGAAATACGGGCCAAAATACTGCGGGTATGTGAAATACGGGCCAAAAAGGAGAGTCCTGCTTAAGCACTTGCAGCATTCCTGATTGGAGAGAACTTTTCAGCACAGCAGGAGGCAGGAGGACCTGGAGCAACACAACCAAGGAAAAACACAGCCTGAAAAGCTGTGTAAATGGAATACCCTGCAAACACAGAAGCAGGACCTCAGTCCAAGGCAGAGAAAAGCAACGGGACTGTGGCTGCTGGTTCAAAAGGAAAATGAGATATTCAGGAAAAGCTTTGGATAATAGGCTAGACTGATTACATCCGTATTGAAGTTTGATAGGCGCTGCATCACTAACCCAAAGCCATGGTAATAGAAATACTATGATTCTGATGAACATTATTTATGTGGCTAACGGGAGCTGTATTTTAGTGCATTAATGTGGTTAAGATGTGCTTAGAGACGCAGATTGACTTAAGCAGACAAAGTAGCCCTTTTTTTTGCTCAAGGGGGAACAGCTCGTTCCATAGAGCTTTTGACACAGGATCCTTTTGGCTGCTGCCTTTGTGCCAGGTGGTGCTAAGGGAAATTCATCTGATTATATAGAATCACAGAATCCCAGACTGGTTTGTATTGGAAGGGACCTTAGAGCTCCTCCAGCTCCAACCCCTGCCACGGGCAGGGACCCCTTCCACTGGAGCAGCTTGCTCCAAGCCCCTGTGTCCAACCTGGCCTTGAGCACTGCCAGGGATGGGGCAGCCACAGCTTCTCTGGGCACCCTGTGCCAGCGCCTCAGCACCCTCGCAGGGAAGAGCTTCTGCCTAAGAGCTCATCTCAGTCTCCGCTCTTGCAGGTTAAAGTCATTCCCCTAAATTATAAATTCACTATATTCTGGTTAGCTCTTATTTGCTTTTTTCCTTTAAAGAAGGTTTCCTGCCCCCGGCGTTTCCCATCTGTGTGTAATTACCATGCCTTTCTATTTCTCTTTCCAAAAGCAGTGCCCTAATACACTGTGTGACACAAGGAACAAAGGCCAGGCCAGTCCCCAGAGGTTTTCTCCTATGAAAGCTGTATCTCAAGCTCATTACACCGAAATTGCATGGAGAGATTTGGAGGCCCCAACACAACCCAGGACATCACAAAGCCCAGCCTGGCAAAACAAGACATGAGTCAAGCGCTGCTGGAGAGCAGGAAGTGTGGAGCCAATGCCATGGCAATCGAGGGAAATCTAGGCAAATTGGGTAGCAATTAAATGAGAATTAACCGAGTTGCAAGAGGAGAAAATTGCTTCTTTCAACCTGTCTTGATTATAGAGCTGAGATGGCCCAGAGCTCCCATGGCTTAGCACTGGCATGAATAGATGAAGAGACTGTTAATCATGATTGTCAGAAGCTTTCCCATATCCAAACATCCTCACTGGAGCGGGGGCTTGGCAGGGACCCTTGCTTTGCTGCAGTTTCATCTGCTCAGCTATTAACCACAGCAGCACTGGCTGGAGAGGGCAGAAGGCTTGTTGGTACCTATAGAAAAGGGCAGGGGATTTCACGCCGGAAGGTGACACCGTCAGTGTGATGGGATGGAGGTGGACCCTGTCCCCATCCCGCACAACCCTTGTCCTTCCCTGACATCCCCAGAGGCCAGCAGTGTCTGCTGTCAGTGCAGTCGTGCAGCAGGCGAGCAGGGTGTTTTGTCAGACTGTCTCAGCCGAAGCCAAGCCTTGACATGGGCTGACAACGTGCCAAGATGAGCTGGGGGGCCAGGGAATGGTTGTGGGTGGGAAGACGTGTGATTCCTCCCCCGGTCCACCACCACAGCAACCAGATGGATACCATGGCGTATCAAGGCTTTGGGAGAGGACCGGCATCCAGGCAAGGTCAAATCTGGTCCTCTGACCCCGTGAAAGGACAAACCCCATCTCCCACAGCCCTGCAGCTCTGGGAAGCAAGCTGGGACACTCTCATCATCTCCCCAACCAGCCCTGGGGCTTTGAAGCAAGGACAGAGGGTGGAAAACTGCTTTTCATTGAGGCTGAAGCAAGCATCTGGGTGCACAACCAGGGATTCACAGGAAAACCAGCCTAAAATCAGTGCCACTTGGTGCTCAGCAGCTGAGCTGCAGCTGCCTCTTGCGCTGATTACAGACTCACACTAACGCCCCAGCACTAATTGCATTAATAGGAGACTAATGGCACACCTAACAGAGCTAATTACCCAACAGCGACACCGTGCTCCATGCAGAGCTGTCCATCGCGGAGCAGCGCGGTGATTCCCTGGAGCACCCCAGCACCCTGAGCAAGTGATGGTGAATCACAGCGTGGCTCTCAGGACACACCTGCTCCTTACCCCCAGCAGGACCAGCTCCTCAGGCCTCATCTGATCCCGCCTGAGGCAAATTAAGCCTGTTGCGTTAGCCACGAGGTGTATTTAGGTTGAGAGCACCTATAGGAAGAGCTTTCTCTGTATCCAGATCACCCATGATGCAGGGTTCTCCTAGTGTCTTGCCGTTGTCCCAGGCCACCAGCACCCTGGGTATGATGAGAGACAGTGGGTCCACCCTATGTGCATCTAGTACACCTGGCAAGAGGGTAGGAAAAGGGTTATTCCTGCCTGGAAGCAGCAAGCCAGAGGTTGGGAAAGCTCTGACCCTGCTCTACAGCTTCTGAGGTGCTGCAAGGCTGTTTTTGCACCGTGGTATCTAGCCCCATACTCACAGCCACTCGCTAATACCCATCCCTCAGGCTCCTCCACTTCCCTGCCTCTGGCATATGAAAACCGAGCCGGAACCTTTGCACAGCCTCAGTTACGGTTTCTCCTTCAGGGGAGCATCACGGACTGGTGTTAAGCAGGCAGCAAGCAGGATGGTCATTAAGGCTCCTTCCCCATGGGCTCTGTGCCCTCCTCCTCCTTGTTGGAGGGTAATTAGTGCTTCTTGGCTTGATGGTGTGATGTATTAGCAGCAGTGGCCCAGCAAGGGCAGCGGATGGGGACCAGGAAGCAGCCAGGTATCAGGATGCTTTGACATCCAGCCTCAAACAACTGAGTCACCTTTTAGGGCTCTGGGTGAGCTTAAGCACATTTACCCACCCATAACACCTGGCTAAGGAAGCACTCGGAGTGTTTGATGCTTGTTTGAACACTTTTATCAGCCCAATGAAGCTGGTGGTCCTCCAATACCCTTAACTCCGCTCCTGTGCTGCTGCGCAGTGACTGACAAGGCAAGACATGCTTGGGAAAAACTGGATTTAGAGGTAACACTGTCAGGCAAGTGGAGAGCTTGTTTAGGAGGTGAGCTGAGATCTACTGGAGCTGTTGGGCTGAGGATGAGACAAGGCTGGGAAGTTCCCTGGCAAACCAAGAGCAGGAGGATCACAGTCACCCACACCGCTACCAACAGGAGAGGAGGCTTCCCCATCGCTTCCATCACTCCTCTCATGTCCTTTGCAAGCAGCTCTGCTCCGGTTCCCTGCTGCAAAGCAATTCCAGAGAAAACCCCGGCCGGGCTCTCACTGCGTTCGGAGAGGGCGATTGCGGAGCGTGAGAGGAATCCTAATGGGATGGCGGGCGGCTGCGGCAGCGTTTGTCATCTCAGCGCTCCCTGCCAGGCAGCACAGGACTGCACTGGCACTGCAGGAAGGGGCGCAGGCAGCGCGCTCGGGGCACAGAGCCAGCTTCATTGCGATGCTCAGTGCATGAACAGTGTCACAGGCTCCTGGAATGAGCACGGAAGAAGCTGGGTTCCTGTTTCTTGCTGTCCAGTGCCACCCCTTGTTGATCCTGCCAACTTGGCCACCCTCTGGAGCTGCCCCCTTACACAGATCAGGAGCACATCTGGGATTTAGAAGAGGGATGGAAGTCATGTAAAGCATTTCTTTTCCCCCTTCCCCAGCACCGGTTTTGGTTTGGGTTAGGAATTCCTCAGGGAATGAGATTGGCTGTTTTCCTCTTGGAGGAACATTATCTATTTCCCCCCCCAGATGAGCCCTTTGCGGCTTTGCCCTACCACTGAGCTCTCTCTAAGAAAGGGGCTGCATTTCATTAGGCAGGGGAGAGCATGCAGCTTGCAAAGGAAAATCAATACCTGTCATCTGGATTTATGTATGAGCTCCTATTAATGGGGACTTCAGAGTTTGGCTGATGCTCTCTGTATCTGTCCCTAATACCTGCTGCTCCTCGTCCTCTCCCCGCTGCAGTCAATAGCCATTCCTGTTTCTAAAGTGATGAACTTTAAACAGCACCTGCACCGCTTACTTTACTCAAAGAAGTGGGACTTTTTCAGCAGTTCAATAATATCCATGTACAATAGAAATGAATGCAATATCCTTGAATGCCCTGGCCAGGTTGATGGTGTTTCTCTCTTTTCTTCCTCATCTCTTTCCTACAGTAAAGGGAAAAAATCAGTCAGGGCTCAGCAAATGCTCTCAGTCAAAACTATTCATTTTGTTTGAGAAGCATTTGGAGATTGATTACTGGTTTCTTCTCTAATAAAATACCAGTTTCTTTCTTGCTTTTCTTTCCCACTGGAAGCTCAAACCCAAAATATAATTCTATTGTCAAAGCTTTCAGCTTTCAGTTGCTGAAAACTGAAGATGTTTTGGCCTGGAACCAAAACGATTAAAGTCTTTCCAAGGAATGTTTTAAACCCCTGAAACTCTTCTTAGTTTTATAGGTTTTTAGCTAAAATCGATTTTTAACAAGCCCTAGAACAGACGTAGACTGAGAGGGAGTTGCACATTCATCATCTCTGTCTGCTTGTAGCATCTTCCACTGTTCTAAGGCAGGACAAGAGCTGAGGATACGCTGGCACATCCGTCCCCATCCCAGTTCCTCTCACACAGACACTGGGTTCATTTGGAGCTCTGAGCTGGTTCCACATTCGCCAGGTCAGGCAGATGTCCCCAAGATGGGACATCTTGGCAAGGCATGGGTTTTAGGTAGCAGCAATGCACTGGCACCTCTCCGACAGCAGCAGTGAGAAATAATCCAAACAGAAGGAAAATGAAAAGGGAAGAGAAGAACCCAGAAACCTGAGTGCCTTCTGCTTACAGCTGAGCCAGACCTGACCTTCCCCTGCATCTCCTGGGGATGCTTTGAAGCCCCAGACCCTCCCTGCCACATCTAGATCCTCTTTCTCTCTTTCTTCACCCCATTCATTGCCCAAGACTGGGTTTAACCTGCATAGCTGCTGGTTTCCCTTTGAAGAATCATTTGATTGAAGCATCCTCATCCCTTGATCCTCCCTATCCTTCCAATCCTCCTCCTGGAGAATTAAAGCCATAGGTGGAAATCCCGTGTTGGCACCAGCCTTGGCATGCACAAGATGGTGTGGCATGGAGAGATGGGCCATGGGAAGCTTGATTGCTTTCAAGTTGAAAGTTAATGACTGAACACCAGTGTCTTGGTGCTGGAGAGATTCTCTCCTCATTTACTGCAAGAGAAAAAGGAGAGGCACGGTGAGCTTTGCTTGCATGGATCTGATGAAACTGGAGCTCTTTTCACTCTGTTGCATTCCATTAATGGGGGTTCTCCAGGAAATACTGACTGCTGGGAAGGCAGTGTGGGTCTGACCCCATTCCCTTTATTTTTCCTTTACATATTACCTCCCATTTGCAACTCTTACAAAATCGGGGGGGGGGGGGGGGGGGGTAATCCTCTGCTCCTTTCACACAGAGGGAAATTGCTGGCAAAGCCTCTTATCCACGGGGGAAAAGCTGGAGGCAGACCCAAGGCACCCCATGGGCTTCTCTGGGGGATTTTCACACCACACACCTGCACCTCTTCTCACAAAGAGGGTTTCCCACACCAGTGGCAGCAGCTTTCCTTTGGGAAGGGTCCTACAGCTCCTGTCTGGTCCTTGAAGTCATAGCTCCTACTGAACCAGCAGCAGCCTGTGAGGCTGGTGATAACACATGAATGATGTGTACCAGTGCAGGCTTGAGGATCCAGGACAGGAGTCCAGGACAGCTCCAGGGAGAGGGATACACAGCAAAGAAACAGCACTGTGACCCCGTGATTGCCAGGGCTGCTTTGGAGAGCCCTGAAACCGATGCCTGGCTGAAAATGAAAACCAAAAGGCCAAGCGGGCTGCTCAACACAAGCTAAACGCTGGGCTCCTGCCAAAGGAGATGGAGACACGACCAGTTTTTAAAGCACCAAATAGATCAACATGTCTCAATGAGTCCAGGCAGCTCAGAGAGCTCCTCTCTCCGTGTTTTGGGGAGAGAACAGCAGAGGTAGAGGCCTCCTGGCCCTGGATGCTGTCCCTGCATTGTAGTTTCATCACGCAGGCAGGATGAGCATTAATCGGTTGGAAGTGTGCGCCCCGCATATTTATTGCTGCCGGAGGGAGATGTGCTGTGTGAGCATCCTTCCTCCCAGCACAGTGCTCAGGACCGCCGGGCTGGTTAACAGAGTAAACAGCTGAGTGAGGAGATGGGATCTAAGCTTAGAAGGGGAGCAGCAAAGATGACAGAAGCTTCATAGGAAAAGGAGACAAGAAGGAGACTTGTGGAGAGCTGGAGGTGGCATCCGATGGCAATTCCCCCTAGGACTGCAACCAGCCGTGATTTTATCCAGCTCCCGCTGCCTCCGCAGGTAACCCATTAACTCCATGTGGAATAATCAGATTTCCTGGTTTCATTAGCATGCAAAGACAACCTCCATGCACTCACTCCTGCTCTGCAGCAAGCTCATGAGGGACCGTGCTTGCACACCTGCAAAATTAAAGGCGTCACATGAATTCAGCATCCCAAGTGCTGGGGAGGGCATGCGGATGCTTGCACCCATGTCCAGCCAAATGCAGAGTAAGAGCCTTCACATTGCACAGTAGAAGCAGTTCAGGCAACTTACTGTGGCCCTTTAAGTATGATGGGGGTGTTGATCAGTGAGAAACTGATCATGATCTGGCTTCAGTGAGCACTTGAGCCCAGAAACCACCCATGTGCTGGGCTGCAGCCCCAGAGCGTGAGCAGTGGGTTGAAGGAAGTGATGCTCTTCTGAGACCCCACCTGCAGCACTGTGTGCAGTTTTGGTGTCCTCAACATAAAATGGACATGGAGCTGGTGGAGCAAGTCCAGAGGAGGCCACGAGGATGCTCAGGGGCTGGAGCAGCTCCCGTATGAAGACAGGCTGAGAACACTGGGGCTGTTAAGCCTGGAGAAGAGAAGCTGCATGGAGACCTCAGAGCAGCTTCCAGTGTCTGAAGGGGGCTACAAGGATGCCCCTGATGAACTCTTCATCAGGGACTGTAGTGATAGGACAAGGGGTGATGGGTTCAAGCTGAAACAGGGCAAGTTCAGATTGGATATAGGAAGTTCTTCCATGTGAGGGTGGTGGGACACTGGAATGGGTTGAATGAAGAATCTGTGGCTGCCCCATCCCTGCCACTGTTCAAGGCCAGGTTGGACAGGGCTTGGAGCAAGCTGCTCTAGTGGAAGGTGTCCCTGCCCATGGCAGGGGTTGGAACTGGATGAGCTTTAAGGTCCTTTCCAACCCAAACCATTCCATGATTCTGTGATGCCCAACATGGTCCCTAGTGGGATGGGGTAAGAAGTGCTGCTGGAGTCTTGCCCAGCTGCAGCCAGCTGTGGGTGTCTTGGTACTTCCAGGGTGAAGCTGCCACATAAACCTCAGAGCTATGGGAAGATTCCTGTAATGCTCCCTCCCAGCTCAGACCAGCCATGGGTGCCGAGTCCAAATCTCTGAGTGTGAGCTTGCACCTCTCTGCCAAGCCAGGCAGCTGCTGAGCTGCTCTGTCAAACACACAGGCACAAGCAGAGCCATCATTACCCCCCCTGCATTCCCAGAATGCTGGGAATGCTCTAGGATGCAGGGCTGTGAGCAGGGAGAGAGAGAGAGAAATCACCTTCCTTCAGGCAGGAGAAAGCCAGTGATGCAAAGATGCTGCAGGGTCTTTAACAGCAGAATAAATATAACAAAGCGTAAGGATTGTCAAATCCAGCCACACCAAAACCCATGAATATCCACTTGGGAATCTATGTTCTATGGGTGGAGAATTTCTTGGCCTGCACAGAGATATGGGTGAGTGTGACAGAGCATTAAGAAACCTCTTAGACGGGTGATAAATAGGAGCTGGAGCAGAAAGCCAGACTCAGCACATGTAGTGCAATGCGAAGGACATTTTACTGCTACCTTTATCTTGCTCTGGTGATTACTGAATGTATTAACTTATTACCGCTGCTCATTTTCAGTTCCTCATTCTACATTACTTACAGATGTTTATCTTTAAAACATCCTAAAGCAGACTGTTCAGGAAGATCTTAATGAGAAAGAAGGAGCATCAGCGGGCTGCAGGGATTTCATTTACCTTTATCTACCTCTCTGTTATGAGTGTGCTGCACTGGGTATACGCCATGTGTTAATTACAATAACCACTCCTACCTCATTTTTGCCCTGTTATCTGTTTTCACTGAGGTCACAAAGACCCCACCAGCTGCTGACAAATTGGATTAAACTGGAACCGATTTCACAAGTGTAATCAGAAATAGGAGGAAACTCATAAACATCTACCAAGGAATCCCTCAGCGACAAATACCCGGTAGTGCCCACTTCATCCACGCTGATGTAAGACCTTTGAAGCTTCTTATGTCAAGGTGTCCAGTACTGTCCCACTTTAATCACCATTTTTCCATGGCTAGAGCAAGCTGCTGCTTGAAGACACGCTACCAAACAGGGTTGCTGCTCTTCTGTGCCCATAAGAAGAACAGGAGTGACTTAAAAAATGCATTTATAATCCATATGGAAGCTACGGTGGGAAGCAGACAGGGACATCTTTGCCACCAGGACAGTGCCTGGGGTGTTGAACTTTTGTGTGATGACACAGAACCATCCCCTGGTCCACAGGGTGAGGCATTGGAGCCCAGCACCAGCACCTATGCAGGCTGAGCATAGAGGGGCTGTTTCTAAACAGTTGCTCCAAAATGCTTCTGGAAACCTCCTGTCTTTCCCTATCCAGTAAGAATCTGATGGTTGAGGTTGGATCACCTGCCAACAGTCACCTTCTTACCTGTCCCCATGGGGCTTTCCAGTCCCCTCTTCCTCTGCACCCAGAACAGTTTAGTCCACCCTGCTTAAGGCTTAATAGGGTCCGAGTCTCCTATACCCAAAACAAGATTAGCAGCAGGAAGCAGCACTGAAGGGAGAGCTGTTTCTGCCCAAAACCCTCTCAAAACTGCCAGTCAGGTCCAAAGCCAGAGTCAGGCTCAGCCGGGAAGTGCTCTCATTCCATGCTGGCTGCCTCCCGGCAGTCACAGCCAGAGGGGATTTGCTGTGGGTCTGAGTTAAGTGCTTTGTTAACACAGCTAATCTTGGTTAAATTCCTTCTTAGCCTGGCTCCTACCTGGTTTTACTGCCTTACGGGCTCATTGACAGGAGCCCGTCGCTGGCTGCTTCAGCAAATAGATCCTGCTCAGCTGCTGCCAAGGGATGGGTGCAAAGTGCAGCCAGGAGGGACCAGGGTTTGGCTCTTTGCTTTTGATGGAAAACCAGAGTTTTCCCACATAGGAACATTGGTGCCCCTGGGACAAGGCCAAGGCTTGCACAGAGGTTAAGCCTGGTCTTATCTAACAAAGCTGTGTCATAGCTCGTGCAGTCTGTCACTGTGGGGAAGGTAGTGGGTGTCCCCAAGGACATGGCAAGGAGATCCAGCTCTATCAGCAGGAGTATAAGGGGACCAGATAACCATGTGTAAGAGAAATTCAGAGGGTTATTACACAGAGAAACCACTTCTGTTGCACAAACTAATCCACAGATAGCTGGGGGCTAGGAGCACACCTCTGTGTGCTTCTGCTGCTCTTTCCCTAGCACTTGCTTTTGGCCACTGACGATGTGCTATGTGATGAGAAGAATCTCTTTGTGGTCAGACCTCTGTGTGGTGAGAGGGCCTCTCTGTGATAAGAAGGACCTGCACCTGGTGAGAAGGACCTACTGCAACCCATGAGGCTGCTCTTGTTCAGGGCAGGAGCATGACTGTGATGTGGGGACCTGATGGCTCAGCCACCAGTTCGACCTTGGGGCCGAGCTCAAGGTGCCTCTGTGCTGTGGGACTCACCATAGGCTGTGTCTGCTGGAGGAAGGCGATGCAGGAGCATCTCTGACAGCAATGTAGAGACTTGCAGATGACAGCAGCATCCCCCTGCTGATGTTAATAGGCCTTCAGGCGTCAGGGTAATAACTCAGAGAGACAGGAGCAATCTTTCTTCTCTTTCTGGAAATGGTGAGGAGCAGGAACAGAAAGATCCTGAACCTGCATCTGACATCAATCAAATATGCGTGGAAATAGCGTGGTGGCAGTAACAAAGCAGCAGGGTGGAGGAGAGCAGGGATGGGCAATAATGAGCATCTCCTCCTGGCTGCCTCATGTGTTGTGCCTGAGCTATGAGGGGACCACATAGAACATCCCAAAGGAGTGGGCAGACACTGTGGATGAAGTGAGCAAAAGCACCTGATTGAACCCTGAAACTGAAACAAGCAGAGCTTGGCAGCAACATCCTCATCCTTGAGCTCCACAGGACCAATCTGCATGGGCGACTTCAGGAGCTGCCTCAGCATGACACTGGGAACTGAGGCAGAAAAACCCAAACCAGCTCAGCATGGTCCCTCCAGCCTCTCCTGCCGTGGCCCTATCGATCTCCAACCATGTATAACCATGTATTACCTCCTCTCACGTTAGTTTCACATCACAGCTTCTCCATCCAGCCCTACCAGCAATTTGCATGTGGGTTGCAGCATCACAATGTGTCTGTGCGTTTTCTGCTCTCTGCCTGCTCCCAGGTGCAGGGTCAGGAGCTGGTGGAGAAGTCTTCAAGAGAACGTACATGGGTTACAACCCCCTTAATAAACCATGTGGGTTAATGGGGATGCAAAGAGCTTCTGCTGATGGGAAGTGATTCTATGTCCCCCCATAAGGCCGCTCCTCACTAAAACTGGCACCCACCGTCCTGAACTGACTCTGCTCCAGTTCAGCTGCAGCTCTACTCAAAATGAGTAGCAAGAGAAAAAGCTGCCGAGGTTCACAGAAATCATCCATCTCCATCAGATGGTCATTTAGCTGTAAACACCTTCCTGTGGATCCAGAGATGCTTACAACAGCCAGTTGACGGGGATTGGGCTCTTTATGGCATAAGTGGTGGTTTATTTACCTGCCTTGGCAATAAAGTCTGGGGGTTGCTCAGCAGCAGGTCCTTGTTCAAACTGCCTCACTCACCTTTCATTTCAATTCATTTCATTTCATTTCACTTCAGCGGGTGCGTGCTTTCCTCCCCGCATTCCTGGAAAGCCACAGCTTGAGTGCCATAAATCGGTGTTTCCCAGGTGATGCCAATGGTGTAAGGCTGATTCACATCAGCTAAGGATCCATTCTGCCCCGTGCATTTGGCTTCCTGGCAAAAAGCAATCAGACTTATAACATCTGAAGGAAGCAGTTATTCAATGAAGGCAGACTTTGTTATGGAACAAGGGGATTTTTGTGGTGCAGATGAAGAATGACTTCTCTAACCTCCTCAGAGCAAGGACATGGCCAAGGTCACCAAATCAAACCCATATCAGTGACCTCTCTCCCCTCTTCTTTTGGTCTCAGCGGTCTCTGCAGCTGCGTATACATAGGGAGTGTACATCTAACAGGAGCATTTCACTTCATTGCTTTCTATTAGGGAAAACCACACACACAGAGGGTTGAAGTGCCTCTTCAATAACAAACCCACTGAGGCAATCAAGTCCTCCTAAGTGATGCTGTGACCGTAAAACTCCCTCTAGATTTCACTGCTCCTGCAGCACCAGACAGCAATTAGGATGAGTGGCTAAACAGCCACCGGTACAAAGGGCACAAAGAGTCATCCTTTGTGACTTGATAGTCTCAAGGATCCAACACTAACACTGAGCACCTGCAACCCAGCATGTGTTAGAGATGCTGCACCCCTATGTGTGATGATGATTTGTTGGCTCTCTGTGTCCTGCAGTCCTTGGTTTCAACCCTTTGGTGTTTGTGGGTATGTATTTCTCTTACTGCTGGCTTGCTGAGCCATTTCCAGCTGCTGTGGAGCAGGTCTGAGCACGCAGCACCTGGCACACAGGGCAAACCCTGGTACCACAGATAGTCCCTGCTGGCCATCACCCTGCACTGTGCAAGGCTGAATGCTGCAGTGGCTCTTTGCATACTGCCCAAGAGCTGGTTTAAAAGGGGACTGAGCTCCAACAAACTCATTTTGTGCAGGTTAGAAGGCATTTGCAGGTGGCAGTAACTTTCTGTCACTGTTGGTCTAGATGGGGTTGAACCTGGACACCATTCATCATAGAATTACAGAATCAACCAGGTTGGAAAAGACCTTTAAGCTCACCCAGTCCAACCATTCCCCAGCACTGCTAAGGCCACCACTAACCCATGGCACTTAGGGCCTTGTCTACACTTCCAGAGCAGCCTGTTCCATGCCACAGCTTGGGCTTGAAGGCAGACAATACCATCAATAAGAAGGTCAAAGACCCCAAGTTCAAGGTGGCTCAGAAGCTTGCAGTGAGCAGATGCTGGTCCCATCCATCCATCCTTGTAATTACTCTTGTCCTCATCTTTCACACACCTCCAAAAGAGACTTTAAGGCAGACCCTGCTCCTGTCATAAGGTTACAAAAGTGGTGTTCTTGTGGATTCAGTGCTTTATGCAACAGCAGAGTGCGAATGCACAAATGCACCCCTCTCCTCCCCACCACCACTAACATCAGCCAGGATGCAGGCAGGTTTGCCACACTACAAGCAGGCTGCCTGAGGAGGTTTTCCCTGCCTCCCAAACTGAAGATGATTCAGTTATTGACAGGAAGAGGTTACAACAATGGGCTAAAAATGACCTGAGACCTAACTTCAGCTCCAGGGAGGGCAGAGACATGAGCACAGCTTGGAAAGCAAAGGGGGCTGCTAGGTGTGAGCATGGCTCATGGTCCCACACAGCAGTGATGCAGGTGGGTTTATAGTGCCCTGGGTGCCCTTAGCAAGCAACAACTGCTTTGTTCGGTACGACCAGCCCTTCTGGAGGGGGTGGTGTTCCCTATAGCTCATCTCAGCAACAACAGACATAAGAAGGAGGATTTTACAGGTTATTTTCCTCTACGGACTCCTGGCATTGGGGATGAGCCTGTATCAGGCCCAGAGTCCTGCTGCTCCATCACCAGTGCTTGCACTGAGGATGTGTTTTCAGTGCAAACTTACTGCTTAAGGTTACTTAAACTTGCCTTTTTCAGCAAAAAAAAATCCTCCATGAAGGGGATTTCTTTGTTCTTTTCTACCACTATTCTCCAGGGAGAAAATCTCCCTGCAGGAATGTGCCCCCCATCCCACTGGGATCTGGCTCAGCTGCCAGTTTTACCATTCCCTGGGTGCCTAGAAGCTATAAATACCCCGTGTACAACCAACCTGCCACCCACGAGCCCCCGGCAATGGGCCTGACGATGCTCACAGGCTGCAGCAATTAAAATGAGAGCTCCACAAACAAAACTGAATGAGATTGGGGATGTCTCATTGCAGAACTCCTCCACAACGGGCAGGGAAGGGCTTTCAAAGCACATGGGGAGTTAATGCCAAGCGAGCAAATGTCACACAGAGAGGGATGTGCTGGCAGACGGCTGGCGCTGGGCTCTTCTCCAGCACAGGACTTGGATTTATTTGTGCTGCTCGACCCTGAGGGCTGGCTCTGCTCTGTGAACAGAGATGATCATGGCAAGCACCGCTTTTGGTACAGAGCACTTCCTGTAGCAAAATGAAGGTGATGTAAGGAGATACCATGTGCCTGGTCCTCAACGTTATCAGGGACTGCACATCCTGAGGATCCCTTTACAACACGTCCATAGCACTTCTGAGCTCTTCTGACCTCTTTTAGGTGGTTATTGGGGTGGAGGGATGACAGGGCTCCATTAACTGGATCTGTTCTGACAGCAGAGGGGTTTGGGGGCACCAGGTTGACTGTGGCTGCAGCATGGGCTAGATGAACCCCATTCCATGCAGACTAGCAGCAATTTTTCCTTTTCCAGAGGCAAAAATCAGTCTTTTAAATCCATGCTGGCCTGGGCTGGCAAGCCTCCCCATGAGGAAGTAGCCATGGAAGATCATCCAACCAGGGCTGTGCAACAAGACACAGATGGGATCCAGCACGCTGTGGATCTGTTGCCACTCACCTGTCCCTATGAGAGCTCATCAGGTAGGGGAGAGCAATGGGTCCATAAGTGTTATGAACAGAAGTGCTTTGGTTCCAGGCATTGTGATTTAGTTGTCACAGAAGATAAAGAGATGAGCATCCATTGGATAAGCAACTTCAAAGGTGAAACTGAACTCATCCTCTTTTGCTGTCATCAGATGGAAGCCTGAACTGGTCCTGGCAGTGATGGCTTCATGCAATACATCACAGGCTTGTATCAGGAGGCAGACATTCCCTGCTCCGTGTTCATCACAAAGAACCAATACTCCCTTGTAAGGTGTAACATGTAGGAGTACCTCTGTGGGTTGAACAGCGTTGGAGTTGGTCATCTGAAAACTCCTGACAAGAATTCTGAGGTATTCTCTGCCAGGGAGAAGCTGCAGCAGAAGAACCATGCCCGGGATCTGGTTCCAAACATCACCATGGAAGAAAGGCCCCAAGGGCCAGGCTGCTTGTCCAGTTCTCAGCACACCCCTTGAGACAGACATCATGGGCCTGTTCAGTCTAGAGAAGAGAGACTGAGAGGGGATCCCATCAATGGAGATCAACAGCTCAAAGGAGGTACCAGGAGCATGGTGCCAGACTCTTCTCAGTGGTGCCCAGCAACAGGACAAGGAGCAGTGGCCATAAACTAAACCACAGCAAGTTTCACCTCAGCATGAGGAAGAACTTCTTTCCATTGAGGGGGCAGAGCCCTGGCACAGGCTGTCCAGGGGGGCTGTGGAGTTTCCCTCTCTGGAGACACTGAAACCCACCATGAACACGTTCCTGTGTGCCCTGCTCTGGGTGGCCCTGCCTTGGCAGGGGTTGGACTGGATGATCTCCAGGAGTCCCTTCCAATCCTAATGGTTCTATGATCACAGCCACTGAGTAGGGAGAGGCTGGAAACCAAACCATTCTGCCCTGGGTGTCTGGGCTTGGCTTTCTTTCCTGCTTTGCTTTGATTCACTGAACAATTCCCCCGGGTTTTCCTGCACTTTATGCTTTCCTGAGCCTCAGTAACAAGCATCCCTTCAGCTGACAATGAAATAGCAAGAAAATGAGCAGCACTCCTGCTGCAACCCCAGAGAAATGCCATGGCACATAGAGTTCAGATGCCCACTGGGACTGATCCCCTCTCCAACAGGTCCATGACTTTCCTGTACTGAGGGCTCCAGAGCTGGACACAGAACTGCAGGCAGGAGTGATTCATCTCAATGGCTCCAGAGGAAACCTGCTCCTCCAGTGAGTGAGGTTTCTCTCACTAAATAGAAGCTTTTCACAGGAGCGTATGGCTCCTCCATGCATCTCTTACCTCAAGGATACATTTGGCAAAGCTTTAAAATCATCCAAGTATTGGTTTTCAGCTGCTTTGAGATGAAAAGCCAATGTTCTGCTTCAAAAGCTGTTTGGGCACTAATGGCTAATGATGGTAAAATAAAATCAATATTTAGATGCAATGGTCCAAGGCAAAAAGAGATGTCATGAATCACTGAACTTTTTGGCCTGATTTCATTTGCTTTACTTTTTTCCTTCCCAATTTGAGCAAAGTTCTGCTTTTTCATCCCAATTTGGAGCATTAACCCACTTTGAACATCCAAACTAGTTGCCTGTTTTCCATCCAGCCTGGGAATAAGTCCATTGCTGCAATGTGCCATGGTTTCTACTATGGCCACAGTGTCTTATTCAACCATTGCGTAGAGGAGGAATGAGTGTTAGGTGATTGGATTCCTTCTTCCTGGGGGACAATGAACAGACACCAGCAACAGGACCACGAGAGTTTCGGTCTCAGTTACTGACACAGTGGAGGGAGCTTAAGGCTTAACTTTGAGAGCAGAGAGTATCTCTAGGAGGGAGCCACGAGGCAGATCTGGCTGGCTTTGTGATGGCTCAGCTGCCACTGGCGATCTCCAGACATTGAGGGATGTTGCTGCCAAGGAAATATTTATGGTGGAAGACAGTTCAAAGGCAGCATGGCTGAGCTGCTTGTGTGAAAACAGAGGTGGGTTGATGCAGGCTGAGCAGTGAGGAAACATACTAGCCTGTGAAATTAACCTCCTGAATGCGGAAGAGTGAGAAACTCCATCATTTGGGATGTTCGGAATTACACCCAAGACCTGAGTGAGTTCCCTCCAGGGAGCAATCCTGCACGAGCTCAGACAGATCTCTCCTGCCTCCCCACCTCTGCATTCCACTATATTTCCTCATATAACTGCAAGTGTCAGGGAGGAAATGATTAGCTCCATGTCCCCAGCGGTCCCACGATGCCTTCCATCAACCACAGCTACACATTCCTACACCAACAGGCTATGGGATGGCCCTGCCAGGCAACCGGGATTTGTTTCCCCGCACATGTTTGACCCCTGAAAGAAAGGATATTGGATGCACAGCCTCTGCACACAGGCTGCCCCTTGTCATGTCCCTGGGGCACAGTTATCACAACACTGTCACTGACTCCAACCAGCTCCATCACCAAGTGCTTGAGGACAACAGAAGTCCAGCACCGTGGGCCTCTGCACCATGTTATCAGCAGGATGGATGGAAAGAAGCAGGAAAGGCGAAGGAAAGGCAGCGGAAAGGCAGCAGTTCCCAGAGGAGCTTGGCAAGATGCCTGTCAGGAGCCAGAATATATACCTAAAGGCTTTCCCTGAACAGCTCAAGGACTGTAAGTGTCCTGGCGCAGGCGTGAATGCTGGCAAAGGCTGAGCAGGGCCAGATGTGAAGAGATCTTTGTAGAGGAAAAGCTTCACCATCCAAAGGGAGGGAAAGAGGAGCCTCAGCTCTTGACCGATGTGTCTGCAGCAGGCAGCAGAGGAGAAGATGCCTTTGCTTTTGCTGCCAGCAACAGAAGGAAGGAAACTTCACTGCAACGCTGCTGAGATGGGCAGAGGTCAGACTGCTCCCAGAACTACCCCGCAGCTCCCTCCTAGGGAAGCAGAGGCTGCTCATCTCTGGGCTATGGAAGTCCATGTGTGACCCCTGCCCACCTCCAGCTGGATGTCCTTGGGCTGCCCCACGGTTCCTGCACCTTAAAAGATGCTCTCCTGTGTCTCAGTGCTGCGTCACATTCCTGATGGCGCTCATCTGAAGCGGAGCAGGGATAGAGCAAATAACCCAGTCCACAGATCCAGCAGCCCACCCTGTTTGCCAACCACTGCATTTCTGTTTGCTCTCGCTTTCAGAGAGATGCTAAATTACCCCTAATTACAACTCAAATTGAGGAACTATGACAGCCATCAGAATAGAGGAAAACAGCCAGAAAGGAGAAGGTGCTATCAGCTATGGCAGAGATTCAGAGCAATTCTTCTCCCAGTGTTCCAGGATATTTGGATATCAGAATGAGACCGAGTAAGGAGACGTTTTCATCCCAGAAGAGCAATTGTTTGCTTTAAAAAGGTATAAAGCTTCTGGGAAAAAAAGACTTAAATTTGAAGTGACCATTTAGCCATAACTGCAACTTTGCCAGCAATTTGCTATTATGGGGAATGACTCAGAACCACAAAACAAAGGGGAAAATCTCTGCCTTTGTTCAAGAGGAAAAAGAGATGTATCCTTCTTTAAAACAGAACTGAAAGCTCTGCAATATGGATTGAAGTCAGAGCAAAAAGTGCACAGAAAATACTCCTGAGTACCTGTTCCCAATCCTATCACTGCCTCACTCTCACTGTTAATACTTGGTCCTGTTGTTCACAACAGATGGGTGTGAAAAGTGGTGTGTAAATCAGTAAAGAGACAGATAAATCAACTCTGGACAATGCTCTTTTCCTGCATCAGGTGATGTTTCAAGCTGCCTCTTTTCCAGTGGGGCAGAAAGCCCTTTTCCAGGGCACTTTTTCATGCATCCTATGGCTGGAGGAGTGTGTGGCCTGTGCAAGGGGAGCAGGATGGGAAGAAATTAGTCCAAATAGGGAATATAGACCCTATAAGCCCCAACATGTTCTTCAGTTTGTGACTTCTCTCCTGCTCCTTGTGCCTGACACGCCAAAACCTAAGCAGAGACCTGTAGTCATGCAAGGAGCATGCAAGAGGTGTGCTCCCAAATGCTCCACTACCATCTGTAACCCACCTACTGTGTTAAAGACACATCATGAAGTTGGATGATCCTATTTGATGTGATGACACGAGCCAGTAGCTGGGGCCATCTCCCTGCCCCTTGAAGGGCAAAGCAAAGCGCTGAGTCTGACCTGGATCACCTGCATCCCCAGGGAAGGGGTGAGACACATTGTCCAGTAATTACCCTGGGGTGCTAACGACACTTAGAGCATTTACAATCATCCCCCTGCATTAAATGGGGAAGCTGAAGTGCACAAAGGGCAGCAGGAGACCTTGACATGCCAGAGGTGAAATCCCAGCAGGTCCAACTGGGATTTAAGCACAGAGGATGGCTTTAGGGCCTCAGCTGTGAGTGCAAAGTGCTGCTGCACTTCTGAGTTCTACTTGGCTGGCTGTGTCTGTATCATGAAGGAAACCTGCTTCCCTTCTGAACCACTGAGACCAGACGTGGCCTTTGGAGGGTACCTACAGAAGGGAACAGGGGATCTCCATCCTTGAGATCCACAGGCGCAGTGCTACAGCAGAGCTTAAAAGTGAGGAAGTATCTGCTCAAATAGCAACCGAAATGCAATGCTGCCATTCCTGGGAAATGAAATCCCTACAGAGAGAGGTTTCTTTCCACTTGGTTAAACCCTGCATTGATTCTAATCTAAGCATCGCGCTGCCTTCTCCCTGGCACTGAAGGGGTCACTGGGGATATCTCAGCAGGAAGCTTCTAAAGGAAATGTATTTCAAGACAAGCCTTTGCGCTGAGAACATCTCCCTCTTATCAAAGCGCCTTGTTCCCTGGTTTATTTTTACACCAGATCTGCCCAGATGTGCGCTGTGGGGCTGTACCAGGCTGCAGCATCCAGCCTGCGCCTCACACCAGCCCTGCGAGGCCAGGACAAGAACTCAGGCATTTGCTACCCTCTGCTGTCCTCCTCCTGCTATTTCACCGCCCTCTAGCAGAGGCCACCTCTGTTTCCCTCCTCTGTTTCTCCTTTATGTCCCTATGTCTTCTGCCATAGAGGCATCATCAGCCTTCGCATCAGAAGACACTGAGCCTTTCCAGGCGCCTTTATGCTGAGCCTGCTGCCCCCCTCAGCCCCTTGCTCCCCTAAACTCCTCAGACCCACTTCCCAAAGCTCCATACACAGAGGAGCAGCGCTTCCCTCCGTGCTCCTGCCTGCTTTTACACACTGTCCCTTGTGCTTCCCATATAGTCCCCTGCCCGTAATCCCACCCTTGTGCTGCTCCTCCCTCCGCATTGCCCACAGATAGGAAACAGTTCATGGGAGAGCTGGATCCTGACTTACTGCATCACCACGATTAATCCTGAGTGATTAAACCACTGCTATCAGTGCAGCTCCTGCCTTTATTAACAACCCTTGGCCCTTCAAAGAGGAAAACAAGGCAAGAGATAAATGCCAGCCTTGTTGCTTTGGTGCCCATGTTGAATATTTATCACCACTACCGTATTTATCAAAGGAAGAGCCATCAGGGAGTAATTCCCTCCTAATGAGTCAGGTTCAGCTGGCTCCAGATAGGATCTGAAGGGCGGATTCCCCTTCTCTGCATTGGTTGTGTAGAGAGAGCTGTGCTGCTTTCCCTTGGGAAGCCGCATGTCACTGCCTGTCCCAAGGCTGGGGTTTTCCCTGTGCTGCCAACACAACTTGGTGACTGCCTGCAATTGCTCCTAGAGCGGAATATAGACACCGAAGCATCAGTCCCTGTCTGAAATGAAGAGACCTAGCAGTGATGGTGACATTCCAGGTGGTGTTCCTTGGATCTAGCTCTAGAATCCGCTGCTCTGGGACAGTGAAAGCCTGAAGGATCTCTACAGGAGGCATCATGAGCTCAAGAGATGTAGCTCTGCTCCCATGGGCCCTCAAGCACTGCAGAAAGGGGCACATTCCCTTTGTGCTAAGCAGCGCAGAGGGATCAGGATCTCATGGCTGGGAGCCAGCCATGGTCCTCTTGCATTTGATCTTCTTGTAGCAGGAATTCCTTGGATACCCTTGGGGATACCCCAGGGAACCAGGACACCTTCTCATTCAGTGCTGAAGCTGGTGGCTGTTTTGTTGGACAAGTGGAATATCCATGAGATCTGCAGCTTGGAACAGGGAGGGACAGTGCCAGAGACAGAAAGCAGGTCTGTGTGTGTACAGCACAATAGGATGCTACTTCATCCCTGGGCATTCCTGTGGTTCATACAAGCCAAGGAAAACTTAAACCTCCTTAATGCAAAATGCCCACAAATTCCATATCCCTCTTTTCCAGCCATGTAGGGATGCAGAAACTAGAGACACTCCTTATCAATTCCTATCTATAAATGGAGTTTGCATGTGAGTGTAACTCGCATCACTCTCTTGGAGGGAGAAGGGTTAATTCCTAGTCGGAACAACACAGGGAATGATCTTGCTATGCACTTACTGATGCAGTGCCTGTGCTCTCTCCAACTTATGCAAATGAATAACAAGTGCTGTTAAGACGGTAAGGAAGTAAATCTGTATTCCTGGCACTTTACTATGGATAACCCAAGTTCAGCTTCATACGTGAGCCTGAATTCTGCAGTTCAAGCAGAGATCCAAACTCTTTGCTATGTAAGATGGGTCTCCCTCCTCCTGCTGCTGCAGCCCTTACTCAGTCACTGCACCAGATAGGAGGGAACACACAGCCCCACACCATAAACTGAAAGGAAACCTTCATTAATGAAGGTTTCATTAATGAAACCCAGAAGCCCTGGGACAAGTGTCTCCTCGTCCCTCCTTATCATCTCTCTTACCGTATCTCTTCAATTAGGCTGTCCCCAACCATATTCTAATTCATTGTGCCCAGAAGGTCCCCAGAAGAAGGGCCGTGTTTCCTACACAGCCCAGACCTGCTGAGCACGACCAAGGTGGGCAGGATGTGCCCCTGCCCAGCCTCTGAGCCGTCGCTACGGGGACAGGGAGAAGCAGCAGATTCCTCATCGCCATGGTAACAAGATGCTCCACACTGCACAGCAGGGCAGGATGCTCTGTGCTCCAGACACTGGGGGACCCCAGGTCTTGGTTGTGGGCATCCTGACTTTGGTGCTTTGTAGTTCCTCAGGTAAAAGATCACTGTGGAGGTGGATGTGTTGTGCTCTGACTCCTTGGAGGGCTGACAAGAGCCTTGGAGAGGAGACCAGCATGAGGTGAGTGCTGTCCAAGCTGAGCCTGAGAGCTGCCCCTTTGCTTTCCTCCTAGGACGGACAGTGTCCCTGCCTCGGGCCCTGCCACTCACCTCCAGCTGGGAACACCAAGGGGGTGAGATCCACAAAGCTTTCCTTATCCATGCACTCCTCTTTCCTGGGTGACGCAGTGTCCCCATCCAGCCTGGTTGATGGCAGGACCATGTCCTCTCTGCCAGCTCTGCCGATGACCTGGGCAGAGGATGGGGCTTTCCAGTCACAGCCAACACAAGAGATGCCCCAGTGTGCCTCAGTGGTCCCCGCCAGCTCTGCTCACCACAGCTCCTGGCATTTTCTCTTCCCAAAGCACATAACCAACCTCATCCCTGTAGGATGGTCCCCAGTGGGGCTGGGTCCGTCCGCACACCACACAGGTCCCCAGCCTGTTCCAGTGGCTTCCCAACCCTCCTCCTTGCAATGCCCTGAGATGCCTCAGATGTGTCCCCAGCTTTTATCTCCCTTTCTCTGGCCTAGGCTTTATCTTCATCCACATGGAGAGCAGCCTGTACTCACTGCCCTGCAGCCCTATTGAAATGGAGGTGGCTGATCCCACCTACCACTGGGGGCAGGACCGGCCAGGTAAGGTCCTAAGTCAGGAGCAAGCAGCAGTGATGGGTTCTGCTGCTGTGAGGCAAGAGGGGGGTAAGAGGGGAAACAACCCCTCAAGGAAGGAGCCTGTGAGGGGCACATGGAGACCGGGGTCTCATGGGATTGCATGGGCTGAACTACAGGAAGGTTATGGGGTAATTCCATGCTTAATTTTTTCTTCCCTCTCCCTTGATAATTTATAACAACAGGAGGGGAATAATAATTTAATAATGGGGGGGAAGAGCAGCTTTTGGGAGTCTTTGAAGAGTCTCAGTTTATGGAGACCAAATCTGGGTCAGCCCAGGGGAGCATGACAGAGCCACCAGGAACGGGGCCAACTCAGCACAGGACAGCCAACTGCTGGTGATCACCATCAACCCCTCTGTCTCCTGCACTAGTCCCCAGGTTGCTCTCAGTCACCAAAAAGGGACATCTCCTCTTCCAACACTTCCAAGCAGCCGACAGCGGGAAGTACTCGTGCACCATCTCCTACACAAAGTACAGGATCCCTGTGTCCCAAACATTCCACTACAGCATCCTTGGTGAGTCCTGCACTGTGCTAAGCATGGGGGGCAACCCAACAAGGGCAGGAAGGGTGGATGAAGGGAGAGGTGGGACCGTGCTCAGCTCTCTGGACAAGGATGCTGTTGGCAAGGGGGAAGAAACCTCTCAGGGTTTTCTCCCACAGGCTACCATGTGCCCGGAGGCCTGGACACTGTCCTGCTCTTCCATAGCAAGTTCTGTGAGGATGAGTGGACCAAAAGGTTCCTGCAGGATCTGCAGGATAAGCTGAGGCAGCTGGAGATGGAGCAGCACTGCAAACTCCAGCTCAATGCAACTTTCTGCTTCCCCTCGCTCAACAGCCCTTCGGATGAATTCATTGTCCAAGTACAGCTGGAAGGTAGACCCCCCAGGCACAAGCATCACAGCAGAGTCCCCAGGGGATAACAAAGGCACTGGGATGGAATGAGAGGAATTCAAGCATCTCGGTTTGTGCTTGGAGGGAAAAAAGGGAGGGAGCACAGGGCTGTAATGACATTAGGGGCTCTTGGAAGAGTTTAATGGCTTCACTCACCTCCTGCTGGAGCTGGGGCTGCCTGAGCTGCACTTGTGTCTGTCCATGCTCCAGTGTCCCTCTTTGGACCCAATTGGGATGAACACTGCAACTCCCAGGACATGGAGATGGTCACAGACTGCTACCGCATAACAGTCCTGCACAACCTGAGGCAGGTAAGGAGGGAAAGGAGGATGGCACTGGGGGGGGGTGTGCAATGAGGACACTATTTCCAGACCCTGGAATGATGAGGAGCATCCCTGAGGGTTTGCTCAGTGTCCATGAGCTCCCATTCAGGCTGCTGTGTGTGCCTGTCCCCTGCTGGCTCACACGGCACAGCTCTATGCACTGGGAGGATGTTTTCTGTGCTTCCCTCTTAGAGCCCTACTGAGCTGCGCTTGCTCTGCCCTCCCCAGGTCCAGCTCGCCCTTACCAGGTTCTTCAAGGAGCACAAGTCCTTCCTCATCACTAGGCCTGGTATCCCCAGCATCAACTTCACCAACGAGTTTGTCGGCTTCCTAAGGATCGAGCAGTGCAGAGCGGGCTATGGGCAGACCAAGCAGCTCCAAAGATGTCCTGACTGTTGCAGTGAGCCGAGAGTCCACAGCCCTTTGGTCCCCCCTTTTCTTTCCCGCTGTTTGTCTCTTCCCCTCCTCATGCACAGCTTGTTTCCAGGTCCTTACTGCTCCCCCCATGCCCACCCAATCCAAGGAATGTGGTGGACATCCTGTGATTCTGAGCCCTTAAGCATCAGGGCTCCCTTTCCCTAACTCTTCATTGAACACAATGCTGTTGCTTAGAAGGGCCTTTCTACATGTCCTCTCCTCAGTTGTATGCCCACCAGGGATGTTCGGCCCTCCAAAGAGCAACAAGTGCTTCCCATGCCCTGTTGGGACCTACAGTGTGACCCACGGGATGGCATTCTGCACTCCCTGCAAGCATGGCATGACCACTGGGGCATCAGGTGCCAGCTCCATGAAGGACTGTGTCAAGAAGGAAAGGACCGAGCAGGGTACACTGATCATCCATTACTGAAGCAGGGCATGGGGGGGACTGGGGGACTCTGAGTAGAGGGCAGGCAGTGCAGTGGGACCCCAGAGCAGCTGCCCTATGTTGGCTATGGCAACTTCTACAGCCCCTGGGGAGAGGTAGCTCTTGTTTCTTCCATCACCACCCCTGAAGAAATCACAGCTCCCTCAATGCCCCTTCCACCAGGCCAATGCTGAGCACTGATTTCCCTCTTGGTGTCCCCAGCTTGCCTCTGAGAACCTCACTGCTAGGAGTAATGTAGGTCCCAACATCCCTGCTTCTCTCTGGGGCTGGGGACAATTAGCATTTGGATTACCTCCAGGGTCTTTAGCAGTGGGACTTCTTCATTTGAGACTGTCACATCCATTTCTCTCCCCTCAGCTGTCTCCATCGTGCACAAGATGCCAGCCCTGCTCCTTATTGTCTTGCCAGCATTACTATTCCTCAATGTTCTCTTCATCCTGTAAGTCTGATCTGCATCTCCCAGCATGGGACATTTTGGGAGCTCTATATTCCTCCTTGGAACATGAGATGAAGGAAAACCTGAGGGTGTAGGACTTCAACAGCTGGGATAATCATAGAATCATAGAAGGGTTTGGGTTGGAAAGGGCTTTAAGATCATCCAGTTCCAACCCCCTGCCATGAGCAGGGACACCTCACACTAGAGAGGCCCTCTCCAGCATCCTTGTAGCCCCCCTAAGTAGTAATGTTGGCAGCATCTCACACAGCCACCTAGGGATTGGTTGGGTATGGCCCTGGGGAATCCTGGCCCTGAGGGCTGGTGCTGAGTGGCTGCAGGGCTCTGGTGCTGGTTCCTGCCATGAAGTTAATGGTTTCACTATGGGCTTCTCTTCTGTGTCTTTGTAGAAGCTCTTGTTACTGGTTCTATCAAGATTACCATTTGCAGTCTCCAAGAGGTTCCAAGATGAAAGGAAGCACCATGAGGATGGAAAGGACGAGTGATTCCTTCAGGAGCCCCAAGCAGAGCCTCCAAGGTCTCCTTGATGCCAGTGACACCAGGAGCGACAAGGAGCAGAGGGATGGAGCACCATCCCCTGCCATGTCCCTGAACCTGGCTGCAGTGACTGATGAGACTCCTGTGCTGGCACCAGAGGAAAGAAGGAACACCTGAGATTCCCTGAGGAACAGCATCCCTCCAGCTACTGCTGCCCATTATTTCTGTGTCCCAAACCACCTCACACTGCCTGAAATCTCCAGCAATGGATAAGAGGGATACCCTTCTTCTCCTGTCTATATTTATCTTCCCGAATGGCTCTGACTACAACCACTCCTTCGGCTAATGAAGTTTTACTTCTAGTTGCACCTCTCTGCAACACTGGATGCTCCAGACACAAAGGGACTTGGGGGTTACAAGGAGGGGACCTATCATGCAGGTTGAACCACATGTTTGTCTTCAGGTATGGAAAGCATCATTCCCATTCAGTCTTGCGCTAGGGAATGACTCCAATTCCTCATCCCACTTTGTATAAAGAAGCAGCTCCTAGGAAGAACTGAAGGCAGAGCGTTTGCTGAGGTCGAGGCTATATAGGACAGGGTAGGAAAAAGCTCAGCCTCGAATAGTTTGGCTTTCAGAGCCCTGGGAGGGACAGGGGCTGCGGGAAGGATTCCCACCTTCTCGGCCTCAAAGAGCGCACCAGCACCTATGGCTGTAGCTGCGCTGAGCCCTGTTGGAGAGGCCAGGAGAGGGCAGCAGCGCAGTGCGGGAGGCACCGGTGGGTGATGCTCAGCAGAAATGGGTTCTGGATCCGAAGTGCGAGCAAAAGAAAGGGGCTTGCTCTGCTTCTTGGTGTAGAAGCAAGTTGAGAGCAGGGGCATTGGTCCAGCTCTCGGTCTTGGGTTCAGAATGGTACTTTCAAGGGTATTAAGCTTGTCCTGTATAACTTAGCAGAAAGCGTGGGCTGGCAACTATTTGCTGAGGCCAAATGAGGGAAGAAATGGTGGGATTCATCCATCCCATTGCCAGCAGACGAGTCAGTCCAACAACAGCCAGTCCCTGGGCAGGAAAATCTTAGAGAGGAGAGGAGGGAGACAAGGGAAGTGGAGAAGAGGCAGAACAGGGCCCAGGTGTATGTGATGTCTGAGGGAAGGACATTATGGGAGATGCAGGGAGGAACACTGGTTAGCTATAAAGCTCTCTGGTTCATCTGCTCTTCATAGCACTTCTGCAGCTCACAAGGCTCCTCTGTGGGATTGCAGGAGGTGATTAAACACAGCTTTGGCATCAGCAAGATGAAGGTAGGGAAAAGGCAGTGATGGGACTGATGGTTTCTAGGGTCTCTGAAGTGTGAGCTGGTGGGGAAGGGGCTGAGCTTCAATAGGGGTGATAGCCTAGAGCAGGGGTGATAGCCTAGGGATAGGAGATGTCCAGTTGATGGCACAACTGCAAACAAGCATGGGTCTAGTGCAGGTGTCTCTGAATGTTCTGTCCTGGGGTGGGTAAAAAGCCTCTTTTGGTTCATTATGGATTATGGGTACCTGGTTCTTTCCAAGTTTGATACCCCACAGCCTTCCTGGTGGAGAGTGGAGACATGGAGTAAAGGCAGAGGAGAAGAGATGGTGAAAGCAGGCAGGTCACTTGTGGGTCCACCATTGCTCTGCTCAGCTGGAGATGAAGATTGTTCATAGCATCCTGAGGCACAGGGACTGTGTGGGGACTGAGGAACACTGGGGCTTTCTCCCTTTGCTGTGGAGTCTGGATGTGCTCAACCTCTTCAGTCACTCTCAGCATCTTCCCTCTGCAGAATCCTAACAGGGCTGCAAAACCCCTTCTGAATGAACCTGCATGCCAGCAGGGCTGCGGCCCAAACCATATAAGCCATGCTAAAGAGGCAAAGCTGATGCCCACCCACTGCCTTTAGGAGGCTGTGGACATGCCAGAGACCCAGCATGGCATAGGGAGACTGCTCACTTGGCATAGGCTGGGATGAGGAGGCAGCAGCATCTGCTGCCCAGAGCAGCTCCAGAGCCCAGCTTGGAGGCAACAGATTCCTTCTGACTAACCTTGAGACAAGTGTAAGCAGCAGGTCTGTGGTGGGGGCTGTAGGTGGAATTGTGGTTGTCCCCTGTCCCTGGCTGCATGGGCTGCGTGTGAGCTGGTGGGCAAGGGGCTGAGCTTCAATATGGGCTGCTTTGTCCCTGCAGAGCAGGGGTGGTAGCCGAGAGATAGGAGAGGTCCCGTTGATGGCACGGCTGCAAACACGCATGGGTCTAGTGCAGGTGTCTCTGAATGTTCTGTCCTGGCGTCGGTTAAAAGCCTCTTCCGGTTCATTATGGATTATGGGTACCTGGTCCTTTCCAAGTTTGACACCCCACAGCCTTCCTGGTGCTGCTGTGCCACATGAATGTGGGAAAAACAAAAAGGCTGCTCCCATTCCGGGTTTAATCCAAAAGTCTGTTAAACACCCACGTTATTTGCAGCATCAGGGATGTTTGTGTCTGCATGGGTTTAGATGCTTCCCTGAACTGGGATCTAAGAGAAAGGCTGAGGTCAGTTGGATATTGGTATCCATGACAACCTCTCATTTCTACTTGCTCACAGTAAGTGTTGAAACTCTTCTCCTGCACCCAAGCACCCCTCGCTGGGACTGTACCCCCTTGCTGGAGGTCTGAAGGAGCCGAGGAGCCCAGAGTGTCTGTAGTGAACATACATGTGCTGAGGTGGGGATGGCTCAGAGGTGTGCTGCTCACAAGGACAAGAAGTGTTCCATGTCTTGCTACAAGAGAGACATTGAGGTGCTGGAGGGGGGCAGAGAAGGGCAGCGGAGCTGGTGCAGGGCCTGGAGCACAAGTGTGATGGGGAAGGGCTGAGGGACCTGGGGGGTTCAGTCTGGAGAAGAGAAGGCTCGGGGGGACCTGATCGCTGCCTACAAGTGCCTGACAGGAGGATGGAGCCAGGAGGGGCTGGGCTCTGCTCCCAAGGAACAAGGGATGGGACAAGAGGAAACGTCCTCAAGCTGCACCAGGGCAGGTTTAGATGGAGCTGAGGAACAATTCCTGCCCCAGAGGGTGCTCAGGCATTGGAACAGGCTGCCCAGGGCAGGGCTGCAGTCACCGTCCCTTCAAGGGTTCACACACTGTGGAGAAAGGTCACAAAGGCAGCATTTCCAGTAAGGATGTGTGCTACAGAAGCAGGATTTGGGATGCCCTAGAAATTGCCAATGGGATCTACAGTGGGAGATGGCTCTGGGATCTCAGAGAAGGCCACGGAGCTGCTGCAAGGGCTGGAGCAGCTCTGCTCTGGAGCCAGGCTGAGAGAGCTGGGCTGGGGCAGCCTGGAGAAGAGAAGGCTCCTGAAGGGGAGACCTGAGAGCAGCTCCAGTGCCTGAAGGGGCTGCAGGAAACCTGGAGAGGGGCTTGGGACAAGGGATGTAGGGACAGGCCAAGGGGAATGGCTTTAACCTGCCAGAGGGGAGACTGAGATGAGCTCTTAGGCAGAAGCTCTTCCCTGTGAGGGTGCTGAGGCACTGGCACAGGGTGCCCAGAGAAGCTGTGGCTGCCCCATCCCTGGCAGTGTTCAAGGCCAGGTTGGACACAGGGGCTTGGAGCAAGCTGCTCTAGTGGAAGGTTCACCTTTCAGTGGTAGCCTGCTCCTGCCCTTTCAGCCTTCTCTGACCTGAACTGGATACGCTCGACCTCTCAGTTCTATAAAGGGGGTGGTTCAAGCCTTCCAGCTGTCATCTGCACTCTCTCGTTTGTCATCTTTTAGGGCATGATGTTCCAAAGTGAACAATCTCCAGCCGAGAGCTCATCGACAGTGAGCAAAGCAGCCCATTAATTATCTCCTGTGCCTTGCCTACGAGAGTAAGTGTGTATGTTTGGAAGAGAAAGAGCAGACCAAGTAGATAGTGGTCTTTTTGGGCTTGAAAGAAAAGATATGCCAAGTTACACAGGAGCACTTCTAATTAATTGCTGCCTCCTGGCAGCAGCTGGCAAGACAGCCCTTTGCCCATCAGCATCTAGACAATTAGCTCTGTACTGCACCTGAGATGGTGGAGTAGCTCTGTATTTATTCATATTTTGGCTGAGATCAAAGCAAACCACTTCCATGATCTATTGTCTGCAGAGAAAAATATCTCCATCTCATTGCTTCAAAGAGTGGAGCTTCCAGCTCAGGGATCAAAGCGCCGTCAGGGAGACATATTCTACTCAATAAGGGTTCACAATTGAGTTTCTCACATCCTCAGTACCTTTTGGCTGGGGCAGGGAGCCTGTTCTTTGCTTGTGCCGCCAAGGACCTTCAGCCTGAAGCCAGCTTGCTCAGTGGCAGGTGCTACCATGACAGCTTATCCTTGGCGTTGCCAACCAGGCAGCCTTTTTTTCTTGGAAAGCACAACTGTTCTGTGGTCAGGCAGGTGGAATCTCAGCTGCAGCTGGATGGGGACTTAAGGGAAACCAAGCCAGAAAGCACAGGCTGCCAAAGACAGGCCCGACAGCAGCATCCTGCTGCCAACAGTGGTCCTGGAGCTTTTGCTGCCTGTGGAGCTCCAAGACAACAGCGTGAGCCAGTCCCCAGTGCAGCTCCCTGCGGGCTCCCATGTTCTACCTCTGCACCTAAGCTCATCAATCCCCATCTCCCTGATGGTACAGCAGCCTGGGATGACTGTGTTTTCATGGTTGGGGTGAAACATCTGTGAGGCATAGAACAGTCAGCATTAGAAGGGACCTTAACGATTATCTAGTTCCAGCAAGGTGCCCTTTCCTGGGTCCTTATGATGAAGTCCATCTCGCATCACATCAGCAGCAGAAACAACCGGATTTTCCCACTAGCTCCGCATCTGTTTGCCACACATGCAATGTCTCTCTTGTAGTGAGGGGACCAGAACTGAAAACAGGATTCAAGATACAGCCTCACCAGTGCCCAGTGCAGGGGGACAATCCCTGCCCTGGTCCTGCTGCCGCACTGGTGCTGGTAGGAAATCATGTTCTGAGGCAGCTTTGCTGAGCGCTGTTGTCCTCCCAGGCAGGAAGCTGCTTGGTTTCTTTGCATGGCTGCTTCAGGGCTGTAATTACGTTGGCAATGCATGCTTTGTTTTGCATTGCACGGTGTTGCTTCAGGGAGGTCAACCAGGAAGGGCTCTGGTGGAGCCTGAGCTGGCTGGAGGAAGGAAAGGCCGAAGCCATCAACAGCCTTCCCACTCCACTGTTCTTTTGTGATTCCTCCAGTTAATACTGAGCAGCCCCAATTAAAATAATACTTATTCAAGATGAAGTTATAATTACTATGTGCTGTTTATGCAAATCTGGCAAAGCACATAGGAGCTAAACAGCCTCCCTGCATCTCCTGGTCTAAAGGCTATTCTCAGCCAGTGATGGCTCAATACAATTTTCACCATTCTTTTTGGTCTTCTTTGACATTTACTGCTTCTTTTATGCTTTTAGGAAGAGTTACATCCTGCTAAGCAAGCTGTGAACTCTCTTAACAGCAACTGTGCTCTGGGTGTCCACTTCCAACCAGTGGAGAGTGGTGGAGGGCACACAGCCGGACCTCCCTTGGCTTTAGCCCTGGGCAATGCAGTGTGTGATGCTCAGTCAGCAGGACCACAACTGGAAGGTGCTGCCAGCAGCAGGCACTTTCTGAAGCAGTCTTCAACCAGATTTTGAGTCTCCTCTGGCACATTTGAGCCATTAGATCCGATTCTTCTGGGAACAAATCCCTGTAAGACAACATCTCCCTGAACACAGTCGAGGGTGATGGATGCTGTTGTGTCAGGAGCTGGCAGGTTAGGATCCTCAAGCCTTTCCCCACCCTGTTGTCTACCCCAACCTTGTTTTTTCTCCATGCTCCTGCCCTCAGCAATAGGTGGTTTGATCACTGCACTTGTTTCTGCATTTGAAGCTGATGATTCTGTGGTCACACAGGACAAAGGGGCCGCCTGCCTGGAAGGTATAGCTGAAACTAAAAGCTAGAAAGCATCAACATCACACCAGTTTCTTATTTGCTTATTCTCACTTGACCCGACCACTTGCTTAGCAACTGCTTAGCAACACCTTCCTCTCTGAGGGGTGTGCAGGTCCCCCCGGCTTGGTGTGTGACTGAGAGACTTGATTTGCTTCAGCCTGTGAGAAATGGGGATCTGGACTGATAGGACTAAGTCATCCTGGCCTTGCTCTGTGGGTCAGCTAGAGAGGCTGTGGCGAGGGTCCTTCTTTGCTTTGAACTCCAAGGCACCCCTAACTAGACAAGGCTGCATCCTCCCTGCCCCTTCCATCTGCACTGCAGGATGCAGAGCTGAGGGGGAGGCTGCTGTGGAGGTGTTTACATTGAGAAGGCTCAATTTGACATGGAATCCCAGACTGGTTTGAGTTGGAAAGGACCTTAAGCTCATCCAGATCCAATCCCCTGCCATGTGCAGGGACACCTTCCACTAGACCATATCACCCAAGGCTCTCTCCAAACTGGCCTTGAACACAACCCTTGTAAGAAAGCCGTGCCTCCCATCTGGAGAGCAGGAATGTTGTGTTCTAAGGGGTAAGGAAGTGCACATATGGGTCTTACAGTAGAAGGTGCAGTTCCAGTCTCCCAAGAGCAGCCAGGGCATTAAGGAATGTCTCACCCTGGCTTGATGGAGACATCGGCTCAGCTCTAGCGGCAGCTCCCAAAGTATTCAGTCGGGAGCCACTTTTAGTCTGTTGGTGTGGTTTGGCCCCCTGGGAAGCATCAAGTTGAAATGCAGCGCTATAATTACCAACTGACAGCTTAAATAATGCGAGGGAGCTGGGAGGCTGGAACACATCCTCTCTCCCAGCAGAGGCTGCGGGGGAGGGCAGGCAAGGCAAACACTGCCAGAAGGAATTAGTCCCGCAGAGGGGGGCATGTCAAACAGCTTTCAGCACGGGTTCCAATAGCTGTAAGGAGGAGCAGGGTCAGTTTGGCACAGAGGTCTCATTAATGGCGTTTTCCTCCTTGCATGGGATGAGATGATGCTTTTCTCCTTCTGTTCTGGGAAGGTAGAAAGGGCTTTGAATTGACAGAGCTGAGCTGTGATGAGTTTCCTGTTCGCTGACCAGGGACAGAACATTCCACTCGACTTCCCTAGTGACCCTGTGGCAGGAAACCAACCTGCTGGGGTTGAGCTTGCAGCTCCACCATGAGCAAATGGGGTTTGTGTTGGCCGGAGTCCTCCTGAGCTTCTCTTCCCCTTCACAAAACTGGTGATGGGCACACCAGCCACTGCAGCCAGGGACTTGGACTGTGGGGAAGGACTGGTTTAACCCTGCAGGTGTCAGCACTGCAGCTGACAGAGTTTTCCACGTGTGTGAAGGTCAGGTTCATGTCCACAGCAATGTCTTTCATTCCTCTTCCTTCCCTTCACCTCCATGACCACCAGCAGATGCACCTCTGTTTCCTTCAGCAAATCCCATGAGGAAGGAGACAAAGCTGTGACTGAGCCAAATGGTTATATTTCACTTGAAAATAAGCAGATGGAAGAGACAGATGGGAGAACAAAGCTATATATATATATTTTTATTGCACAGATATCTAATAACCAATAAAATGGGTCTGGGACCACAGAAATCTCTGGCATGGTTGCCATGGCAATATGCACACAATTCCAGCGAGATGCAGGAATGAAATCTTTTGTGTTTTTTAGGGAGCTTTCAAAAAGAAAAAGAAATGAGATTTAAATGAGTGATTACGGCTGCCTCAAGGAGCACCTGCCAAAAGCTCTGAGCCAGACCATCCACCAAACCATGGCGTGGGTTGTGTGCGGAGACTGAGGCAGTGGCAGAGTGTCCTTTGGAGCTAAAGCTGTGGGGCAACAGGAGCACCTGCCTTTTGGGACGTTACATACGGTGGGAGTTGACCTGGAGTCTTTGTCTTGTGAGGGTGGTGGAAGTTTATGTGTATTGAGAAAGAAACCAGCTAAGTTCATGGAAGGAAAACCCACAGAGGATTGCTCAGTGGAACCCCAACCACGTCTGGAAGTGTGAAAATGATTGGGAGAAGGAAAGAGGAAAGAATTGATCTTGGTTATACAGGTATCTGCCCGGGGTCACTGAAAGACTACTCGCGCCAGAGAGGGTTAAAGTTACAGGGAGTAGGTGACATAAAAATAACAGATTTATAGGGATGCAGCCATTGTCTGCCCTGCCATCAATCTGACACAGAGCTGATGGCTACAAGTGGGTGAATTTAGTTCTTTTTAATCTTTCATAAGTGAAGTCCTGCGAGGAGGCAGTGTTGGATGATTCCAGTTGTGAGGCTTGAACACTGGGCTTACTGGAGTTTCGGTGTCTTGCCAACTGCCTCTGTGAGAGGTTGGAACAGCACAGAAGTGTTTGCAATCTCGCCATCTAAATCTGTTCTATTCATGGTAATATTATCTTCTTCTGCATCTGGGCTTGCTGGGCTTCCCCTGTGCACATTCCCCAGGTGGGCCGTTCTCCCTTTGCTTCCATCTGGATTTTAACATCTCATGTTATCTATCCCCACAGAAGCAGCCCTTGATCTATCTCTTGAAAAACTTGTGCGTATTTCACAGGGAAAGCACTGTTACTACATCTTGGCTTAGATTCATAGAATGGCTTGGGATGAAGGGACCTTAAAGCTCCTCCAGCTCCAGCCCCTGCCACGGGCAGGGACACCTTCCCCTAGAGCAGCTTGCTCCAAGCCCCTGTGTCCAACCTGGCCTTGAACACTGCCAGGGATGGGGCAGCCACAGCTTCTCTGGGCACCCTGTGCCAGCGCCTCAGCACCCTCACAGGGAAGAGCTTCTTCCTTGTATCTAATGTTGAATGTGTCCTTTCAGAGTAGGATGCTGTTTTGGATCAGTACACTGGCCTAAGGCCTGAAACCAGGGGATACTCTGAGCTTGCTCTTAGCTTATGTCTGTGATTCCCTCTGAGATGCCCCAGGAGAGCAGTGATTGGCCCCGAGCACTGAACCTTTTGGCATTAACACCTGGAAGCATCTTCCTCTGCTTGTCCTGACTGGAAACGGAGACCAAGGAGTGAAGGCCCTGGTGTAGCTCTGTCCCTACTGCTTCTTCCTGCCCTCGGTGGGAAGCAGGACACAGCACCACGGCATGGGTGATGCTGTCACATCCTCCCTCGCGTGCAGGGGGAGGCAGGTCCCCATCAGCAGTGCAGCCTGGCTTGGGGGGGGAGTGGGGGGGCAGGCAGGGAAGCAGTGCTTATTCAGAGTAAGGCATCGAGCTGCTGGCTGAGCTGTGCGTGGGAAGGGAGCTGTGAAGTGTGACGCTTGGGGTGCACGAATCCTGGGCAGGCTTTCCTAGAATAGACCGGGTGGAGGTGAAGGGGAATGAATGCCATTGAGATGTGCTGCCCCCCCCTTCAGGCCCAGCTGCCGGGGGCTGGGGAGTGTGTGGTGCACTGGATCTGGTCCCTTCCAGTGGGTTTCTTCCTGCACCTCCCTGGTGCCCTCCCCATCATTCTCTCAGTTTGCAGACACTCGAATGCACACACAAAGCACTACCAGTGCTTCAGGGAGTGAAGGGCTTGCCTGAGCTGCATTGAACCTGCCTGCTGGGAGGTTTCCTGCTGATCTGCTTCCATGAGGAAGGGGGGGGGAGCTGTTTGCCTTTGGGTGCATGTAGGGGTGGTTGCTGGATGAGAGCCCACCCTCGTCCTTCAGTGGAAGCCACCCATTGAGCCATTCCTTTCACTTGCCCCAAGCTGCAGAGCACCATCAGCAGCAGAAGAAAGAGGTTTTGTGTTGCTGCACCCAGGACTCCTGCAGATATCCAGGAAAAGAGAGAAATCTCTGCCAGACAAAAACACCAGCCCTATTCTGCCTGGGCACCCTAATGGAAGTGCCAGGCATGGCTAGAGAAAGCAAGCACCTTTTACCCTGGAAAGCAGGCTGGGAGCCTCCTAAATTGGCCACAGATTTCCCAGTCCTTCACCAAGCTTCTTCCCTGCACATGGAAAGGCATCGACACCCAGTCCTCCAGGACATCCCTGGCTCTGGGCCTCCCATGCTTGCAGGTTGTGGTGCTTTTCCCCAAAATCTCATGTCATCTATAGGAAACGTGCAAGACTTGTTCTGAGAAGAACTGACATTCCCAAACACGTTTTGGCTAGCAACAGTTTGAATCACAGGGTTCCTTCCTGCTCTTTGTTTCCCAGACCGCGTGGGCCAGTGTTTAATGCACAATCTGGATTGATCACTGGTTTCTCTTAATGCATGAAATATTCCAAAAGATAAAATAAAAGGAGAAGGATGGGGGGTGAGGGGGAGGGCTCCTGCCTGTTGGCAGCAGGTTTTAATTTGGGTTTGGCAGATGAGGGGAGTTATTCATGGAAATCTCATCCCAAAATAACATTGAGCCTGCCCTGCGTCAGCCAAGAACTTCTCTCTTCCTCCCTGCCATGGGGCTGAGCAGCACGCAGGGGTGACAACGGGCACGCCGGGTCACACCAACAGGCACGTGCCACAGTAGCTGCCTGCAGGCAGTGCTGACTCTCGAGTGAGGTGAGTTCCAAGGCAGTGATACACGGCCTGGCTCTGTGCAAGCTCCTTCACCAGGGCAGGTCCTGCAGTGTGCAGAAGCACTGTTGTGTGTTCCTCTTGTGCCTGCTGATTTCTCATGTCTTTTGAATTCCACCTTTCTGGTCCTTGAAGAGTGAAGAACGAGCGTTGTTTGCTTCCTGGCCACTGTCTGAAGATCTTACAAACCTCAGCCTGGCACTGAGCTCCTTCCAGGCTGAAGGTTTCTACCTTAGTCCATCTCTGTAGAGGAGCTCTTCCACACTTCTGATCTTTGATTCCTTTTAATTGTGTTCAAAGCTGCAACACAGACACTGCATCACTCCCGCATCCCTCCTTGCACTGCCATGGGAGAGAAGGGTTGGAACTGCAACATTCATCTGATAGCAAAGGCAGAGCATCTTCCAATCATCCATACTACAGAAAGGACGATTCACACACAGGGCAGTGGCTACTTGCGCCCAACAAAACCTGTGGCAGCCCAGAAACATCAGATCATCACGATCCATCATGTGTTCTTGGAAAGTCCCAGTATGTAGGGACCATCTTACACCCTTTCTGCCTGTCTCTGTTGCAAGGAGTCCTACACTGATGGAGGACTCATTGATGCTATTGATGGAGCTCATTCATGGAGATGCTGGCTCACAGTATCTTCATCCCAAATGCAGTTTGGCAGACCTCTGGTACAAGTCTAACTTCTCCATAGCCATTCACAGGGAAACAGGCAGGGGAAGAGGACAGCGTGTATTGCTGCCACCAAAGATCTTAGCTACTTGTTTCCTTGTAATGGTGCAAACAGGGAGAAAGTCTGTTACAGTCTGGAGACTGATGAGGGGAATGGAGTAACAGCCAGGATTAGAACCAGGTCTGTAGCACAGTAAATGCTGTGCTGCAGAACTTAGAATCATAGAATAGTTAGGGTTGGAAAGGACCATGAGATCATCAGTACTTATACAGAAGCTTGTAAAGAAGCTGAGCATCACTGACGTTATAGATGGGGAAACCAAAGGCATGCTGCTTGTGTGAAATCACTGTTCTCAACCCAGAGCCAGGCAGAAATGACCAGGCACAGCGTGGCCTCAGCCCTTGCCCACTGGCAGGAGGGACTGGCCTGGTGCCTGGCTCTTACAACACGTAGCAACCCCCCTGGGGCCAGGCGGGTGCATTTGAGCAGTGAGCAGCATGGCCTCAAGGTTCTTTTCTGCTGCCAGTGCTACTTCTATGGGGAATGAAGCCAGGTCGTGGGCTGGCATCGCTCTTGTGCACACCAACACGTGCCTCCCTGCATAGCAGAATAATGGCCAGGGCCATCTAGGGAGGTCTGTTCTGACACTTGGCTCTGCCCAGTCGCTGTGTTTCCTACCTTGCCTTGTTCCTAAGCCCTGGATGACTACAGAGTGGCACAGGGTGATGACAAGGGCAGGATGTGTTTGACCACGAGCGTGCTGCTCTTCAGCCTTACAGCATTCCTGTTCCCCACCACACTTCCACGTCTGTGGCACCGAGTGCCAGCATCCACCAAGGAGGACAGGGAGGGCCCCATGCAGCAGGAAGGATGCTGGCACTGTAAATAGCAATTCATTTTGGTTTCAGTGCTCCTGCTGCAGGGAAGGGCTGGGTCTGGGTGTGTGGATGCAGACCAGCTCCCCTCTGCCTCTCCCTACCTTGTGCTTCTTTGCATGATGCTCCTGTCATCACTTGTAGTCTCTTGGTCCTCAGGGTGAAGGGGTTGAAAGTGCAGAGCCCTTTGGGCTCCAAGCTCACAGTGGAAATGAGTCTGGTTCATTGCTCTGTCACTAAGTGTGGCACTGATTTCTCATCAACCTCTTTGAATTCAGTTTCCCTGTCTTGAGAAGAGAGGCTCTGGCTGCCTTAAGCACCAGTGATCTCACTGCTCACTGCCAGGTCCTTGAATTCAGGGATCCTTGAATTCAGGGACATTCTTCCTCCAGGGAGAGACGGGAGAACCATTGCTGAGCTGAGTCCCTGTATCTGTCCACCTCTTCTTGTCTGTCTGTCTCCTGCCAAGGCAGAGGAGTGTGAGATCTCCTAGTGGAAAAACAGAGGGAGAAGAGGGATACCTGCCAAGTGAAACAAGGCAGAAACAGGAGGCAGATAGATGCTGTGCCAAGCAGAGATGTCAGTCACTCCTTCCTCACCAGGCAGGCTGCAAAAGGAGATTGCCCAGGTTTCTCTATGTGCAGTCAGCATTGGGTCTGTAAGAAGAGATCCCTATTATTGATCCCGAGCTTTCCTGGCTCCTCAGGGCAAAAGAAAGCAGACTGGGCCAGCAGTCATTGCAGGCAGGTTGTAAGGAGTGTTCAGTGGCTCCGCAAATCAAACACTCCACCTCAAGCACCGATCCACTTCCAACGCCATCGCTGGGAGGATGAAAGGCTTGATATAGGTCACCAAACATGAGAGATGGGGGAGAAACACGCGTGAGGTGGCCAACACCTTGCTGCAAGCTCCTGCTGTCTGCTCAGCCCTGGTGCCAGCCGTGTGCTGCCAGCACACACCATCTCCAAACACCGCCTCCAGCGCAGGAGACAGCAGAGGAGGAAACACGGAGGTGACATAAAAAACAGCATTCGCTTTCTTGGCCATCTGTCACTGCGTCGCAGTCGCCTTCCCAAACGCATCCCAGCTCAGCGCTGGCTGGGAAAAACAGGGAGTTATTTTGGTTCATCAGCATCCAGCAGGAGCAGGACCAAAGATCCCACGTAGTGAAGCAGGCAGTGTTGAGACTGCTGGGACAGGACTCAGCACCCCGTGCACCGCTAGCCACCAGTGGGGTTCAAGCACTGCAGGAGTGTCCACCTGCATCTTTGCTGTTCCATGTAAAGTATCCCCAGGGTAGGGCTCTTCCTTCATGTGAGCTTCCTGATGTGGAGCAGCTTTGTCTGGATTCAGCTGCGATGCTGAGGCTGTGATCAGGGAGGTGCAGACCACTGCCAGATGGAGCTCCCATGTTCCCACTTGTCTCCAGTACAATGGCACTGGCAGCAGATGGATCCACACTGTAAGGGCAGGGAGCTGAGGGCAAAAACCCCTGCTCTACCTCACTGATGGGCACAGGGTGGAAGGAGGGAACCCCCCTCTCTGGTAGGGTGCAGTTCAGGTGGTGTAAGCATGCAGTCAGTGCAGGACCTGATTTAGCTAAGCAGGGCTTACTCCAAGCCTGTTCTCAGCAGGCAAAGCAGCGATGTGCTCGGGGCCACTTTCAACCCCAGCCCAGCACAATGGGCTCCCTGTGTTCAGCTTGACCATAGCAGCCATGCCCAGAGCTCTCTGGCCTGCAGGAGATGTTTTCCTCCAGCCCTGCTCTGGGCACGCTTCCCCAGCTGGTTTCTCACTGTCCAAAGTCAGGATGCAGAGTCCCCAGAGCAGACACAGCGAAGGCTGGAGGAGATCTGACACATTCCATAAGGAGCATTCATAGCACAGAGCTGGAGGCTGCTCTGTTGGAGCGCACCGGCTCCTTCCAAATTCCCTTCTCGGGCAATTTACTACCCAGCTGAGCTCATTGCTTGGTCAAAAAGACAGGCAACTCTCCCACATGGAGCTCGAGGTTTCAGGAGGCAATAACTTGCCAGAGCCCACACAGAGAAAACCGTAACAAGAATGGCCCTAAGATATTTGCAAGTGGAAGCATTTACTTGGAGTAGCCTGGATTCACAAGGAGACTGCCCCAGCTGGGCAAAGGGTGAAGGAACATGGGGTTGGACATGGGAGAGGGGTAAAAGAGGAGGTGAGGCATTTTGACGTGGGCAAAGTGGCAAGGGCCAATTCTTGTCACATTGCACTAAATGGAGAGTAAAAGAAGGGAGGAAAAGGCAGAGAAATAGAGCCGGCATGTGGCAGCTGGACTAAGGCAAAGCGAGCCAAGCTTTATCACGAGATCCTCATGTTTTGTCTCTTTCTGTTTATTTCCCAAGCTCCAAAATTACCCCTCAGCAGGAAAGCAGTGCCACGCACTCCCACCAGCTCTGCATTGTGATCCAGATTCAAAGCAGGAGTAAAATCTCCCAGCTCCACTGCAGTGATTTACACTGAAGACTCGGTGCTGAGTATGGGAGCAACAGGTCCCACGTAGGTGCTTTGGGCAAAGCATTTCTTACTGTTGCAGGTAGCAGAGTTGGTGGCATCCTACCTGTGCTTCCCAAAAGTGCCTCATCCCACCCTGAAAAGCAAGGGAGATGCTGCACAAGGTTTGTTTGGTAGCTTGAATGCGTAACACCTTTGCAGACAGCCCACACTGGGAGGAGAGGTGTGAGTAATGCAAGAAGAGAGTCCAGTAAAGCGGAGGAATAGTGCTGGAATGTGATGGGGTCCGCCAGGAACCAAAGCAGAGGTTGCAAACCTGCATTGATCATCAGCACCACGAGCTGTGGATGGGGAGCAATGAGCTATGCAGGAAAGGTCCTGGAGCCTTAGTGGAGAAAGCTGAGAGAGTTCTAAAGTTGGTTTGGGGGAACTTGAGAAATGCTTTTCACAATGTGACAGCCTTGTAGCAGGTCATGGCTCCTGTTGGTTGTGCCAGCAGTGTGCCCTGGCACTGCATGGTGAACCAGAGAATGAACAGAGCAACACGAAAACCAAGGTTGGGTGTGAGTTTACTCTGTTTTATTCAGATTCTATGATCTGGTCCACAGCAGGGCTCCCCAATGTGTGAAGTGGGGAGGCACGAAGAGACAGAAAGGATGCAAAGGGTGCTCTAAGCTGTAGCTGCCACAAGCTTTAGCACATGGAAGCAGAGTCCTAAATGATCCCCTCCTCCAGAAATGGCTCTAACTGCAAGGCTCAGCTGGGCATTCCCACTGTAACAAAGAGGGGAATGCTGCTGCTGAGCTTTGGCATGGCTGCTCCTCCATTTCTTCTTTTCACACCCCCCTGCCCATGAGGAGGGAGCTCTAAAACAGGACTTTGGCCCCAGTGCATCCAAACGGCCAGCTGTGTTTCTTTGTGCCCTGTTGCCAGGTCTTGTTCCCTCCTGTCTGTTAAAGGGTGACCTGGTGTATACCTTGCAGAGAATAATGGAGCTGTTAGTCATCCTGAAGCGCTGCAGGCTTCCGGATGGAGCCATTTAAAGGAACTGTCACAAATTCCTAAGCAGCGGAGGTTCTTGCTAACTTCTCTCTCCATTCAGCCTTCCCTGCTCTACCCAAAGCCAGGAAGAAGGAGCTGGGTTTGTTTTGGCTCGTCTCTAGTGCAAAGTGCTTTGAAACCAGCACCTCAAACACAAGAGGATGCGAGCGGGCAGAGCCATTGTTTGAACCCCAAAGTGAAAGAAATATCCCTAGGGATACAGCCCAGATGGGAAAAAGCCTCAGACCTCAGGAATGGTGTAAACTCTCTGATTCCATGAATGTGATTGGTACCTCCCTTCTGCAGCCCTTGCCTGCCCCAGGGATTATTGCATTTCTGTCCAAGGAGATGATGAACAGTCAGCACTGAGGGAAATGTGCGTGTCATTTCTCATCCTCCCCATGACTTATTTCCCCAGGCACTTGATGAAGTTCATAATGAACTGCAGCCACCTGGCACGCAGCATGCTGCCGAGCAGTGAGAGAGAAGAGAAGCTGGAGCCAAAGATGCACAATAAGTGCGGTGTTTTTCTAGCCTTGGTCCTTCAAGTGCTGCAATGAAAAGAACATGTTCATTCCTACCTGTGCTACCTCTCTGAACCAACCCTGGTCACTGGGAAACTGCCATCTGTACCAAGTACTAAGTGTCTGCCCTACGAAACAGGGATGTGGAGCACACAGCACCCTGTTTCCTGAAGGTCCTCAGCCAGAATGACTGTTTCACTTTGCCTTGTCACATTCATGGTGGAGATATTCAGTTGTGTTCAGGTAGAAGGGAGCTCCAGTACAGCCAGAGGCTCCTATATCTGCAGGAGGATGACCAGGGAACTGGAGCACCTCCCTTATGAAGACAGGCTGAGAAAGTTGGGGCTGTTCAGCCTGGAGAAGAGAAGCTGCGTGGAAACCTCAGAGCAGCTTCCAGTGTCTGAAGGGGGCTACAAGGATGCTGGGGAGGGACTCCTTATTAGGGACTGTAGTGACAGGACAAGGGGTGATGGGTTCAAACTGAAACAGGGGAAGTTTAGATTGGATATAAGGAGGAAGTTCTTTCCTGTGAGGGTGGTGAGGCACTGGAATGGGTTGCCCAGGGAGGTTGTGAATGCTCCATCCCTGGCAGTGTTCAAGGCCAGGTTGGATGAAGCCTTGGGTGCCATGGTTTAGTGTGAGGTGTCCCTGCCCATGGCAGGGGGGTTGGAACTGGATGATCTTAAGGTCCTTTCCAACCCGAACTATTCTATGATTCTATGATCTATGGTTTCCTACCAGAAAGCATTGCCAAGGTACATCTAGGAGCATCACTGTCAAACCCAACTTGTACCCTAGATGTTTCCATTAGCCCAGGGCAGCCCTGATCATGAAACAGAGCTTCTGGAAACCCACCAGGGTGAGCAGCAAACAGGAGTAGGGGCAACCAGCACCATTGATTCAGCACTGATCAAACACAGCCAGTCTTTGAGGCCAGCCAAATGCTTGCATGCTGTGATCACGAAGGAGGCAAGTTGTCCTTTTGTCCTCTTGTCCTTTCCAGCTCTGGCATGCTGCAAACAGTGCAGGATAGGTCCTGTCACACGAGGATTGTGTGAAGTTTGGTGTCCCACTGGCTCCCTACTTTGTGAAGTGGGGGATGAAGAACAAAAGAGCCTTGCTGTGTACATGGACCACTAAACCACCCATATCGCAGCCAAGGGGGGGTTAGGCTTGTAACATCTCTCTGGAGATGATGAACTGGGCCCTGTATGGTGCCACAGGCCAGTGAGTTGTAGTGTTCAGTCTGCAGGCTGGTCCTTGTGCAGTGCTGTGGCAGCTGGCGCAGCACACACCAAGCTGGATCCTGTCTGCACTGGGAATTCATTGCAACCAATTAGTCAGATTTTCAATTATCTGCGAGAAGGAACTCAGCTAATTCCAGCCTAATTACATTTTCCCTGCTTTTTCAGCTGTCTCCTCCTATTAAACCTGCATTTTGGGACTCTGTGGCAAGAGGGGAGCACTCACAGCTGCACAGAAACCTGTAAGATGTGGGCACTTGTGGGGCCTGCCAGAAGGGATGGCTCTGGATTTGACCTCAACTGCATGAAAGCTTGAGCCATACCAGGACAGAGAGCCAGCACCCAGCACATGGAGAGGGAACAGTGCCCTGAGCTTGCTTTTGTGCAAACCTTGTTTTCCTCTGCACAAGCATCCTTCCTCCTACCTGCACTTGTGTACCAGCCTCAACCAGTATCAACAGGCACACTAAGAGGACAAAACTGGCTCCTAAATGAAGAAAGCAGAGTTGTGCAGCTCTGCAGTTCCAGCCCATCCTCCAGTTTCTCTTGCCTTTTCTTGGTTATTAAGATCTCTACTTCCAATGTCACATCCACACTTCAAATGACTCATGTGCTCGCAGTACTGGACCCTTTAAGAACTGGAACGTCATAGGATGGATGGCTCTTGTATGCTTTTCTCCTAGACTCATGCACAGCAAGCCCAGGCATCCACTTTGAAGTCACCCATGACCTGCAGCAGAGATTGGCACGCAGAGCCAGATCTCAGCTTCCCTCACTACCTTTGTAATTAAAAAGACATTTTTGCTTTGTTGGTGATGGACCTGCCTTAAATTAACGATGTGAAGATGTCATCCACGCTAATGAGCTGCTGGGAAGGATGAGAGAGCCAAAGAGGTGCAAAGGCAACTCTGAAGCTGGACTCCTGTTACTCAACCTGAAATACCTGGAGGTGAGTAGTGTCTGTCAAATCAGAGACAGTCATTTTAGTTGCATGCCTTTGAGCACTGCCAGTGCCCCCACCACTTTCCAGCGCATTGACAGTGACACCACCAGGGCTCTGCCAAACCCTCCTGGTTTGTTGGCAATGTTCTGATTTCCCCTTCACTGAACTTTCCATACCCATGTGCTGATGGAATAAACAAGCCCAAGGAATTGCCAGTCTCTCAAATCAGAGGAGCTCAACCATGACCAACCTGCAGGGGAATCACTTGGCTCAGTCATCTTAATGGGAGAACATGGAGATGCATCCAGTACCATGGAACAGGCAGTTGTTAAGGCTGCTGAGGGTGTTTTGTGCTTCCCTGTGTTCCAAAGATGTATTCTCCAGGACTAAAACCAAGGGTTTCAAATCCCTCATTCATGTTTGAGAAAGCTGGATTCAGAAAGCCAAACAACTGCTCTGAGGACATCTACATTTGCATGTGAATCCATCAGATGTAATGAGATGCTCACCCTGCACAGCCAGCTCAGGCCAAAGAAGTGTCCTTGAATGCACTGTGATCTTTTCACTTGGGACTGTTGGGGTCAGGTTGCTGGCACGGGTCTGAACCGTACCAAGAACCATTCTCACAAGCCATCAGCCAAGTTCCAGCGCCCGGGAATATTCCTGGCGCTGATCATCTTCCGAGTACAGATGGAGCTGTAAGATCCACGTTTTAAACCGAGGACTCTAACTGCTCACTCAATCCCATAACAGCTCTGATTTGGCAAGGAGCAAAAGGGACAACCTACATTTCTTTGGAAGGGGGGAGCTTTCTGTGCCCTGGGTTTTGTGGTGGGTGCCAAGTGCTCTGCACACCTCAGTAGGCACCAAGTCCTGTGCCAGGCCAGCAGGTCCAAGCAGTCTCAAGCACGGAGCCAGGGCAGGATGGGAGAGATGAGGAATTCCTGGCCAAAACACCAGCAGCAGCCGCAGCATCAAAGCAGCTGGAAAGCCACAGACACTGGGAAACATTCCCCTTTCAAACAGAGAAACTGGTAGGCAAAGCCTCCGAAGCTGTGAGGCAGTGCTGGCTCTTGAATTCTTGTCATCACTTGATCTCAGCTCTCCCTTGAGTACCTGACTCCAATGGCATCAACTTGTCCCTCTGTGGCAGAGCTAATGGACTACAGAGGCTTTATCTAGAGGCTAATGGCTCTCACACAGCCAATACAAGAGAATCACGCTGAGCAGCAGTGGGGATTTATCAAGCGATGTTCCTGAGTAATTGCACTGTGTATTTCAAGCCATCTCTCTGCTAAGTGAACCCTTCTGTGCACTGCCTCTGGTTCCTTAATAAAAAATGGGCTCACAGGGCTGCTGCTTTAACCAGCACTGAATTAAAACTCAATGTAAGGATCAGCTGGACAAACCTGACACATTTGCTAGAGGGGATGACTTGGGGGGGAGATGGAAGTGGCTTTGTGCCCACTGATGGGAGGGCAGGAGGGAGACACAGGAGATTTCCAGTCTTGCCTGATGAGTGCCCCTTCAGTGCAGGGACACCTTGCCAGAGCTCAGGAATCCTGTGCTTTCTTCTTAGGTCTGTCATGCACCTTTAGGAAAAGCGGTCTGTTACCTCCTTTCCAGCCCCCAAAGTGCCTGCCTCATCTTGGAGACCAGCTTTGGGACCTGCATCACTTGGGGTGCAGGTAACCATAGGCAGGCTGCAAACTGGGATCACAGCATCCCTCTGTGGGCTTGGCTGGGATGAGGGCTTGTTCATGGCTGCCCTCCTGTACATACACACTTGGAGACACGGATGTGTCCTTCCCATTAGCTAGCTACTGGGAAGCTAATGGCACACACCACACCACGCCACAGGCAGTGGCAGAGCATCCCAGACCCACAATGAGGGGAGTCCAGCCCCTCATCCCCATCAGCACCCAGTGTTGGACCAGTGGAGATCCACTCCATCCACCCCCTGTGCTTTCCAGAGGAACATGTGTCTGGAACAACCTGGTTCCCTCCACCTACCCATTGAACAAGCCCAGAGCTGCCAGACGAGAGACAGGAAACTGCTGCTTATCTGGTTTCATTTTATTTCACTTCTTCTTGATTTTTTGGGCTCTCAGAAGTGTGTTGAGGCTGGATTGAGGTTACAACCTGAGTAAAGCCTCCCTGCCTAAAAAAACAGGCTGTTGCCATAACAACCTGACTCCGTGCTTCATTACCATGGCAATTCTCAGGAATTATTAAATACTCTGTGTGTTTGGTGCAGGTGCTCCAGTACATCTGGTGCCAGGCTCAGGTTGGGATCCTCCCTCTCCCCTAATCTGTCTGTGTGTCTTGGCTTGTTTAACTCTTTCATTGTCTGCCCTTAGGAATAAGAAATCCCAGATGGAACAAAATCAGTGCAAGTGGGGACCAGCCCAGTGATGGGGAAGGAGGGTTGGGAAAGTCCAGTGCTGGGTGCTCTTGGTTGGGGTCAAGAAGCAGCTCCCTATTAGTAGCATAACTTGACTGACCACACACTGCCTAAAATCATGATTGCTTTCAGAGGAGGGATGCAGATTAGATGGACCAGTGTGGCCGTTCGCACAGGATTGCATTGGTATCTTCTATTCCACTGGTAGGTGATGATCCACCTAAGCTTATCCCTTCTCTCCCTATCTCCTCTGCACTTTAGAGCCAGCAGTGTCTAGAGGCAGAACCTATAGACCTTTGGACCTATAGATCTATGTAGAGCCTATAGACCTTTGAAGGTCCTTTCCAACCTAAACCATTCTAGGATTCAGTGTCTCTCAGTCATACGTGTGCAGCTCCTGGCACCCCAGTGACGTTCTGGAACTAAACCTGCTACAAGCAACAATTCAAAGAACCTGAATCGAAATAACATGAAACCAGCCTTGTCCAAAAAAAAAACCTGCTTAAATCTTTTTGGGAGCCAGAACCCACTTGGAGCTTCAGCTAAATGAGGAGGTGTGAGCTGAAAACACACAGCTATTTGTGGGGAAAGGCAGCAGAAAGAGCCATTATGGTCTGCTTTCCTTACGCAAGCCCTAGAGGACACCTCCTCCTCTGGGGCAGGGCAGCTGGGTTTGCAGGGTCAGAGATGTGGGCAGCATCATGGTGCCCTCAGCACCTTCCACTAGGAATGACCTGCATTGGTCATTGCTCTCAATGGGGTAATTGGCCTTTTGTTGGGAATCTGAGAGGATGGGGACTTGTGTGCAAGTGTCTTAAACCCACTGAGAGCAAGATAGAAGCTCAGTAACCCCATGGGGATACATAGCATGTAGTATGGTAAATATGGATGGTGCCCACCAACTGCTTCACTCTGCAGACCCTTTTCTGTTGGTCCACACAACCCAGTGATGTAGACATAGCCCTTATGATCATGGAAGAGACAGCCCCAGTAGAGAATGAATAAGCCAATGCAAAGTTGGGCTTTTGCCCCAAGAGGCCATGGGGAAAGTCGTTCCTCTCCTAATTTACTCCTGAGCAAGCTCCATCCATCCCAGCAGGCGCTCAGGCCATTACGTTGCTCCTCCATCTCGTGTCAAAGTGACCTACCATGGATGACTTTTCTCCTTTGCTCTGGAAGACTCCACAGCACAAAAGGGACAAAAACCCCCCAAGTCCCACTCCTAGATGTGGTCTGTAAGGACACTTGGTGTCTTGGTGGCTATGTGGGATTGCAGAGCCATGTTTCCCCATGGGGAAAACCCCTGGCAAAGCACAGGTAGCTGGGGACAGCTGGGATAATTTGACCAGCTTCTTCACTGCTGCAGGTCAGACTTAATGTGGTTTTGATACTTTCTTTGCATTAGCAATGTTTCCTGTGCCTTGCTTGTATTGCTGTCAGTGGAAGGTTTCTTCCATTATCTCAGTTCTCTCTTGTGATGGGACCATGTCTGGTGGGTGGATTGCAAGAAGGACCAAATGCTTAAAGCAGAAGACATCTGGGCTGTCCTCTGGCAGCACAGCAACCTGAAGATGTAGTCACATCTACATTCAAATGCACTCTGAAGTGTTTGCAAAGCTGGGTGTCTCATCGCACGCACTGGGATGCTCTGCATCTCACCCTGATGGTGTGACCAGGCTGTGCTCCTGCAGTGGGACCAGTTTGTGCTCATATGCAAAGAGATCAATGGTCCTAACACCCCGTTGGACAGCAGGGACCAAAATCCCCTTCTATGCTGCTGTGTGAACCGCTATTACGTGTGTTGGTTGGGCAGCAAACCCTCCTTGCTGAGAAGTCTGCTCAGGTATGCAGACCTCATAGAAATCAGAGCCCTGCTGTTTCACTGGCACCAATGGGACATTTAAAAGCTTTGAAACCCAAATACTGGTCCTGCTGCCACATTGTCCCATTGTCCTTGCGCTTTCAAGGCGTTACAGACAACAGGTTAGTGGGAGCAACCAGTGGCAGCACTGCACTAGTGCTGCTCTGCACTGGGTTACCAGCACCCTGCGGGAACCTTTGAGAAGGTGCTCAGCAAATATTGATCAATTGCAAAGCATCCTTTACTCTTGTTCATGCTGGGAGAGGAGAGAGCTGCTCTTTACATCCCAAGGGATCAGCTCATCAGCTCCTCCAGCATCCAGGATTACTTTCCCACTACAGAAGTGGACCCAGCAGGAATGTTGTTGGCGCAACAAAACTCCAATGATTTCCATCTCACACCCACAGCCAGAGCCGCAAATCCATCACGGGACAAAGGTCAGGAGCCCTCCTCCTCTCTCATCATTCAGTTTTGGCAGCTCATCAGGATCAGAAGAGCTGAAGGTTTGCACTTGGAGGCTGCAGTTCGCTTTGCAAGAGGCGCTCAATGCATCTTTATGAAGCTCTGCTTCAGTGCAGGGATTTAACACAAGCCTGAAACACCCAGTTCCTGACAAATTGATTTGCAAGTGGTAACTGATACTTGCCTGTGAGAAATGTGGTTTCTGCTTTAAAGCAACACCTCTGATCAGAGCTCAATTGGAAGGTGAGGTGATGCTACCTGCAACCAGGAGTAAAACACCTGAACTCTGCACACACACAAACCAACTGAAGACGACACAAAATTCATTTCAAACAGGTTTTTTGATTCCTGAATGTTCACCAGCTTCCAAAAAGACTACAAAAAACCTCAAGGACGGTAACAATAGAACACTTGAGAAAAGGCTGTTGTGTACAAAACCAAGCATGCTTTTGTTTTGGGGTTGGAGTGGGTTCTTTTCTTCCTTCGGCATAGTGCGAAAGAAGAAAGGACCACTTCATTTAACAGGATAGCTCAGGAAAAAAAGGAAGAACATGCTTTCCCCATGACAAAACTCTACCAGAAGATGCATGCTTGAGGTCCCACATAGAAACAGACCGACACATTTTGGAGCGTGCAGACTTTGTTGTCCAACCCACACAGCACTTCCCTTCCCCTGCCCCATGGTCCAAGCTGCGGTCCATGCCATGCACGTTGCTTTCCTTTCGCTTTGTTCTTTTTGGTTTCTTTTTGTAGGAATTTCCCTTTTTTTTTTTTTTTTGCCTTTTTTTTGTTGTTTTTTTTCTTAGCCCTAAATCCCAGGTAGCAGTATCCAAGGTAACAGCAGAAAAGAGTCCAGATCTGCATGTTATCACTGTTTCTGCAAGTTTCATGCAAAACTTAAGCCATTTCTGCATGCAACACAATGCTGCTCAGTTATTGTGCTTCAGACAGCTCTGGGGTGATCTCCCCAGTCACCAGGACAGTTTGTTGACTGGGAAGCACAGATTGACTTGCCCATAGACACAGACATATTAAAAGACCCCTGTCTCCCCCTTTTTCGCTCCCCCCAAACACATGGGAATGTGCATCTCGGCACCAGGTCCATAGAGTTCACTTGCCTACAAAAGCCCGGTGGCTTTAGTAAAGTCCCATGATTGCAGCTCCCACATCCTTGGAAGGTCTCCGGTCCTTCACCAGGAAGTTAATCATGCTCTCGGACTTGATGAGCAAGTTGCAGCCCAAAAAGAAGATGCCGAACATGACAGTCAAGGAGAGGACGCAGAGGACCGCGATCTGCACCACCCGCGTGATGTAAAGGCTCCTCTCATCAGGTGCCAGCACCGAAGAGCCACCGCCGGTCGCCAGCACCGAGCTGGTCCCATTGCAGCAGGCCATGAGCATCCCCAAGCCCTGGGTCCTGTTGGGGTAAGCTCCCTGCTCTAGGAGAGTCTGGTTGAAAAAGGATCCATTCATGGTCTCTGCGTGATCCCAAATCTCCAGGGAAGGCAAGAGGAGAAGCCTGCTGTCCCCCTGCCTGCCCTCACACGCCAGGGCTCCGAGCCACCTCCTGTCTTTCTCCTCACAACACCCCGGATGGATGGGATGCTTCCTCGAGGCTGTGAGCAGGTGGGAAGCCAATTCCTGCAGGCGAGGGTCAGCTCGCTCCCGGATCCCTCCTGGCACAGGCAGCGTTAGCACAAGCCCCCAGACAAGCAGAGAGACAGAGAGAGAAAAGGCAAAGGGGGCAGAGGGGAGAGGGAGGCAGCCGGGGGTTGCTCCATGCCTCCTGCCCTCGCGCTGCCCCCAGGCACAGGGCACCCCCTTTGCGCCGGGGGCTTTCCCGCAGCAGGTAGAGCTGATTCCTGCCGCCTGGAAGCTCCACAAATGCAAGTTCCAAGCTAAAGTCTTCCCCGTGTTCAAAGGAAAATCCAGCAACTCCACCCCCTTCCAGCCTCCCCCCAGGACCGCCTTCCTCCCTCTGCACGCTCACCCAGGCTGCCCACCCCTTCCCCACCCTGTGCACCCCCTCTCTGCCCTGCCCTGGGGGCCAGCACCCACCCCTTGTGCCACCCCAAGGTGGGGAATGACCCCTAAGGACCTGTGGAGCAGCACCCAACTCGTCGTCCTTCCCACCCCCCTGACCTGCTCCCGAGAGCATCCCGCATGGTCGTGGTCCTCCTGGATGCTGGCAGGTCCCCTGTCCCCCTCTGTAAAGGCTCGCATGAGCCTCAGGTCAGCGCTGCTCTCCCAGTCCCTGCCTGCTGCTCTATGCCACCCACTCATGCTTAGAGCAGCGCTGGCCCAATCCAGCCACGTCCACCCCCAGCTCTGCTCAGTGATGCCTGTCCTGTGCCTCCAGATGAGGGCTGGATCCATCCCCCTCTCTGCATCTCTGTCTTCCTCTGGTTGGGGGTTTCCTCCCCGAGCATCTTTGCCCGCCCCCCCCCCCCTTTTAGCCCCTTCAAAGGGGAGCACTGCAGTGCTACACCCTGATCCCTGCACCCCTTCCCTGCCTTGTTCCCAGCTCTGGGTCCTACAGCAGCACCACTGCTGCACCCAGGGCCAGAGCATCACAGACCCCCTCACTCAGGCCCCTCAGCCCCACTGAAAATGCCAGGGGAGGGTCAATCACTGCTCTGCTCTCCGTGTCTGCATAAGCTCCCCAAGGGACACCCCAGCTCAGGGTGTCCAACTGTGTCTGGCTCAGTCCTCACGCTGCCTGTCCCATGGCACTGCTGTGTCACCGCTTATAGGTGACACAATGGGCTTTGCCTGTTGCTATCTGCCTGGAAAACGTGCCTGGGTGGCACAGAAGAGCAGGTCACCCCCGAGCCATGATGTGAGGACTCGATTTACCTGTGCACATCCTGGCTTTCTTGGCCCAGCCCTGCAGGGGATTTTAATGGCTCTAAATGAGGATTGATGAACTGCAGCCAAGGCAGGAGTGTGAGGCTGGCTGAGAATGGAGGGGAGCTTTGCAGAGAGAGTATTGACTGATCTTCCTTTCAGCCAGCTTGGACCTGTGCCCTGTTGTGCTGCTGTGACTTTAGGGCCTCAAAACCTGTTTGGTTTGGGGTTTACTTGTTGCTTTTTGCACCTGGAGTTCCTTTCTCTGCAGGGCTGCCTGCTCTTTCAGGGCAGTTTGCAGCAGAACCGCGTGCAGGAGGGAGGTGGAAAGCGCTGATGCAGCAAGAGCATCTGCTCGGGTTTGACCTGAGGGCCAGGAAAAGTCCCACCGGGAAACCAGAGCATCCCTGGCCGGGTGGGAGCTCCTCTCCTCTCGCTCGCAGGCTGAAGGAGTTTCTGCTCCCTCTGGTGGTTCCAGCTCCAGCCTCTTCCCACTCGCCAGAGCGTGGATCCGGCTGCTGCACTCATCCATCACTCCTGGGCCAGAGCATGCGGTGATGCTGTGCATGCCTTTGCAGCATTGCTAATGTGGGCAAGCAGCTACAGGGCAGGATGAGCCCCTTAGAGAAGAGGACCAGTGAGATGGATGGCAGGGAGTATCCATGGGGGGTGCTGAGCCAAGCAGGGCTCCCACGTTTCTCTTTAGAATCTTGAACAAATTCATCAACCCATCCCATGAAGCCTAAGAAAAACAGGAACTGGGATGCACTAAAAGTGCCCAATGGGATCTGCAGTGGGAGATGGCTCCAGGGTCTCAGAGGAGGCCACAGAGCTGCTGCAAGGACTGGAACAGTTCTGCTCTGGAGCCAGGCTGAGAGAGCTGGGCTGGGGCAGCCTGGAGAGGAGAAGGCTCCTGAAGGGGAGACCTGAGAGCAGCTCCAGTGCCTGAAGGGGCTGCAGGAAACCTGGAGAGGGGCTTGGGACAAGGGATGTAGGGACAGGCCAAGGGGAATGGCTTGAGCCTGCCAGAGGGGAGACTGAGATGAGCTCTTAGGCAGAAGCTCTTCCCTGTGAGGGTGCTGAGGCGCTGGCACAGGGTGCCCAGAGAAGCTGTGGCTGCCCCATCCCTGGCAGTGTTCAAGGCCAGGTTGGACACAGGGGCTTGGAGCAAGCTGCTCTAGTGGAAGGTGTCCCTGCCCGTGGCTGGGGTTGGAGCTGGATGAGCTTTAAGGTCCCTTACAGCACAAACTACTCTGGGATTCTATGAGCAGGGCACGACCAGGAGCCCCTCAGAAAGGTCTGGGGTTTGTATTGATGTCCCAGCCAAGGCGCAGCACTTTCGGACGCTGCAGGAGGGTCGATGGGCTTCTTGCGCTCTTTACCAAATCCCCATCGACAAGCCTTGGGGATGCGGTTGGATCAGGTGGGAAGGATCCCCCCGCAGCCGCGGGAGGGCAGCAGCTCCCACAGGTAGAATGGGGCTGAGGGGAGAAAAGAGGCACCAAAAAAACTTCTTTTAAAGCTAAATCCCCAGCTCCTGAGGCTGAGTCCCCCGCTCCGCCTCACCCTCCCAGGCACCATCCCCTCTCGTAGGGGGGAAACGTGGGGCTGTGGTTCTCATACAGCACCTTCACATCACGTCCAGCACCATCAGGCACACACACCAGCTCAGTTCCTGATGCCTGATGCTCCTGTGCGTTGCACCGTCTTGCCCCAGAGTTGGGTCATTACTGTCCCCAACCCGATGCATGGTGGGAGCATCCTTGGGCTCCAGGGAAGCAGCCCTTCTCTCCTAGTTGCATCCCAGCCGTACCTTGAGTGCCTCAGTTTCCCCACCTGCGAGTTAAACAAGAGCTCGTCACACACACATAACCCCCACACCCCCCCCAGGAGGCACCCACAAACAGCTCTGCTGTTTCAGGGGGGACAATTCCTCTCCTTTCTCAGTACAGGAGAAAGTTTTGAGGGCACAGAGGGGGAAAACAAGTGAGAAGAAAACGAGGTCCGAACCATCGGACCTTAAGCTGAACTTCCCTGCCTTGGTGACAGCCAGGTTTACACCCTGCTGCTTTCACCAGGCTCGGATCTCACTCAGGTCCCTGTTTGAGCAGAAACAGTCCCATTTGCACCGTTCGGGAGCTGAGAACCCACACCTTTACCTCCCGTTCAACCCTGGGACTCGGCGGCTGCCTTTCCCGCAAGAGTTAACGAAAGGAAGGAGGGAGCAAGGTTTTGCAAGGAGTTAAACCCAGGCAAAAGAGCCTATGGGAAAGAGCCTGCTCCCAGCCCCAGGGCTGGAGGTCACCGGCGCTGGGAGCGCTCACTGCCAGCGTTTAGTAGGTCCTTGACGGAGCAAAGCGAAGCGAAGCATGAGGAGGTGCCGGCAGCGCGGGCGGGGGCACAGACCGGCTCCCCAGTGAGTGACGAGCCAGCGCCGCTTCCTCCGGCCGGCCGGCCCCGCTCGCCGTGTGTCACACACCCAGCCCCATGATTCATCTCCTGGGCTGCTCCAAGCCTCCCGAGCTGCTCCCCATCGCCCACGGGGGGGCCGGTCCAAGCAGCCCCCCGCGCTCGGGGCTTGCAGGACGCGATGGGAAGGCTCAGCGTGGCTCTCGGGATCCTCGCGCTCTGCGCTGCTGGCGCCTGGGGTAGGTTTGGGATCGCTGCCGCTCGCTTCGAGCCGGGTCATCCAGGGATTGTGCGGCCCAAATTCCCCCCAGCCCCAGCACTTTCTCCCGAGGAAAGCGGTCCGAGGGGGAGCGGGCAGCCTGGAGCTGCTCTGACCGGTTGGGTCTTGAATGGGTCGGCTCCAGGCGGGTTTCCCAAAGGTGGTGCAGGATCGGGACGTGGTTTGGTACCGTGTTCTGTAACTCCGCTGTGTTTGGCTCCGGGTAAGGGTTTGTAATGGGAGGACCAGGGTGTGACTTGGGCTCTGTCCCTCCTAAATGCACAACAAAAGAGTTTGCAGGGCAGGCTGGACGCTGTGGTTGTGTTGGTTTAAAGGGGGTGCCTGTATGTCTTGAGTTCTCTTTTCTCTGTTCTGGTGGTTTTAGGGGTTTAGGGTGAGGTGATTTCAGACAAAGGTAATTTGTAGTTTTAACAATATTTCCAGTGTCTGGAGCATGGAGAAGAGACAGGAAAAGCATTTTCTCTTCTCCCCAGCTGTGTTCCCGGGGCTCAAAGTAAATCCTGCAACTGTAAAATGGGGTTTTCAGCTCCTGGTTTATAAATGGGTCCCATTGTTTTTGAGGCCAGGCTCTTTGGGCAACGTTGTTCTGTCTAAAGAATTCCAGACTTTGGTGAATTCCCAGGAACAGCCTGAGGCTCTGATCTACCTGATCCCTGTCGTCAATACAGGACATAGGATAACAACCCATTGAGACTATAGAGCTGCAGTTTGGTCCTGTGTATCGGTGCCTGTAAGAAGCTGAGCTCAGTCTGGGCTATTCCCTCCCTGGGATGACGCTTGCAGACAAGGAGAGGGTCGGAGAAAAGCCAGAGCCCCAGGATGGCGTTGGCAGAGCAGCCACAAAGACCTAAGCCCTGATCGCTGCATCAAGCAGAAGGATGTCCAGATGGGTTGTGTCCTTATCGAGTTCTCTAAAATATCGGGTTTTCTGTGGGCACTTTCTTGCCCCAGTTGGCAGAGGGAGGAAAAACAAAGCATGTGGCTGGCTCATGCGGTGCATAGAGGTTACTTGGAGTGCAGCTTGGGGGCTGAGTAAGCTCCTCCAGCCGGGGAAGGGTGATGCTGAGCCACAGACGTCTGGGGTATTTCGAGTGCATCATCCCACATCACTGCCTAGCCATTCTCATGCTGCCCAGTTCATCTCCCATTTCCCTGTATTTTATGTGTTAGGATTTCTTTCTGTTTTCAAAGCCTGAGTCTTTAGGATCAGATCGTTGTGAGAGACCAACTGCTTTCATAGTACTTGGGCTCAGGACGTTTTATGGCTGGAAAAACATCCCCAAAAGCTGTGCTGGGTCTTGCATCCAGGCGGTGTCCTGAGCCTGGGAAGCGCTGCTTGGGAAGCTCTAGGACCAAACGTGGAGTGGGCTCAAGATGCAGCATCCTCCTTCTCCCTCCTTCGCCTGTGCTGTTGCTCCTGCACCATCCCAGGTCCCCATTCCCCACTTCCCTAAAACAGGCAGAGCTGGAAAGACCAAAGCAGAGACATTTCCACACAGTGAGAGGCTGAGGCTGCCTGCTCGCAGCAGGAACAGCCACATCTGGATGGTGAGAACCGTGCTAACACCACTGGCACTGGGGCATTTCAGCCCCCTCCCAGAGGCCAGGTTCCCAGGTTGGGGAAGGGTCCTCCGTCCCTGGGCACATGTCTCAGTCATGGGCAATGGATCCCATGGGGACCAGAGGGCTGCATGAGTCTGGGGGCAGGAGTGACTTGCAGGGACCCCCTGGTCAAAGCAGCAATGACATGGTGACATGATGTGGTTGCAGCCTTGGGCACGGCAGCATCCTTCCTGCAGGACCCTCTGGCCTGCAGCCCCATCTAACCCCTGGGGTTACATCCTCAGCATGGAAGGGGAGCACCAGATCAAGGACCCCTGTGCTGTGGGGTGGGAAGGAAAGCACTGAGCCCAGAGGCTGCACACAGGCAGGAGGTAATGCATACCAACTGCTGGGGAGCAGAGCAGCTCTCCAGCCCAAAGGGACAGACCTGGGGCTCATTATCCCCAGAGCTCAGGTTTCACAGCAGGAGAAGTGGAGGCAGACCCAAGCTTGGAGATCCTCCACATCATGTTTCAGTGCAGCCCGGGCTCACTGACACCAGGGTTAACGCTGCACAGGGGAAACTGAGGCGCTTGGCTCAAGTCACAGGGGAAACCTGCTCGAGAGAGGACGTGGACCAGTGCATCCCATCCTAGGCCAAGCTCAAACCCACCCCTGGGGAGCAAACCCCACAGTGGCATTAAGTAAGAGGAGGTCAGGAGCACTGCTGGTGATTAATCCTCTGGGCCTGTCCCTGAGGGCAGTGCCAGGGCATAGCCCAAATCCAAGGCACATGGGCTTGGGCTGCAGCCACCAGCGCTTGGCAAGGCAGGAGAGATTCCACACACAGCAGGAGCTGGCGATGCTGAGAGCCCTTTGCCTTCCCCATACCAAGCCCCAGCTCCACATCCTGTCTGCTCAAGGGTGTGATGCTGCTGCTGTATCCCTGCATGTCTTTGGTGCACCAGAGATCAACAAGTTGCTCCTTTAGGCAATACTAAACGTATAATCCTGCCCATCCTCATATGCTGCAGTGTCCCTATGGATGCCACCCTGAAGCTGGTGCTGAGCAGGGCAATTGGGGTTTAGCCTTTAAGTGTAGTCACCCTGTGTGGGACAAGCAGGGAGGTGGCATGGCCATGGGGTACATCCCCAAGCAGCGGCAGCGTGTCCAGCTCAGCCTGTGACACCACCTCATGCAGATGCACACAGGTGCGACATGCACACACGCTGAACACACACATGCAGCCCAGGCTGCGTGCCAAGGGGCATGAACACACGATGCTGTCACTGTGGTTCTGCCTAAGGACCTGACGACACCGTTTCACCATTTCCTCTCTGCTTTGTGTTGCATTTCCTGTGCTCAGAAACACTGGGAGAGCCCTGGGCAGGGACAGGAGGACACGGGGCAAAGGGGAGACTCCAGCGCTCGCTGCTCCAGGCTCCTGGGCTCCCCAGGCTGCAGCATTCCCATAACCAAGCCCCAAGATGCTTGTGCCCCGGGAGGAAGGGTGATGCCACCACAGCCACATCAGCCGTTGACAGCAGGAACCACAGTGCCCTATGGTCCTGCCTCTGCCACTGCAGGCACTGGAGCTGCCCAGGGCTCCTGCTGTTGTTTGGGGTCCTTTCAATCCCCCCCCCCCCAGTTTCACAGGACTGGTGCCAGTATCACTCAAAGTCCCCATTGCCACTTCCACTGACAGAGCCCAACCTTTGCCCAGGGCATCAGCACAACCACAACCAGTTACCAGCACATTCCTGGACTCCTGCCCTTTCCCTCCCCTCCTTTCCGTGTGCCTGAACCTGGGCCAAGAGCGGCTGCTGAGTTTAATGTGTGCACAAGAAAGCACCGACCACACTGGGTCAGGGGCGAGGGGAAGAGGCAGCAGCTCCCCAGCCACTGGGGGGGTGCGGGTACCACATTGTGCCCTTGGAAATTCACCCCTGTACCCCAAAACATCAGCAGAGAGGCCCAAGGGGAGATGCCCCTCACTCCAACACATGCAGCACTGAAAGGATGGATGCAGGGAGGAGCTGTTAGGTGGGAAATGATGCTCAGTCCCAGGCAGGATGAAGCCCAGCTGGTACCAAGGTTATAAAAGGAGCACGGACGCAGCTCCTGGGGTTTGGGGCTGAGAAAGGGATTAGAGCAGAGCTCTGGTGGGATGGGGGCCTGGCTGAGCACTGACACTTCAGCACCTGTGTGGGTGCAGGATGTAACCGCGCTGTTTTCCTGTTTCAGGGGGTAACATCTGCACCACCCGCGGGGTGAACTCCTGCAAGCAGTGCCTGGCTGTGAGCCCTCTCTGTGCCTGGTGCTCTGCCGAGGTAAGGCAGGGATGTGGAGGAAGGGACGAGCCTTTGGGATGGGCGCTGCTCCCCTTGCCACAGCCGCAACCTCGGTCTCCATCTGTTCCCACCGTGTCTAAACGCGTTTATTGGTGGCATCCGGATCAGACCACAGCTTGGGATGCCCTCTCTGCCTTGCTCTGAAAACCTGAGCCTTATCTGAGTGCATTGGCAGGAGCTGGCTGGGAAATGCTGGTGATCCCACTGGAAATTCACTTTGTTAGGAAAAATGCATTTCAAACTTAGTTTACTTTTGGTTTGCTTCTTGATAACCCCTTGTAAAGCGCTAAGGCTAAAGTGCTTCACTAAGCATTTTACTAAGGCTAAAGGAGCTTAACTGCTGGAAGAGCTGGAAAAGGAAAGGAGGCTGGGGGGAAGAAGGGAAATCACCGATTAGAAGCTAGGATTTGGGTTTAAAAGCCTTTTGTTGTTGGAAAGAAGGGGGAAGGAAGACGAAGTGCCTGGGTTTGGGCTAAAGAGGATGTGAGAGCTGAGTCGTGGCTCTAAAATCACCCTGTTTAGGCAGGTGAGAGCCCCCATGATTTGCCACGTTCCCCTCCAAAAATGCTGCCCTGGGGTTAGTCCATCGGAAGGTAACGGGAGGGAGTTTCCCAACTGGATGGAGCAGCAGCCCCAGGGCAGAGGAGAGGCTGGGACGGGGAGAGGTGATGAAACCTCCTCCTTTGGCAAAGCTTTTCTTCCTTTCTGCTTCCCCACCCACGAAACCCCCGCTTCCCCCGGCTGAGATCGTGCCACCGGGAGCCGGGGGGAAGCAATCCAAGCTGGAAAACGCTCTTGGGTTGTGCCTGCGTGGCCCGATGCTCTGGGCTCAGTGTGGAGGGGATGCCTCTGCTCGCTGTGCCCATCGGCTCCTGGTGTGAGCGAAGATGCTTATGCCCAATCTCGCCTGCAGCAAGGGGTGTGACAAGGAGCCTCGTTCCCTGCTCCGGAGCGGGAATGGGGTTGGGTTTGTTCCTGGGAGCGGTGATGCTCGGGGCTCGGTTTTTCCTCCCCATCAGCAAAGGTTCCCAAAAAAGGAAATCTTTCCATGGCTGCTCATGGACGTGACGAGCCGGGAGGGAGCCGCCAGCAGCCGCCCCCCCGAGAGCCGGGCTCTGCCTCCAACATCTGGACGGCATTGGCTGAACACAGCACATGAGGGCTCTCTGTGTGGGTTTGTTTAATTTCCCAGGGGTGGGGAGGTCTCTGATACTGTGCCCCCCCCCCCCCCCCCCCCATCCCCATCCCCATCCCTCACTCGGTTTTTTAAAGGGAAAGTGTTCTTATTTGTGCTCCTTCTGCTCCTTTTCCACCCACATGGCTTCCCCAAGCAGCCTTTATCTGCTGCTCCAGCCTGCCTTTGGACAAGAGAAGGACTTCATTGTGGTTTCCTGAGGCTGATGCAGAGGGAATTGAGTTTTATTTAGTTTTCAGGAAGTTTGACTGCTTTTACCAATAGATGTGCCCATCCACTTCCCATTTCCATTGGGAAATGCCAGCCAACCTGTAACACTGAGACGTGGCTTTAAAATCATTTGGGAGGTTGTTGGGACACATCTTCCTGCCTCACCCCCTCTGGTTGCCTTGGAGGAAAGGGGGAGGCAAAGCTGGACCAGGGGTTTGTTCTAGAGAAGCCGCTGGAAGGTTTTAGCTTAATCTGCTGTGGCCTCTCTGCTTTGGGCTCTCTCCCGCCCAGAGCTGATGCTCTATGTGGTTGCCTTGGGCATGAAAATGGAGATGTCCTGGGGATGTAGGAATTCCCACAGCTGCCTGTGCTGGGAACTTGGGAAGGGAGCTGGCTCTGCCAGTGCCCTGCCTGGTCCTGCCTTCACTCACAAGGGATGCAGGCAGCAATCCGTATCATGAAGTGCTCCTTTAGTGCTACAGTGGCTTTTTCCTTTGCCTTTTTCAGTAGTTTTGTTGCTAGGGAGGCTCCTGTGAGTCCTGGATCCATCATCATATTTAGAGCTCCAGGGTAAGGGGTTAAATAGCATCTCCATGGGAATCTCAAAGCTGGAATGATGTTGTTAATCCCATAAGGTGCTGCGTGGCCTGGGAGTTTCCCAGCATCTCCAGGTATCAGCCATGAGCCCAGCCTGACTTTACCCTCATGCTTTTCCAGTGATTTCTCCACCTGGGACAGGAATGTAAGTGGTGATGGATAGGATGTGGCGTAAACCAGGCACCTCTTCCCACAGCAGGGAGCCCTGTGGGGCTGGGTGGGTTCAAGGCAGCTAAATGAGGGGATGAGCTGTCCTCTTGGGCAGCGGTGTGCTGGCCAGGCAGTGAGGGTGGGAGCAGGAGGCTGCAGGAACACATCTGCTGATGCATTTGCTGATGTATTCTCTGGCTATCACTCCACACTGTTTCCAGAGGGCTCTCGGCCAGCATAAAACACACGCATTCATTTCAGGGTTCAGGCAGCCTCGGGTGATGTCCTGCATGGGGAAACTCGCCAGCACTGGGAGGCTGCAGTTAGGATCCAACTGAACCAGCCCCAGCAGGACTTGTGCCACTTCCCTTTACTACAGGGAAAGGCTGTGCTGGTTGTCTGCTGTAGACTTTGAATGTAGGAGGGCTTGGGCTGTGGGAGGGAGATGGAGAAACCCTTTGGAGGGGAGGGAGCCTCTTGGCAGCATTGGGCTGGGAAAGAAATTCCTCCCATATCTGTCTTCGTGAGAAGCCAGAGACCGGAGCCCTTCTGAATGTGCTGTGATAAGGGCGAGGAGCCGGGAACTTTCTAGGAAAGAGGGATATGGCCAGACCCCATCGTGACTCCACATGTTGTGCTCCCGGCCCCTGATGGGCACTTGATGGCTTCTCCCACAGCCCGTTTTGCTCTTTCACTCCTTTTTTGGTTCTCCTTCCCCTGGCTGGCTCCATCCTGCAGGAAGCTGGAGAGTTCGATATAAGCCTGAAGTGTTCTTGCACAGGAACTGAGCATCACTTCATGCAATGGGCTCCCCACAGCAGGGGCCAGGGCTGAAACAGATGGGTTTCTAAAGGCACAGTAGATGAAAGTGGGAAAAGGTGGCTCGTGTTTTGCCATGGTTGAGGATGTAATAGAAGTTCCAGCCTCTGCTCCTCATCCCCTGCCATGTTCACATCCCTCCTCACCCTTTTCTGGCCATCCCACATAAAGGGCCTTTCCTTTTAGCTTAGCCAAAACCAAACCTGAGGCTCCAGCTGCCAGCAGCTGGGAGCGGGTTTGGCAGGGATCTGTTCTCCCTCGCTCCTTGGCAGGGGCAGCTGAGCTCCACCGGAGCACAACAGACCAAAACCTGCCCTGAACCCCAGCAGGACTCGTCCAGCATCTCCCTTGAGCAGAGGCACCGTGCCCCAAAGCACCTCTTACCCTGGTCTCCTGCATTAGGTGTGCTAAAGAGCTCTCCAGTGGAAAAGGGGGCCCTCCTTGTGCTGCAGCCATGGGGGCTCCTGGAGGAGCCTGGCTCCTGACCTTGTGCCTTTCCCGCAGGTCTTGGCACCAGGGTCCCCTCGCTGTGACCTGCACACCAACCTCCTGGAGAACGGCTGCGGGCACGACTACATCGAGTCCCCCAGCAGCAGCGTGACCATCCTGGAGGCCAGACCCCTCAGCGACAAGGGCTCAGGGAGCTCCATCACCACCCAGATGAGCCCCCAGAGAATACGGCTGAACCTGCGGCCGGGTGAGAGCCTCCAACTACCACGGGAAGGGGGGATGCAGTGGGAATAACTCAAAGGGCTCAAATGATGAGTGAGCCATCACTGCCTCACCAGCTCTTGTGTCCATGGGGGGCAATGCCAAGCTGGGAGCTGCACCAAAGCCTCCAGGAGCATCCCTGCTGTCTGCAAGCTGGTCGGTCTCCTGGCTCAACCCTGACGTGTCCCAGTGGGCAGGATGGGATACAGCAACTTCAGCAACACATGGGCTTATTTTATCAAGGCATTTAGACCTTGGCCACTGCTACTGTACTCTAAATGATTTGGTGGAGGTCAGCTCATGTCTAACAAGCTGTAGAGCAGCTGGAAGGGTTGGGCTGCCAACAGGTCCCTGTGATTCCCTAGGCTTGTTTCAGACAGGCTGGAGACAATTAACTGTGATGGTCTTTTGCCAGCATGGAGGAGTTCCAAGTGATGCCAAGCAGGAGGCAGAACTAACAGGCATCACTTTCCCAAGGTCACAAAACCGGTTTGGGGATGTGGAGAAAGTGGTACCGTCACCGTGCTCTGTCCCATGTGCAGCCCATTTCCTGCCATCCATTCATGGGTGACTCTTCCAGTCTCAGCAGGAGCAATTTTGGTTCCTTGTGCTCATTAAAGCCCAGATATCAGTGGTTGATTGCACATTCTTGGGCCTTCCAGACAGGAGTACTCACCCTGTATGTCTAAAGTGACCCCATGCAATGGGGACATGTAGCTGCTAAGTGGCCCTTACAGATATTTGGCAGGAGGCAGGTAGTTGTGGTGCTCTGGAGAGGAACAGATACAGTGTGCAGTGCTGAAGCCCCTGTTTCTTGGAAGCAGTACAAGAAAACCCCAGTTGATCTCTGTCCAACAGAGGCTTGGCATGAGTCATTGGCCTCTACTCATGAATCAAGACCAAATGTTAAAGGGTTTGAGGAGGACAGGTCACAGCCCATGGCCCACAAGCTCAGTCCTGGTTTTAGCTCTACAAGAAGAAACAGATGCTCTCTGAGCGCTGAGTTGGGCCCCCTGACTGTGTGGTGACGACGTGGAGGAGCTGGAAGGAGCCAAGAGGGAAGGAACAGGGATGGGGAAGGCCTTGGGAGATGCTCAGAGTTCTTGGTTGCTCAGGGAAGTGCAAAGCAGCCATACAGTGCTCTGGTAATCCCTGTATCCATACGCTGGGTCTTTCACTCACTCCATTCAGCGCGTGTTGGTCATGCTGTTCATGCAGCTTCTGAGGGTCAGCTCTGGACAGGAGGTTTGGAGAACAGGACCTATAAGCACGTTTGCCATCTCCAAGGTGCACACCATTATCTCCTGTGCAAGCACCCTGCCCAAAGGGCTTTGCCCCTTTGTGTACAAGTGTGATGTTCTCCTCCCAGAAGCTTTAAGCCATCTCCTTGGGTTCCTGCTGACCCCATAGGTTGATTTTTCTCCCTAGTTCTGCAGTGATCCCCCCCGCTCCTCCTAGGAGAGGATCTCTCACTCCCTGTCACATTACAGATGATTCCCAGATCTTCCGTGTCCAAGTGCGACAAGTGGAAGACTACCCCGTGGACATCTACTACCTGATGGACCTGTCCAACTCCATGAAGGACGATCTGAGGAACATCCAGAACCTGGGCACAAAGCTGGCCAGTGAGATGCGCAAGCTCACCAGCAACCTACGCATCGGCTTTGGAGCCTTTGTGGACAAGCCCATTTCCCCCTACATGTACATCTCCCCTCCAGAAGCCATCATCAACCCTTGCTATGAGTAAGAAAGTGACTTCTAAAACTCCCAGCAGGACAGAGCCCTTCTCTAGGACATGTGGTTGCTTCACCAGCCTCTGGCTGTGTCCTTGGGCTCTTGGGGTGGTTGGGTCCCTGCAAGCACCCTGGATGGGCCCATGGGAGGTGGGATCTGATCCTCATGCCCTGCCTGATGCCCTGCAGGATCGGGGAAACCTGCCTGCCCATGTTTGGGTACAAGCACGTCCTGTCGCTCACGGACGAGGTGACCCGCTTCAACGAGGAGGTGCGGAAGCAGAGCGTCTCAAGGAACCGTGATGCGCCTGAGGGTGGCTTTGATGCCATCATCCAGGCCACCGTGTGCGATGTAAGGGGCAAGAAAGCCAGGCTGGGGCTTGGGAGATGCTCAATGGGTTGGCCCTGGTGGGTTGGCAGAGACCATCCAAGCCCACCAGGTAAGGAACATAAACCCTGTGGTGTTGCTGCATGGCTCCGATCTGCAAAAGATGGGCATTAAACTTGAATGCTTCTAGACCAACAGCCAAGGCAAGGGAAGAGCAGGGCCCTTACATGGTCCTGGGAGGAGACAGGAGCAGATCAGGTACTTGGGAACTGATGATCACAGAATCATGGAATGGTTTGGGCTAGGAGGGACCATAAAGCTCATCCAATTCCAATCCCCTGCCACGGGCAAGGACACCTTCCACTAGAGCAGCTTGCTCCAAGCCCCGTCCACTTAACACTGCCAAGGATAGAGCACAATGATCCCGTGTCAGCCCTGCAGTAACCAGCCCAAAACAGACATCCACCTTGTGCCTCCACCTTGATTTTGCTGGGAATGGGAGGGATTGCAGCCCATATCCATGACCTGGGGCATGCAAAGGCAGCAGCAGGGTGCTGGCACATAGGGCTGCTGCACAACCGGGAGCTGTCTTTCACTACAGGAGAAAATCGGCTGGAGGAATGATGCTTCCCACCTCCTCGTCTTCACCACGGATGCCAAGACCCACATCGCGCTGGATGGCAGGCTGGCAGGCATTGTGCAGCCCAATGACGCCCAGTGCCACATTGACAAGGACAATTTCTACTCTGCCTCCACCACACTGGTAAATCCCAACCTCCACAATGGGGCTGTGGAGACCCTGTTGAGGAACCCCATGGGATGGCAGAGGTGATCCAGCCATGGCTGGAGAGCATGATGGGCACCAGGGTGGTTGGGGGTACATGTTCTTTGGGTACAGCCTCTCCTCCTCCCCAGGACTATCCCTCTCTGGGCCTGATGACTGAGAAGCTCTCCGAGAAGAACATCAACCTGATCTTTGCTGTGACAGATACAGTGGTTGGCCTCTACCAGGTAACAGCCCCTGTGCAAAGCCACCTTCTTAGGGGGGTGGTGGGTCCCAAGGAGCATCCTTTGCAGCTGGCCATGGGTGGCCGCATATAGCTTGGAGGTCTCCTGTCCTACCAAAGCTCGTAGGGAAGCTCCCATGTGCCCAGACAGGGTTTGCCTAAGTTACAAGCAACCCATGCTTATGATATTCCTGCAGAACTACAGTGAGCTGATCCCAGGCACAACCGTGGGCACCTTGTCCAGAGACTCCAGCAACGTCCTGCAGCTCATAGTGGACTCCTACGGGGTGAGTGTGCAACGTGATGGCCCCACACAGCTCTCTCCCTCCCAAAATAGCCACTGCTTCACACTGCAAACAGCCCACACAGAGTTGGCAGCTCCCCCAGCCCTGAGCATCTTTCCTGGGCCAGCTGTGAGCATCTGCCTCCACCAATGCATGCGGGAATGCTGGGGAAGGGAGGTCACTGTGTTCACTGCCTGCCCCTTCCCATCCTCAAAGGCATTTCCCAATGGGGAATGATGTAGCCAAGTCCTGAGAAAGACTCAAGAATCTTGGCTCCCTTCCCGTGTGCATGGGAGCATCGTGGTGGAGCGGGAGCCCCATCTCAGGGGCTGCTCCCTGCCCAGCCTCTGCTGTCACCTTCAACTCTTCTCTCTCCTCGCCTAGAAAATCCGCTCCAAGGTGGAACTGGAGGTGCGTGACCTCCCTGAAGAGCTGTCCCTGGCCTTCAATGCCACCTGCCTCAACGACGAGGTCATCCCTGGGCTCAAGTCTTGCGTGGGGCTCAAGATTGGGGACACGGTGAGGATCCTGTTCGTGGACTTGGTTTTTCTCCCCCTCCATGTAAAGCCTGATGCTCTCTACCACCACCGCCTCCTTGCCCCACCACCTCCCTGGTTACACAGGGACCTTTGCAGTGGAAAGAGGGGTCCAGCAAGGATGAAGATGCTTTTCTGAGTCTGCTGAATGCAAACTCTATGGTTCAATAGCTCAGGCCAGGCTGCTGGGTGCGGTGAATGGGATTCAGCCTGGTTACTGTGGCAGGCCCAACCCATGTTGGGACAGCTCTGAAAAGCCAAAGCAATGTGATGGGTCCCATTTTGGGGCTCTCTAAGCTTGGGGTGGGTACTGCGGCACGGTGCTGATGGCTGGATGCTCCCCCTTGCCCTCCAGGTGAGTTTCAGCGTCGAGGCCAAGGTACGGGGGTGCCCGCGGGAGCGGGAGAAGTCCTTCACCATCAAACCCGTGGGCTTCAAGGACAACCTGACCGTGGTGGTGAACTTCGACTGCGACTGCTCCTGCGAGAGCCAAGCGGAGGCCAACAGCTCGTCCTGCAGCGGAGGCAACGGCACCCTGGAGTGTGGCGTGTGCCGCTGCAACGCCGGGCGCCTGGGCTCGCACTGCGAGTGCTCGGAGGAGGAGTACAACCCCTCGCAGCAGGACAACTGCAGCCCCCGGGCAGGCCAGCCCCTCTGCAGCCAGCGCGGGGAGTGCATCTGCGGGCAGTGCGTGTGCCACAGCAGTGACTTCGGGAAGGTGACGGGCAAGTACTGCGAGTGCGACGACTTCTCCTGCGTGCGCTTCAAGGGGCAGATGTGCTCGGGTGAGTGATGGGCAGAGAGCGGATCAAGGTGCTCGCGGCACCCAAGGTCATGGAGAAAGGTGGCACCAGCTGTTTTGGGGGTTGTCCAATGCGTCGTCCCCACCGCTGGCTTGCTGCTCAGCAATGGCTCTGCCTGGACCGCAGCAGAAGGGAATGGCGATAGGATAAGGGTGATGGGTTCAGATTTACTCAGGAGAGATTCAAATGAGACATCAGGAAGAAATTATTCCCTGTGAGGGTGCTGAGGCGCTGGCACAGGGTGCCCAGAGAAGCTGTGGCTGCCCCATCCCTGGTAGTGCTCAAGGCCAGGTTGGACACAGGGGCTTGGAGCAAGCTGCTCCAGTGGAAGGTGTCCCTGCCCCTGGCAGGGGTTGGAGCTGGATGAGCTTTAAGGTCCATTCCAACCCAAACCATTCCATGACCAGGCCTGGGTCTGAAGCGATGCCAGAGGAATTACTCCCTTTTTGGCAGCTGGGGTCACCTCCTGTGCCTGGGCTACAGGGTTAAAAACAGACCTCAGTCCTCACTTAGACTCAGAACTCCCATCAAGGGGGCTGGTGGGCACCCAGGGGTGCACAGAGCAGGGACCCTGCTTGAATCACAGCACCCATCGTATCAGAGGTGTTGTTCTGTGGGAGGAAACCCCAGCGTGGATGGGGAGGGATGGGGAAAGGCAATTTTTATCCTGCACTTAGTTCTTGAGGACTCCCTGTTGGCAAAAGCATTGGGGAAGTGAATACTCTCCCTTGCTGGCCCTGCATCATCTCCTCTCCTGAACAAACATCTCTTCCATGTGCTACCAGACTGCCCTGCTCCAGCCCTGGCTGCTGCTTCTCTCTTCACTGGGGAGACAGAACCAGGTCCTTGGGTTCTCCTCCTACACCAGGCACTGGGGAAGGAGTCCCTCTCTGTAGGACACCCATCCCAGCAGTGGTTTCAGATGTCCTGATGTGCCTCTTCCCCATAGAGGGTTTCTCCCATCCACTTCTCCAGTAAGCACTGGAGCTCTGAGTGAACCCCCAAGCTCTACCCCATCCTCTCAGTGGATGCAAGAGGGGTGGCAGTGCCCGAGACTGGGGCATGAAACTGTGGCACATCCCAGAAGTGGTTCAAGGAGGAATGAGGAGGGGGCTGCCACCCCTTTTCCTGTTCCCAGCCTCCCTCTGTATGTCCCCAGATGGAGTTTTTGGGACCTCACCTGCCCCTCAGCCCATGTCAGTGGGATTGATGCTTTACCTTATCAGCCTGCTGCTAACACAGGTGGAAACGCTGGGTTTTCCCTCACCCTGCACCGTCGGTGCCCTTGTGCCCGCTGGCGCCTGTTCCTGCCGCCTGTTTGCACAACCACTCACTGCCTGTTTGGACAAGGGCTGCTGATGCTCTGCCCCAGCCTGGCTGAGCTGTTCATTAACCTGCTCTGGCTGACCCTGCTGGCATCCATCCCACCCCACTGAGCCACTGGAGAAGAGAAAGTTGTGTGGACACCTCAGAGCAGCCTTCCAGTATCTGAAGGGTGCTTATAGGGATGCTGGGGAGGGACTCTTCATTAGGGACTGTAGTGACAGGACAAGGGGTAACGGGTTAAAACTGAAACAGGGGAAGTTTAGATTGGATCTGAGGAAGAAGTTCTTTACTGTGAGGGTGGTGAGGCACTGGAATGGGTTGCCCACGGAGGTTGTGAATGCTCCATCCCTGGCAGTGTTCAAGGCCAGGTTGGACAGAGCCTTGGGTGCCATGGTTTAGTGTGAGGTGTCCCTGCTCATGGCAGGGGGGTGGAACTGGGTGATCTTAAGGTCCTTTCCAACCCGAACTATGATTCTATGTTTCCATGCCTTGCCACCCGGTGTGCCACTGTTTTCCTGTGACTCAGCCCCAGGTCCTCATTCACGGGGTTACACATTGATTTCTCATGCCGACGTCCCCACAGCCCTGGCGGGGATCATTCCTGGCCAATCTCCTGCTGGAAAGCAGCATTCCCGACGTGCCCCAGTGCACAGGCCTTGGGACGGGTCTGCGTGTGCTGGCTCCATGACATTCCCATCCTCTACTGTGCCTTTGAGCTGTAATCAAACCGCAGTGCAAATAGCCCCAGGCTTTGGCAGGGTTTGAGCATGTCTGTCTGTCTGATTAAGCCAGTCTGAGAGTGCAGAGCTTGTTGGGCCTTTCTCAGCAGTCAGCTTCTGCTGCCTGGTCTGGGACTGGGAGAAAAGCAGGATTTGGGGGTTTAACCTGACTCAGTCTGAAATTAAAAGCCAAAGCCAGGCTTGACTAACTCGGAGCTGGATCTGATTGAGCATCTCCAGCTGCTGCTGCCGGCAGCGTGGGTTGTTTGGGTAGAATAAGAGGAGCATTGGGGTTGCAGCAAAGGTTTGATGTGAGCTGTGCCCCACCCTATGGACAGTAGAACGGGGCTGTCTTGGGCCCTGCCATGCCAACAGCCCCATCTGGCTGAACGCTATTGGGATCTATGGGGATGCTCAAGGGTCCTGATGGCCTCTGGCTTGTCCCCAGGCCACGGGCAGTGCAGCTGCGGGGACTGCCTGTGCGACCCGGACTGGACCGGCGACTACTGCAACTGCACCACGCGCACCGACACGTGCATGTCCAGCACCGGGCTGGTGTGCAGCGGCCACGGCTCCTGCGTCTGCGGCAAGTGCGACTGCACCCAGCCCGGCTCCTATGGAGACACCTGCGAGAAGTGCCCTACCTGCCCGGATGCCTGCACCATCAAAAAGTGAGCAAGGGCAGAGCTGGGACCGGTCCTACCCCACTGTGGAGCTGGGGTGGGTCATGGGGGTGCCACATAGGATGGATTGGGTTGGAAAGGACCCGAAGAGAGACCTTCCAGTAGAGCAGCTTGCTCCAAGCCAACCTGGCCTTGAACACTGCCAGGGATGGGGCAGCCACAGCTTCTCTGGGCACCCTGTGCCAGTGCCTCAGCACCCTCACAGGGAAGAGCTTCTGCCTTATCTCCAACCTGAACTTCACCTGTTTGTTCAAACCCATCACCCCTTGTCCTATCACTCCAGTACCTGATTAAGGCCCCTCTCCAGCATCCTTGTAGCCCCCTTCAGACACTGGAAGCTGCTCTGAGGTCTCCACACAGCTTCTCCAGGCTGAACAGAACCCATCCCTGGCAGTGTTCAAGGCCAGGTTGGACACAGGGGCTTGGAGCAAGCTGCTCCAGTGGAAGGGGTCCCTGCCCGTGGCAGGGGTTGGAGCTGGATGAGCTTTAAGGTCCCTTCCAACCCAAAGCATCCATGGTATCCCATCAGTGAGCCGGCAGCAGTGGCAGCAGGAGCTCTCACACCCTGCAGCCTGGCTGGCTTGGGACTGCAGTGATTTCTGCTGCCTGAGATGCAAGGTGGTGAGCACGGGGGAGCTCACGGCACCTCTCTGCTCTCCTCTCCCTCAGGGATTGTGTGGAGTGCAAGAAGTTTGAGCGGGGGACGCTGGTGGAGCAGCAGTCCTGCAGCCGCATGTGCCGTGATGAGATTGAGACTGTGCAGGAGCTCGGTGAGAGAGAGCCCCAAACCCTGTCCTGAAGGGTGGGAATAGGGGGGCTGCGTCCACCACCCACTTTCCCTCCCCATGGGCACCCCCCTAACCCAGGGGGCTCTGAATCTCTCGCTCTGGCAGTTGACAGGGGCAAGGATGCCGTGAACTGCACCTACAAGGATGAGAATGACTGCGTGGTGAGGTTCCAGTACTATGAGGACTCCAGCGGCAAGTCCATCCTCTACGTTATCGAGGAGCCGGGTAAGATCCAGCTGGAGGGATGCAGAGGGAGCTGTGCTGTGTTTCTGTGCTGAGTGGGGAGATTGGGCTTGATCCTAAAGTTCTTTTCCAACCTATTGAATCTATGCTTTTGAGTGCCTGTTTTACCTCCCACCCCAGCCAGGTTCATGGGCACAGGGGCTGTGAGGGAGGTTAAAGAGCTGCTTTGTTCCCTGCTCCATGCCACAGGGTGTGATTTCCTGCCTCTGTCTCTTGTTTCCCCACCTCTTCTTGGTTATTTCACACCCTGCACTGAGGCCAAGGATGGGGCCTCAACCTTCCCACTGCCCTCATCCTGCTTCTGGCTCCATGGGGTGATTCTACTTGAGAAGCAGACAGGAGCTGGCTCCCATTAGCCAGGGCTGGGATACAGCAGAGCATCCCTGGGGTCTCCAGAGACCTCAAGGTCTGAGCTGGGGGTTGCATACCCTTCCAAAGCAGGGCCATGGAAGCAGCCCCCAGCAGGGCTGCAGCCCACCCTCCAGAGAGGAGCTTGAGGATCTCAGCACGTGCACCTCATGGATGGGATCCTCCTATATAGAACCTGCTGTGCTCAAGGAGGGGAGGCTCCTGCTGTCTAACAGGGCAGGGTGAAGCCCTCCTAAGACCACAGCAGCTCCATGTTCTTATGGCCAGGCAGCCCCAGAGCTGAGCTTCCCCAACCCTGCCCTTCTCCCTCCTCCAGACTGCCCGAAGGGGCCGGATGTCCTGGTGGTCCTGCTCTCAGTGACGGGCGCCATCCTGCTCATCGGCCTCGCTGCTCTGCTCATCTGGAAGCTCCTCATCACCATCCATGACCGTCGGGAGTTTGCCCGTTTCGAGGAGGAGAAGGCCAGAGCCAAGTGGGACACGGTGAGGACCAGTGGATCGGGAGTCCCTGGATCTGAGTGGATCCAGATCCCAGTGCTCCCAGCATAAGAGCCCAATTGCTGTCTGTGGTCCCAGGGCATGGTCCTTAGGGACCAGCTTGCTCCATCCCCCTATGAAGCACGAAGGATTCAGGGTGACACTGCCCAACCTGGACACCCCTTCCATGTGGTCCCAGAGGATGTGTACAGGTGATAGCACATGTCCCACATGATCTTCCCACCTCTGGCTTATTCCAAGCATTGTCACCAGCGTGACCCTCTTACTCACTGCCCACACCAGTGCTTCCATCCTGTGAGCAAGGCAGAAAGTCCCTCCTGCCATGGGATACTGGAGGAGCTGAGGCACCCAGAGCACAAGGACTGGGATAGCACCAGTGCCTGTCCCTCACTTCCTCCTCTCCCCAGAGGGAAGGGATGGAGAGGCATGGGATGATTCTCTCCGCAGCTTCCTGCTGCCTTTCTCCACCTCCACAGCAACTTCTCCCTGCTCTCCCCCATGAAACCTTATGGGCTGAAGCCTTGAGTGGAGATATGGATTAACCACTCAATGCTGACCTGGTGCCTCAGTTTTCCCAGCTGTAAAATAGAATGAATGTTGATGCCAAGCACAAAATGATGATGTCCTTTCTACTCCTCCTTCTTCCAGGGCCACAACCCTTTATATAAAGAGGCTACATCTACCTTCACCAACATCACGTACCGCGGGAACTGAGGATGCCGCATGCAGCGCTGCCATGGGATCACCCTGTGTGCTCTGTTGGAGTCCAGTTTACAGAAGAGCTCGAGTGTGTTTCTGTGTGGGTGTGAATGTCTGTGTGTAATTTAACAACCCCTCGACTGCCTCCAGAGCCCTGTAACCGCAGGGATGTGCTTTCCATGGCAAACCTCTCGTCCTTACCTCGGTGGGTCGCCCCGCAGGATCCGGCGGCCCCTCCATACACTGAACACGGAGAAACGGGACTTTGTCTGCCTGGCCAGTTTGTCAACCCTTTGGTGCTCATTGGGCCAGGTGGATTTCATGAGCAGATGCTCAAACTAAGTGCTGAGCTGTGATCTCCTGCTGGTGAAGCTCTGATTGCTCCAAGCATCCCTTCGTGAACTGGACAGATGTGGAGCCCTTGGGCACAGGAGCCATCCCTTGGCTTTGTGGGTTGAGGACACTGCTCGAGCAACCCACCAGCCCTGTGTTTCTGGTAATACTCTGGCCCAGGATGGTGTAAAGCAGCGCCCCAGCATCATGGTACCCTTCCTTTCATGTTCCACCATTGCCCAACCTTATGTAGCATCAGCTGTGCTGGTCCCAGCTGCAGCCCCTGGGCTGGTGCTAAGCTCCCCATGTCCCCCTCCACTCTCCACTGTCTTCATGCCACAACTCATGCAGGTGCACAGGCAGCAGCCTCAGGAACGCCGTGCTGCCCATTGTCCCCTGAGCCTGGCCACCTTTCTTCCTTTGCTGTGCTTTTTGGGCTGCATAACTGCACCAAGCTTGGTTTTCTGGTTCTAGAGGAGCAGGCACCATTCAGGTCGTGTCCTGCTGCCTGGAGCTCTGTTGTCCTGTTGGGAAAAACAAAGCAATGTCCTGATAGCAGAGTTTGCTGTAACAGTGCTGCTGCCCTGCCCCAGGGAGAGCACAGCGGCTCTAAGGGGTAGCTTCATCCCCTTTGCACCAAAAAGCATCAGTGCCTGGTGTGGGACTGGTCCCGAGGGCCCCAACTGTCTGAGCTGGTGGTGGCTCTGTCCCTGCTCCCTGGCTGTGTGGGAGCAGGGGCAGGGGTTGGATGGGCAGCACCGGAGCAGCAGCGATTCACACCATGGAAATAACCCTCGATACAATAAAAGATGTCACACACAGCTGGCTGAGGGTGAATTGTGGCTCCTGGGAAGAGCAAAGCCTCCTGTAAGGCTCCTTTTTGTTTCACTTATTATGGGCTAAGTGAACCCAAAGATGCGCTAAGTGTTCCCAGCCAGGGTGTATGGTGGAGGAGAGCAGCATCACCACCTGCCTGCTGAGTGTATGAGAACTATCAGTGGCTTTTGGAAGAGGAAAATGCTGCTCTTAGTAATGCTTGAATGCTTAGTAATGCTTGGAATGAGTTTGTTCCTAGGCGTAGTTCCAGCCCTTCAGAGAACACATTCAGGTGATGGTCAACATTTCCTTCCAGTGGTTGTTTGGGGGGGGTTATTTTGCTTTCTTTATTCCTTGCTATAATTTAACAGCTTTAACCTGCCAGAGGGGAGACTGAGATCAGCTCTTAGCCACAAGCTCTTCCCTGTGAGGGTGCTGAGGCGCTGGCACAGGGTGCCCAGAGAAGCTGTGGCTGCCCCATCCCTGGCAGTGTTCAAGGCCAGGTTGGACACAGGGGCTTGGAGCAAGCTGCTCCAGTGGAAGGGGTCCCTGCCCGTGGCAGGGGTTGGAGCTGGGTGAGCTTTTAGGTCCCTTCCAACCCAAACCAGGCTGTGGTGCTGTGGTGGCTCTCTGAAAGCTGGGCACGGGGCTGCGGGGACACCCAGCGGCCACTCTTCACAGCAGCATTTTGCCTGGTTCTCTGCTCCCCTCTCAGCCCGCCCCTGGACCACAGGGTGCAGGGCGCCCAGGGCAGCACCCGGTGCCCGCGGCTGCACTGGGGGTTGAGGAGGGCGTCCCAGCACCCAGGTGTGCTCTGGGGTTGGATTGGGTTGGATCTGCCCCCAGGAGAAGCACTTCAACTGCAGGGTAGGCTGAGGGGAAGGCAAAGGGATCCTCAAGGCTACAACACAAAGGAGCAGGATGAGACCACCGAGCTGGCTGGCTGAGTGGGAGTTTGGGGTGCAGGAGTTTCACTCGATTCCTCTGTGCTTGCCCTGAAGCAGCACTTGGTTTGGGTCCCCACGCCATGATGCTGCAGAGCTTGTGGGTCACCCTGGGGTGCAGAACAGTCACCCACTCTGGGAGCTGCACCCACTGAGCCCAGTCCTTCCCATAGGATGCATCCAGCCTGCACAGGGGCTGATCCTGCGCAGGGCTATGGGTAGGATGTTGTCCCCATCCCTGTGCCTCCCTGCGCCCCAGGTATCCCACTGTGCCCCATCACACCCTATCCCAGCTTGCTGGTGGTGCAGAGCTGAGCCTCGGAATGTTGCTGGTACTACCAGGCTCTCTGTGACATCAGGCAGAACACAGGGTGCTGCAGGGGACCAGAAAAGGGTTGAAGTCCCTGTTACAACAGGGCTGGGTTGAGGAGGGGATGGATTCCAGCAAGCCGCTGGATTCCCATGAGCCTGTAGCCATTGAGGCCCTGCCACAGGCATCACAAGATAGCTTAACAGAAATTCAGGCTAGTCAGGATTCATCCGTGTGCTCGGAAGCCCCACCAGGCCCCACGCCGGCTGATGTCCACAATCACGGCAAGATCTCCAGCAGGACTTCCAAATGCAGCAAGAAATCCATATCCAGCAGGACCTCCACATCCAGAAGGGCTTCCACATCCAGTGGGACCTCTGCGTGAGTGAGGGGGTGCCTCCTTGGATGGAGGGAGCCCACATTTGCTGTGTTTCAGTCTCCTTATGTTCCCTGCTTGTCTGAAAGGCAGAAAAGCTGCAGGGCATAAGGGGAGGGTGATGGAGAATGTTGTCAATATTGCAGAGACTCTGGTCAATACTGGTTGCTGTTGATGGTTGAGAGTTATCCACCTAGGCGGGTGACACACAGGAAGAATGTGTCAGGGGAACATAAGGCAACGCAGGTGAGGGTGAGCAGCACTGGGCCCCACACATCCACATGAGCTCTTTTGGCAGGATGCCCGCACCCCAAAACTATGTGCCCATCACCCCCACACACAGCCCTCATCCCCAGGGATGCAGCTGGGTCATGCCAGGGGCTGTATGTCTGTATATTATCCTGGGAAGCACAGACAAGGATTTGGTCTGGAGATGGATCTGACTGCTGCTGAGCATCCTGATGTGGCCCAGCTTGGGGTGGACACCTACACAGGAATTGGGACCCTCCACAGGCCCACCAGATAGAGGCTGATGGGCCCCTCTCATCCCCCTCCCTGGGCTCAGCCTATGCTCAGGCAGTGTTTGATGGTGTGGGTGTATCTGCCCCCAGACCCCCTCTTCCTTCAACCTGTTACCAACTGAATGGCTGCTGTGGAACAAGAAGAAGAAGAAACAGAAGACCACAAGTGAAAGCCAGGACCAGCCGCAGCAGCAAGTCCCAGTGGTCAGCAATATCAAGGGGAGCACTTCCCATGCACCACAACCCAGAGCCCCCAGCATCCCTAGGACAGCTGTCACAACCCAGGACAGGTAACGAAGGGACCATCTCAGGTTGAGCCAGTCCCACCCTTGAGGCTCTCTCGGGGTGATCTGGGTCCCCAAGGCAGAGGGACATCTCACACTTGCCCCTTGTCTGCTCCCTTAGTAGGAAGAAAATGTCCAGCGTGAGCGTGAGGCAGTACAGTGAGGTGAGAGGAAAGCAGGATGAGGCTGTGCTGGAGCCAGAAGGTAACTCTGCTCCTCCCCAACCATTTCAACTGTGTTTGCTCCTCTGAAATCCTTTGTTCCACCTCGATGATGGTGGAGAAACCAGAGTGATGCCATGTGTGCGGTTCAGGCAGAAGATCCCCATTTCCCATTGAGCTGTGGGAAGAGGCAAGACCCCTGTTTAGCTCAAGTTCACTGCCCCTTGATGCCAGCGAGCAGGGCTGCTTGCAGGACCATGAAGACCAGCTCCTGGAGTGGCTTTATCCCAGAAACCCAGGGCTGTGTCACTGTTGGGCAGCATAAAGAAGCGTGAGCAACCAGAGGTACCTCCTGGGGTGGGTGGGGAAGGCAGTGGTTGCTCTCAGCTACATTTGCAAGCAGTAATAATTCCAACCTGCTGAACCTGCACGTTTTGGGCTGCGTTGAGGCTGCTGGTGTTAGGGACCACTAGATGGTGATGTCTGTACGGGCTTGGGCACCTTTCTGGGCTGTTTTCTGATCATCTCCACAGGGGATGGAGATCCCCAGGGGAAATTTCCCCCATGGAGGTTTCCAGCTAGTGGGGACAGCCCTCAAACCACCCCACAGACACAGTTCCTGCAGCAGCACTTCGGGCCAGGGTTCCTTTTGATGCTACTTTTACTTCTGAAAGCACTGAAGTGCCTCCTCTTCTTGGAATCCATTCATACATCCTATAAACTGATCTCTGGTAATAAATCCAGGAGTGAGCAAAGCGTTTCACGCTGCAGCAAGGAGATGATTTAAGGTGTCTTCTATCCCCTCCACAAGCCAGAACTGTGTTTTCCAGGTCTCTAGGAAACTTTCTGAAATGAAACATATCTCCCCATTGGGTCTAGGGAAGTGGGACAGCGTTGGAGAGGTGAAGCCTCAACTACTGCCAGAGGAAATTCACTTACTAGACCAGGATCAGCTACCCCCAGAGGAAATCCACTTAGCAGACCAGGATCAGCTACCCCCAGAGGAAATCCATTCAGCAGACCAGGATCAGCTATCCTCAGAGGAAATCCACTTTCCAGAGGAAATCCACTTTCCAGACCAGGATCAGCTACCCCCAAAGGAAACCCGCTTACCAGGCCAGGATCAACAGGAGGCACTGGAGGATGGTGAGTGTACCAGCACCTCGGGATTGTTCAGGATCTGGAGCATCCACTGGGCAGGAGGAGTAAGACTTGAGGACCAAGAAAAAGCTGGAATTAAAAACCGAAATGCTGACATTTCCCAGGACACAAAACCACAGGATAATTGAGGCTGGAAGGGACTTCAAGAGGCCTCAAGTCCAAAGCTGGGTCAGCTGTGAAATGAAACTGGGTTGCTCTGGGATTTACCCTTTATAGGACTTCCAGAGCTGTAAAGGAGTCAGGGTTAGCCTGGGATGACAGTGTCATGCTCTGGGGAAAGCCTGGCACTCCAGCCAAAAAGGCCCTGATTTGGGAAGCAGTTTTGGGGTGAGATTCTCTAAAATCACCAAATCCTGTGTGGATATGAGATGTCTCAGTCTTATAAATTGCCCTCTTGGTGAGACATTTAAAGCTGCAGCCCTGCAGATTCTTGTATTTTGGGCTCCCCTTCCTCAAACCCACTTTCCCCACTGACTAAGCCTCATCTTCCCAGATATCCCAGGGGACACAGCTGACATCCATGCTGCAGATTCCAAGGTGGGCATCACAGAGTTCCCCTCAGCCAGCGAGGAGCTGCTGGAAGTCCTAGAACACATCACAGATGGGGACCACCATTTCCCTGCCTTGCTCCCTGCTCCTCTGTGGTCCCTACAGCCACCATCCCAGTGCCAGGAGCAAGGGGAGGCTGTGAGGCATGGGCTACACCATGCACTCAGAGCTTAAATCCTCTCCCTTTCTCCCCTCACTGTAGTCTTGTGTTGAGTTTTGACTTTGATTTATTTGGCACATAGTGGGACTTGTGTCTTGGCAAGATAGAAATGCCACCCCTCAGCGTATCAAAGAGGGGGACTGTGCTTAGAGCCTGCACATGTGGTGCAGCATGGAGGGACATGATGGGAGATGAATGGCCATGGAAAGGGAATTTAATCCTTCTTGGCCTCAGCATCCCACCCTGCCTGAGGGGAGGGAGTTTCACTGCATTATTGTGGCTACAGTCCTTTAGATCCTGAGAGGGAAAGGGTAGGTGAAAGGCAAAGGAGCCTCTATAATTATTAATAACTATTTTTGCCAAGTGTCTCTGTGCCAGCATGCAGAGCAGCTTTCCAACCCTTTCTTGTTACAGAGGGGACAGACACTGAGAAGAATCTGAGCTCTGACCTGGCCACAGTGGTGAACTACATCTCAGAGCCAGAGGACTTGCTGTGTCTTGCTGCTGTGGATGATGCCTCTCTGGCTGCCCTTCCGCTGCCATTGTCAGAGCCTGACATCTTCATGGAGAACCAGGCCTTGCTGCTGGAGAGATGCCCTACTCCACCCAAATATTCCCCAGACCCTACCTTAGAGTACAAAGATGACACCGAGGACATAGAGTCCATCCTGGAATCTATCACCAGCAAGGTCCTGACCAGCACTGAGAGGCTAGAAAACTCAGGACACATGGGAGGTAAGGGCAGGTCTTTTTCTTTGGAAGAAACTTAGAAATCTCTGGAAGCAGATGAGCTAAAAGCCTTGTGCATGCCTGTACTGGTGCTTCTCAGATGACAAGGACATGATGTTAACACAGAAGCTACACAAGGCAACTGATTCCCTTAAAAGGAATCTTGAGTGCTGTTTTTCTTCCTTTCCTTAGAAGGAAAACAACTCTCAGAGGGGCTTTTTGATTTTCCTAGAGGACAAAGTTGCTGCCATCAGTGAGGGCTCCATCCTGTCCATCCCAGAGATCCATCCAGACTCAAAGGAGCTGAAAAAGGCAAAAATGAATGGTGAGTGCATCGTAAAAATACTGGTGGCAAGGAGCCCCTGGAGGCCTCCAAACCAGCCTCCCATGTGGAGCCAGTTCTTGCCTCATGTCTGCCAGCCAGAGCAGGTGCTGGATTAGCAGATGAAGGACAGTATCTGTGACAGAGAGCTTGGTGTGATGTTAATCCCCTCCTGTGACTAGTCAGCCTTTGGCTACCATGAGCAGAGGATAGGGAAGGCTGGGAGGGCACGGGGTTTCCATTGCTGGACAGCCTGCTGCCCATGAGCATGAAGAGACGGTGAGTTAATGCTGCAGTAGCATGAAACAGGGAGAGGTGTCATCACAGGGTCCTTCCAGCTCTCCTGGTGATGGCTACAGCGGAGAGTCCTGCCTGATGGGAAGCCTGTGAGACTCTCCCCTTATTTGTCTTTCCACATCCAGAAACAGCTGCTGCTTCTCCTGTCTGGACTTCCAAAACCAGTGCAATGACAAAGCCTGTGCCAATGAAGAGGGTGGTAAAACCTCTCCCAAAGAAGCCAGTGTGGTGAGCATGAAGGGGGAAACTGGGTGTTTGGAAATGCTGCTGTCCCTCATCTGTTCTGTGATCACGTGCAGGAGTCCTGCCTTCACCCACATCTCTACAGTGCTGTGTGTGTCAGCATTATCAGTCTAGAGAAGAAATGCTGAGGCATGATGCTGGATTGGGCCAGGCTTCTGAGCACCAGCCCTAACAAGGGCTATGGGTCACAAAGCTTGGCTCATCCACCATTGCAGTGTGGTCAAGGGAGGTTTCCAGGGCCACTACCTCCTGGCTGATGCTCCTGCTTCCCCACACACACCAGGGTGGCCCCAGCTGCCCTCTGTAAAAGCTGGCCTGAACTGGGGAAGACAGTGGAGATCCCGTTATCATTTCTGTGCAGCCTTGAGGTGCCACACTGTTTCACTCCCATCTCTGTAAGCATGGAGCTGGGTGGTGAGCTCTTCTCTGGCAGTGCTTCCAGCACTGTCTGGCCCTTTGGGCTGGGAGAAGGACTGGCACCTGCATTGCTTGCTCCAGCTCCATCAGCAGGACCTGTTGTCTCTTGCATGCCTCTCAGTTGTCAATCTGTCCATCTCTCTTTTTGCCTCTGTGTGTGTGGCAGGGACCTCTCACATACCCCTCAGCAGGGAACTGAGTGCAAAGCAGCAAAGAACATGACAAGGAAACAACAGAAAGGTAATGTCCCTTTGTTACAGGCTTCCCCCCTTGGAAGGCCTGTTGCCAACACAGCCAAGAGTGGTTTGACCTTCAGCTTGGCCCTGCAGCATTGCACAATCCTCCTGAGACAATAACCAGAGTACAAAAAGGAAGGGGCAATCCCCTGTGCTAAGGATTTGGGGTCCCAGTGACTGAAGGAACCATCAATACCCTTTTTGACAGAGCTAGAAACAAACCAACCACCTCAACCAGTGCCTCAGGTTAAATACAGCCTCACCTTTCCTCTGACCAAGTTTTCCAACTCCCCCTCAATAACTGTTTAGAGGCTGATGCTTTGCCACTGGCCATAAGAAACAACCCACCTCAATCCCAGTACCAAATCCCCAGTGGTTAAAGTTCATGGTTTCCAAACAAATATAATACAGGCAGTGCCTCCCTCTGGCCCATTTAATTCACTGTCCTCTGTCCTCTCAGCATCCTCTGATGCTTTCAACTTATTCCCCAAAGACTCAGGTGGCAATATTAAACCTCACAGTCTGGAGGTGACCACTAAGCTTAGAATAATAGACTGGTTTGTGTTGGAAAGGATTTTAAAGCTCGTCCAGTTCCAACCCCTGCCATGGGTAGGGACACCTTCCACTAGAGCAGCTTGCTCCAAAGCCCTGTCCAACCTGGCCTTGATATCCGTAAAGACACAAACAAAACTCCCTTAAAAAAGCCCTTTAGCTTAACCAGTCAAGAGGTGTACAATGAACTGGTGTGTGCAGATGCTGAGGAGGAGTGCACCAGACCACACATTACTCTCTTGTGGGTTGTTCCAAGTCAACTTCTGAGTGTGCAAACCAATCCTCCTCCATGTGCCTTCCCATTGCCCAGGGCAATACCGTACTCAGATGTTTGCTGTAGCTGGGCTGCTGTATTTTAGTATTTACCAGGGATTAGCTTTCACAGCTACACGTTGCACTTTTGGAACTCTTTATGCATGCTGAAGTTACAAGTGGACCCAGTAACGACCCAGTTACAAGTGGAAAGCTTGAACAGCTTTTTCCCTACTCTTAGATTCTAGTAACAAATCTTTGTGTGGCACCAGCTCTGAGCTGCTCGCCCCAGCATTGCGTTACAGCAAAACCCTGCTCTGCTAACAGAGATGCCACTTGCCTGCAGGAGACAGACCACTGGATTTCTCTGACTCCCTAGACAGTGCTACTGACCAGATGTGTTTCACCCAGACAGTATGTAAGAGACATCCTGCTCCACCAAAAGCCTCCCTTATCCAGAGATGTCTGAATTTACCTGATTCTCAAGACAACTGGTATTTACTGAGCAGCTGGGACCCAAAGAAACGAAGGGTGCTCTATTCAGACAAGACAGCAATAGTTCAATGGGCCACGACAGGCCAGCTCAGGGTTAGCCCTGCCCCCGTGGCTTGCCAGTCTCAGGGACAGGGGCAGGAATCCAGCATTCGGTCCAGATGTTCCTGGCTGCAAGAGCAGAGGCCAAACTCTTCTTACAAGATGGGACACAGAAGGAGTAGATCTCACCTTCTTTAGCTAATCATAAGCTTAAGGGAATTGTCCTACCTGCTAGATACCTAACCAGTACTCAGCAGATAAAGGGGATGGATCCCCATGACATAACTTGTCCAGACTTCCCTGGGAGCTGCTACGGTCTTGGCTCCTTTTGAGCTCTGTGAAGGTTAAGACAAGGCTCAGTCACAGCTCTGACCACTCTCTTCCCCTCCAGCATCTTGGGAAAATCACTCAAGCAGCTTCACTTCTGCCAGTGACAGAGGAATGCTCTTCTTAGAAGTCTTCTTGAAGCTGGTGGAGTTGGCAGCTCTGCCCCAGAAAACTCTGTTTGACATTATCAGGTGAGCTTCCTTAGCTCTGTGAGATAGATGAGGGAGATCCCTCTTTACTGGGAGATTTGTGCCTTATAAAACAAAAGACTGGATCTCCAGAAACGTTTTGTATCTACTTGGACATGCACCTGCATAGCTCAGACACCTGCTCTACAAAGACTGTTGTAAATGCCACCATAAATTGTGTCTATCACACAGTTTAATATCCTTTGCAGTTTAAAATATCCTCACATGAACCAGGTCTTCCCAGATATGCAGGTGCACAGCAGCCAGTGCTGAGTGAGGCCTTGGGCTGTGTTTCATGGGACAACGACGCCCTCTTTTGTCTTCTAGTCACTACCAGAGGAAGCTTAGGGACCAGAAAAACTGGATGGATGATGACGCCTTCAAGTGTGGCAGAAAGATTTGGAAAGAGGTGGTTTACCCTACTACACCTTCCTTTGCAAGCACTGCCCATGACTCAGCTGGGAACAAAAAGAAGGCAGCAGCTCACACAAAGAGCCACAAAGGTATGGCTTGACACTATCACTCCCACTGTCCAAAAGGGAAGTCACTGGATCTGTGAGGGTGACAACTCAAGTGAGGCATTTGCCACAGGTTCTCTGTTCCCTCCTGGCATGTGGCCTTCTCCCAAAGTGCTTCTGGTACTGGGTTCAGCAAGGCTCAGGGTCAGCCCTGCATTAGCAAAACTTTCCCAAGGTAATTTCCAGGAGGATCACACTAAAAGGAGCTGGAGCAGAGCTTGGGAGTTCATTCAGCTCAAAACCCTCCCAGGGTGAGAAGCTGACTCAAACAGTTGTAGTGGGTCCTGCCAGAGGCTCATAGGGGGGAAGGCATCACCTTCTAGTGTCTGTAAACAGCCTATTACAAAGAATGTAGCAGTGGGCGAGTTCTGGGTCACCCCAACACCTAGAGGCACCTCTGTGCCATGGATTGCTGCAGACTAAGCACTCAACATTGTAGCCAAGGGACTGGTGCCTGTGTGGATCTATGCCTGCTAACACTGGGCATGCTGATGGTAGCTGCTTTGACTTGTGGTTCAGAGGGTGAACAGCTCAGGACTCACCGAGTCCTTTCCAGGTGAGAAGAGGAAACCAAGAGGCAGCCAGCTGCAGGCTGCACAGTCACTGATTCCTATTTCCCTTTGCCCCCCCCTCAGGCAGCCCTTACACTCAGGTCCCCATCTTCCTACATCCTAAACAAGATGCAGCAATACTGAGGAAGCCAAGGAAGAGCTTGCAGAAGACAGCCAAGAACGCACAATCCACACTGCTTGACACCCGCTGCTTCTGTGAGAGAAAACGGATGCAGAAGGTGAGAGACAAATGATGCTTCAGGTATGTCATAGCACAGCAGGAGGTGCAGGACAGGGCTGAAAAGCCAGGCTTGCTTTCATTCAGGCAGCTGCTCTCAGGCCTCCTGCTCCCTGCAGGAAGTGGAGATGATCCCTCGATGTCAACACTGAGTGCCTAAATACATCACATTACCTGAGAGCAGACAGCCCAGCTAGGACACAAGTCCTGGTGTTAAACACTGAGGGCAGATGTTACACGTTGCAGTATGGGGAATGCAATCAGAGCAGCACTAAGAGTGACTGGTCACACATGTAACCCATACATTAATTGGCTGGTGAATGCTTTAACTAGATATGGGTATTATTGAGCAATCGTGTCCTAAGTGCAAAGAAAAATGAAACCAGAAATATAATAAAAGCTTACTTGTTTATTACTGTTAACAGTCAGCATGAATTGGTTATAAGCCAGCTTGTGCCCAGGCAGCCAAGAGGCCACCAGCATCCTAGCCTGTATCAGCACCAGTGCAGCAGCAGGAGCAGGGCAGTGGTTGTGCCCATGCACTGGGCACTGGTGAGGCTGCACCTTGAACCGTGTGTTCAGCTCTGGGCCACCCACTACAAGAGAGATGTTGAGGTGCTGGAGCAGGGCCAAAGAAGGGAATGGGGCTGGTGCAGGGCCTGGAGCACAAGTGTGATGGGGAAGGGCTGAGGGACCTGTGGGGTTCAATCTGGAGAAGGCTTAGGGGGGACCTGATCGCTCCAGGAGCGGCTGGGCTCTGCTCCCAAGGAACAAGGGATGGGACAAGAGGAAACGGCCTCAAGCTGCACCAGGGCAGGTTTAGACAGAGCTGAGGAACAATTCCTGCCCCAGAGGGTGCTCAGGCATTGGAACAGGCTGCCCAGGGCAGGGCTGCAGTCACCGGCCCTGCAAGGGTTCACACAGCGTGGAGACGAGACCTCAGTGCCATGGGGCAGTGGTGGCCTTGGCAGTGCTGGGGTAAGGGTTGGACTGGGTTAAATGTGTTTTCCAACGGGGTCGAGTCCATGATTCTGTTACCTGCCAACAGCACCTCGTAACACATCACTGAGTGCCTTTCGCACATACACACGTGGTGCGTGTCCCCACATGGACAGAGCTCATTTCCCCACCATGATCCTCTGCCTGATTCCCACTTCCCTCCTCCCCTCAGAAGGCGCAGGCAGCCAAGCCGCCCCGGCAGAGCCCTGCCCTCTTGCAGCACAGCAGCCTGCTGAAGCTCTGGCACAAGCTCAGCGAGGACCACACGGACAGCCGGCTCTCCCACCGCACCGCATGCACCTGCTCGTCCCTGTGGAACACCGGACGCGACCCGGAGGCAGGCACCGACTTCTGTGGGCTCTGTTACCTCAGAGCCCGGCGGCGGGCGAAGCAGAGAGCAGCCATGGAAGCCAAGCTACGATCGTGGCTGGATGACAGCACCACAGGCCTGTGAATACCGGATAACAACGGGCTGAGCCCCGGTGTGTAAAACGCGAAATAAAAGCAAGTAAAAGCAAGTAAAAGCAAGTAAAAAGCAGCTTTATCGCCTCTGCCCGCCCCCCCGGCACCGCCGCCATCGCTGAGAGACCGGCCGGCCCTTCCCGCCACCGCTCGCCCGCCCCAGTCCTCTCCCGGGTCGGCGCTTCCGGTTCCGGTGACGCTCGTCCCGTCATGGCGGCGCCCAGGGAGCGGCAGCGCTTCGGGAGGCGCTTCCTCACCGACCCCGCCCGCCTCTTCCAGCACAACGCCTGGTGAGGGCGGCCAGCGCCTCGGCCCGCTCCCGAGCCCCGGGCCCTGTGCGGGGACACCCGGGGCGGTGCTGCCCGGGGCGGCGGGGGGGGGGGGGAGGAGCGCGGGAGGCGGGGGAGGCCTCGTTCTCGCCTGCGGTCTGCGGTGAGGCTCCGTGGAGCGGGGGTCTCGGCAGCCGCGGACACCGGAGCAAGCCCTGGGGGTGCGGGGAAGGGAGGCTGGGCCGGGCCGGGCAGGAGGGCCCTGTTCTGTCCGGGGTGATGATCCCCGTGGGGTCCCGAGCCTTGCTCTGTCCCTTCCAAAGCGGTTGGGATGGTTCAGGCTGCCTTGAGGTTGTAGGAGAATGGGTTGGTTTGCAGCAATTGCTTTATTGCTGTAGTTAGTAACAGTTAAACTATCTGCTTTCAGAAATCTCTAAACCCTTCTCCATCTGTTAGTGGCTAAGGTGTAAATTGTACAATGGTCATGGCACCCATCTGCTCCTGGAACAGTGTGAGATGATGCTAGGTGTTAGCTTGGAATGGGAGGCTTCCTTTGGAGAAAGCTGTTTTCAGATATGTTAAACACCCAAATTTCCTGGGAACTGGAGGTGATTTGCATTTTGGACGGACATACCTCCACTTTTGGTCTCTGGCTGCTGTTCCTTGTTAACAATTGGGTATGTTTAATGTGTAATAAAGGGAGTATGCGCATATATCAGCTTGTCATTCATTTTGGACTCCATTCTGCCAAAGATAGGTTGCAAAAGCGTATCCTCAATGCTGACTTCCTGCAGAAACTCCTAGTAATCTAGCTTTTCCACACTTGACACTTAAGTCTGTGTTTTGTGAGTTAATATCAAAACACTAATTTCTCCTGAGGCCAGAATAGTGCTTCTTGGTCTTTGTATTCTACTTTTCATTCACTTGCTTTAATGAAGAAAGGTCAAGTGAATCACTTTAATGACTCCACAGCTGTGCATTCACATTCAAGTTATTAATGCTTGTTAATGCTTTAAAGCTTCCTGCATATTTTTCTCATAATTGGATTTAAGAGAACACTTTGCCTTCCAAATAACCAAGCTGCCTTTTTTTTTTAACTTCAGAAAAGGTACTTTTCTAAGGCAGATGGTCTGCGTTGGTGACCCCCATGAGTGGAAACACACAAGCACCTACCTGTCCATCACCTGCATAGGAACGAGTGCTTTTCACCCTGTGATGGTGGCAGTTCCTCTCTAAGGAGGCCTGTTTGCGCTGAGTGCCCTCCTTTGTTTACAAGAAGGGTTTATTTCCTCTCAACTTGGTGGAGCATCAAATAGGAAAAAAGATTAGGGGACAGATTGGGTGTCTCTTGGGATCTCTCCCAGTTACATTGTTTGTAATGTTATGAGTGCAGTTCATTCAGAACCGTGCTGATAGCTGTTGTACTGCTGCTGAGCTGGAGTTAGAGCCTGCGGATGAGCTCAGAGCTGTTTGGAAGGTTGTCTGGACCTTTCTCTTTTCTCTCTGTCTGCCCTGTGATTCTCAGCTGAGTAGTTAATCTTATGTTTCACAACAGGGATAATGTGGAATGGTCAGAAGAGCAGGAAGCCAGTGCCAGGAGTAAAGTTCAAGAGAACAGCTCACAGCTATTGCCACAAGATAAACAAGGTACTTTTGGGCAGTCTTCTAATGTTGAGTCTTGACTTGTGCATGCAAGAGTGGAACTGTTACCAGAGCTACATATGCATCATCATTTATTCCTCCCTTCCCCCCTCTTTCAAATCATTCAGAATACATTACCTAGTTGTTGATAATGAAAAATGGAGAAGGAGGAATCTTTCTGTTCTTAATTTACCTTTCTGTGATTCCTCTACCTTCTCCAGCAGCTCATCCTACTGGAACAGAAATGGTCTTAGCTTGGAGGAGTCATCTTGGATTGAGCTTCTTTGTTCATGCTGTGTGTGTTTAAATACTTGTTTGTGTTCCTTGTCAACAAGCTTCTTTTGCTGTAGTGCTGTTGCGTCTGCTTATTTTTGCTCTCTAAAGCTTAACTTCTAGCAGTCAGTCTTCTGTTACTTGCATGCTGTGGAGCTATCTGATAAAAGCTCAGTTTTTCTCTTAAGAAGCTCTAATAAAGTAGTGTCCATATCTCTCTACCAAGTGAGTAACAGCATGATAATGGTTAAATGAGAAGTGAGGAATAATTATCTTATCATGATGGAAGTGTTTATCGTCAGAGAGGCAAAAGAAGAGATTCCAGAGGTTTAATTCCCTCAACCTTGGCTTAAAGGATATTTATATGTCCAAAATGCAATGCTTACCTGAATCTGAATCAAGCTAAAGTTGCACAGCTCTATAGTCAAGTAATACAGCTGAAGCTGTTCCGATTAATGGTGAAGCTGTTCTGGTTAATAACGCATCTTTCCTCCACACCTCTTGCATATCATCCAGTCCCTTAAATGAGGGTGAAATGGCTTCCTGTTCTTTGGTATGATAAGAGACTTGTTTGATGATGATCATATTATATCCTGCTGAGCTCTAGGATGGATCTGTTCCTTTTGTTCAAATTAAATTGAGTGTGTCATCTGTAAGGCGATGCTGAACACTACTGGAGCTATTGAGACACTTCCCATATAGCTTCCAGTTGTGTTCACAATAGCAAATTTAATTATACCAAAGAGCAACCCTTCTAATTTCTTGGATTCCCAGAAGTATCCAGCAGTTTCTATTGTGATGCCCATTGTGTTGAGTTCATTTTAAAATCTGGTTAACATTAAAGGATGCTGTCTGTCATGCTTTGAGAATCTATATGCAACTATGAAATCGTGGAGCAATTTGCTGTTAGAGCAGTTTGTCAGGTCTTCATGATGTATTTCCCAGACTGAACAATGGAGGCCAGTCAAATTTTGATGGTTGCTATTCAGTGGGAAGCGTGTGGAGACAATGGGATGGCTGAAACGTAGGGAAGCCAGCCCAGCCAACTGTGCCTGAAGGGTCTGGTACTTTGGGAATCACTAGTGTCCAAGCAGGAGAACAAAGGCAAGCTATTGGTCATTATGGCTGTATTATTCTGTGGACTTCTTGGGGCTGTCAAAGTTTGTTCTGAAGAAGGAGAGAAGCTCTCTGGGGTATGTTGAAGATGTGTCTTCTGGCTGGGAACAAAGAAAGAAGTGGAAGAGTTTCTTGGATTCCTTTTGAGGCTCCATAATTACCCCCCCATACAATTCAGGGGGTCCCTGGTTGTCTTCCTGTCTTTTGTGAACAGTTACTTTTGTTTGCCCTTCTTCTGCAATGTGAAAGGGTGAGTATGGGCTTGGCTTTGGGGGTGTCCTTACAAAGACGAGCAGCCAAGTCAGGAGTCCTTATCAGAAAGGTCTCTGGAGGAATCTGGCTTGCACGCCGATGTCCCCACGAGCTAATACCACAAAAAGGATTTTGAAGCAAGTGTTTTGTGAACTTTTCTGGCATAAGTTGTGCAGGAAAGTCAAACTGAAAAATGAATATGGTCATTTATTTTGCTTTAAATCTGTTTCTTGCATGATCTTGCATTCATATTGTTACTGATCCTTTATTCCAGTGCTTTGAAAATGCTAGGCTATGAGGTAAAGGAGCTTTAAATAAAGCTTCCACACATGCAGGTTGCAGTACAATAGCTCTTCAATAGTACAATATCCACCAGAATTCCACAATAATTTGACACAGGAAGAGCACAATGTCTTGTTCTGTGTTAGACTGTGGCAAAAATGTGGCTAATCCAAAATGGCTGGGCTGGAATTTTGCCCCAGCACCTCAGGTAAGCATGCCATTGCAGTCAGGCTGTCATGGGATTGTTGGGGTCCAGCCTTGCATATCCCTACTAATACATGGAAGAAGTGACAGCTCAGGAAGGAGCGTGCCAGGGGATGAATCAGTAATGCCCCTTCCTCTGCCATTAGCAGTCACTGAGTTCTCCTATGCAGATAGTAAACTGACTTGACCCTGCATACTTACTTGGAGCTGTGGTGAGATCATAACACAAGCTTACTGCTTTAGTCCAGCATCAGACATTAAAATGTCTTTCAGCTTGGGGTTTAAGGGCAAGGCTTCTTAAAAGGAGAAAATTGTGGTAGTTGAGATAGAGATTGTTTTTATTTATAGCTCTTTGTGCTTCAGGGGTAGATCCTACTAAAAATATAAATATGACTGCCTTCTGAGTTTTCTTAAAGACATTTTTATCTGTATTTGGCTGAGGCTATGTAGTTTTCCAGGCATTCTTGGTTCATCCTAGTATCTCCTTTCATGTATCTTCTAAACACTTCATGCTTTTCAAAAAGACAAATAAAACTGCAGTTCAGATACTAATGCTGCTTAATTTCTGTTAACCCTGCTCCTTGTAGATGTTGGAGAGACGTTATCCATTCTCACATAGAGTTGTCATCTCTAACTGGGGCAGAATCATTTGTATTCAGTAATGCACTTGTTGCTGTGCAAAGATGGCTGAGGAGTTGCATGCAGTTGAAACGCACTTGGGATGTAAAGCACAGGGTGCTGGAATTAGCTCTTCTGAGGGACAGATAACTCATCACATCGGTGAGAATTCAGGAAGCCAGTTGGATTTGTAACTTCCCATGGCAAAAATAGTTTCCCTAGAACTGTGCTTCATCTGAAATCTGCCAAGGTGTGTGGAAATAATTCACTGGATGACTTGAATTTCATTAGATCATGGCTTTGTAAATGTTCTTCCAGCTTTCTGTAATATTCATCTTGCTCCAGGAGTGTGTCCACTTGCTGTGAAATGATAATGCTTGCTGCTAAAGTTAATTCTTACCGTCTACAGTCTGTCCTCCTTAGCTCTTCACTACTACTTTAATGGCAGTGGTCACTTTTGTTGACCCTCCTCTTTTGTTTTCATTTCATAAATGTGTGATGCTCTAACATGCACGGAACTGTGGAAAGCAAAGTGCTGCAGACTGGGCTCTAGCAGTATCCAAGTTACTGTTAGAGATGGAAGTAAAACCTGGATTTCTTCGTTCTAGCGTCCTTCAAAGAGGCCTTTTCTGTAGCCAGCTTCCTTTAAATCCTGCCAGGAGACAGACACTTTCCTCTTCTGCCTCTTTCCCCTCTTTTAGTCCTAACAAAGTGACAGTGAGGATGCAGGCTGAGTGTTGATGTGAGCTGGCAGGATTTAAATAAAGGTGATTTTCAATCCATGACCTTACCTATTAAAGCAGATTGCTGAATAGATGGCTGCAGTGATCATTCACTGTCTGAACTGATTAAACTCCGAGACCTTCTGATTTGACTGCTGGTGATGTTTTTGTTTGTGTTCACAGAGGAATATGAGGTGAATGCTAAGAGGTACTGGGATGACTTTTATAAAATCCATGAAAATGGCTTCTTCAAGGACAGGCACTGGCTGTTCACTGAATTCCCTGAGCTGGCACCTAACAGGAAGCCATGTCAAAATGGGGATTCTCTGCATGAATTTAGTAACAAAGAAGAATCCAGCAGCGAAGAGCTGGGAAGCTGTGAAAATGGACATTGTTCCTTGGAAGCCAGGGCAGAGAATGAGTTAAACCTGATAAAAAGCACACCTAAGATCTGCACAGAGAAGTTGGCTACACAGAAGTATAGTGAACTGAATGAAGGTGATGGGGATTACCCAGGATCATCTGCATCTTACCGTATATTAGAGGTAATAACTGTAAAAAAGAGTTACACATGGAATAGTCCCTTGTGTCAGTGTCAGTGTGACAGGGACTGTCACATGTATCATTGGCAAACAGCAAGTGAATGGGATGATTGCCCTAAGTCAGTAAACTGCAAGAAATAGAAGGCAGCTTAGAACTGAATTAAACCATTAAATCTGTTGGGATTCTTTTGGTTCAGGCTGTGAATTGGCAGAGCACAAGGGCCATAAGAAGTTTGAGAGTTTAAAAGACAAACTGACTATCAGATGTTGAAATAAGCATTTAAAAGTCACCTTTTGAAAAGCTGATTCTTGTCTGTATAAAGCTTTTCCCTTGTCGTGTATGTTTTACATGTTTGCGCTGGCTCTTGTCACATCTTGGGGGGTGTGAAACAAAACAACAAATCCAAGAATGTAAAGATGCTGTTTGCTTTGTTCCTTATGGCCCTTGTAGTAATGGGGAATCTCACATACAGGGTTTGTCCCAGAAAAGTCTGTAGGACTTGTAATAGACAGCTACTAGCAACCTTTTGCTCTGTCACCTCTAGTTTGTTCACTGGGGATACCACTGGTTTTGTTGAATGCTTCACCTTCTATGTAAGTTACACCCACCCATGGAGAGTCAATATGAATTGTCCTTCAGGTTTGTTTAATCTGTGGCTTTAAGACTCCCTCAGACTTTGCATTCATGGTCATTGTGGCTTTCCTGTCTCATCTGAATGCTTAAGTAACATTGTCACTGCAAGCCATTCGTGGTGTTTTCAGCTCAGTCTATTTCCATTTTACTGATTCCTTAAGCATACAGAAGCCAGTTCCTCAAACCCTTCTCTTCAAATGGGAACAAGCAGAAGGAATAATAAGGCAGAATCAGAATAGGCCTGGTCGTAACTTGAGGCAGAGCCATCTAGTGAAGGAAACTTCAAAACAGCAGGTTGTAATTGTAGGAAAGAAAGTTCTCCCTGCATTGCTCTGATTTTCTATGGAAGTGAATGCAACTAATCCATGGCTTTTGCCAGTGCTTCAGTGACTCATACTGGCTGTTACGGTTGGGATTCCAGCAATAACAGTTTTCAAAGGAGTAACAATATATAGCTTGTTAGTGAGATCCCTACGAGAACCGGCTTAGTGGTTTCCCACAAATGCTTATACATAAACCTGCTCCTCAGAGCTGAACATACTCAGATCTTGCAAGGAGATTTGCAAAGGGTCACTGCTGTGCTCAGCTGTTACTCATGAGTTGCTCCTTGGTCCATGGCTGTAAGGGGATGATTTGGAAATACCTGCATGGGAGATGCTGAAGAAGTGATTTTCATTCTGTGTACATCTGCTTTGTGCAGGTTGGCTGTGGTGCTGGAAACACAGTCTTCCCAATTCTACAAACCAACAGGTAAGTAGTTCTCAGTAGGTTTTTACCTGCATGATGCACCAGCCTCCTAAAAACAACTGGCAAAGTGCTGCATGTGTTCTTAGCTTAGACAGTCTCAGATGCAAGTGGTACTTTTGCCATCTGCAACTTCAGATGATTTTGGTTTGACCTTGGAAATACTTGGTCTTAGAATGCAACCCACAAAACATAATGCAAGTTTATATGTCTCATTCTGAAAGCATTTTCACACAGGCCTTAGCGCCTGTTCTGGAAGGAAAAGTAAGCTGTGAGCTCCATATGAGAATAGCTGGGGCGTAAAGGAGTGACTTGATCCAACAGATTTTTCACAAGACATTATTAACAGAGATAGGCTAAAGCCTGGGATTTCTGGCTCCCAATTCTGTACTCTGTGTATTTGAGACATTTCTTAATCCCAGTGCAGCACCTTTATATAAATGATGATCATTTATTTTCTTTCTTTCAGTGATCCAGGCCTATTTGTGTATTGCTGTGATTTTTCTACTACAGCTGTGGATCTTGTCCAGGTAAAGTCAGTGTTGACTTGTGCAGGTAGGAAGTACATGGTGCCAGTTGCATGTGAACACAGATATATCACAGCTGTGTAGCTGTGTTGGCAGCTTTCTTTTCTTTAGCTAGCCCTGATGCCGACCCTTGCACTGGTAATAAGGCAGATGAGCTGTCAAAGATTGCAGAAATGAGGGAAGTTGAAGCTCTCAAAATGTCACACTGGCAGCAGACAACTCAGCCAGATTTTCTTTCCCCAGTGGTTGGCAGCTTTTTTAGCTGAGTAACTGCTCAACCTTGAAAACAGTCAGGCTATTTTTTAACAGGAACTGAAACTGGTTTTGGTTTGTGTGTGCGCGCTGCTGGCACTGCAGTCCTGGGAACGTGGTTTGGGTGCTTCTGCACAGACAGCTGAGGAGGGATACTGTTTTCTGGGGAGCAGGAGTGGAATTTAGTCAAAGGACAAACATTTCAGGTCAGAACAGAACTGAGAATATATGAAGTATCAAGTGTAATCAGTCATTTTATGAGAGGAGATGAGATCGGAAGCACAGCAGCGGAGGCAGCATGCCATTTTATCCTCTTAAGGTGACACAAGCACTGTTTATAGAAGCTACTGCAATCTGTAGCAGCAGCTTTAGAAAACTACACAACTTAAGGCAGCCAGGTTTGATTTTGGTGTATAGGGAGCAGTTTGCTTGTATTTGAAGTGAATATTGATTTCAGAGACACAGAGGGGGGCCCTGACACTCTTGCTTTTGTATAGATGACTAGTTTAATAGTGTAAATCTCTCACTTTTTACCACTATTAATGGAAAATCTGACCTTATAATCATCCCTCAGTCCAGTACTGGGGTTTTGGCAGTGCTGATTGCCTGACTTGTTACAAGTCCAAAGCTCTTTGTAAATCTCCCATGAATACTCCCACATCCAGATAACACTGAGATCAAGGTCTGCTGCTTATGCTTTTATTTCTCTCTTCTTAAATACAGAACAATGCAGAATATGATTCTTCTCGCTGCTTTGTGTTCGTCCATGACCTGTGCAACGACCAAAGTCCTTTCCCAATGCCAGAAAAGAGTCTTGACGTTGTTATTCTTATCTTTGTCCTCTCGGCGATTCTCCCAGAGAAGTAAGTTGGAATAATTCCTTCTGGCTGCGGAAGATAATGCATATAGGAGTTGAGCCCTTTAACAGTAGCTGCCCTCATAGCAAGCAAAAGTTCTGGTCCAGTTTTCCATTAAGCCTCTGAAAATGGCATTAGCAGGTACTTCAAGCTGTAATAACTCTTGGTGCAGGGTAGGTGTGATTTGAAAGTGGGAAATGGCTATAGGTGCACTTGCTCCCCACTTCTGAACCCCAGCCACACTGAGCACTCTGCACCCATTTGTGGAATATATGCTGCTAGATTTTAAAGCTCAAAGGCTGCATTGATTTCTCAGATGGGAGGTGGTGAGAAGGGAGGGGACAGGTTCAGGAGTGCTGTGATTTTGGTGTGACTGTTACAGCCTACTGCTTTTTGTTCCCTTCGGTTTTATTTCACAGCATTTTTCATGTTCACTCCTTGTTTTCCAGAAACCAGTGGAAATCCTTTTGTAATCAGTAAGAGAGAGCACTTAATCCTTGCTGTGGCAGGCTAAGTTATCATTGGAGAGAAAAACGAAGCAGAATCGGGGAGTGTCAGAAGTAAGGCAGCCAAATAAAATCAACTCACCTAAGTCTGAGAGAGCTCAGAGAAGTGCTGGCTTTTGGCTGCTCTTTGTATGAAGTCAAAACACATAAAACTTGATACTTTGTGGAAAGTATGAGCATCATTTTGCAGACTGTTGGCTAATTCTGCTTTGTTCTTTCCTCAGGATGCAAGGCATTGTTAACAGACTGAGTCGTCTTCTGAAACCAGGAGGGATGATTTTGTTGCGAGATTATGGCCGTTACGACCTGGCCCAGCTTCGGTTTAGGAAAGGTATTTTCTTCTCCTCTGAGTAGTCTTGCTGCATCACTACTAGGTGCTCCTGCTCTGGAGTAGTGTCTACCCCATGTAGAAGACACACAGTTTGTGCTGGGAGAAGTGCCTCTTGTTGAATGGCAGTTGTTGATATTTAAATGATAGCTGGTAACTGTTTAAATCCCTCTTCTCCTTAGGTCAGTGTCTGTCTGATAACTTCTATGTGAGAGGTGATGGCACCAGAGTCTATTTCTTCACACAAGGTAGGAAGCAATAAAACATCCTCTCTGACTCTCCTCACCTTTTTCTGTCCCTGTGTCCTCAGGTTTTGCCACTAGCTCTTTACACCCTGTCTTCCTTGGAGCAGGGGGGAATGTTCAAGTGTCTCTCAATTGCACAGGGACCTGGGCTTATCACTTGCTAATGTGAATATGGTGTGGTGAATTCCATAGTGGAAAATCCTTCTACAGAAAGACTAATGTGTTTGCTGCACTGGGAGGGGTGGGATTGGAGGAGCTCTCCTTGAATCTTGTGAGATGGACATCACTTGGAGGAACTTCTTCTAGCTTCAGTATCCTCCCATGAGGAAATAGGTAGGACATAGTTGAGCACTGAGGCAGCCTCTCCAGTTCTGCTGCTGCTTGGTGTTCAGCAGAGTTGTGTTCTCCCTGCTTATCACCATTAGTGCCTCCAGTCACTTCCACTCTGCCCCGCTGCGTGGTCAGTTTTAGAGCAGTGACACAACTGCAACAAGCTCTTCCCTTCTGCAGTGCACAAGTCTGGTGTTTAATGCGTGTTTGGCAGACGCTTCATGATGGCAAGCATCTGATAAAAGAGCACAAGCTGGGACCTGTTACCCTTTTCTACAGAAACTCCATACAAGTCACGTGCTCCCAGCCTGCAGTTGAACAAGCTCTCTGCTGCTCAGCAGGACTTGCTCTGGCTTTGCCCACAGCCAGTGTGCTGGGGCACCATGATCCTTATTTGCTTGGTCAGGAATACCTGCCAGTGTAAGTGCTGCCAGCCTCGAGGGCTCTTAGTGCTTTGATTGGGCCCCAGCAGGGTGTGGTTTCTGTAAGGATTTTATTCCCAAACTTAACCTTAATGAATCCCATTCCCCTCCAGCCTCTACAGCACACATCTCATTGCCACCATTTAAAAGCGTAGGGCCGATCCCATTCTTTGCTCTTGCAGACTCGGAAATTCTTCTGGGGAGAGTGGGGAGGGGGGAAGGAATGGATCTGTCCCTACTCGCCAGAAGATGCTCCCTTAACCAGTTACTAGAGGCAGTACCCATGTCTGAAAGTGCTGCTGTTTTCTTTGTCAAGTCTGTGTCATACCAGTTGTCCTCCAAATACTTCTTCCCTTCTTTGCTAGAAGGTAACTGAAAGGAAACTAGAGAAAGTGTGATCTTAATCCCCCCCCATAGTAGATGAGTTAAGTCCTGTCTGATCTTTACGTTTCCCTGCCAGAGTGAGATGGTAAGTTTCCTCTGTTTCATCTTTCAACGTAGTTTAGCTCTCACTGTGAGCAGGCATCAGTTAGATGAAAGCTCAATCTCCTCCATCTCCTCTCTACTTCCAGATGAATTAGATGAGCTCTTCACAAGAGCTGGGCTGGAGAAAATCCAGAACCTGGTTGACCGGCGGCTGCAAGTGAACCGAGGGAAACAGGTGACCATGTATCGAGTATGGATCCAGTGCAAATACCTCAAGCCTGCTGGCCCTCAGCCGTGAGGACACGTGGCATGCTGCTTAGGTTGGAGCCTCTCTGCGGCCACATGCAGTGTCTCCTCTTGGTGAGACGTGGTTTTACGGAGTTCAGCACACACGAGACCTCAGTGCCTTTTCCAGTGCTTAGCATCACTTCCAGGGAGTGGAAGGACGGATGCTTTAAGAGGAGATCAAGCAGTGCTTTAGATGTCTTGCTGCTGGTCTGAGTTTTTAACTTCTTTATGGTTTTAACAACGTAAGGAATGGTTGTGCTGTCTTCCAGCAGCTGAGCAAGTTGAGTAGTGAGTCACTCTTACTCTGCATTTCCACATGAAACAGAAGGAAAGCTTTGACCTTACCTCTGTGTTGTGTACTCCTGTCTTGGGAACAAAAACCATACAAATGGTAAATCTCCTCTCTGCAGCTGGTCATGAGGCCTAATAGGAATCCCTTTCCCAGCTTATCTCATGCAGCTCTCTTCTGCTCATTCACGTTTGTGCAAATCCACAAGTTAAAAATGCCTCAATTGAGGTCAGGAGCTGAGACCATGCTGGTTTCTCTTTGCCACCCTCCTCCTGGATGCCTTATGGTGTGCACACAACCTGCGAAGAAAGCAGATTATGCTGCTTTGCCATCACTGCCCTCAAGGGTGTTCATAGAGGGAGCTAGCGCTCTATAGAGCAGGTGCCACAAACATATTTAAGGCAGGGTCAGGTTTTTGAAGGGGGCTGATGCCAGTTTGGGGCACCTCCAGAGCATCACAAGCAGCTCATGGGAGCAGGGTTTCCCCAGAATTCCCTGCTTTTTCTGCAACCCCAGGTCACAGACTGTATTGCCCTGTCCTGGTGGTGTGCTAAACCCAAGCAGACAGGACACCTATCTTGGATAAGAAGTCTGAAGTGTGTCACCCACTCTTGATTCATTTCTTAGAGGAAGCCAACACTGTGGCTTTCTGAAGGTATTCCCCCACCTTTGACAGCAAATATCTTTTACCTCAGCTTGTTTTCTTTTGTTATTTTTAGGGTGTGGTACAACAAGCATTAGAATAAAGTTTGTGGTAGTGCTTTTCAGTGCTAGTTTGATTAATATAAGTCAGGCTTCCCCAGAAGCTCACGTGCTTCTGCACGCCTGATCTGAAGGATTTGGGCCACCGTTAGGTAACTGCAGCTTTGCTCTCTTGCGTTATTCTCATCTCTCAGGAAGGGAAAGCCTTGGCTGGTATCTGCTCCCTTGTTTTAGATCATGAAGTACCAAAGTCTGTTGTTTGTGCGCCGCTGGCTGAAGAGCAGTTTGTGCTATGCAGAGTGTGTATGGTTTGTTAGCTGGACACTTGTATTTGTAGCTTACAGTTGCCTAAGAATAACTGTCAACTCTAGCGACATAGGTTATGAAATAACTGCTGTCTTGAAACAGAGGAGAAAGGGTAGAAAGATGAGGAAATGCCATTGCTATCTTTGGAGAGTCAGCAGGAGTCTGCAGAGTCAAACCAGAAGCACCTTGATGTGTTAAAGGGGTTGTAGCAATACTTTCTGCTGGGCATGTGGCAGCATGATAGGTTCACAACTTCTGTGTTGCTGGGTCACCCTGCACATGTTAGTGTGTGTGCTGCTTCTGGGTATGGACACTTCAGCCCTTGCTGTGGAAAGGTGACCCAGCAAATCCGTCCACACCACAGAGGCAGGCTGCAGAGCTGGGGTGGGAATAGGAATGCACCACTGCTCGTTTTACTATATCTAGCTCTTCAGTAATATTGGAAGGGAATCAATCAAATAACTGGGAAGAGCATTCCCATTCAGCTTTTTCACTGTATTTTCTAAAGAGACTTTCCAGTGTCTGAAATGGACACAAAATAGGCACATTTGGTTTCTGCCAGGCACAAGCCTGACCAAACCCAGAAGCTGTGCAATCGCTGCTGTGTTTTCATGCTAAACCTACAAAGTCCGGTTCCTTGGCAAGGTTGGTACCTCAGGCAAGGTCTAGGCAAAACAGAGCTCAAGGCTTCTGGGAGCAGAGCAAGCTCATGGCTCTTCATCTTATCCAGGCAAAGACTCAGGCTTAGCAAAAGGAGTCTTGTGAGTGCTTGATGTGACGTGACTCATGTAACCAGCTCCGTCGCTTCCAGTGAGAGACCTCCCATGTGTTACTGGTGCCTTCTGCAGTTCCCTGGGGTCCTTTCCCTCTTGGTCCCTGGAGGGAGACCTCCTCCTGGGATAGCTTTATCTCCTTGGAAGGAAAATTATTGACTGGGGTAAACAAGCAGCATAATTAGTGGGAATTAAAGTAATTTGAAAAATGCCTTATTAATCATCCAAAGGCTTGTAAGCAGCGCAGGAAAATATGTTCTTAATTATAAACATGATTTATTTGAAGTTGATGGACTCCCCTTTAAATTTCAACTCCCAAATGGGAGAAAATGAAGGCTAGTAATTTATTTGTTTCTACTTTCAAGGCTCCATCCCAGTTGCCTGCCTGGTTTTGACTTGGGCTTCATGCAAAAACTTGCAGCCCTGTGAGCCTGCAGCCATTGAAGTGGCTCTTTGCCTTTCTTAATGCTTTTCGTCCTGCTGGAGTATTTAAGCACTCACTTGACATGACCCGTGCTGGGCAGACATACTTTTGTTTCCAGTCCTGTTCATGGTGTTCAGAAAGCAAGAAGTTAATGGCCTTGAATTGAGCCAGGCCTCCTCCAGACAGGCACTGCCTGAGCTGCCTTCATTAATCTCCGCCAGCTCCTGTTCTCTCTGAAGCTGCTGCTCTCCTGCCACTCCAGCCTTGCCTCCCACACAGCTCTGCTCAGGTACCTTGGTCCTGACTTGCAGCGCCTTCTGCCATTCCCACCTTGGGCCTGCTGAGCAGGCTGGGTTGCACAACAGCTTCCTAGCATGTTCAAAGGGAATCTCCAAATTGGCTTTTACCATATTAAAAAGCCAGGTTAAGTGCCTTTTTTCTCTTCCTTTTTAGCAGTGTTACATTAGCTTTAATGCCATTCTGAACATATCTGCTCTGGTTTTCTTTCCAGCATTCCAGTCTTGTGGTCTGTGGCTTACAGGCAGTGCCAGTGTAGTTTGTTGAACCTCCCAAGCAGAAGAGATGATTTCATTGCTCTTCAGAGGCACTGCCCCTCCGATTCTGGAGCCAGACATTGTTCCACTTTGGAAAGTCTGGTCCTGGCTCTTGCCAGAGGATAGTGGATTTCCTTGGAGGTTCGTAGATTGTTTTGGCTGCAAGGGAACTTTATCATCACCTATTCTGACCCTTTGCATAACCCTTTCATGTAGGGATTATGGCATTAAGCCTGTCCTTCGGAAAGGCTTTTCATTCCAGCCGTGATGCTGGGGGCTCCAAGGAATGGCGAAGAACCCTTTGACATCGATCTCCGCACAGCATCCTGGTTGGAAACTGGGAGGCAGGAAGGGAACAAGGAAGGTAAAGATGACAAGAGGCTGTGGAGTATTTCTGATACCATTACTTCAAACTTAAAGAAATTGTAAATTCCACTGAAAATTGGAGCTTTCTCAGGATCTTCCCACAGAGAAGTGGGAAACAGCAGCAGTTCTGAGTGATTTGTATTGTTACAACAGTACTCATCAAAATGCTTCTCACAGAAGTATGTGAGACCAGACATGTGTCTTCTCTCTCAGATACTTCAGCTCCACCTTCTCAGGGTATGGCACCACCATTTCTAATTCTGGACTTAGTTGCAGAGCTCCAGGATAAATGAGACCTGGTTATTTTCAATAAAGAACCTCCATGCATGCATGCCAGTGGCTTTTGGCATCGCATCCTAACTAAAGCCAAAAGAGCATCTTTTTGTTGTTGGCATTGGGATGAGCCCTGACTGGTCCCCAGCTGGATTCCCTGCAGGAATCACAGACCCAAACTGAGTGTAACTTTGTCCTGAGCACAAATGAAAGATGCACAGGATCCAGTGCCTGGAAGTGAGGGCATGGATGGGGATATGGCTGCAAGGATTAAGTTATTAAGGGGGTTGTGGAGCATCCTTCCGTCCCTGTAAAGGCAGAAGGAGTGAAACTGAGTCATGCAGTCTTTTTTGTCCTGATCAGTCAGCTAGGCCTGATTTGTCAGTCCCAGCAGTGCCACCACTTTTGGTTTGGTGCCGTAATGGGGAAGATTAATCCAGAAGAGAAGACACATGGTCAGGATCAGTTTTCCTATTGTAGCTAATCACCTGCCCTGACAGGGGGTGTGCTTGGCACATGTCTTTTGGTACCGTGTACATAGGATTCTGACTCCAACACTGTTGTCATGTCTGTTTTCAGGGCAAGATGGAAATTACTACAAAAGCAAGGAGAAGGAAGGAATTTTTTGGAGGACTCCCCTGTGCTCTAGAGGCAGAGGAATTGTGAGCTCTGTGTTTCACCAGCAAAGCTCTGGAGTTTGTGCTTTGCTCTTGCTGAAGGCAGTAGGTTCCTGTGCTAAGTGCCTTGCTGAATGGGAACTTGTATTGCTGTGAAAGTGGGACACAGCACAGGAAATTACCTGTGTAGGCAACAGTGAGTGCTAATCTGAACTAAATAGGATAAGCCATCTTTGTTATGGAGAGCACAAGCCAGCCCTGGCAACTTGGCTGGAACACAGGCAGGGAGAAGAAGGAAGGGAATCTTAGCCATGTGTGCCTCTGCTTTCACCTCGTGCCCAAAGGCTGTCTGCTATGGCAGGAGGTGTCATGCCAGTGAAAGCTTTTACTCTTGAAAACACAGTCTTTGATGCTCAGTTGGATGAGAGGGAACTGGCTGTGGTTGATGGCAAAGATCACTGGCAAGTCTGACGTGTCAGCACCTGTCTGGAGCTCCCAGCCTGTTGGTCCATAGCTGTTTCCAGGAAAGAAGAACATCCTGGTGAGGTTGGACCCTGCTGCTCTAAACTGTGCTCCCTGCTATAGAATAACCCCAAGGAGTCTTCACTGCAAGCACCAACACAGCGTGTGAACACCAACTTGATTTTGGGGTGGGGTGTGAGCAGGACTGCAGTCTCCAGGTTGGTTTAAGGGTTTGTAGTCCAAAGGATCCTTGTGGCTCTTGCATCTTCATGTTATTTTTCAGCTCGTGTGGAGTGGAAAGTTGCTGTTTGTATCCCAGGCCCTCTGTAGAGGGGAACACTGGGTGATGTGCTCTTCAGCAACGAGTGCAGAGGTTCCCTGCCACCCTTCTCCATGGGCACTGCATGTGGCTCTCCTCATTTAGAGAGGAAAACTGGTTGTTCTCTCCTCAGATTATATCATCATCCATGGGACCAAGCACAAGGCATGATACCCAGCCTGCAGTCTTTACACAGCCACGTGTTTCTTTCCACACTCAGTGCTAAGGGTCGATGTAAAGAGGTCAATGTAGATTGAGGTTGCATGGAAAACTAAACGTGGCTTTTCCTTAACTTCAAATGACTTCTTCCCTACTGAGACAGGCCTTATGAAGGTTGGGATGTATTTAACAGTCACACAGAGGCTGAATATACTTGCAGAAGAAATGTGCATGCTCCAGCTTTACAACAGGAAGTTGATTTAATTTTTCTCTTACACAAATCTCAGAGCAGTGTGTTTAATTGAGCCTTTCAAAAGCCCTGTAAGGTAACGTGCTATTATGCTCATTTCAGGCAGGAGGAAGAGAAGCAGGGTCAAATCCTGATGAGAATAATACCCTCTTGTATTCTAGGAAGCTGATAGTGAGGACAGGGAAAGACTTGCTGGCAGACAAAGGAGAATCACATCATTTCAGGTGTGTGCAGCAGAAAACTAGTGGATTTTGACAGTACCATGTGCTTTGGGGAAGGTGGACACAATCACAGGGCTGTGAATTTTGGTTTCCCTCAGCCAGGGCATGGTGTTTGTGCAGATCCAGGTACCCCTACATGAGGGCTGCCTCCTCCAGCAGGCAGGACATGTGCTCCTTTGGATCAGGGAACTGCTCTGAGGTTGCACTTGGCTCGCTGCATGTGTGGAGGCTGAGGGACCTGGATGCGTTCCTACTGGGTTTGGGTATCAAAGCCTCCCTAATGGGATACCTGAAGGTGTAGACAGAGGGAGGGGCAGGAACAACCTCCCAGATAAACTCCATTGTGTGGGAGGGTGGAGGCTCTCCGAATGGCCTCAGGAAGGAGTCAGGCGATGGCATGTTATCTCTGAGTAGCTGAGATACCAGCCTTCTCCCTGTCTAATGGAAATGAGGAAAAGACCCTTTTAATGCTCTTAGGGGAGGGAAAGGCTGTGCTTACTATGCTTACTAGACACTGGAGAATCCACACAAGGGTGAGCTCCTTTGAATGCCCCATGTATTGCCCACTTCGCTTGCAACTTAGGTGCGAGAGAATCCACTCTGCAGACAAAGGTTGGCATCTTCTGGCTGTGATGCTTAGAGGTGAGGTCACCCCGCAGTGCTGAAGCCTTAAGAAACATGTTAAGAGCTGAAATATTGTGGGCTTTATCCTCTGAATGGCTGTAAAATGTTTGTATTTGAGAGGACTGATGCCAGGTTTTAGATTTCAAAATCTATTTGATGCTTTCCTCAAGTCCCCAGCTCCTGGTGTCCTGTTATCACTGAGGAATCTCAAGCTCTCTTTTTGTGTATGTGTTACGTTAGGGCAGTACATTTCTAGACCTCATGGTAGCACAGAAATGCTGGTGAAATCTCAGAGTATTTCACAGCCTGGAAAGCAAATGCAGGTCACCAAAAACACATCAAAAAGAGCAGGAGCTTGGCTCCTGGTGTTTTATCTTCACAAAGTTCAAGATAGGGGGAGCTTGTTACATGTTGTGTTAAAATACCTCAAATCTTTCCAAGTTCTGGTCCAATCTGGCATGGGTTAACAGTGGAGCTGGGGTGTGAAGGCAGGGGTTTGCCCTTCCGTTTCTAAGCTTGTGCTACCCAAGGGGAGCTTGTGGGGGCAGCTCCAGTGGAGTTCAGTGACAAAGGGAATTGCTATGGCAGCTGAGTAGCTCTTCAAAACATAGAATCCCAGACTGGTTTGTGTTAGAAGGCACCTTAAAGCTCATCCAGTTCCAACATGTGCCACGGGCAGGGACACCTTCCCCTAGAGCAGCTTGCTCCAAGCCCCTGTGTCCAGCCTGGCCTTGAACACTGCAGGGATGGGGCAGCCACAGCTTCTCTGGGCACCCTGTGCCAGCGCCTCAGCACCCTCACAGCAGAGAACTTCTTCCTTATATGTAACATGAACTTCCCCTGTTTCAGTTTGAACCCGTCACCACTTGTCCTATCACTCCAGTCCCTGATGAAGAGTCCCTCCCCAGCATCCCTGTAGCCCCCCTTCAGATACTGGAAGCTGCTCTGAGGTCTCCACACAGCTTCTCTTCTCCAGGCTGAACAGCCCCAATGTTCTCAGCCTGGCTCCATACAGGAGCTGCTCCAGCCCCTGATCATGCTCGTGGCCTCCTCTGGACTTGCTCCAACAGCTCCATGTCCTCCTTATGTTGAGGACACCAGAGCTGCACACAGTGCTGCAAGGGGGGTCTCAGGAGAGCATGATACAAATGTGATGTGCCAAGGATATTGCTGACACCCAAGGTGAGAGCTGCCATGGGGGATGTGATAGGAAGCATCAGCACCAGCTGATGGTGGACCTGGAGAGCAGGAGGAACCTGGCAGAGGTGATGGTGGACAAGGGCTGGCTTGCCCCCATGAATGATGTACTGCTTAATCAGCCATGTATGATCTGTGTTGCTCATAACCATATAGTCACCAGCTCTCAAACTAGCTCCTCTAAAAGGACCAGAGCTCAGGGGCTCTTACAAAGTGAACGAAAAAGGGGGAAAACCACAATAGTTTTTGTGTGTCACTCAAGTATGGGCTGGAAGAAGTTTTCCTGTATGAGAATTGTGGAGGTCCAAATACTCTCTTCTCTTGCTGGGCCACAAAGTCAAATGTACTGAAACTGTTCCCAAACTGAAATACTATGGGGAAAACCAAGTTGAGATCAACGCAGTTTTGCTTTGCCAACCTTAACGGTTTTACTTTTGGTGCTTGATCAGCTTTTAGAAGCAGCATCTTAAAAGTTGACACTCGAATTTTTAATGGAATCTGAAGTTTTCTTACACAAAATGATTCAATCTTTACCTGTTTCAACCACTTCGAATGAGAAAACCTTTCCCTGTAAAACCAAAACCTCACAAACTCCCTTGTTCTTGCCAGCACATTCCGGTAAGTTGGCTTTTCTTATTTAGAAAAGAAGCTGGGGGATTAGCTCCTGCAGGAGATAATGCCATGAAAATAAAGATCCGAGTGTGCTGTGTCTTAACTACTGCTAAATCTGGTTTTACCTTGGAGACCATTGCTGTTCCAGGGAACCCAGTCCCCTGCTTTGGGTTGAAGGGACCTTAAAGTTCACCCAGTTCTAACCCCTGCCACGGGCAGGGACCCCTTCCACTAGAGCAGCTTGCTCCAAGCCCCTGTGTCCAACCTGGCCTTGAACACTGCCAGGGATGGGGCAGCCACAGCTTCTCTGGGCGCCCTGTGCCAGCGCCTCAGCACCCTCACAGGGAAGAGCTTCTGCCTAAGAGCTCATCTCAGTCCCCTCTGGCAGGTTAAAGCCATTCGCCTTGTGCTGCCCCTATTAAAGTTGGAGGCTTTAGGGGCAGCGTCCAGGAGAGCTGAGGGGTTTGATCCCTTTTAGAGCTCCCAGATCTCCTCCCTCCACCCAGCATCAAACAGAAAGGCACAAATGCAGTTTCTACCTCCCTGAACAATGTTTAGTGGCAATGGTACCAATCAGCACTCCCCCAAACGGCTGTGATGAGTTCAGCTGGTAGAATATTGCTGTGAAAGACAAAACTCAGGAGTAACACCCCAAAAACACAGCACACATTAAAAAGCTTAAAACACAGGAAGCCCAGCGTGTGAGAGCAGGCAGGGAGCTCCACAGCCGGGTGTGACGCCAGGTTAACATCACCAGGCTGGGAGCACAGCGTTCAAATACAACTTCCCTCCCTGGCGCTCTCGGAGAGCGGTGTTCCCGCGATGCTCCACCAGCTTTCCCTCTCAACTCTCCGTTCCAGCCCGCTCCTAGCTCGCTCCATGGCGGAGCAGAGGTGATGGATGGAGGGACAGCCGGACATCCCTCGGCTGGATCCGCATCCATCGCTAATCCGCGCCTGCCTCCCCTTGGACAGGCCTGGCCTCTTCCTTTCCCAGCAATGCCCGGGTTTATCCCCCTTCTCCCGGGTTTGTTTGCTTTCCATAAAGCTGATTCAGCCTTCGAGCCCAGCGGGTTGTCCCGCCCGGCAGCGGCGTTCCGCATCCTGCCCGCAGCGCTGGGAATGAACCGGGATGGGAATGCTCCGGTGCGAGTCCCCGTTTGTCATGTCTTAAATGGGGGGGGGGGGGGGGGGGCTTTTCCTATCGGTGCCCGGCCTTTGGAATGCGAGGCAGGGCAGACAACGGGAGCTGCTGGCACCAGGGCTGTGCTTCTCAAGCGATACCCAAACACCATCAGCCCCATAGAGCGGGCCTGGGACCCTGGGGGGCTTTGTGGGGGTCCCCGAGGGGGGTGGTGGTGCTGGCTGCCCTTGCACCCTCCCCTGTGGGATGGAGGCGGGTTTGGGAGCGGGGTGGCTGTGGGAGATGGGGACAGGAGAGGGGGTGAAAAGCTGGGGGGGGGTAAATGCTTCCTCCCCTCTATGGGGACACCCTGGGGGGGGCAGATGAGCCACTGACCCCATGGCACACCCTCTCTGCCCTCCCTCCAGCCCCTGTAACCCCCCCCACGCTCCTGTTCCCCAGGCCCATGTGACCCCCCCTCAGGTTCTTTGGCCCCCCAACCTTCCTGTCCCCCCCCACTCCTATGTGACACCCCCCCCCGGGGCCTTTTAGCCCCCAAGACCTGCCCTGACCCCCCAGGCCCCCTGCCCCCCACACACCCGCCTTGCCCCCTCCCGTACTCTGCCCCCCCCATCCCCGTGCAGGCCCCGCCCCTCCTCAGGCCCCGCCCCCTGACCTGCCCCCGCCCCCTCCCCGCGCTGACCTGCCCCCCCCGCCGTGCAAATCTCGCGAGACGCCGCGCGCTTTCACTAGTGCGTGTGTGTGTGTGTGTGTGGTGTTCACCAATCGAGCCGGGCCGGGCCCTCAGCGCCGCGGGGGGGGGGGGGGGGGGGAAGCACCGGCCCCGGCACCTGCCCGCAGCCCCCACACACCGCCCCGCGCCCTCCCCACCTGACCCCGGCCCCGCCGCCGCCCGCCGAGCCCTCCCCCCGGGCCTTTGTCCTGCCGCGAGGCCTTGCGGCTGCCGCCGGCCTGCGCGCACCCCGGCCGGGCGAGGTTCCTTACGCGAGGCCGGGGATCCGCGGCCTACCCATCCCTTTTCCACCCCCCATCTCCATACCCGCCCCGTCTGCCTTCCCCGCCCCGGAGCCGGCGAGGGGCGAGCCCCCACCTTCCCCCCCCCTCCTGCTGCCGCAGCCCCCCCATCCCCTCCGCCCTTCTCCCCCGCGTGGAGCCCGGGTGCCCGCAGCGGCGGCGGCGTCTGGCTCACGAGAGGCCGCGGAGCCGCCCCTGGCCTCCCCCTCCCGCCCGTGCCGCCGCTGCTGCCGCCGCAGCAGGTTCCCTCCCTCCCTCCTCCTCCTCCTCCTCCTCCTCCTGCTCCTGCCCCCGGCGGCGGCGGGATCCGAGCGGTGCCCGGGGAGCGCTCGACCCGGGCAGGAGGGGAGAGGAGCAGCAGTAGAGGCGGCAGCACCAGGTGAGACAGCCCCGGGGCGGCGGGGGAAGAGCGGGGACCCCCCCTTCGCCTCCCGCCCTGGTGCCGAGCCCGAGGCCGCCCTGGGGGCGGCGGGTCCGGGGCGGGGGGGGGGTTGGCGGTGGGTGGGTCGGGGGAAGCCGGCAGCGACCCTGGGCCGCGGGGGCCGCGGGGGGCGGAGGCTGAGGAACGCTCCCCGGCGGTGGCTGCGGCGGGGCCGGGCCGGGGTCACGGCGGAAGGGCCCGAGGCCTGTGCCCCGAGGCGGCGGGAGCGAGGCCTGGGCCGCGGGTGGCCGCCTCAGCGGGGCACGGCTCAGAGCAGGCCCCGAGGGCTCCCAGCGCGGCCCGGCCCGGCGGGCGGGGGGTAAGAGCAGGGTGGAGGCGATGGGGGGGCCCGGCCTGGGGGCCTTGGGGCGGCGGGGGAGGTGAAGGGGCTGGGCACGGCCTGTGGATCCCCGGCCTGGGAGTTGAGGCGGTGCTGCCGGCGGTGCCGGGGAGGAGGAGGAGGAGGAGGCAGGCCGAGGCGGTGCAGCAGCTGGCAGCGGGGCAAGGCTGCTCACTCACCGGCTGGTGTGCTAACGCCTGCCTCTTGTTCCCCGTAGTGGGGAAGGGAGCCTGGAGCAGAGGAGCCGGGGAGGGCAGGGAGAGGGGATTGGGGCAGCCTCCCAACGGGGAGCTCGACCCTTTGGAACTTGTGGCAGCCCCTTCCCCAGACCGGCATCGCAGCGATGGGATGTGATTCCCTCCTGGATGGTTGCCTTCTGTAATGGGGGAAAGACCTAGGAGTACTTTAACATCTTTGCGTTCATGGCTTGTCTGTCATTTTCCTCGGTGCACAGATTTCCTGTTTTGAAAACTAGGCTGCTGGCTTTGATGGGGTTTTAAAGCTCAGAGTACAATTAGGTTTCTCTAATAACCACATTTGGTGTCCCATTAGTTTGGGAGGCTTGTTGCTGGTTTGGGGGAGCAGTTGTAAATGCCCCCTGGGATGGATTCGCTTTGCCCCCCTAGAACTTAGATCTGCAGGGTTTGGAGGAAACGGCAGGGACAAAATGGACAGTTAATAAAAGGAACAATTGTACACTGCCTATTCTAGAGGGCACTTGCTGCCCTTCAAGAACTTTCCTCATCGCCTCTGCTCTCCATGCAGAAAATCTTTATCTTCTCTTTCCTTTTTTCCTCCTTGTTTTTTTTTTCCTTACCTTAGTCCAGAAAATGAAACTGGAACAGACATTTCTGGAAATGAACTTGATTGGTGCAGTTGGGAAGATGTGATTCACAGTTATAATGAACACTGAAATTTGGCCCATTTTTTTATTCACGGTTCAGGCTTGAATTTGTACATGTCTTCATTTTTAACCTGTTTATACTGATTAAGGTTTTTTTTGACAACCCTTCAAATAATGGCATTTCTTGTGTTGGATTTCCAAGGGGTACCCCAGGTACACGCAGTGTATCGAAGCAGCTGGTTCACTAAATGTATCTGATGCTTTACTCTAAAAGCTTTAAACAAGCCTTGTTTTCTTCTAATCCCTTTCTGTGCTTGGAAGAACTGGAGCTGTTGGTGAAATCTGGAGTTCAGGAAGCTCTAGGATTTCCAGGATTGGCCAAAAATAAATGATGGGGTAAAGAGCGCTGCTTTATTTTTTGCCCTCCTCGTCATGCAGCATGGATGAAGAGCTCTGAAGGTTTTAGTCCTAAGACTCTGGTCCCATGTTTTCCTTTTAATAAAGCATCCAGTGGGAGAAACGCAACATAATTGGTTTCTTGGATGTGGAGATCTTGAAATGGCTGGTAGAACAGATAGGAGAGGAGGCTCTCCAGCAGGGTTACAGTTTAAATACAATAATATGGTGGCAAAGTCATGTTATTATTGCACAGTAACCTTGCTTTTCGCTGGCAAGAGAAATGCTTTCTACGTGGTTATGCTGCAGAACAGGCAGTCTTGAGCCTCCTCAGTGGCATGGAATATTAAATCCCTCTCCTTTCCTTGCATTGCATAATCTGAATGTTGTTCTCCCGTAGCAGCAGAAATGATGGAAGAATTGCATAGCCTGGACCCACGAAGGCAGGAACTACTGGAGGCCAGGTTCACTGGAGTCGGGGTTGCTAAGGTGAGTGTGAGTATCTCTGGTTACGGGCATGACTGCTTGTCCATCCTGCGCTGCACTGTGGTGCTTTAATCTACACTGATAGTTTTGCTTTGCTAGCAGAATGTTTTATAGCAGTAGTTGTGTTTTGACCACTAACTTGCTTGAAGTTTGTTGAAGAGGATTGAAAATGGGATCTCTATGAGCAGACGTTTTACTATACAGAAGATTTTGGGTTCTAATTCAGTTCTTAGGAGTTGCTCCATCTTAAGACAGCTTGTACACCTGCCCCAAAAAACCCTGTGACAGCTTTTTCTGCGGAAGTGGGAACCTCATCTGTCTCCTCCTTTCCCAAAGAAGGTACTCCAGAGCTGAATTTGGCCACTTGTTAGATACAATTTCAAGTGTACTGTGTTGGATACACCTGTAACCAGACATAACATATCCAGGAATTTGTTCAGTTTTTTGTGGGTGCAGTGGGCTAAAGTTGTGTACTTGGTCGCATAGAACACACACACAGCAAAGGACTTAAAAGGTGAGCTCTTCTGTGTCTGTGACCCACAACCTGCTAGTAAAATCCCATCTTTGTCCTCACATACAACTTCCTAACTGTTCAGCAGCTGCCCTTCTTGGTTGAGGCACTTAACAACAACACAGTGTGGTTGCTTGATATATTACTGATTAATAATTAGCTCTGAGTTCTCCAGATGTTGTTGGTAGCATTAATTGATAGTCTCTGAGCAATGAAATGGTGGCAGGACTCATCTTAAACTAGGTCAGTGATAAGGAGTTGACTTTTAAGGAAGATCCTGAGTTTTGGGCAATATCAAGGTAGACGGTGAAACAATATATCCCTGAGAGATAATATTCAGAAACCTCTTAGAATTATTTGGAGAAGGAACTTTGTAGATGCAAAGCAAATCAGAACTTGAAAAAGGGTTTTGTTTGAGTTCGTACTTCTCTTTCTGTGCTTCAGGCAGGACTCAAACAAGGTTAAGGCTTTGAATGAAGTGTAAGTAAAATGCTCAGCTGTACAAGGTAGTGTAGGAAGGAAGGTTAACACTACAAGTTGTTAAGAGGTAACAATTTCAGTTACTGAGGTAAGGGGGAGGGTGATCTTTTCCCCTACTCTTAAGCCTTTAATCTTAAGGCTTTTACTAGCGTAAAAGTTTATGGTACATAATGTATTTATGATCTTGAAAGACATGGTTTACACAACATTACCACTTTTAATGTACTTTTTCATCATTTTCTTGCCTCTTCCCCCCCATGTATGTCACTTTAACACCCCTAGCTCTACCAGTATAGATAAAGCCAAACAACTTTCTAGGTTAGTTAAGACTTAAGCGTAGATGCTGCTGTTGCTTTAAAACAGTGCCAACATACTCAGCACTCACAAAGAGTGTTAGCAACTATTCCTTTTAAAGGAATAACCTTTAAAAGATACAGGAAAGCAAGTCTTAATTATGTTTTCAGTACGTTTGGAGCAGAAAGTACATGCCCTTTCTGTGTATGGATGAATATTAAAAACTCATTTTTGTTTCTAAGGCATAGCCAAGTAAAAAAGCCTCATTTCTTGGAGGCTTCACTTTGAGCAAAGCTGTTCTGTTACTGAGTTCTATTTTTACCTGTTGTTATGCAGTATAGTGTTTTACTTTGTACTAGTCAGTAAACTGTTAAAGTGCATTACACTTACTTCAGACAATTTCTATTTATTTACTTGCATACTTGGTAATTTGCAATAGATCAGCCAACCATTGATATGAATTAGCATGACTCTACTATGTTGCAGCAAATCTTGGTTGCAATATTAATCTCAGATACTACATTCCCTCCCAGGTTGGTGCTTCAAATTCCCTCCCTACCCCCCCAAGTCTCCGTCCGTCATGCTCCGCACTGGCATTGGTAGGTCATTGTCTTAAAGGGAATATATTGGGAAAGCTGTGATACAATTTGTATGATTCAACTAAGATTTTTAGCTCTCTCCAATGAAATGTTTAAGGGAAAGCTACGTAGAGTAAGGCAGTGCCATCTAGTGGGACCGGGCCTGGCACATCCTCCTGGGATAGAAGGTATTCTGTTGCTGTTTATTGCATAAAAGGAAGAAATGTCATCTTAGATGCTCTCCTATTGGGTGAAGGCAGCAGGCAGTTGTAACTGAGCTTCCTGCCTTCCACTGACTGGGTGGATCAGTGTGTTTGGTTAGGTTTCTTTAATGCTTAAAAACACAGGCTGTATTTTGGACCTGCATAAAAGTAACGTGCTAGTTTACAATCGTAATACAACTGCAGCTTTAAAGCCCACTTTATAAACATAATTACAGGTGTTTCCGAGAAATGAATGAGACTGAGCTCATCTAGAATAAATTTTTAGGTTGGAAACTATTAAAAAGCTGGAAAGTGGTGGGATTCTGGAAGAGCTTTTCCAGTAGCAGAGGACAGAAACCTAAAATACTTTAGAAACAGCTGTGCTGTGTCACCTCTTATGGTAGCTGAAGGCACAACCCAAAGACTGAGGTCATTTGCAGTCTCCAGTGTCTCAAAGTGCTGGTGCAATTCTGTGATGAATTATCTTGCTTAGGAGCTGGAAAAGATATTTCTCTAGAAGCTTAGAGTTAATGCATGGAATCAAATTTATGAGCAAGGAATGTTTCTAGGCAACTGTTAGACTCATGTGGTTCATCCAGGTCACTAAATAGCTTCAAAAAGCCAGTGATGCTTTAGATGTCTATTCTTGCCATATGGTAAAGTGCCATTCTTCCTCAAATTTGCAAAGCAAGTCCTTGAATCAACATGTGACTCTCTGACACCTACCAGTATTTCTGCTTATTTAGCTCCTGTTTCTGTTTACTTACTTGGGGAAATCTAAGTGCATTCACTTGAGGTTATTCTGACTAGCCATCCCAGACATCTTCCTTGGGTCAGTAGGTAGTTTGTTTCTCTAGATAACATTGTTTAATTTGGTCTGTTCTTATCTTCTGCCTCCCTTCCCCCTGTTTGGGTGCTGCCTTTACGGTATCAGGTGGGTTAACTCCAAAGGGGTCTTGTCATTTCCCCAGGCTTTTTTTGTGGATAAGAATTGGAATAGGTAATTGTGATGGGTGACTGTGTTTGCATGTGGCTTGTCTCAGGCTTAACCAGGGTGGATCATCACAAAAGCACATCTATCTTTTACAAGTGTGGTCTGTAAAAGATCTCTAAATTAAGTTGTGTTATTATAGCTAAACTGAAAAGGCTGAAGTATTTCTAGAGAGTAACCTTCTCTGTCGTGCTGTAGGAACCATGTTGATCTCCATTCAGATGACTGTGCTAGAACTGAAGAAGTGTTGGTCTTGGTGGTAGCTAATCCTCCCTTTCCTCCTTCGAGGTATTGTAAAGGAGGAAATGAAAATAACTTGAAGAGCGTCACTTATGTTGCAGAGCATCTGCCTCTAAAAAGAGAGTCGCTCATAAAAAAGAGCTGCGTTTATCTGTATTATTTTGGGGTTTACCATTTCTCACACTCTAGCAGCCTGGCTCAGTTCAGTAGCTACCACTTGTGGGGTCTACTTAGCAACACTTTTAGCAGCAAATTTACTGAGTTGAGAAGTCATGTTTGAGAATCATCATGTCTTCCTTGGAAGAAAGTGGTGCTGCAATGGCCATGCTCCTTAGTAGGTGTCACATGCCATCAGAGCTAGTTAGTGAGAGTTCTGAAACTTAGATTTGAACTTATCAGCTACCCCAGAATGTGCCTGGACTTTATGCCAGATACTTGAAAATTGCTTGGATGCTTCCATGTGCAACATTACTTATTTCAAATGTGCTGTCTGGCTGCTAGAGCCCAGACATAGTTGTCAGGTCTCAGCTCTATTTCTGCCCCTGAACTGAGGCTTGGGGTGAATTGTGTGACCCTCCAGTTCCGTTTGCCACCAATAAAGTAAAATACTGTTTTTCAAGTTGAGAGAACTCTTGAGATGTGATTCAAGCCAAGTAAATCCTGTTGCAAATCTGCTTACCCATCTGATACAGTGGAGGTTACCTGTGAACATCTGAGAGTAGATTAACTCCTCATGGCAAAAAGCCCTGCGTGACTTGGGGGGTTCATTATTGGCTATACCACTGAGCTTTTCTAAAAGCCCAGTTAAGCAGCAGGCTGTAATTCTCATACTGACATGATGCTTGAAATAAGAGAATGTCAATTAAACCTGTCTTACACAGTAGCACTGGACCAGAGTGACTGGAAAACCATTTCACTTTGGTGTAAGCCTGTGTGGAGTGAGCACTAACTTTTAGTGGAACTAAGGATTGCCTTTTTCCCTTTGAAATCTCTTGATTTGCTACAGAATTCAGAAGAACTCGGGTTACCTTGGCTGAGGTAATAAAGCATGTCTCTGCCATTTAGTTAGCAAGAGGATTTTGCAATGCATGTTGCTGTAAGTCCATGTTGGAGATTCTGGCTAGGCAGCTTGAATTCCTAGAGCTCCCTTTCAGTCCAGGGAGTTGGAGAGCGCAAAATGGAGACTGCCCAACAGAAGAGTTGCTGGCAGGCCTGAAGGATCATTTTGGGAGCTTGGAGAGGCTGAGTGAATGCACAAGTCATGCAAGGCAGTAGATAGGCTTTGAACAGGAGATGGGTAAGAGCAGGCTGAGTCAGGCCGGCTTTTCTATGGGAGACCCAATTTGAGCTATTATCAGGCTTGGTTGTTCCTATTGAGACTTCAGTCATTGTGCCTCATTTGTGGCCTTTTCAGGGCTCTTGCAAAGGGAGAAATGACTAACCAGCTCTTGTGAGTGGACAGATTCGAGATACTTGCCTTTGAGTGGGAGTCTTGAAAGCACCTGCTGCTGCTGCATCCACTTCTCGACATGGAGGGTTTGTTGTGCATAGGTAGGTCACGGACTTAAAGCAGCAGTTGATAGGTGAATCACAAGGGAAAAGAGCATGCCTGCTTATCTCGGAAAGAAATTCCTTGCGGAGGAGGAAGTGTGTGCTGTTCTTGTGCTTGTCATTTGGGTAAACACTATAGAAACTATTAGCTGCTTCCAGATGACCCACGTATTCTGCATTTTTGCTGAGCCCCATCACTGATTCTCTTGACAGGGTACAGTGGATGAGTGGGCTGGAAGTGATAGCAGAGAAGTGCAGTATTATCCCCAAGTAGACGGTGCTAGAAAAGCCAGATGCCAGTGCAAATGACTTCTTCTGGAACAAAATTCATAAGCCCTTTCCTGTGTAAACTATTGCATGTTTATTATTCCCAACTGTTCCCTCCCTGGCACTATTCTGATGGTGTCCTGTATTCTTTGCCATTGCTTACTTATCATTTTTTCCCCATATTCAGGTTCATTCCTTTAATTCCTTTTGTGTCATGACCACTTTAAATGGGATGCTAAATTAAGGCCTGCACATTTATCCAATGTCAGTTGCTGAGTTAAATATAAACAGTCAGGAATGATAAAACATCAATTTGAAGGGTTTTTTTTTTTATACACATGCTCACTGGCTGTTAGTTGAGGGGGAGATACTCAGATGGATGTTTTCTCATATCCATTGTCTAAACCTGTTGCTATAAGCAGTTGATAACATGTGGGAAACTAGGAATCTAGTTGGCTGATCAGGAAAACTTGCCTTGCCTTTCCCTTCCATAACTGTATGAGAAAAGAGGTGCACCTGAGACTAGACCATGCTTCTTAAAGATCCTGGGTATTGCATCTTTGCTGCATGTTCTGCTGAACAGTTTGTATTTCTGTAGCTAGATCACCTCAAAACAAGACCTTTTTTTGCCAGCTTTGACATGAGCAAGATGCTTCAGCTCCTTGTGTGTAAGAGGGGTCTAATAGTGTGAGAAAAGCATCAATGGAAGGCCCTCGAGAAGGTAATCGAGGGAAAGGAAAGCTCATGCAGTGGAAATGAGTCAAAACATGTCTACAAAGAATTAATTCTGCGTTTATGCACAATATCAATACACATGACTGTGACCTTGCTGGATACTTGTAGACAACTGAAAAGCTGTTCTTTCCTGGTTCTGTAACAGAGCAGTTAGCTCCTTTTCACCCTTTTGACTACTGCATTGAGGTCGATTTTGTGATGTTAGTGTCCAGAGGAAGTTTGAAGTAAAGGGAAAATAGGTTTCTTTGATCTTCCAGGATCTGTGATCAGAACTGAACTGCTCTTTTGTTGATGTGAAAAATGGGATTGATTCCAACTGCTGGAGCTGGAGGTTTCCCACACAGAATAGTCAGTACAGGTAGTTGTGGTACTGGAAGTAAGAAAACAGACTGGATTTTGTATCGGGTGTTTTTCCAGCCTCTTGTATTCCAGAACTTTACATTCAGATGCAAAATTAGTGGAATTTTTTATACTAGAGAGGATAAACTTGGATTTCTAACTATAAACGGCTTCATCAGTTTATTTCTCCAGGTGACCCTAGAATACAGCTCCATTGCTGAGATATTGGCCCTTCATAAGCCACGGATGTATCCTGTCAACCGCAGTGTTCCTGAAAAGCTCCAATGTGGCATTTTGGGAGCAGCTGTTCCTGTCATTTGCTATCCATGTGTAACATGGAGGCAGTTGGGTTTAAGCAAATGTGGGAACAACTTTCACTTTAATCTTCATCATGTCAGAACCTCAGCCTGTCCATCTGAGACCAGCAGATGCTCCTGCACCTAATAAAGCTTTCACGCCTGCACAGAAGGTTGATGTCTTGGACATGCTGCTCAGGTCTGAGTTCATGAGAGGAGCTGAAGGAATTTAGAGGACAGCATTTGTGCAGTTTATAAACCAGCTTTTTTACATGGGTGAAAAGATTAACTTTCTGTTGCCATTTGCCATATTTGTTACTCTCTTTTTTTATCAATGAGGCCTTCATGTGGTTGTAGCTAATCTTAGTGTTGACACTGCTGATAAGTCATGTTGGCCAAGGAACAAGTCCCTGGAATAACCCAGAGTTCACAGAATCCCAGACTGGTTTGGGTTGAAGGGACCTTAAAGTTCACCCAGTTCCAACCCCTGCCACAGGCAGGGACCCCTTCCACTGGAGCAGCTTGCTCCAAGCCCCTGTGTCCAACCTGGCCTTGAACACTGCCAGGGATGGGGCAGCCACAGCTTCTCTGGGCTCCCTGTGCCAGCGCCTCAGCACCCTCACAGGGAAGAGCTTCTGCCTAAGAGCTCATCTCAGTCTCCCCTCTGGCAGGTTAAAGCCATTCCCCTTGGCTTGTCCCTACAGGCCCTTGTCCAAAGCCCCTCTCCAGGTTTCTTGTAGCCCCTTTAGGCACTGGGAGCTGCTCTAAGGTCTCCCCTTAAGGAGCCTTCTCTTCTCCTTGAACAAGCCTGGAGTTGTACCAGTCGCGTTGGGTAGTGGGGAGCTTGCTTCTTTGTTGAAGAGATGAGGTAAAATATCTTTCTGGTTTTGAGCTCTTTTTGTGCTGAGTTGAAGGGGTAAGAGACGGCTTAAAGAGTATAAATCTGCAGTGTTTCTGAGAGTTTGTTGCTTTTAAAATGGAATCCTAAATGTGGAGCTTCTTGAGATATTCAGGTGGTGTTTGTTGGCTTGTTTGGGTTTTGTTTGAGTTTGGTTTGGGTTTTTTTCTGTTGAAGTAACTAAGCATGTCCCTTTAGGAGAAACGAATGTGGCAGTTAACCCTCACAGTGTCCTGCAGGAGGTAAACAGGACTGTTACTTCCTGTGGATGCCTGCTTGGAAATTTGGATTAGTAATAGCCAGTTTGTGTCACAAGCGTAATTTGGTGGTGGTGGTTGTGGGATTGGAGAACTGCTCCCCTCACAAGTAATCCCTGGGATTTCTCTGTGGTGTTAAGGCCTCTCCCCGCCCGTGCCGTAAGTTTTCTACTTAAGTATATGATGATAAAGTGGCTTTGCCTTCAGGAAAGGTTGACTGGTGGGAAGTGGTAACCACAAAAGTAAGAATGCAAAATATAGACTGAGTTTCTTGGGAAAGATGCTCGCAAGTCCTTAATGAAGAGGTAGCTTTATTGTGTCACTATTCCAGGAGTAATTGTGTATCTTGTTTTTCTGTCTTTGTCAAATTCATCTGGATTTCTTAAGTTAGATCTGTAGGAGGCCACTTTATGTCAGAGCATTAGGCTAAGACACGGTGACTTTGCATGATTCACTTTTCTTTCCTTTTAAGACCGGTTTTGATGTAGATCTTAAATAATCTTCAGACTACTTGGATATGTAGAAATGCAGATGCGTATCCAGTAGACCCTGTGAATATGAAGGCAGGTGCTTGTAGGTACCTGGATACTACATCGGTAAATCTCTTGCAACCTCTTGAATTTGCACTTTAGCCTCGTAGGAGCAACTGTGCTGTTGGCAGGTCAGCCACAGGTCCATACCATAGCCTAGTGGTAAGGATTGTCTATGGGTACACTTGTTCACTTTCCTAGTATTAAAGGAAACATCAAAATTGCGCATTGAAAGGAAAATCAGTGGCACTGCCAGCATCTGATAACAGTAAAAGCTGCTTTGCCAGATGGAAGATGCCTCTGAATTCTTAGCCCAGGGTCAAGCAGATGCTTGCCTGAAGTGCTGAGCTTGGAACTACCACTCCTCAGCAAATCACAAGCTTTGTTTCTGCAACCAGTTGTCTTAGACTTCCATGAATACTGCCTTAGCTCTTTTGTGGATGTCATTAAATTGAGCAGTTGGGGTAGAAACTGATACAGAAATATCATTGAAAAGGCTGGATCTGTATACAGAGAAGAGTCTGTCCAACTGGCAGTCCAACCTCTGTCTTGCTCCAGACAACTGCTGTGTCTAGGTATTTACCAGTGTTACTGCTGTATCCACATGATTTAGAGCAGTGTAGTTAGCACAGAGATGCAGTGTTTGGTAGGACATATCTGCCTTGTGTCGAAGTTGTTTCTAACAGTCTTTGCTTGTTTTTCACTAGGGTCCATTAAATAGTGAATCTTCCAACCAGAGCTTGTGCAGCGTGGGTTCTCTGAGTGATAAAGAATTGGAGGTAAGCAGGCACAAACCCTCATGGTAATCGGGCTTAAGGTGGAGATGATTGAACTCAAAAGCTAGAAGGAATTGTGTGATAGTGAGTGACAATATTCCTCCTTTGGGGTGTGGAAGGGACTAGTGGAAGTATTTAATCTGGATCTTACCCCTCCAGTCTTTGGGCCACACTACGAAATGGTTCTTGAAGCTCACCACGGATTTTACCCAACCCCAATAGCACAGCATTTGTAAAGCTCAGCTTATGAAATTGTTTTCAGCTGTGTTGTGATTTGCTTGCTGGCTTTGGATATGCTTTGGGCCAAATCAAAACCCAGAGAGCATTAATGGAAAAGTTTGCCTTACCTATCAAATATGTGAATTTGCTGAAGTCTGGACTAAGAGGAGAGCGTTTTTATGAATCGCTCTCTGCAAGTGTGGGGAGGTGAAAATTTATGCTTTGTCTCTGTTTAATCTCACTGCTTGAGGATTAACTGCTTTGAAACGCTTGCTAAAGCAGCAAAGTCAATTGTAGAGTTACACTTTTACTTCGCAATTCCACATTAATAAAGCAAAATCTCAACTCCAAATGCATTTAAAGAACTTTCTGCATAGTTATCAGGTAAGTTTGGGATCATATTTCCCTCTATCACATGGCAGTACTGGTATGAGGTGTCTGGTGAAGCTAAGTCTTTTGAGAATGCAGTATGTTAAACTCCTTGCAAGTAAGTATAGTTAATAGTGGAAAACTGAGTATTTGTTCTTCTTTTACTTGGGTTTTTTATGCATGTCTGTGGAGTGATTTGAACTGACCGAGCTGACATAATCAAATCTCCCATTCCTTGTTTTTTCAGGCTGTAAGAGATAATTTTGTGTGTAATTTTTTGTTATGTAAGTACTTGAATGGAAAACACAACTTAAAATGAATCTCATTAATATGCTCACAGCTCCATGGAGGCTGTAATGGAGCCTGTGGTGTTAAGAGTCACGCCAACGCTGTTCAGGAGATGCTCTTCACTACGCAGTGAGGAGGCTATGTCACCTCCTTTTACACATACAGGAGCTAGTACAGCAAGTCTCTAGATAGCTGTGGAGTTTTTAGTCCCCTCATTCTTGCAGACATGATGGCCACCTTTGAACAGCCCCTTCATCCTCTTACCAAAGCAGTGACCTGTCACTGACTGCCCAGCTGCTAACATGGAGCTGTAGATGTCCAGCAGCCAGGTTGAGCTTCTGGCTGTGTCAGCTTTATCCTTTTTATCCTACTAAAGGAGGTAGATTGATCTTTCTGCTTCCTGTGTGCAAGTCTTTTGGCAGAGATCTTTAAACAGGGTACTTTAGACTTTGGTTTCCAAAGAGCATGAAAGTTAGGTTTACCACAAACTTTCTGGCCATAGTTTTCCCTCCCCCAGAGCTGTGTTTTGCACATTGTGGTTTTCTTCCTGCCCCCAGGCTATAGTTTAGTGGTAGCTGCAGTGATTGTAAAGCATACAGCTCAGAAATGATTAGGGACCCTTTGGGATAAGAGATGTTTTTATAATGACGTTGGTGATGGAAATGACAAGATAATCTGTCTTTCCAAAAACCTCAGTGGGCTGCTTCTAGTGCAGCGCTTCCTAATGGTTTCAGCAGGTTTGGCCACGTAAGTGACCCTGGTGATGGGGAAAGCACCATGGCAGGGTCTCCTCCACTCTCACATGTGCTATCTATTGTGCATAAATAAATCACTGTCCACTGGTAAGCTGCTCCTTGCGTCTCTGGTTGCTCACAGAAATGGCAGATGCAGCTGACCCTTGACTTTCATGGGAGCAGATGAGGAATAAACCAAAGGCCAGGTGAATTGCAGCTTTCTCCTGGTTTGGGGAGATGTGCCTTATTGCGTGTATGGTTGCTGTTGTGCACCAGTGACAGGGTAGTTTTTGTAACTGTCTGCAAAGGGCCTTGGAAAGAAGCATTGGCTGTAATGAATTGCACCAGTAGACTGTTGAGTAGCCACTGGACTGCAAATTTGGATGTCTATACTCAGACCTCCTTGTTGTACTCAAACTCTTCTTGTACCAGTACTATGATCACTCTGAAATAGTTTACACAGGCTTTTTGTAAGTCTTCGAACAAAGTGTTTGAAGTAACTAGACAGTAGAGGCTGGTTTGCTGCAGCTGAAATAGAGAGAAACCTGATTAACCTCACTGCTAACCATGTTCTCTCCCTTCTGCAGCACATATATCAGAAGGTAGCAGCTGTTTGAGAGCGGTTGTTTCTTTAAGTACCAGCAATAGAAATAAAGGCACCAGAGAGATGAAATGGCCACGGGGGAGATGGAGCAGATGATTGTGTTTTGGCATTTTTTTCTGTAAGTCTTGGAATAACTGCAGAAATGTTAATTTTGAAGTATTGTTTAACAGACTCCTGAGAAAAAACAGAATGACCAGCGGAATAGGAAAAGGAAAGCAGAAGCCTATGAGACCAGTCAAGGTAATTCGCCCTCCTGACCCTGCCGTAGGAGTTCGCAATGGTTGGTAATCTGTGCACAGTCAGTGTCCAAGGAAACGAATGGCTCTTCTCAAGGGTGTGTCAGGCAGCTTGTTATAAACTACGCTATGATGGTGTAGTTTTCTTCTGGGAGCCTTGTTATCCTCCTTGGCAGGAAAGGAAATATGCAGCTTATTTGCACAAACTCTTGCATTTTCATGGACAGACTGCCCAAAGGCTTGATATGGCTTCTCTGAAGTGTTGGTTTGGTCCCATGTCGCTGCATATACAACAGCCAGACTTAAATACAGGCTTTCTGCCTTGCTTTCTGAGATGTATGCCTGCCTTGGTAGAGTTAAGTCCTCGCCACAACAAATAGAGAACAAACTGTGCTCAAGTTATAAAGCAGACAGTGCTGCCTTGGAGTACTAGGAAGAACCCAGTGTGTCCAAGTTCAGGTTTTCTAGCAAATAGGCAGATTTCTATTTCTTTTACTCTTCATCAAGAAAGTAACAAGGATTGGGTTGACAAAACTGCTTTGATAATATTATAATAAGGGAAAAGATCTAAGTTTTAATGAGTTGGTATTAAACCACCACTAATGAACTCTCTAGCTCTTATAGGAGTCTTTGTGAGAGATCTAATATGCAGTAATGTGCCTGATGGCACATGGAAGTGGTGGAAAGTGTCCTTTGCCCTGTCCTTATCTAGAATGAAAGTCTGGAGAACCTACACAACTTTCAATGCCCCTTTAGTGTTTCCTAAGTGCTTTAGCAAAGTGCAAATGCTGTTTGATTGGATTTGACATGGTTGGAATTGGGAGTTAATTGAATTGTCAGCTGTAGACCCTCCCAACAACAGAACAAGAGCTGTAACCTTTTGCAGTCTTTTGTTGTGCAGAAGCTTTTGTTGTGGAAGGTGTTGCCCCTTTCTACAGGGAAAGGAGTGTCAAAACATAGGAGTAGTTTTAACATGGCATCTTACTATTACAACTCTTATTTTCATCCTTTGTTTTTCCTTTTAGGAAAAGGCACCCCTAGGGGACATAAAATTAGTGATTATTTTGAGGTAAGCATCTTTACATTATCAGATATCTGGTGACTTCTGTTACTGATCTGTCACTGGAGTTATTGATTGATGATGTTGACCTGATGTGCTCAAGTGTGATTAGATCCGAGGACATGAGATTTCTGGGAGCTGATTTTTCAAACAGTTGATAAAGCAATTTTTGAACAGAGGAGCCACAAAAATACAGAGATTGAGATTGATTTCCACTGAACTTGGATCTGGGATGAGGATATCTCAGAGTATCCAAACCTATTCTGATAAGTGTCCAGTACTGCAAAAGAACCTGCCTGCAAAATCCTGATTCAAGTAGGAAGTTGTTGACAGGGTTCCCTCTCCAGAAAGGCTTGCCATGGGATGCTGGTACCACCTGGGAGGTGGAGACCCTCCCAGACCAGTGATGAACATCCTGAAAAACACTGTTCTTCTTTGATTGTGCAATTTCTGAAGCTTTTCTGGGTCTGCACAACCTAAAACTCATAAATTTGTTCTTTATTTTACTGACTCTTCAGAAATCAAGTACTTATTGGTGTTTACTGCTTTCCTGGCTATAGTTGTAAGTTTGGTGCACAGTGTGGTGCAGGAACATAAGGATTTCTGTACTAACTAGACCAGCTGCCCACCTGCTTACTTGTCCTGCCTTTAGTGGTGACTGGCACTGCTGCTTCACTGGGGTGTACAGTTCTTACCACTCCTGTGGTGCACAGTTAGAAACAGGGAATGGGATTCATAATTGTATACAGTAAATAATAGATCTGTAGCCAAGTGTGCAGGTTTATATCTTTTTGTGTTAAAAATGTACTCGCTGCACATATGGATGTTTGTCTGAAGTACTTTTGCTATTAGTTTTGAAAACAGTGCATGAAATGTGAAGGTTTTCCTATTAGCTCCTATGCAGTTTTAATGAGTCCCTAGAGCCTATAAGGCTTCATTTTTAAGATCAATTCATCTGTCTCTGTTAAATTTGCTTCAATATAGTATCTCTGTGTAATTACTGATGATCAAACCTGTTCCTTTGGCCAGTTTGCTGGGGGAAGTGGCCCTGGAACCAGCCCTGGTAGAAGCGTGCCTCCTGTCGCCAGGTCATCACCGCAGCATTCCTTATCCAACCCCTTGCCGGTAAGCGTCTCCCTGGGGACAGAGCTGGTGCCTTGGCACTGACTGGGTTGGTGGCTGTGCTTCAGACGGGTAATAAAGGTTCTGAACAGAAAAGAAGTGTCTCTGAAACTGGATTCTGGCAGCAAAGCCAGATGTCTGAGACGCTGTAACAGTGGCTAGTCCAGTTGTAACTGATATGAATAACTCGGCTTAGAGCGTGCAAGATGAATGTTTTTAGCATGCAGATAGATCACTGTCATTACTGAAAGGTGGAACACACATATTAGTTATCTTGTTTTCCATTGTAGCTCATGAGCTTCTTCATAGAGTAGAGAGGATGTTGTATGTTTGTATGGCACTAGTACGATCATACTCTGATCTAGATTGGACCTTTTGGGTATACGGAAAATTGTGCCTACCGTAATTTCATTGGCAAGGTCTTTTTACTTCTGTTTATGCACATGCGGCTCATAAGGAGCATTAGCAAAAGCTTGTAAAGAAATGTGTGTACATGCACATCTGTTGCTGTGTTTTGTTACATAATCCCCTTTTGCTGTCACAGCATTTCTGCAAGGTCTGAATGTGGAGGGAGAACCAGGAGTTTTAAGGCACTTTAGCACAGAGTAGCTAAAGACATTGCTTTCGGCTAGCAAAGCAATATTCAGAAGCTCTGGTGTCTGAGCTCTAGTTTTGACCATTGCCTGGGCCCCTCTTTAATTCTCAGGATTTGAGTGTCCCAAACCCACAGAGCAGTGTGGGAAAGGTTGGTATTCCAAAACCCAAATGCAGTCTTTCCTGATGACACTGTTCTGCAGAGACCTTTGCACAGCTCATGAATTTGTGCTGAACTAAACCCCAACACTGGATGCTCTGCTCAGAATTCAGTGTGTTGCTAGATTTTTGGAAGCTTTGTAGTGCTGCTTTAAGGGAGAGCTTCATGTATGCTTCTCGGTACTTATTATGTGTTTAAAAATGGAAATAGACCTCATTAATTGAATGGCCTTTCCTCCTATCTTGTATTAATTCACTAATACATCTCTCGAAAGAGAACTTAATGAAAGAAATACCATCTCTGGATGTTGCAGATGTGTGAGGCGTTAGGGACAGTGCTCTATTCCAGCAGATAAGATACCCTCCAGGTGTTCATCATGGGACAGGTAGATTCTTCCTCTGGTGTCCTACACTGTGTATGTATTGAGTAGGTAAAAGGTTGAGCAGAGTATTTCTCATGTGGTGAACACTGATGTTGCAGTTAGTTTCAGCTAGGGCAGGTCATGTCTCTCCTTATACAGATGCTCTTTGTGTTTCTTATCTTCTGTTCTTTACTCTCGCAGCTGACCCTGTAATATTTGCTTATTCATAAGGAACTATTATGTGCATTTTCAAGATCCTCGTCTTACAAACTGAATAGAAACGGTTAAGCCCCTCAAAAGAGGAGGATGAGAGAAAGTTGGAGAAGATTGAGTATCTTACCCATTACAGGTGGCAGTATGGTTTAGGAAGAGAGCAGAGTGTTAAAATGTCTTTCCCAAACCTCCTCCAAACCTGTGAGTTAATCTGTGCGGGACTGGAAATTGCCTGCAATCAGAACTTGCAGAGGAATTGTAATGGCTTCAGGATGTTACTTCTTGTCTTCAAATCTCTTGACTGCTTTGAATTGCCTTGCTTCTCCTTTGATCAGAAGAATGATCTGCAGGTCTTCAGACTCTTGCAAGGTCGCTCTCATATACAAACATTCTTTTTGGGGCAGAAAGCACACTCTTGACATTTGAAATGCTAGGCAGAAAATATGCTTCAGGTTACACTTTAGGTTGTTAAGGAAAAACTGAAGCCTGACCTGACTGTTTGCTTTCGATGTGGCATATGCCTGGCCCAGAGTTACAGCTTGGAAGGACTTTGATAGTACTGAGTTTTAGCAGTGATGGGCTGGCTTTTAAAGCAAGGGCAATGAGGTCTGAGTGCTGTAATCAGTGTAGCTCAGATGATTCTTCTTCTTACTGAACCTGGTTCCTGTATCAGTTGAAAAATGAGTCTGCTGCAGGAGAAAGGAGCTGGCCTTTAAGAGATACAGTGCATCCTTAAAAGATTTTTAGTGCTTTGGTTATCTTACAGGAGATTGGTCCCAGCTATAATGACAGAAATGAGCTTGCTGTGACACCTGGGCCCTGAACATGGTTACGTTGCTGACTTTTAGCAGTTCTGACTCAGTTTACTTCACTGGAACGAACCTATGGTGACATTGGCTGCTCTAAAATGAGTCCTTAAAAAGCATCCCCTAGTGTAATTTTGAATGCATTGACCAAAATCCCAATGCAGTAAGGTTGTTTGATCTACAACCTAGTTTGCTCCATTGGCTCTGAAACCCATGTATCTGCAAAGGAAGAAGGGGTGTTAACTGACAAGGAATTCTGTCCTTTGTGTTCATTTGTTCCTTTTGTTTTTTTCTTGTTATTCTTCATCATCTTTTTGATGTCTGCCATTGGAACAATCACTCCAAGGAGTTGTGTTTTGAGTTATCAGATCCTCACCACGCTGCCTGCCCATTCCTGAGCTGCTGCTTCGCTGACAACAGTTTTGGCAGAGTCAGAGAATTGGTTTTGGTTTGTTTCTTTTTTAAAGAGGAAAGGGGGCCAAAAAAAGAGTTCATTGTATTTTTCTTGCCTGTGTTACAGCGGCGAGTGGAGCAGCCGCTCTATGGGGTAGACGGCAGCACAGCAAAGGAACCGCAGGAGGAACACTCTGCTCTGCCAACGCTGATGTCGGTGATGCTGGCGAAGCAGCGGCTAGAGAATGAGCAGCTGGCACAGAGGGGAGGTGGCCTCTGTTTTACTTTTGTCTCGGTGAGCAGCTCTGAAAAGATTGGAATCCTGAGGGATGTTTCTAGTTAAGGGATGGGGAACTTGCAGCTTTTTCTGCTCAAAGGCAGTAGTTCAAGTGCAGCCTGGTATGTTGATGGCCACCATCATCTGGTAAGTTCCTCTTCTTTGAGAAGAGTTCTAGGTCCCAGGCTTTGCTTGGTTAATAAATGAGTTTTAACTTAACTCAAGCTCTTATGTAGATCAAAATAATAGCATCTGAGAGGCTAATCTGATAGATGCAACAAAGCGAAAGAATGAAGTATTGTCTTGCTGTGAGAAGTGTTTGTTTTGGCCTTGCTTAATCTCAGCTGACATGAATTACATTAGGCTTTTAAAAGCTTTGTCTTTTAGCAGGTTGGGCCAGGCTTCCTGAGAAACTGACTCTTGTTTTACTGAACTAAATCTCTTGAGCATTCTTAAATCTTAGCATGAAAGTATGGTACCCAGGCCAGGCTGCACCTCCTGTGTAAAGAGAAGTGTATCTGCATGGGCACTAGTGGTCATGCTGAGGAGCATATAACAATACACTAACTTTCTTTTACAGGCCCAGCAAGGCAGCCCATCTTCTACCGGATCAGGGAACACTGAGCATTCCTGCACTTCCCAAAAACAGATTTCCATCCAGCACAAACAGTCACAGGTATAGCTCACTAGATGATACAGCTCTTGGATATGAGATTGGAGCTTCACGCATTTGTGTTCCACACCAAAGGGTACTACTTGTAGTAAATATAATGTTTCCAGTGAAAACAGTAGTCCCAACTGAGGTTGTAACTACTGATTGAAGTAAATCACTCTGAACTTTGTTCCTGATTCTGTAGAGGATGTTTTCAGTTGCTGCTACTGGAATTGGCCCAATCTGTTACTAAGGTTTCTCTGTATCAATATGGTGGGCAATTCTTCAGCCATGTGTGAATGTGCTCAGGAGAGGAACACCTTAGCCCTGGGTGTTTCAGTTCTGGTGTATCCTGAATGTTCTTCCTCTCTCTGCAAGTGAAGATGTAAAGGAAACCTGAGTGATAGTCGTGAATGCACCTGTTCAAGCACTGGGTGCATCCATGCTGCTTATAGTACAAAATCCACACTCTAGCTGGAAGTTCTTTGACCTCTGTAAAGTACACCCATGGAATAGATTCTCTTGTCAAGCTGGAGCATGATGTGTTCCTGTCTGTGCTTCTTAGCAACTTCACTGACCTGGAGTCAAGATGAGCAGTAGCTCTTTTGACTGTACTGCTGTCTTTTTGGTGCCTTTTTGATTCTTCTTGTGATTTGATGTCAATATTTGCTTTTAGCTCTGTCATCTTCTGTTGCTTCTAAGGATGTTCAGCTTTATCTGCAATGCACCTTGCTTATTTCTTCTCCAAGTCTGCTTTTAATCTTCTGTAGATTTTCATCTGATTTCTCTGTGACTGACCCTTCCCTTGAGTGAGTTTAAACCATCAGTTCTGTGTCAATCATTTGCTCACACCAGCCTGTGTCAGGGATGATTTTATTGCTGGGGGAAGTTCATTCTCCATTTCCCCAGCAGGTGGTACAAGCTCTTTGTGCATGAAGGACAGCAATTCTGCTTCTGGGGATACCTCCTAGCTTAAGTCTCTGAGCTCTGCTGTAGTCATGAGGGTCGCATTTGTCATCTCTGTTGTTGTCTGTGAAGATTCCTGTTTCTTGCTGCTGCATGGAGAATTCTTGTGTGAGAATGACACCATAACTCAAGAAACTGCCAAAGGTGCCTTTCAATCTTTGCTGTCCCAATACTCATGCTTAGCATAGTGGTCCCACCTGAAGTGAGCAAGATGATTTTATTCTCTCATGTACTAAAGATGCTCACAAGGTCCGTGTTCTTTGAAAAGGGTGAGGTATTATCTGAGCATGCTTTCTGCCAATGCTCGGCTTCATCATATTCTGCAGAAGTTTAGATGTCGCATACATGTAAGGCAAAGAATACAGGAAGATGCTTGGCTGCATGATGAGGACATGCATATATTGTTTTTCCTTTCCAAATCTGTTTCTAATTGATAGGATTAAGAAAAGTAATCTTCAGTGATTCCCAGTTAGACTCATTTCTGGCAATGAGAGGAACAAGTCAGCATGAGCATGGTTTCAGTCAGTACTGTGGCCCTCCAGCGCTGTGGGGCAAGGGGAGCTGTGATGAAGTCATGCCTTAGAGTGAACATCCTGAAGCATGGCTTCATCTGACACAGCACAAGCACATCTGGGCATTTGGCAAATGACATAAATCACTAAAGAAACTCTCTGCTGCTTGGTTGAGGGTGTGTAGAATAGGTTCTCAACAGCCAGCCTTCTCATTGCCTTTTGTCACACATGCTTTCTGCAGGCTGTCATGAATCAAAAACCAAGTTAAGGCTCAAGTGAGGTAACCTGCCCAGGCCTTCTCTTTGTCTTTTGGGATTTAGGCTCACCTTGCTTGATGTGCAATGCTGGCAGGTTTTGCTCTTTCCCATATTGGGCATATGTAGAGAAACAATGGTCAGCCAAGTTTGTCTTTCTTCATGGGGTTAGCTTCCAGGCAAGCCTAACATCTGGGGAACAGTTCCATAGCAGCTCCATAGGTAAGCCTGTGCTAACCCTTCTCAGAACCAGGGTAGCTGCTTGCTAGTCATAAATGTGACATCTGTGCAGTCATGGAGAGATCCTGTGTGTTGACTTGGCTGGTTTAGCTGCTATGTTCATGTGCATGCTGACTTCTTACACTTTGCTTCCCCACCCATTAATGCGAGTGCTGAGTTTGAAATACTCCTTCTGCTAGAGAATACAGTACATGTCTTTTGTCTTCTGTTCCTGGGTATAACTTTCACTTCATTGGCAAAGGTATTTGAGATGTACTGCAGCCCATAAAGCTTTCCAAATAGGTTTCACTCAAGAATTATGATGCTCCTGTCCCTTGTGGGCACTAATACATCAGTTTGTCAGAAACAAAGGCTTAATATTCTTGCTGTCAATCTGTTACAGTATTTCAATATGAAGACCTGTGTTTTGTGTCAAGATCTCCTTAGAGCCCCCAGGTCTTGTCTTCTGTCTAGCAAGTGGTTGTCTCTGCCCCTGAAAGATCTCATATATTTAATATTCCAGCTGTGGGGTTTTTGAAGCCTTTTTCCTGTACAAGCACTGCAGGAAAGGACAGTGACTGTCAGAGACCACCAAGGGGTGGGCAGAGCTCAATTATGAAGACAAAATTTGCAGGACATGGTGTATTGTGGCCCTTTACCTGTTACCAGTTTGTGTTCTGGTATTACCATGCAATAAGAAAATGAAGAATGGAGAAAGTTCTTCCCTGACTACTAGGATGCAGGGGATCAGTTCCTTCTTCTTAGACCTAACTGTTGAGATCAGATGGGGTTACAATGCAATATTACATGCTGACTATCTGATATACTTGTTTTCCTTAAATGTCTGTCGTGATTTTTTTCCCTACAGTCTGACCTCACAATGGAAAAAATATCTGCACTAGAAAACAGTAAGAACTCTGACTTGGAGAAGAAGGAGGGGAGGATAGATGACTTATTAAGAGTAAGTATTTCAAGTGGGACAGCTCTTCGAAAAGCTGATATTTAAAGATACCTAGAATGCACGTGCAAGCTCGGCTGCAGAGCAGGACTTTGTATAGGATTTGTAGAACCAGCTCTCACAAGGTAAAACAAAGAGAGTCAGCTCCACAATCAGCAAGAGAATTGTGTGGCTTGTGGCGACTCTGGACCTGTTTGAATCCACAGGGACTGTGGCTGTGCAGTGAAGTTGTAGCTCAAGTGTTAGTGCCTCAGCAGTGTTACACACTTGTGTTTTGCAGACTAACCTAAAATGTTTCTCTGCAGAATTATTCCCCTCTTCTAAGTACTTAGGAGCTGACTCTGCTTTTTGTTGAGCAGCATGTTCAGTAGCCTCTCAATAGACTGAGAAGTTGTATTCTGAAATGCCCATTCATGGGAGTCAGTGACACGTATACAGATAAGGAGAACATCTCTTGGTCAAACAGAAAGAATAAAGCTCCTCTTAACCCATTAGTATTCTTCAATAAAACATAAAACCCTTTAAATCAAGGATCTTGTCTTAATGGAGGAGTTCTAATTGATTTAGCTTTCATCAGCTGGAGAGGCATCTCCTGTGTAGTGTTGCAGAGGATTGGAAAACACATTAAATGGAGAAGAGGGGGAAGGAAGGAGCTCTTGTGTTAGTGTGTATCTGGTCTCAGCACCTGAAAGAGCTGAGACAAACCTGTACAGACACCCTTTGCTGTTTAATCAGCAACCAGATTGACTATTGGTTGGAAGGGGGATGGTTAAATTTGCCTTCTTAGTGAAAACAGTTGCACATAAAATCCTGCTGTACACTGTGGTGGTGTTAAAAACAGCAGCTGTTGCTGGGAGCAATCTGTATACTGGGGTTGAGGGATAGTAACTCAAACATGAATTTAATTGAAAGTACAAAGGGAGTTACCCCATCCTTTTCCTCTGCCAGTATTGTGGCAAAAGAACGAGGATAGATCAGGGGTGACTCAGCTGTTTTGAGACTTGGGAGCTGTGGCAAGGTCTTAAATGTTTAAAAACCATAAAAATTAAACACCTTTTGCTTGTGTTTAGTCTCTCTGTACTTTAGTTCCTTCTGTGTAAACCAGGATGATGGCACTTCCCTGTTCTAGAGGGCTCTTAAGATTTGGATGGGTTAAAGACTGAAGAGCTTGGCTTGGATGTTTTGCTAAGGAACCTAGTTGTTTTTTACCCTGCTGGTTTGCTTACTTTAATCCCTAGAGCTAACTGGAGAAACCTCTTCCTAAGCAATGCTTAGTTTGGCTCTTTGAGTGGTTTAAAGTCAAAGGCTTTTCTTCTCTGTTCACTTTTAGGCCAACTGTGATTTGAGACGACAGATAGATGAACAGCAGAAGATGCTGGAGAAGTATAAGGAGCGGTTGAATAGATGTGTAACGATGAGCAAGAAGCTGCTTATAGAAAAGGTGAGCAGGGGACTTGCCACATCTCTGCAGTCACGGTGCCCTTGAAAACTTCTCTCTTCTTTTTAGCAGTGAAAACCTGTTCCTGTTGTTTTGGTGTCTTGAATTACTTCTTTGCAAATAGGGATGTCATTAAGACTGAAATGGTTCAGAATGCTTTGGTTTGGTTACTTTTCACAATCTCTGGGAGTGATCTCCCTAGCTGAAGTGAAATAGTCTGAGCTGTGGTTGCAGCAGCATTATTTGATTTGGAAACTCATACACCTGAAAAGCAAAGTTGTCCAGCTCTGGCAGTGCCAAAGCAGTATCCCATTGTGCAGTGAAATTGCCAGATACGCTCTGTGACGTGGTCAAGTGATTTAGACCTTTCCTTCTTCCAAACAGCAGAGTTGGAGATCGTTGCTTTGTGTAACGTGCGAACAACACATTAAAGACACTGGGGAAAGTGCCAGGCTGCTCTTTACTAGTGTCCAGCCTGCTTTGGTGTTGAGAGATTTCCAGATTTCCTGAAGGTTAAACAATGTGGGGTTTGATTGCTCTTTCACCTGCAGGCCAATTACATCAATTGTTTGTGGGCACTGGATGGGCAAACCTACCAGGGTGCTGGCCAGTACATACAGTCTGTTTGAGCTGATTTTGTCACAGAGCTGATTGTTCTTGGCTGACTCCCCTTTCTGGGAGGATTTGTAACTGTGGGCTAGGTGTTAGGAACATCTGGCTTTCACATAGGTGGTCTAGAGCTTTGTGAGGAGTGAGGAGCTTTGCTGCTTCATCTTTAATTCTAACTGAGTGAAACTTTGCTCCTCTCATCTTGGGCCTTGGAAATTTCCTTTTACTTAACCAGAAACACTCTGAGACAGACACCATCACCAGTTCTGATGCATTGGTGACCTAACTGAGGTGGTGTCACATTTGGGTGTGGTGTCAGTCTGGGATTGAGCTGGCTGATCACTGTATCTTCCTCTTAATGGTGCTTCAAGGTGCATTTTTGTCCCCCATCTCTCGTTTGAGTGAGTAAGGGGCTGATCAGAACCACACTTGGAGTCTGACTAAACTACTGGTACAAAGAGATAGTTTTAATCCTATTGCTAGACTGATTTCAGGTTATCATAGAATGGGTGAGCTGCTCAAGTAGTTATGGGGAAATAAAAATGAGGCTGAAATGTCAGAAAGGAGGCAAACAAATGCTTGTCAAACCAGTGTGAAGCAAGCAGTGATTTTCAGCTGGGTTTCAGGTAAGCAGTACTGAAACAATAGAAAGTGGGAAGAATTGGCAGTGATTTAAAGCACACCACAGCTCTTAGTTGCTGATTTATGGCTTCTGTTTTTACATGTGTTTTGTTCTGTTTTCAGTCAAAACAGGAGAAGATGGCCTGCAGAGATAAGAGCATGCAGGATCGATTGAGGCTAGGTCACTTCACCACGGTGCGGCACGGGGCGTCTTTCACCGAGCAGTGGACAGATGGCTATGCCTTCCAGAACCTCATCAAGTGAGGACAGCAGACTTGTCTTTGACTTTAGAGGCATAGACAGAAAAGCTAAGCAGTTGTGTGTGATGTCTTGCATGTCAAAATGTGAGAATGGTGTGACTGATGCATGAAAGGATCAGATAGGAACACAGCTACTGACAATGGGGAGTGTTTTGGCATTGAAGTGAGAAATGTGTTTCCACTTAAACCTTCAGAGGCTTGGCCTGGAATCAGATGGTTTGAGCTGGCCTTTGGGTTGGAAAGGAATAGGCTGCCCCGTTGGGTATTCTCAGTGCACTTACCTGGCTGTGCAGTGCTTAGGGCACAGGAGTGGACTAAATACTCACATATATTGTGAGTCAATCAATTTGATTTGCATACTTGCATGCATTAGTCAATGAAAGCTAATTAGCTTTTCTCTTTTTTTAAGTAGAAAGTAGAAAAGCTTAAAAGAGAAAATCCAAGCTACTAAACTTCTTTTGCCTCCTGGTAACAGTGATCAAAGGGGCTGCAGAAACCTGGAAATGAAGATCAGAGACCCTTTTATGCAGGATGTTAATGGAAATACCCACTCAATTCCCACCTGGCCTAGACCTTTAAGTAGGACTTGGCAAATTAATTGCATTAGAGAGAGCTATGTGTGATCCTTTAAAATCATATCACTTTTCCAGAGTCTGATAGGGAGGTGCAGCTCTTGTTAGGTGCAGATTAAGGACTTCATAATTCTTCCTTAGGTTGTGCTGTAAGACATGGAAGAAATACTTCTGGCATATTTACCTGCAGTCTCAGTCTCTTTAAAAAGTGCATTAAGTATGTAAATGCTCAAGTCATTTAGACTTGAAATGTCAAGAGTGCTTTTATCCCTGTAAAAGATAGGTCCTTTTTAAAGATAGTCCTTTTATCTTGGAGGAGAGACTGTTTTCTCAATGAAATGGGGAATGCTGTTTATGTTTTAGAGAACTAAGGGTAGTTTAAGTGCACCCCTGAAGCAGAAGGATACTTTCTCAGACAGTGCCAGACTTCAGGAATACTTTAACAGGAAAGTCTGAGATTTAGAACAGAGCCTTCTAGGAAAAAGTGTGTGGAAAGTTAGTGCCTAACCATGGATCCCTGGCTTTTCCGTGAGGTTAGCAACTCTTGGATTTGGATATCCTCGGCATGAATAAAACCTTTCACTTACTGAAAGGTTTCTGTGGGCCAGAAAAAGAATCCCCTTTTATGTAAAAATACCTTTAAAAATATGAGTCATGATGCTTGGCACATCCCCCTTCTCAGTACAAAAATATTTTGTTACTAATCTTACAAGTACAACTGATTGGGAAGTCATTGCTCCAATCTGTTCAGAACAGATGCTGAAGAACAACCAAGTACAGACCATTAGTTCTCTGCTTCATGGGTTTTTTCCTACTCTCTTCTTTCCAGACAACAGGAAAGGATAAATTCCCAGCGGGAAGAAATAGAAAGACAACGAAAAATGCTAGCAAAACGGAAGCCACCTGCAATGGGACAGACCCCTCCAGCCAGCAACGAGCAGAAGCAGCGCAAGAACAAGACCAATGGAGCAGAAAATGAAACGTAGGTTGCGTTGCCTTCTCTGTGCCTTGCAGAGCTGCATGCTTTGAGCAGAGCACAAACTCTCTCCTGGGAAATGGAATCTTGCCCTTGCCTCTAGGCTTCGCTCCATGCACAAATGAATACTGTGGAATTAGCCTGGCATTCAGCAACATCTGGCTGCAGTTCTAAATAGTTTTCATTGGAGTAAAACAAGGAGCATTGCTGAGGCCAGACTTTTGAATGCAGTGCTTTTTCAGTGTTCCTGTTGCATCAAGTTGGGAAAGTGTTGCAATTCCAGAATGGATTTCAGTGTCACTGTGTGATATGTGGTGCTTTTTTAAGGACAAAAAATGAGGACCTATTTAGAAGCCTTTTTTTTCTGTGTTGTTTCTGGGGAGGCTTTTCAAACAAGTAATTGGGTATACTGAAGAGAATTATGCTCTCTCTAAAGACAGAGTCTTAAGCATTGTCCTGTATCTCCAAAGCTGTCCTTTCCATTTCCCTGACTCAGGTATCTGCAAAGATAATTGAAGTGCTACTTCTTACAGAAGATTTCTCCCCCCAACACCTCTTGAAGTGACTGATGCTCCAAGAGTCACAATGTTCTTGTGAGACAAAGCTTTTCTCTCCAAGAAATTGATACCATTAGTTTTTGGAAGTTTTTGTGGGGTGGGAATCCATTGAATCAGAGGTTTCCCACTATTTTCTACCTGTTTCCTTTGCAATCTTCATTTTGTTGCTGTTGGCTGATACCATAACTCAGAGTGACACTTTTCTTCTTGCACTATGGCATCTCCTGGCCATGACTTGACCTCAGAGTTTCTGGAGTCCTTTGAATTCTTGGTCTTGGTTGAAGCAAAAAGCTCCCACTGCCTCTTGCAGTCACAGCAGAGATGATGCATAACTGGGTGAATCCTCACATTCAGGGTGCTCTCAGTACCCAGATCAGGTGCTGGTTCCTGGAGAGCAGGTGTGTTGTACTGGAGGGCACTGTGTGCTTTCCGCAAGTGAGTGGCTTGAGTAGAGACACTGAGCCCTCATTCTGGCTAAGAGAGCTTTAAAAGAACTAAATCAAGTTCTAAAGCCATCCTTTTCCATTGCAATTTGAGTTTGGAGAAGTAAATTGGATGCTAGTGCCTGGATATTTTGAAGTGGTGCTGTTCCTTGGGGTAATCTTTCACTTACAAAGGGCAGGATGAGGATTTCCCTGTTTCTGTTGGGGTGGCTGTAGTGTGGCATATTCTGAAGACATGGCAGCACAGATCCTGATGTCTGGAAATCTTGACAATGTGGTACCAGGTGAGCTACTGCCTGTGTTGTGAGCCTGCCTTGACACAATCTAGCTTTACCTGGGTTTGACAGAAGCCTTTTTGTGCTCCTTCACTGATATAATTCAGGGTTTTATCATTGTGGTTTTGAAGAGCTTCTAGTGGTGGTGTTGAGAAAAACTGCTTGCCAGCATATGGATATGGTTCATGTGGAATGGTTTAGCTTATGGAAACATGGGTTTGCAGTTCAGCTGAAGCAACTGGACTGACTGACTACTTGCTTAAGCATAGTTGGTGTGTAAATGCATTTGTTGGCCTGCTATGTGTCAGGTACAAAATGTTCTAGCTTTTGGAGGGAGTCTTTTAGGCAAGTTGAATCTAAGTGTTTCTGAAAGTTGAATGAGAAGCAGCCAGCCAGATTCCTTCCTCTGATTTTTGGTTCTTCTTTGCTTCATGGTTGTTGCTGTGGCTGAAAAAGGAGAGGAAGTTCCCATGATGCAAATTCAAACACGTGCTCTCCTGAAACTGGTTTCTAGCCTCTGAATAGGAAAAAGATTTGCATTCAGGAGCAATAATCTGGGGCTGGGGCTTTTTGAGGTCTGCTAGGGCAGGTTGGGCACCCTTCGAATCCTCAGCTGCACTAGAACTGGTATGTTTGTCTTAGAGCCTCCTTGATTCCTTCAGTGCTTGCTGCTAACAGGCAGCTATTTTGGGCACTGTTAGCCTGGTGGTACTCATTACATCTCTTGCTCAACCAGCAGACTGTTGGTGTTCAGCCCTTTATTTCATTGTGCACAAGAATATGTGGGAAGCTTGTTGCTGATTGATTCAACTGTCTTTTTATTCCTTTATACAGCAACACCAACCAAAGACCTAAGGTTTTGGGATGGTTTTTTAGGCTAGCTGGAGCTGATTAAAGTTCAGGCTGTCAGGGGTGGATGGGGGAGATTGGGGGGGGGGGCTGGGGGGCTGTGAATTAGGATGCTTTCATATGAAGTAAGACAACATGTAAACATTTATGGTCCTGGCTGTCTTTTGTAGCTGTAATTTGTAATAAGCAGTTCCTTATGGTTGAGATTCTTTTAAAAGGAACTTGGCTTGTGAGTTTGGGATGAAATGCATCAGTTAACAACTGCTTAAGCACTTACTGCAAATATGTGGACCCTTGGTGTTATCAACAGCAGAGAGAAGTTGGGGCATTTCAAGATGAGCATGTAGCTTAACGCTGCCTCCTCTTGATTCACTGCACAGTGAGCCAAGGTCCCACAGCCCCATACAGACCTAAGACTGAGCCCTCAGCCCCCTCTTGAAACTAGCTGTGGTGTTGATGCTGTGGAGACCACATACACTAGCCTTTGTACTATACAGGGCATAACTATTGCAAGAGGAGTCCTTCTGGGATAAGTTTTGACCTCAGTTTAGTCTCACAAAGAAGAGTTGTATGCTGTCATGTGCATATTTCCATTTACAAAAGAAACGGACACAGCTGATACGGGCTTCACAGCTTTATGGTCACGTGTGTGTTCTGCAGATTGTTAACTTTATCCTGTGTGTTGCAACCTAATGCATTGGATCTGTCTCTTTTATGCAGGTTAACATTAGCAGAATACCATGAACAGGAAGAAATCTTCAAACTCCGTCTAGGTCACCTTAAAAAGGTAGGAACTATCTGCAGGAAAGGCTTTTAGGTGGGTTTTGATGCAGTGTTCTATGAACAATAGCATTTCTCTGATAATTGAGAGGGTTTTCTTGCATGAAAGGGTTGGCCACGATTTTGTAGTGAATTTTTTTCCAAGGCAGTGGTATTTAGGGAAGCTGTTCTTTGCTTTAATAAATAGATTCCTGTGTTCTTACATACTATTTCATGCAGGGAGTTCCACTGTTTTGATGCATCTTATCCTGTCACTGTGACCTGCCTCGTGCTGGGCTCTGTGTATCTGATACGGGGGGATAGGAATGAATGGATCAAGGGAAGAAAATTATGAGAACACAACAAAAACTGCAACCATCACTGACTTTCCCATTTCTTTGCAATATTGAGTAACCAGTATCATCAGTAACAGCCCAATAAAACCTCTTGGGCTTTGGGAAACTAGGACTGTTCAGGTGGTTGTAGTGCATGTTTGTTTTCAGATACATTGGCTTCAGTAGGAACTGTACCTGCAAGTGAGGTTCTCTTTAAATAATCTGTTGGTTACCTTGAAAGTGATTGCAATAACCTATAAATAAGTTTTCTGGGACACTTCAACAGATGAGGTACTGAAACAAAATAGATGCCTTCTGTGATTTCCTGTTTAACCATGATCTCTGCTGAGGCCCTAGAGTTTTCTTTCCCATATGAAACAAAGAGGAAGGATGCAAACACATTGCTGGAGTCCCCTTTCTTTTCTCAGGTGGTGCCTGAGCTCTCCACTTAGTTTTTAACTTTAACCTTGACACCCAAGTTGAATGCAAGGCCTCATTAATGCTGCTGTGCTCCTTGTTATTTTCAGTGGCACAGGAAAGTTAATGCCCCCATGGAATCTGCTGGCACTCTGCCCATTGTGTTTTACTGACCTGTGGACAAAGATAAGTGATATGGGCAGCAGCATGCTAAAGGCATGCTTGTTCTACAGCTTCCACATTGCTGGAGTGGATTAATTGCAGATCCATCTATGCTGGCATGTCGTATGCCACCCTGGAACAGAGGAATCCATTTGGAAATGGACCTTAATGGAAAATGAAGTAATGTTCTCGGATCGTGGCATTGTCTGAGGCTGTGCTTATCCTTCTCCACTTTTGGAAACTGGCTCATTCTTTATGCCTAAAAATAGATCAAGTTGAGAAGGAACAGTTACCCATTTGTCTTGTGACTGTGTCCCTTGAGGTATATATACCAAATAATACAGCTCAAGACAAGTGTTTTAATTGAGGTTTGCAGCCCTGTCCACAGGGATGTGAATTTTGGTGTCATGTCTGAGGGCACTAGAACTTCCAGCTTTACAAACAGGGTACCAAAACCTCCACGTGGCACCAAGTTGCACTCTGACCTGTCCTACCTATCATTGCTAATAGGACCTGATGTCCTTTCACATTCTCCATCCTCTCCAGATGCTGCCCCTTTCCCGTGTGGCATCATGACATCCTAGTTCCTTACTTTTGAGGGCCATCTTCTATTTCCAGTAACTTCTTCCCAGGTGGAATTACATCTGTGTTTCCATAAATGAGGCAGAAATGCTAACTGCATTGTCTTACAGAGCATTGTTTTCCTTTTGTTCTTCCTTGTGCAGGAAGAAGCAGAGATCCAGGCAGAGTTGGAACGGCTAGAGAGAGTTAGAAATCTACATATCAGGGAATTGAAAAGGATACATAATGAAGATAATTCACAGTAAGCACATGGGATCTGGGGATAAGAATATAGAACAATTTCTATCTTTGTCCCCTTCAAATTGGAAACAATCTGCTTGAAATTGATGTTGCAACTTAGTATTGCACTTGACTGGGGGGGTGGCATGGTGATAGCTTGAAGTTCATGTAAAACAAAGGCTTCCAAGTGCATCAAGGTACCATTACATAGTTGTTCATCAGTAGAAAGTGATCACATCAAATCAGATCTGTCAGTTGTTAACACAGTTGTAATATTTCTCTGTCTTAATGTAAAAATGTTGTTTGTAAGCTGTGTAGTAGCTGTAACCTGTTGTGAGTAGATTCCATTAGTTCTGTCAGTGCTCCTAAACTGTGTCTTTCTCGCCAGATTTAAAGACCATCCAACGCTAAATGATAGATACTTGTTGCTACATCTTCTGGGTAGAGGCGGCTTCAGTGAAGTGTATAAGGTAAATGTGAAGTAGCAATGTGTGCTGTAATCTGAATCTGCAGGGAAACAGTCCAGTAAGCAGCATTTTGTGCCTGTTTCTCAATGGTGTGTACTCATAGAGGGAAGAAGGGAGGATGAAGCACATGTTGCATCTGGCTTGCATTGGACAGCAGGCTTGAGATTTTTAGGTTCTGCCCTTGCCTTCAGAGGTCAGATTTCAGGCTTCAAGAAAACACTGCACCAAGTCTGCAAGTTTTGTCAGGTCAGAACAGTAAACCACTTGAAGAGCCAAGTACTACACACAGTATACCCAAAGTGGCCATGTTCTGTTGAGTATAGCATAGCAAGCCTGAACCTCGCTGTAAATGAGAGAAAATAGCTCCAGTAATAAGAGCAGAGGCTGCATTTCCTGGGGGTAGAAGCCTTGCTTTCCTTGTGTCTTCATTTACACTCTGAAGTAGCAGACTGGGGAGGTGTGTTTAGTCTTGAGACTTCCTTGGAAGTGTGTCAGCACTCCTGCATGGCCAAGACCTGCGATGCTTTGGTGCTTGCTATTTGACTGTTATGTTTAGAGCCCTTCCAGTTCAGAATATTCCCTGTATCTGTCCTCAGTAGTTTTTAATCTATGTGGAATTGGCTAGAATTAAAAGAATTATGCCAGTGCAAAGATTGGAAACTTGAGGGAGATTTATTATCTTCATGCAGTACAACAGGTCTCTAAACTAGGGAGGGTGGGACTACTTAGGTAGTGAAAAAGAGAGTGTGAGATGTGCTCTGAATTGCCGCCTTTGCTGACTAAACAGAAAGCCTTGGCTCCACAGCTGAAAGCAAGAGGGTATGAATGCTTCAAAACTGACTGTGCTCAAGAGTTGTAACTATGGTATTGAAACAAAGGGATGCTTAGCCCTGCTTCTCCAGAGTCTTGGCCAATCTATTAAGCATAAGGAATTAAGTATGCAACTTGTAAGATGGACACAGATTATCCTTGTCTGCTTACAACAGGATTTTGCCCCATGCTATAATTACTAGCTGTTGCTGCTCTCAGACAAAGTAAAAGCTTCCTGCATTTCTCCAAGAGCACAATTCCAGAGATCCATTCTTTAAAGACTGTTTAAATAGCAAGAAACTGGAGGGGAAAATAACAGCACAAGGTTTATGCAGTGATGCCACTGAATTCTCCAGCTTCTAATTAAGATGAAACATGCTGCAAGATGGAGAGCTGAGCTACCAATGTGGAACAAAGTATTGGTTTGGGGTTGTTTTAACTGAGTGTAGAAAATGAGTTAGGGGGAATAATGGCAGAGCCTTTTCCTGTGTGATGAACTGTCTATATTTTGGTAATTTGGCTTTTTTGATCCCATTGTAGCTCTGGTGGTAAAATGTCAGTATAAATGCAGCATTAATTCGATCCCATGGGGAAGGTCAGATCAAAGCAAGGCATATTCAATTGTTTTCAGAGCTGCTTGGTTTCATTAGTGAAACTAATTACATCAAAATGTGGGTTTGCTCCTCACTTGGTATGTCATAATGCTGATTTCCTGGGTGGGGATATTGGTTTGTTAGAGCTTGTCTGCTTTTGCAGTATTAACTTGAAGTTGTGATTCCTACTGATTTGCAGCTCTTCTCTCTGCAGGCATTTGATTTAACAGAACAGAGATACGTAGCTGTGAAAATACACCAGTTAAATAAAAACTGGAGAGATGAGAAGAAAGAAAATTATCACAAGTAAGTAAGGCTGTAAGATGTTTCCAGGCTCCTCCTGCATTGGGTTACCCAGTGTCTAGTAACAGGCTGCCATTTTTTAGCTGTGTTCTGCTACACTTCAAAGTCCACTCTCTGTCTCAGTAGCTACTTGGAAAAGTTACGGTCAGATTAGGAATCGGGGAATGGTTTAAGTTGGAAAGGACCTTAAAGCTCCTCCAGCTCCAACCCCTGCCACGGGCAGGGACACCTTCCACTAGAGCAGCTTGCTCCAAGCCCCTGTGTCCAACCTGGCCTTGAACACTGCCAGGGATGGGGCAGCCACAGCTTCTCGGGGCACCCTGTGCTAGTGCCTCAGCACCCTCACGAGGAAGAGCTTGTGCCTAATACCTAATCTAATGTTTTAAGTGTGCACACACACAGACAGTGTTCTATAAACACCGAGTTTCAAAGCACCAGTAGTGCTCTATGAAGAAAGTGTTAAAGTGGCTTCTCCTCTTTGAAATGTCTAAGCTCTGCTCTTACAGGAAGCAGTTGTTCATGCTCATCTTCCAGGTACACACCTGCAGCTGTGCTCCCCAAGCCTTCCCCTTCCCTAGAATACTCAGCCTTTCACAGATGCTTAGGACAACACATATGTCATGGCCTATAAGGGAAGTACGGAAAGCGTTTTGGTGTTGGTTACACTTGCTCCCTAAGGCCATGGGTTTGCTAAGCTCTGCAGACTGGCAGCCAAGCCTTCTCCACAGAGCTTCACAGATAAAGCTGTGATCTTAATTCCCCAACAAGTCACTGGGAGAAACTTAAGCTGAATGTTGGGAGTTGAGCATCATGGAATTCTTCTAGAACTTGCTGAGTTTTGTGTTCTGTCTTGGATCAGTATCTTGGATCCCTTCACAATTAATTATGAGGTTATTCTGTTTTGGCAGGCAATACCGTTAATCAAGATTAGTTATTTTGTAGCATGGCCAGCATTTGAGACGCACTCTGATTCTGTGGTTCTTAACACAGTTCCTTGTTTGCTGTCTGATTAATAGGCATGGGTTGGACTGAAGTTGGACTGCTGTGTGGTATGTCTGGGTTCGCTATCTGCAGAACTTAGAATTAAGTCACTTGTATGACTAATGCTCAGACTTTCCTTTTCTCAGACATGCGTGTAGAGAGTACAGAATTCACAAAGAACTGGATCACCCTCGAATAGTTAAGCTATATGACTACTTTTCGCTGGATACTGACTCGTAAGTTATGTTGCTATGTCCTTTGTCTTGGTTTGATGGATTCACTGCCAAGTATTTGGTCTCTTGAAACTTCCAAGGAGAGTCCAGAGAATGTCCATGCCAGTGTTACAGACTGTACTGCAGGTATCTGAGGCAGTTTGAACACATGTGGGTTTTCTAGTATTGCATTATGTCATATGTGGTGCTTTACTAGTAGATCCTCCATTTGGTTGGCTTGGGCAAGTGCCCCAGCTTCTGGATCTAGCACTTAGTGGGGGATCTCTGACCTTTGTACTGTTGAACATTGAGGGCTATGCCCCTGGTAGCTGATCTTTAGAAAGGGATTAATAGACTGAAGGACTCCTAATTTAATATATGACTAAATAAATGAATTTGGTTTCTCTTGGGTGCCTGAATTACAACTCCTGTTTTGCCTTCAGGTTTTGTACGGTGTTAGAATACTGTGAGGGGAATGATCTGGACTTCTACCTGAAACAGCACAAGCTAATGTCAGAGAAAGAGGCACGATCTATTATCATGCAGATTGTGAATGCTTTAAAATACTTAAATGAAATCAAACCTCCCATCATACACTATGACCTTAAACCAGGTATGTTGTGCTGCTGGCTGACGTGTTTACGGGCGTAACTAAAGGTAATGGATTGTAAGTAACTTGGGGAAGTTTACTTTGGTCAGATGGCAGAAAGCAGACAGGACTGTCTGGGAAAACTAACTTGAAACTAGAGAAAAACCCTAAAATGCATAGAGCATGCTGTGAAAAGGGTATTGTCTCCTAGAATTGCAACATAAAACAGGGAAGTAACATTCCAGGAAAAGTAGCCTCCTTGCTCAGAACAAGCCCTTGAAACCACCAAGTGTCTGTGTTTGGTCTCTTAATGTCCCACTTGTATTCTGCTGTTGAGAGCTTCTGTTATTGCTTCATAAAGGTTCCCATAATTACTACTGTGTTTCATGCTCCCCTTCTTCTGGCTTATTCTTTCTGTAATCATCTGCCTGAAAACTCGGTGGCAGAAGCTAACTTGGAAGTGTTCATTTTTGCATCGTGTGGCAGCTCACAAAGCTCAGGTCTGCCTTTGAGTTCAGTAACATCTGCCATGTAGAAGGTCCTCTCCAGACTGCAGATTTCCCTTTGCCATTGGGCAGAATGAGGAAGGGAAGAATGGAAGTGTGCCCTTTTAGGAGGATGGATATTGCCTACATAGCATTTTCTCCTAGTCCAGTAAAATTCAGCCATCTCTTTGGACAGTTATCCCTGGCTCATCTCCCTGTGCTGGTGGCACTTCATCAGCATTGTGTAACTGGTGTCTGATGTGGTTTATTGCATCAGCATGAGGAATCTGTACAGGAGGTGGTGCTGTTGCACTGGTTCTAGTGACACTGTTACTTCCCCCCCCCTCCCCCAGATGCCTGTTCTCCTGTTGTCTGAGCATGCTGCAGAGCTCTGCCTACAGTTTATCTAAAGCTCTGATTCATCCACTGCCATCACACACAATTCTGCTGCTTTATTGTAGGCTTTGAGAGAAACAGTGATGATCGGACTTCTTGATCCTTCATGGATTTGTAAAAGACTCTTGCCTAAGCAGTAATTGTCCTTTTTGAGCTTAGAAAGCCATTGGGGAATGCTGCCAGGAAGGAGAATGTTTCTGGCTTGCTGAGAGACCAGGGCAAGTCAGGACTTCTGGGCAGAATGAGTCATTCCTGTGTATGTGTACTTCTCTCCTTAATCCTCCTTTTTGACCTGCCCTTCCAAGGGGACCTTTGGGTGGGATCAAAACAGACATGAAGCTCATTTGGCTAATAGGGCTCAGAATCAGGAGGCTCCAAGCAATGTCAGGCCACAGGGTGGTTCAGGGATGGGCAGATCAGTTCCAGCACTTGGTGGGAGCCGAGTTGTATGTGGAGCTTGGGGTACTGAGTGCTAAAACATCTTGTGCAGAGTGCCGGAGTTCAGTGCGATTTTATTTTTGCTTTATTTTCCTGCTAGATGTGTATCCTAAAGAGTTCTTTCTTCCCTGTTTAGGTAACATTCTTCTAGTCAATGGTACCGCATGTGGAGAGATAAAAATCACAGATTTTGGACTTTCCAAAATCATGGATGATGACAGCTACAACTCTGTTGATGGTATGGAACTGACATCGCAGGGGGCTGGTACTTACTGGTAAGCATTGCCTGGGGCACTTGCAAGTTACAGACCAAGAACGGTTTATAAACAGCTTTGGATTTATGTCAGCTCTGTGTGCTGCTGTTGTCTGTGACAGATTGAGACACTGAAGGTTTGAGACCCTGGAAACTGCTCTTGTTGTCACACAGCTCCTTTTGAGACTAGCAGCTTTTTACGTTGCAGTGGGTTAATGTTTGTACATTTGAACACCATTTCTTATCCAAAGGGCCTGGTAAAATACTGCATATGTTGCTGAGATAGCAAGCTCTGGAGTGGAGCTTGGCTGCTGTTTCACAGTCCATAATGGCATTGTCTAACAGTTTAAGCAAGGAGGAGAAGAGTACCGTGCCTATTGGAAATATAGATACATCAGGAGATGGAGGGAGTATTCCACTGCAATGAGGCGGTGAAAATCCATAGTTACCTCTTACAAAAGATGTAGAAATCTCACAGTGCTGTCTATAGCCAGAGCTTCCCTTTCAAGCGTCACATAAAAGATGCTTTCAGCAGTACTTTATCAGTACAAAAGTTGTCACTGCACTGAGAGCAAGACCTATAGTGAGTGCCACTGAATCTGATTCTTAGCTGTTACCCAAGCTGCAGACTGTCACTGTGGGTAACAGTTGTACAGCAGCATTTAAGGTATTCTGTATCATACAGCTTTGTTCTGTTCCTGAAGATGGAGCTAACTAGTATGAGCAAGGCTGAGTGTCTCTAAGTCGGATGTGGCATCTGGGGTTGTATTTCTAGACAGATGTATTTTGGCTGGAATTGCTGGCTAAGTCCTTTTAACAACAAATACCAGTTCTGAAGGTAAATGGGGCTGTTTCATTTGCTGACTAGCTCTTACCACAAGTGTCCAAAGAGTCCTTGGGAATCACTGTTCCCAGAAGGGATATGCCCTAGTGATCTTGGCCCAGAGGTACACAGGAATGAAATTGAGTCCCTCACGTCCTGACCTCAGAAGCTTGTTCCTTCCTTTCTAAAGACATTGATTGAAGGTGTTTGGAGATGCTGCTTACAACCTGTTGTCCCTTCCTTCTAATCAGGTATTTGCCACCAGAATGTTTTGTGGTTGGGAAAGAACCTCCAAAGATCTCAAATAAAGTTGATGTCTGGTCAGTGGGAGTCATCTTCTACCAGTGTCTCTATGGCAGAAAGGTAAGAAAGCATTTAATTCCCCTCTTACGGGTAATTCCCAAACCTTTTGGGAGGCAGCCCTGGTTTCTGCTTCCTTCTCCTCCTCAGACTTAGCAGGTGCTTTTGTCTTGTCTCCTTCCAAGGTAATAAAGGGGAGAGAATTTACTAGGTTGTGTTTTGCTCTACATAGCACTTCCTTCAGAAGCACTGTTCTGCAGAGCATCTCTTTCCACTGGGCATGTTCCCACTGAGGCCGTTATGGGCAGGACAAGTGTATCAGAGCCAGACACCTGAAGTTCTTTGTCTGGCATTGATTTGTGATGTTTTCAGTGCACTAAGTGTTTGCGGAGCCTGATACTGCTTGATGGCTGCAAATGTTACAGGAGAAAAAGAACAGTAGGTACAAAGACCCACTCTAGAAGATCTTTAGGATGGGTTTTGGAAGGGAAGAGTGTGGATCAGGTCCTGAGAAAAGGTAATTTGGTTTATGGCAACAAAAGAAATAGGTTGGAGAAGGGTTCCATTAACCCTTGTTTTCACAAGTCCTTGGTAACCAAGGGTTGTGAAAGCCTGGCCCATGAATGTGCTGTCCTGCTTCATGTTGTCAGTCACACAAATGGTGGAACCAGCCCAGCGAAGATTGAAGTGGGTGAGTCTCCTGTCAGCTTAGATAGATGAAGGTCCTCTTGCATGTGAGAAGGAAGCTGACCTGTGAGGTCTGGAAGCAGGTGGAGATCTGTGTGAGCCAGAGGTACCCCAGGCGTGTTCCAGCTTGTCCCTGTTGTTCAGTTGAAGCACAGGAGCAATGTGTCCTGCTCGCCTGGGTTGAATCTGCAGCACCTTCACAGCATTCATGGGCTTCTTGCTCAGGGAAGTGTTGACGTCAAGCTGATGAGCAGTAGTGTCAGGGGTTTTTAAGGCCTGTAACCAACCTACCTTTTAACAGCTGTCTTCCATGTTTTCTTGGTAGCCCTTTGGTCACAACCAGTCACAACAAGACATTCTGCAGGAGAACACAATTCTGAAAGCTACCGAGGTGCAGTTCCCTCCAAAGCCAGTAGTCACACCAGAAGCAAAGGTAAAGCTGTGTATGTCAGTGATCAGCACTGGCAGCTCTATCTTCTTGGTCTCCCTAAACCAGCAGGAGCTCTGTTTAATGCTTGCCTTGATTAGAGTGGTCAATGGCTTCGCATTGTTGTAGATGTCAGGCTGTGGATCATAGAATCATAGAATGGTTTGGGTTGGAAAGGACCTCAAGATCATCCAGTCCCCTGCCACAGGCAGGGACCCCTTCCACTAGAGCAGCTTACTCCAAGCCCCTGTGTCCAACCTGGCCTTGAACACTGCCAGGGATGGGGCAGCCACAGCTTCTCTGGGCACCCTGTGCCAGCACCTCAGCACCCTCACAGGGAAGAGCTTGTGCCTTGGATCTAACCTGAACTTCCCCTGTTTAAATTTGATTCCATCACCCCTTGTCCTGTCCCTACAGTCCCCTGATGAAGAGCCCTTCTCCAGTGTCCTTGTAGCCCCCTTCAGAACAGGAAGGCTGCTCTGAGGTCTTCACAGAGCTTCTCCTCGCAGCCCCATTTTTCACAGCCTCTCTTTGTATGGGAAGTACTCGAAGTCCCCCTGTCATCCTCGTGGCCTCCTCTGGACTTGTTCTACCACCTCCATGTCCTCCTTATATTGGAGACACCAGAACTGTGCACAGTTCTGAACAGTTGAACAGTGCAGTGTGCCCATGCTTCCTGGTAAAAGATGAGCTTCTGGTGCAGGAGGTAGGCTGTCTCTGTGGTCACTGGCGAAGGGATTTCAGGATGCTGGTGTTGTCGGACTGGCCTTGCTCCCGAAAGTGTGACCTGGCAGAGAAAGCTTCCTGTTTGTGACCCATCTACTGATTCTTGCTTTGCCTTTGGGGTGTCTGCAGGCATTTATCAGACGCTGTTTGGCCTACCGAAAGGAGGACCGGATAGATGTCCAGCAGCTGGCCTGTGACCCGTACTTGCTGCCTCACATCCGCAAATCTGTATCCACAAGCAGCCCAGCTGGAGCTGCAATTGCATCAACCTCTGGATCATCCAATAACAGCTCTTCAAACTGAGACAGAGGAATAGGCCAAAAACAAACTGCTTGAGAAATGGGCAAAAAAGACTTTGAGAAACAGCTTTGGAATAAAGGAATCTGCAAGGGTCTCAAGATACCTGTACCAGGTGCTTTTTTTCTCTTGCTTTTTTCCATCCATAAAGCATGACAACATCAACTCTCATCAAGAAAACCTTCGGCATCTAGGCCAAGCCATGTGGATAGGAGATGGCTTGAGGTTTATCCAGTAAATGACCACAAAAGGGTGGCTGCTCTGAGCAAGGAGGGGAAACTCAAGAACGTACAAACGACAAAGACGTGGTTCCATGTACTGTGAACTTCTGAACATGCAGCCTTGGGGAATCCAGGACGCCGTGTGTGCTTCATATGAAGAATGTGGACTTTGGAAAAAGACTGGGCTAGTCCAGTGTTGATATTTAAACATTGTTCTTTTTCTTTTAATAAAGTTTAGGTAACATCTCCTGAAAAGCTCGAAGCACCAAGGTTCAGCTGGGGATGGTATATGACTCTTTGCCCTTTGGAGGGGAAAAAAGTTGATCCTGCCTGTTCATGGCACTAGAGTTAGTGTTTTACCCCTAATTAATTTCAATTTTTAAAAAACGAAAAAAAATAACAATTTTTTTGGAAGAAAACAGTTTTCTGGTCTCAAAGTGAAACCCGTATTAGCAGGCTCATGGCAGTGCCCATGCTGCAGATGGTGCAGCTTTCTGCTCCCTTGGGCAGCGAAGCCCACAGGAGACGAGGCCCTGTGTTGCTCTCCTGGGATCAGAGTGGATCATGGCTCATCTGCCACAAGGTTTTCAGCTGCTGCTTCACAGCTCTCACAACGGTTGCTCCTTTTTGACTTACTCAAGTGCTGTTCTTTTTGCAAACCCCTGACATGCCCAGGACGTGTTCCCTGCTCTCGTGAGCATGAGCCTTGTTGACTGGTGAAAAGGCAGGCAGTGGACAGGAAGGAATGGGAGCACAGCTCAGTGATCACAGGTATGATCCATGTTCACACAGTACTGTGCATAATCTTGTTCATATTATACAAAACCCAAGCTGAAGCTTTATCTCGGCTCAGTGAGGTGACTTGGCAGCAACGCTTCCTCTCTTCCTTAACACTTCCCTTTTAAAACTTGCTGACTTTCCTAACTCGCTGCCCATTTCAAATGAGAGGGAATGAGAGAAAGCTCTTGAAGGGAGCAAGCACCTTAAGTATTGCTCGTCTCCCTTCTGTAACCTGCCTAGAGGGGTCTTACCCCTTCAGCTGGAGCCTGCCTGCTGTGAACACAAGCCTCTTGTCCCCACTCTGCCCCTTTCACCACCCCCATCGAAGGAAGACTGAAAACACACACAAAAAGCACCGCACTTGAACATGTGGCAGCCAGGTTGGAGCGCTCTGAACATGTGGCAGGAGCTCAGAGCCAGAACCATTTAAAGATGCAGTGTTGGAGAGCGGGGTTCGTGGTGGAGGGAGCGGAGCGGTGCACTACTGCAGTTGAGGGTGGTGGTTAAAACCCAAATCACCCTGTGCACATTTAACCCAATACTCTGACCACCATGAGGTGAACTGTGCTCTACAGCACTGCCAGGGTTGTCCCCACAGCTCCAGCAACACATGAGCTGTTTGGGACCCTTGGTGTTCAAGTGGTGTTAATTGTGGCAAGCGATGTTCTCCATCATGCCCTTCCAGAGAGCTGCTGCTTGCCTGCCTTACTGTAAGCCATCGTCTGCAAATATTATGCTTTAACCTTGATCAGGAACTTTTAGTTAACTGAAAAGCAGAGAAGTCTGTTGGAATTTAGCAATGGACCTGGGAAATGGTGAGAACTCTGCTGCTTTGACTTTTGTTACTCTTTTTTGTAGTGACTCTTGGGCTTTCAGTTGGATGTTCTTCACTTGCAGCTGCATTAGGGTGGTCTCTAAACTGTCATGTTTTCAACAGAGAAATACTGCATCTTTAAATCCTCAGCTGTAATTTCTTAGCCCTTTCCATCCATGCTGCTTGTTGCAGAAGTTAACTGTTTAGCAAGCAGTGCTTTGACATGTCTGTGGCAGGCAAAATCAGGGTTGATGCTTCACCCCGTTTGCTGGAACTGATGATTTGGTGTCTGCCCATTTCAGGGAGGATTCTACAAGGGTTTTTCTGTCCCAGCCATGTTGTTTCTGGGACATGCAGCGTGTGCTGTCCCTGTGGGTGCAATGAGCTTTGTGTCAGAAGCATTTCTTCCTGCTGTGCAACACCCACCCAGGGGCCTGAGGACAGCGTTGGCCTCTCCTGGGGCTGGCAGTGGTGAAGAACCCTGGTAGAATTGTGCCTGTGACACCTGCCTTGTTAATATGGGTTTCACTTCCAATAACAGACCCCGTTGCCACACTGTTCATTTACTTCAAGGAAAGTGTATGAAGTATTTGTAACTTAAACCAGGCCAGACTGTTTTGGCTCTGCCCAACAGATGAGACATGGATATTAAAATAAGTTTTAAGAAACACATTTGCTTGGCTCTTACTCTTTTGCTCTTCATAGCGTTGGCAGGAACTCTCTTGCAGTGGCTGCGTGGAGGTGACATGGGGCAGGATGAGGAAGGCTGCACATACAGCTCGGAGCAGTGACATCTCTGCAGTGGAGCGGGGAATCACAGAATCACTGGTGTTGATCTTGGTCTGGAACATTGAGACGGGTGTCAGAGGTGGGTTTGTCCTTCATTTCCCATAGAGTAGTAGCTGCCCTTAGAAGCTGTATGTGTTCAGGACACAAAACCAGGCTGTGGGGCAGCCACAGCTTCTCTGGGCACCCTGTGCCAGCGCCTCAGCACCCTCACAGGGAAGAGCTTCTGCCTAAGAGCTCATCTCAGTCTCCCCTCTGGCAGGTTAAAGCCATTCCCCTTGGCCTGTCCCTACAGGCCTTTGTCCCAAGCCCCTCTCCAGCTTTCCCGCAGCCCCTTCAGGCACTGGAGCTGCTCTCAGGTCTCCCCTTCAGGAGCCTTCTCTTCTCCAGGCTGCCCCAGCCCAGCTCTCTCAGCCTGGCTCCAGAGCAGAGCTGCTCCAGCCCTCGCAGCATCTCCGTGGCCTCCTCTGGACTCGCCCCAGCAGCTCCACGTCCCTCTTGTGCTGCTGCCCCAGAGCTGGATCAGGGCTGCAGGGGGGGTCTCCCCAGTGCTCAGCAGAGGGGCAGGATCCCCGCCCTGAGCTGCTGCTCGTGCTCTGGGGGTGCAGCCCAGCACAGTGGGGGTTCTGGGCTTAGGCGCACACTGAAGCCGGGTCGTGGGGAGCTTCTCATTGACCAACACCCCCAAGCCCTTCTCAGGCTGCTCCATCCAGTCTCCCCCAGCCTGTGCTTGCGCCTGGGATTGCCCCCACCCAGGTTTAGGTCCTTGCACTTGGCCTTGTTGAACTTGATGGAGTTCTCCTGGGCGCATGTCTGCAACCTGTCTTACACAAATACACAAGAGAAAACGCAAAAGGACCTTGGCAGATGTGGAGTCTGCTCATCTCTGGGCTAATAACTGAGAGCACCAGTCCCTGCCCAGCTCCTCCACAGGCACATCACACCCTCTATGCGGGGCATCCCGATGTGAAGCAGGGCGATCCCTGCCCCTGGAGCCTGGTTCTTCCAGAGGGAGATCAGGGATCAGCAAACCTGACGTCAGCCTCCCTGCACTTCGAGTCAGCCTTGGGCGAGTGAAACCGAACACTGAGAGCAGCTCAGCTCCCTCCCTGCTCCTGCAAGTGATTATCTCACATCCCCCTGTGCCAGTGCTGATGATGGGACACAGGCTGGAGCAGGACGAGACGGCGGCAGCGGGTGCACAAGGATCCTGCGGTGATGGCCAGGCTTTGGGACCAGATTCCACATTCGAGGCATGCCCAGGAGCAGGGATGTGCGTGGGATCACACACTCAGCTTGACGCCAGCAGAGGGAGAGTGGCTGAGGGGCTGCCTGGTGGGATGCTTCGCCTACTGCGTTAGCAGTTGGAGTCACGCTATGAAACGAGCTTCCTGCTGCCAAATGGGGCAGTCCCGATTTGCTTTGTGACCTGGCAAAGCCTCCCCATGAGGTTTTGGCACCGCTGCCAGCATATCCCTGGGGTGTGCTGCTGGAGGATGCTATTTTCTGGGTACTAAACAAGTAAGCCTGGACTTAAACCCTCCAGCACTGAGGAAGAGGAGGCTCACAGCATGTGGAAGTGACATCCAGCACAGCCTTGACTCCATCCATCCCGGAGATGCCTTTTCCTACTAAATGCTGATGACTCCATGCACCAGGACCCTGAATTCCCACTGCCTCATGTGGCTCTGCTTCACCCTGGCCCCAGCAGTGCCCTTGGGGGCAACCGGGTGCCATCACCCTGGGTGGGGGTGAGAGGCCAAGCAAATACAGCTTCCCCTCACCACGTTCGCACACAGGAACTTGTGCCTTGGTCACAAGGATCCCATTGTCTGCGCCGGGTGGGGAAGCAGGAGGCAGGACCGGGGCTGAGACACTCGTTTCATGCATTAGCTGCATGAGGGCTCAAAGGACAGGAAAAGCCACCAGGACGTGCTGTTGGTGAGGAGCTGCACACTTCTCTGTCCTCCTCTTCACTCCCAGCCCTGGCATGGGTTGCTGCAGCCCTTCTTCCTACACCCATCAGCTGTGGCTCAGTGTTTCCACTGTTCTGTGGCTCCTTGTTTCCATATGCTGTTGGCTGCTGGGGCAGTGCTTTGAACTGGTCCAGCGTAGCCTGAAAGCAGGTAAACCACCACCTGCCCCCCCAGTGCTGGATGAGCCTCACTAGGCAGCACTGGGCCTGCTCTGCCGCCTCCTGCAGGAATGGGGCAGAGCGGTGCAGTGGTCCAGCTGCAGCTCCAAAGGCACGGGATGGAGCTAAGAATGCAGGGATGCTGTAAGGAGCAGCAGGGTGGGGATGGGGAGACCAGAGGCCAGATCTCCCATCCCCACTCGAGCAGCTACAGGGAACGCAGGCAGCAGGGTTAGGAAGGGCTTGGCTCTGGTTTGCATTCATGGGAAGAAGAAACCCAGAGCTCTGCTCAGCCCTGTCCTCTCTTGACCGAAGCCGCTGCTGCGCGGGAGCCACGAGCTGCCGTGTCGGCAGCATCCTCCTCGCTCTTGGCCTGGCTCAGCTCTGCAGTGAGATGAGGGCTCAAAACCTGCTTTGTTCAGCACTGGCTCATCCCGGCTCCGGCTGATCCTGAAAATCCACCCGCTCACACCCAACCCCAGGAGAGCGGCTGGGATCAGTGCCACAACCCCTCCACACTGAACGGAATGGCAGGGATGGAGATGGAAGGGGATGTGCCTGTGGCTGTGAGGTGAGGCAGCAGCAGAGGTGGAAGCGATGAAGCTGGGACTCACTGAGTGGCCACTGGACCACGCTGCTCCTGTAGGACAGGGTGGGATCTCCACTTCCGGAATGAGGAAGATGCCATTTGGAATGTGCTGTCCTCTCACTGCTCTCCAGCTGCTTTCCTTGAGTCATGGGGAGAAAGTGCTGCCCTCAGAGCAGATTCCTTGCAAAGGGCTGAAATCCCTTTGCCCAGGAGCAGTGGGGAGGAAGCAGAGGCAGTGGCTGGGCTCGGGGGGCAGCTGCTCCTTGGGCAGCCGCCGGCAGCGGAAGGGCAGGATCTGAGCCCTCAGATTCCTCGTGGCAGCTCTGAGCGAGCACATCTGGTTTCAATAGCTGAGCCGCGGCTTGAACTCGCCTGACTCTTGAAGAGCTGCAAGAAAAGAGCAGCCAAAGAGCTCCAAAGGCTGCAGCGTGGGGCACCCACAAAGGGACCCCCTTTGCTGTATGGGGTGACAGCAGAGTTGAGGAGGGTCTGGGGCTGACCCAAGGTTCCAGCGGCTGGCAAAGCCCCGTCTGCTCCTTGCAAGAGCTGAGGGGATGGCTTGGAAGAGCAGGGAGATGGCCCTTCTTTATGGCCAGGGTGATTCTATCCCCAGCTGGGTGTCAGCAAAGCTGGGGCTGATCTTCAACACTGTGCTTAGGGGAGGAGCACGGGGAGCAAACTGCATTACAGGCCCCCCCCAATGCCCCCATCAGCAAGACCCCTCTCCCAGCACCAAACCCCTTGGTGCTGCGAAAACCAAACCCTTGGGAGCATCAGCATCCTCATGCTGGGACCATGGAGGAGCTGAGCCCCCACTCAGCATCCCCAGGCTTGTCCCTGGGAGGAAAGGCTGCAAAAGCAAACGGGGGTGAATCCCCGCCGCGCTGGGGATGCCTCAAGCCCCGCATCCCAGCGAGGAGGGTGATGCTTAGCGGGGGGAAGCTGTGTCCTGGCTGTCCCTTGCCTGCCTCTAATGAGGGGAGAGCGACGTGGCCTTTGCCTGCTGCCGGCGCGGGGGCGAGGAGCCAGCAGACGCCAGGACGGCCTCTTCCCTGAGCAGTGACCTCAGCGCCGCGCCTGCCAAGGGGGTGTTGATCTTGGCCCGGACGGTCCCATCCGGGGGCCAGGATGAGGCCGGGGCGGTGCGGATGGAGGGATGAGTTCGCAGCGGGGCCTGGCAGGTGCTGCTGGTCCCCAAAGCCCAGGGCACTGCTGTGCTCCCGGAGCCTGTGGAGAGCAAAGGATGGGGGGGAACACACATGGAAGAGCATGATCGAGCAGGACATGCAGCCCCCCTGGTCATATAATGCACCCCTATGTCCTCCTCGGGCTCTAAAGCCAGGCATCAGAGGTTGCTGATGGGTTGGTGCAGATCCTTCCTTCAAAGCATCGAGTCTGGGGGTATGGACATTGCTCTTGTGCCCCACAGGTCCCCAGATCCTGTCCTCTAATGCCTCTGGCACAAGCTCCGTACCAGCCCCAACCTTGGTAACGCACCGGGTGCCATAGACTCATAGATAGGTTTGGGTTGGAAAGGACCTTAAAATCATCTAGTTCCAATCCCCTGCCACTGGCAGGACACCCATGGAGCACCTCAGGGTTTCCTTTCGCATCCCACAAGGCTTGGTCCCACAGCTCATTAATGGCACTGGTTTTCCAGCCTGTGGGAAGCTGAGCATCCCGGCTGCCGGTGCTCCTGACCGGGGCAGACCTGCAGCCAGAGGTGGGTGAGTGCCATGGATCCATCCCTGGGAATGTTTTCCAAACCCAGAAACACTTATTTTCCCAACTAAGGGGACGGACACAGATCCCGCTCTGGCTGCAGGAACCACGCGCAGACGCTCCGTGTCCCAAGTGCTGGATAACCCCGGGATGAGCTCGTAGCTCCCACCCATTGTCCTGGACAAGGAGCAATCCCGGCACCGCTGTCGCCTGTCCCCTGCACGCAGCCACATCCCCTCAATCTGGCAGCAGTTCCTTAGTGCCGGAGAGGTCAGACAGCTTGGAATGCTCCCAGGGGAAGAGAAAAATGCATTTCCTCCCAATCCACTCCAACGAGTAACAACTCAACTGGTACTAAACTGGATTAGGAGGTGAGGAGCTGTTGGCCCCTGTTGGAGGAATTCATGATTAGGAAGTGCTAATTATCTTCTAATTACACCCAAGACATGGGATGGACCAGGCGAGGAGGTAGCGATGCTCTGAGGGATCTGAAGCCTTTCAGCTCTGCTCTGTCCCCTTCTTTGGATGGGATTCAGCTCCTGGGAAAGGGATGGATGAAGGGTCCCACTCATGGGATTTGGCAGCTCCATCACACCCAGCTGCTGGAGCCTCGGTGGGTGGCACCCCCCAGGAGCGGGCTCCAAGGTTTAGGGATGGGACTGAGGATCTGGACAGTTCCCTCCCCTCCTCCAGGTTCTTTCCCAGCAGGCAGCCCCCGGTGTGTGCCCGGCCATGGAGGGCGACTGCGGCTGTTCCCAAGCACTGCCTCAATTAAAAGTAATCCTTGGCTTAAAGAACCCAACAGCCCAGATGCTGATGTGCTTAATTGGGCCCTCCCGGAGGGTTCGCATCCCTAAAGTCCATCCTGGCACCGCTCTTCCTGCCTTGCTTCATTTAGTTCTGCAGGAACAGCCAAACAACACGTGGTTGGCTCAGCCTGTCTGGGGACAGATCCTGCTCCCCGCTCCAGGGAGCGCTGCCATCCCTTTGGCCTCATCGGATCATGGCATTGTATGTATGGCACAACCTGTATACTGAGGGCTGCCCAAATCCCTGTAAGCTTGAGGAGGAAGTGAGGCTCCTGCATCCTCAGGGATGTTCCTATGGGATGGGCACCATGAGCACCCTTGTGGGTGCAGCCAAGTCTTTGCACTGTAACATGAATGTTTCCCCCACCCCTTCAAAGCTTTCTTCATAGAATCCCAGCCTGGTTTGGGTTGGAAGGGACCTTAAAGCTCCTCCAGTGCATCATTCATGCTGTGTGATGCTGTGACCCCTGTGCTACTCACTGGAGTACTGAGAAGCTGGAGCCCTCCATGGCTGGAGGGATGGGGTTACTCTTGGGGTAGGGAAGGTGCAATGAGCTGTGTCTGACCTCAGCATTCACCATCCACAGGCAAGACAGGAGCTGCCCAGCTCTGTGCTGCAGGACGGATGGAGCAGGATTCAGCTGGGCTGGCTCAGCAATACAGTGCTTGGGATGAAAGAATCATGGAATCAACCAGGTTGGAAAAGACCTTCAAGATCATCAAACCCAACCCTTACCCCAGCACTGCCAAGGCCACCACTGCCCCATGGCACTGAGGCCTCGTCTCCACGCTGTGTGAACCCTTGCAGGGCCGGTGACTGCAGCCCTGCCCTGGGCAGCCTGTTCCAATGCCTGAGCACCCTCTGGGGCAGGAATTGTTCCTCAGCTCCATCCAAACCTGCCCTGGTGCAGCTTGAGGCCGGTTCCTCTCGTCCCATCCCTTGTTCCTTGGGAGCAGAGCCCGACCCTGTCCTTTTGCATCCTCCCTTCAGGCAGAGCGCGAGCACCCGGGGCTGCGCCCGAAAACGCCCGCAGGAGCCGAGGTTGGGGCAGGGGAAGGCGGGACCCGACGTGGGGCTGGGGCTGCGGGGACCCCTGGCCCGGCGGGTGCGGGGGCCGCTGCCGCAGCGTCTGGCGCCGGCGCGCGCTTCTTTTTTTATTTTTTTTTTCCCTTTTTTCCCCTAATTTTACTTTTTTTGAAACTTTTTTCCCCTCCCTCTTGGCGCTGTCCCTCCCCCTCCCCCCTCCCCCCCCCTCCTCCTCCTCCTCCTCCTCCCCCTCCCCGCCCGCCCCCCGGCCCGGACGGCGCGGAGCGGCGCGGAGCGGAGCGCGGTGCGGCCGGGGATGGGGCGCGGCTCCGCGGGACCGCGGCCCCTCCGCGCCCCCCTCTGCTGCCTCCTCGGCCTCCAGCTGGTGCTGGGCGCTGCGCACCCGGGTAGGACCGCGACCCCCCCCCCCCCCATCCTTATCCGCGCGTTATTATTGGATACCCCAACAGCCCGGTTTGGGGGGGGGGGGGGGTGCCAGTGCAGTTGCCGTTGCTCCGGTTTTGTTTCCCCCCGGGATGCTCCGTTGCCGTTTAGCGCCGTTTGTTTTACCCCAGCCTCCCTCGGTCGCCGTTCGTTCCGACGCGTTTTGTTTTCTCCAGTTTCGCCGCCTCGCGTTCCCCCCCCCCCTCCCGTTTGACTCCCGCCCCGCGCCGCACGCAGCGTCTGGCCAAAACGGCGGAAACGCTTCCGCGGGCATGGGGCGGGGGGGAACGGGAGCCGGCGCCCCGCAGCGCCCCGCAGCGCCCCGCAGCGCCGCTCCTTTTGTCTCCCCGGGGAGCGCAGCTCGCGGAGGGGAGGTCGGAAAGGGGCCGGAGGGTTTTGTGGGAGGCTTCCTCCGTCTCCCCTCCTGCTCCCCCCTTCCCTTTCCCATCACAGGGAGCAGTCTCGGGCTGTCCGCAGCCTCTCTCATTTTCTGCCTTAGTTTCTCACAATCAGTTGGCCACATTCTGCTTTAAAGCCTTCTGGAAACACCATGTGCCAAACGCCTGAGGCTCCTCAGCCCTGGCTCTGCCGTTTAAGACACTTTTTACCCCGGGATAGTTTGTCCCAGCAGTGAGGAGTGGCTCCTGTTGCTGCCTTGGATTCATTTGGCCTTATTGAGAAACTTTATTTATTGAAAGAAGAGCACAATTGGCTGCTTTTGCCTGAAAACAACCCCTCGGCCTGGTTTGTTCAAGTATGTTTAGCAAATCCAAGGCGGATTTGGGAATGGCAGCATGGGAGAGCACTGCCCTGCTCCCTGCCTTGCCCCTGTTTGTCCATCTCTTCCCAGCCCAGCAGCTCCCTGGGGCTGAGCACAGCCAGGGCAGGACCTGGTGTTGCTGGTGTGATCCCGGTGGCACCAATCCCGTGCCAGACGAGGGATCTGTGAGCTTTGGGGGCTCACAGCTTGGAGAAACTGGAGGTGGAGGTGATGGGATGTACCACAGGGCATTCAGAAGAGCCGTTGCCAGGGTTTGGAGACAGCCGAACCCCCAGCATCCTGCAGCTGAATTCCCATTAAACCTCCCCATAATTTACTTGAGGGCCGTGAATTCCTCCTCCTTTTGTGGTTTTGCAGGGGATTGCTTGATTCCAGCAGGGCTCAGCTACCTGTAAGGACCCATTCTGGCTGCTTAACCCTGAGAAATGCTGGTGGGATCCGGGGCTGGCGAGCACCAGGACAGAGGCAGCTCTGTCCCTGCACTGGGGCAGGGCGAGGAACAAGGCAGCTTTCAGCCTGCTCCAGCCCTCGGTGCTGAGCTGCTCACACCGAGCACCGTGATGGCATCCTCAACGCACCCATTTCTCCACTGCTTTCCCCACCATCATCCTTACTTGGACCAAGGGGATGAAGGGGATGGTGCCAATGGAGGTGCCACATCCGAGGTCCCCCAGCACCAGGCTGGGCTTGCAGCTCAAAAAGGATCCTTGCTGGGATAGGTTAGTTCCTGTCTGCAGGATTGCTTTCCCTGCGGAGCTGTCACTTCATGACAAAATCCCTGCCTTCGGGAAACTGGATCAGGAGGTTTGTGGCTCCTGGTTGGAATGTCACCACCAGCTGCCCCGTCTCTGCAGTATCGCTTGGGTACCCACGCTCTTGTCTTGGGGAAGCAGGCTGCAGCTCCTGTCCTGCTATGGCTGCAGGCAGGATGAGGTCCTGCTGTTGATGTGAGACCATGGTGTTGCTGGTGTTTTGGATCAGCTTCATCTGTGTCTATGGGACCATGGGTGGGAGATGCTGTGTCAGGTTTGCACCGAGGGGAGGGGGCAGAAGGGACCCCAAGGAGAGTTTACAGCCTATAAACCAAACAGAACAGCTTCTGCATGAAGCTCCCCCTGGTTTGCAGTGGAAGTAACCTGTTGCCTGGCAAATGCAGCTCCAAGAAGTGATAACTCGATCTGCTTTGGATTATTTAGGAGGGAAGGGGGATGCGGTGTTGGTTTTGGTGCTGGGAGTGCAGGGGCTGGGTGCCTGGCAGGGGACAGTGGGACCTCGCTGCCTCAGCAGGATGAGACTGAGATTGCACAAGTGACAGCAATGAGGAGCAAAAGCGATTGACCCTTTGGTGCAAACCTCCCTCAAAGCCACTGGATGAGGTTTCCCACCCCGAGGCAGCACCGTGCACATGGGAATGTGTTTGAGGCGTGAGGTCCTGGTGATGGTTAAAGCCACGTTGCAGGTCTCTCTCTTTGCCTTTATTTCTGGCTGGGTTTTGCACCTTTCCCCAGGGCAGAGGCGCGCTCCTGCCTTCTGCTTCCTTAAGTGTTTTCCAGGGAAGCTTTTTGCCCCCATATCAAAGCTAAAGGTGGCTGAGGGGCTGTAATTGCTGTCTGTTAAATGCAACAGATAGACCCAGAGGAGAAGACTGGCCCTGGTGCCTGGAGAAGGGCAGCAAAAGGCTTTTGCCCATGTTGGTGCATCACGGGTGCATCGTGCCCTGCTCCAGTGCACCCAGCAATCAGGTGGGAGCAGGAGCAGCCCCTTGAGCCCATCCTGTTGTTTCCTCTGTGGGTGTTTTAAGCCGTTTGGGAGATGTCCTTCACGTGCAGGCGAGGAGCAGGGGTTTGGTTGCTGTGAATTGTGCCGAGCCCGCAGAGCATCAACATTTTTCTCATTCTTCAGATTGCTCTGAGCCCAAAAAGGACCCACACAGATGTGCTTTTCCTTAAAGGATCCATCTTTAATGAATTAAGGATTAGAAAATGATGAGGGGATTGACTTGTGGATTCCTAAGGGTACTCTTTAGCCCGGGAGCGAAGGTTTGGCTGTTTGCAAGGGGCACAGGGTATTTTCCAAGCTGGGAGCTCAGTCCTCTGCTGCACCTTGTGCTGTCTCAACAGGGATGTAAATGGGGTTTTCCACGTAAAGCAGTGGGTTTGCAGGATGATGCTGGAGCTGGGAGTGGGGAGATCAAGCCCTTTAGATGAGACATTAGGAAGAATTTCCCTGTGAGGATGATGAGGCACAGGGTGCCCAGAGAAGCTGTGGTTGCCCCATCCCTGGCAGCATTCAAGGGCAGGTTGGACACAGGGGCTTGGAGCAAGCTGCTCTAGTGGAAGGTGTCCCTGCCCGTGGCATTGGAGTTGGATCTGGATGAGCTTTAAGCTCCCTTCAACCCAAACCATTCCATGATAATGCTATCAAAATGTCTGATGTAGAGCATGACTGATGGGGGGAAGTTTCAGTAGCATTGAGAAGAATGGTAGTTTTCAGCCATCTGTGATGGAGCTGCATCCATGGGGACGCATGTCCCATGTATCCCATCACATCCCTGGATGTGGCCATGGATTTGCTGCCTGGGGGCCTGTGCTGTGGTGGGGTGCACAGGTCGGGGTGGTCAGATGGGCCAGAGCCATCCCCAGGACAAGGCTGAGGATGCCAGGCTGGATGAGAACATGTATATGGGACAGGATGTTCGTGCTGATCCTAGCCATGGTGTCCTGTTGGCCTGTTAGATGGATGGCACTGCCTTCTTCTCCCTGCATTCCCAGAGAGTCAGCAAACCTGGGATTTTTCCCTCTGGATGTGTGCCCGGAGCCTGAAGTGGCTCTGGGTACCAGAGGGTGGATGCTGGGGTCCTTGTCCCCTGCAGTGGCTGTGGCTGCGTCGCTTGACTTGCCCATAGGCCAGCATTCCCTGTGGAATGTGTTGGGTTGCATCCCAGGCAGGGTGTGGGAGAATGGGCTTTTAATGCCTGCAGGAAGGCTGCAGTGCAGACTGTGGGACCCTGTCCAAAGCCTTCACGAGCCGCAGGGTGAGCAGGGTGCTAGGTAGCCTGCGCATCGCAGCCAAGTAAGGAGCTTGTCTCATGCAGCTCCCACCGTGTAAACAGCAGTTTCTTGGCGAGCCAAGAGGAGCTGCTCAGCCCCAAGCGCAGGTCCTGCGGCTTCAAACCCTGACCCAGGCCATGGGGAGCTTCGCTTTCTTCCCTGGGGAAAGGGAGGGATCTGCTCCTGCTCCCTGAGCTTGCTTTTGAAGCAAATCCAGGCGCCGACCCCTTTTTATTGACAGGCTGAGAACACTGGGGCTGTGAAGAGAAACTGCACAGAGACCTCAGAGCAGCTTCCAGTGTCTGAAGGGGGCTACAAGGATGCTGGGGAGGGACGGGAGCAATAGGACAAGGGGTGATGGGTTCAAACTGAAACAGGGGGGATTTAGGTTGGATCTAAAGAAGTTCTTTACTGGGAGGGTTGCTGATGTGCTGACACAGGGTGCCCAGAGAAGCTTAAGATCCAGAAACGTCTTAAGGTCCTTTCCAACCCAAACCAGTCTGGGATTCTGATTCTGGAGCTGGGCTTGGAGCACCCAGAGCTGCTTCTGGCCCCAGCTGGGCCCTGGGGATGTGCTGGGCTGGGGGGAGTCTGCAGGACACTGGGCAGCATCACTGTTTGGATGCAGATCTCTAGTTGAGGAGCATCAGGGGTGGGGAGGTTGGTGTTTGCCCTCAGTTCTCAAGCAGACAGGAGCAGTGCCTGTGCCCCCTCTTGAGCCAGGCACTTACGGCCTGCCCTGGGGCCACTGGTATCTGCATTTCCTTCCCTTTTAGGTTTGTCTTTTAAATCTAAAGTTCCTCTTTAAGGCAGCAAGAGTCTGTTGATGCCCCGAAGCAGCTGTGGAGGGAGGCAGAGCAGTGATGCCCTCCCCATGGGCTGGGGCTGCTCTCATACTCCTCGGTCCACGGCAGCAGGGATGCTCAGCTCTGCTGTTGGGAGCTCTCGCTGGAGTATCTTAGAACCACTTCCCCTTCCTAGCCCTTGGAACAGTGCACAGGCTCCTTCCTGGGTCTCTCCCTATCCCAGCCCTTCCCTCTCCTCCCGCAGGGCTGTGTATCCCATGGGCAGCGCCGCCTTCTTCTTCTTCTGTTGTATTCTTTTATTCCAGGGGGGTTTGCTGCTGATCTCCCCCCCCGAGCTTGGTGCGTTCCCACTTTGTGAATGAGCTGCCAGTTCCCACAGCTTTCCTTCCATCACTGCAGGGTGGATTTTGGAGCCTCTGCTCACCCTTAGGCAGCGTAACAGGCTGGAAGGCTGCTGGTTTGGAGCAGGGGGCTCCTGTGCCCTGTTTTCTAATGGGTGGGAGCGTGTGAAAGCCGGAGGTTCAGGCTCAAAGGTTTCTTTATGCACCGTGGGAGTGAGGGCTGGGTTTCTTGCTGCAGGATGTGGTGGGCAAAGCTTTTCCACAGGCTCCCAAACCCAAAGGAAGGGGTTTGTCAGCAGGTTGGCTTTCCTCAGGTGGGGGTCTGGGTCTTGGAGCCCTCATGGCTTCCCTTTCCATCCCTGCAAGTGTTCACACCCCATGTGGACGAGGCCCTCAGTGCCATGGGTTAGTGGTGGCCTTGGCAGTGATAAGGAATGGCTGGAGTTCCAACCTGGTTGATTCTAGGAGCCCCATTTGCTGCTGTGCCTGGGGCACATGCTGGGGTTTGAGGATTTGCAGCCTTTGCCTGGTGATTTGGGGCAAACCACATCCATGGCCATGTCTGCAGCACGGAGAGCATCATCCGTGTTGCTCTGTGTGCCACCCTTTATGGCAATAGCCATGCTTTTGCTCTTCTCCATGCCAAGATCTTGGGGATGGCATCAGCCTCTCCTGGAGCTGCTGCTCAGCCTCCTGCACAAAGCAGGATTGGGGCTGGGTGGTTTGGGCAGTCCCTTCACCAGTGGAGCTGGATGGAGTTCTACCATCAAATGTGTACCACAGTGATCCTCCAGAGGCAGCAAGGGCATGGCAGGGATGCGGGCACAGAGGCGAGTGGCACTGCCATGCTGGGACCAGTGTGACTGCATCCCTCCGGGATAACCAGGACTGGGCTCCAGCAGTAGCTTCAGTTCCCTCTTGGAATTTACTCCCTGATTTGCAGCTGGTGATGGGAGGGTGACAAACACAGCAGAGCAGCGATGCTCTGGGTGTCCTGGTGTGGATGCCCAGGCTGGGATGCTCCAGGGACAGGAACACCCGTGCTGCAGTGCTTTCCATGTCCGCCACCACTGATGGTCACCTCTGTCCCCTGGAGCTTCCCCATCCCCATTGCCTGTCTCATTGGTGCTGCCCACACCCCACAGTTGCAGGTTGCGAAGCTTTCCTCGCTCGTTGTGGGGTGGGAAAGGGTTGAGCTCAGTTCCTTCAGTTCTGACTTCCTGCTGGCTAAAACCTGCTTTTTTTTTAATGGAAAAATAATGTGGAGGCAGGCACAGGGTGTAAGAACTCCAGTGAGGCTGCCCCAGAGAACAGCTTCCCCATCGCTGCATTGCTCAGCCACTGGCTCCAAGGCTGGTTTCTCCCACTGTGCTGGAGCACCAGCATCCCGGTATTTCCCATGAGGAGGAGGAAAGCATCAATCCCAGCTCCCCGCTGTCCCCACCATCACGCTGCCTCATAGCACCAGCGGGTTTCCATGCTCATCCCAGTAAGCCAGAGGCAGCATCCTGGTGTCTGTGTGACAGCATCCTTGCTGAAAGCGTGGCGTTTCGCTTTGCTTTCACAGTTCCTCTGCGCAGGAGGAGGAGCAGGAGGAGGAGCAGGACACGATGGAGCAGAGCTGCTCGGAGAGGACTCTGCTCCAAAGATGTAGGATGCAGGAGGGAGAGGCATGGGGTGTGCGAGGGCTGCGTTTGCTCTGTGGGATACCAGGCTGGGAGGAAGGAGTCATCAATACAAACTTGTCCCATCCCATCCAACTCTGCATCCATCCCAGTCATCAGCAGCTGGGTGGGAGAGGGAAGAGCTCACTTGGGTGCTGAGGTTGGTGGTGGTGCTGGAGCTCTGCGGCCCAGTGTCCATGGCTGCATCTTGGAGTGGTTGGGAGATGGTTGGGACCATGCAGAAAACACTGGAAGCCGTTTGCTCCATAAGCATTGGAGCCCATTGGGGTTCAGGGGGTCAGGGAGGCTGGAAGCTCCTTTTGGTGCCTCAGGGGCCTGTCCAATGTCATGGACACCCCATGTCACAGCCCCAAAGTCCCTATAAGTAAACGTTGGACATGGTCTAGTGAGAGGTGTCCCTGCCCATGGCAGGCGTTGGAACTGGGTGATCTTCAGGTCCTTTGCAACCCAAACCATTCTATGGTTCTATGAAAGAAAAGCGTATTTGGGTGAAGCACAGCACGTGCCTTTGCTGATGTGTGTTCAGCTCATGCTGGTGGTCCCCGTGCTCCAGCCTCACTGACTTCAGCGCACAGCACATTTGCAATGGGAGCAGATGGGGGCACTGGGAGGGGTGAAGGCTGAGCTGGTGCTGAAGCTTTCCCATTCCTCCTGGCTCAGCAGGGATGGAGCAGGGCACACGTTGAGTGGCATCTCCTTGCTTGGAGCTAAGGGCCCGTGGCTGAGCTGCCTGCAGCGTGCAGAGGCAGCCCCAAACCCTCAGCCTGTAATTTCCTCCCACCAGCTCTTCTCTTTTTAGAGTTAAATGATACCTTGTGCTTTTCCAGCCCTGGGGCTGCCCCTCCAGTCTGGACAGCTTCCTCTGAGCCCCATACTTTGCCCTTACACAGTGCCGCACAGCCCCAGCGCGGTGCTGAGCACCCTGAGGCCGGCTCCTGGGGTGGCTCCAGGGCTTCCCAATGTGCTGCTCATATTTTCCTCAAATCCAGGTTAGCAGATAAATGGAGAGGGGTGTCCCGTTGCTGAACCCTAATTGCTACGTGATGCTTGTGGTGGAACAGCCTTTCCTATTCCCAGTCCCAACAGGGTGGGGTTTGGCTCCTTTGGGAGCACTGTGACCCAGGGAGGTCTCATCCTGATCGAGTGCTGGTACTCGGGCCCATTGGGATGCAGCACTGATGCAGAAGTGCTTTAAAGTGTCCCCCGTGTCCCTGGTGATGGGTTGCAGTGATGGTGATGGGTTGCACCACCTGCTGCTGTATGGGGATGCCATGGGAGATGCTGGCATGGTGAGATGGGTGTTTTGGGGAGGACGATGATGCCTCCTGATGTCCAGGTTGGGATCAAGCCAGCCCCGGTTTCAGGGACCAGCCTGAAGGCAGCCAAAATTGGCCCCGTTGGAGTTTTTGCTTATTTTGCCATGGTTTGAAGGATGTTTTCTGAGAAATGAAGCGTTTCTTCTTGGAGACCTTGCATTTTCCTGCTGCACGTGCACAGCCTCTGCTCCCTGGGGACCACCGCGCCAGCGGGCTTCGCTCCTCTCTGTTTGAGGCCATCACTGATGTCACCTCGGCTGGGGAATGGGCATTTTACATCAGTGCTTTCCTGGAGCTCTGGAATGAAGTGGGGGTGTCTTGGGGGTGTCTTTCTTCCTCCATTTCTTATTTCCCCTCAGAGACAGGCAGGGAAGTTTGCTGAGCAGGGGTGTTTGTTGCTCGAATGCAGCAGGGCCGCCTGCAATAACATAGCTGGGGCAGGGTGAGGTTGTGGGGGAATAGGAAATGAAAACCTTTCTAGCCCAAAAACATTCATATAATGGCAAGAACCCAAAGCAAACCCAAGCTAAATATAGCGGGGCCCACGAGCTCGCCTTGACTTCTGCTGAATGCCTGTGCTGGAGCAACAAATGGGCTGCTTTTAAAGCAGAGAATACCCCACAGGAGTTATGTTGTGGATGTGCTGCTTTGTGCTGGGCTGGCGAGGCAAGAAGTGGCTGTTTGGGGTCCCTAGGGGTGACTTTTTAGCTTAGAAATACGGGTTAGGAAGAAGGAATGATCTCTGAACAGTGACACGTCAGCTGGGGCCGCGTGTCCCAGCGCAGCATCCCGGGGGTACCGGTTCATCCAGGCTCTGGGTGGATTCAGGCGCTGGGGCGATGCTGGGGCTCAGATTGCCGTGGGGATGCAGGGCTGGAGCGTGGGCCATGCGTGGAGCCAGGGCTGGGATCAGGCTCTCTCCCCTCCGCAGCTGCACGAGTGCTTTATCTGCTGGCAGCGATTCCCTTGCTCTGCTCCCGCCTCCAGCGCCTGGGCTGGGATTTCCAAGGGTCCTGACGCGACGTTCCGTATTTGCTGGGGCTGTGCCCGTGGGAGCTGTGGCTGCGGGCAGGCGTTTTCCATCACGCCCTGTTCACACGATGGGAGATTCACCCCGGAGTTCTTTCTGCTGTAACAGCTCCCCAAATACACATAAAAATGATGGATGCGCTCGCTGTTCCCTGCTCTTTTCCTCCATCCAGAGCAGATGGCCGGTGCCGAAGCCATTGGCGTGGGCTCCTGCAGCCGGGTGCTGCTGCTGCTGCTGGGAGCTCAGTTTTGAGCAGCTCTGATGATGCTGTTGGCTTTGATGCCCAAACACTGGTGCTTTGTGGGGATGCCACACTTAGTGCAAACACCCGTCTTTGGAGCCCAGCACCCTGAGGACAGGCACTGGGGCAAACTGCCCATGGCAGGGGGATAGAACTGGATGAGCTTTAAGGTCCCTTCCAACCCAACCCATTCCATGGTTCTATGAATCCCTGGGGTTCTTTTTGCAGGGAAGTGGTGGTCCCCGATGTGCTGGGTGCTGTACCCAGGGATGCACCATGAAACTTGCTGTGCGTGGGAGGGGAGCCAGGATGCTCCAAGCCCCTGTGTCCAACCTGGCCTTGAATGCTGCCAGGGATGGAGCAGCCACAGCTTCTCTGGGCACCCTGTGCCAGCGCCTCAGCACCCTCACAGGGAAGAGCTTCTGCCTTATCTCCAACCTAAATCTCCCCCGTTTCAGTTTGAACCCATCACCCCTTGTCCTATCACTCCAGTCCCTGATGAAGAGTCCCTCCCCAACATCCTTGCAGCCCCCTTCAGACACTGGAAGCTGCTCTGAGGTCTCCATGCAGCTTCTCTTCTCCAGGCTGAACAGCCCCAATGTTCTCCATTTTTACTCATTGCTTTAACCCTTTTCACCCTTCCCCCCCCCCTCCCCAGACTCCAAAGTCTTCCTCATCTTCAACACGGGTGCTCAGGGCTGCCTGGAGACCAAGGACTCGCTGGTGCGACTCTCCAAGGGCTGCAACACCAGCACCCCAGCCCAGCAGTGGAAATGGGTGTCCCGAAACCGCCTCTTCAACGTGGGGGCCATGCAGTGCCTGGGGGTGTCGTGGCACGGGGCCAACGCCACGGTGGGGCTGCACCCCTTGGCCACCTACGAGTGTGACCGGGAGTCCGTCAACATGCGCTGGAGCTGCCGCGGGCTCGGGGAGCAGCTCTCACAGCATCTCAGTGCCCGCCCGGGCAACTCCTCCCTGGATAGAGGGGACCAGGCACGCGGCTCGCAGTGGAGGACGTATGGCACCGAGGAGGACCTGTGCTCCGTGCCCTACTCTGGTAATGCCTCATTGGGCGTTAGTGTTATCCCATAACCCAAACGGGGTGCCCAGAGAAGCTGGGGCTGCCCCATCCCTATTAAAGACCAGGTAGGATGGGGATTGGTGCAACCTGGTCTAGTGTGAGGCATCCCTGCCTATGGCAGGGGGTTGGAACTGGATGATCTTAAGGTCCTTTCCAACCCGAACCATTCTATGGTTCTATGAACCAAAACCACCCCCAAAATGTGAGCAGTTGGGTCCTGCCTGAGGAGCTTGGTCCCAGTTAGTTGTATTGGGGTGATGGGAGGTGGGCACCTCAGTAGCCACCACAGCAGCAGCCCTCATCCCAAAGTCCCTCCAGTCTCCCATAGACACAGCCTCAAACAAGGGCTCCTCTTTTCCACCAGAGATTTACACCATCCAGGGCAACTCGCACGGGAAGCCCTGCACCATCCCCTTCAAGTACGACAACCAGTGGTTTCACGAGTGTACCAGTACGGGGCGAGAAGATGGGCATCTCTGGTGTGCCACCACCCAGGACTACGGCAAGGACGAGCGGTGGGGCTTCTGCCCCATAAAGAGTAAGTGCTGGGGATGCATTCCGTGGGGAAAAGCAGAATCCCGGTGTTCATCCCTCCTGGGAGCTTTCCTGCCTCTCCCTTTCCCTCCTGCCTCATCCCTCCTCCTGCAAGCAGCCTGCAGTGCTGGGGCGTTGCTGGGTGTTGGGGATTTAGTAGTGGGTTAATGAGGGGTTTTGGAGCCGTGGATGGGACTCTGATGGGTGCTCACCCTCCTTGGCCCCACAGGCAATGACTGTGAGACGTTCTGGGACAAGGACCACCTCACCAACAGCTGCTACCAGTTCAACTTCCAGTCCACGCTGTCCTGGAGGGAGGCCTGGAATAGCTGCGAGCAGCAAGGGGCCAACCTGCTGAGCATCACCGAGATCCACGAGCAGACCTACATCAATGGTGAGGCAATTGCAGCCTGGGCACGCACTCATCCTCACCTGGGTGCTCTGCCTGCCCCGGGGATTGGCTTGGGGATGGTGACAGCTCGAGCTGGGGCTGGGGACACTGATCCTGCCCTTTCTGGCTGTGTTGGCCCCAGGGCTGCTGACCGGGTACAGCTCCACGCTCTGGATTGGGCTCAATGACCTGGACATCAATGGAGGCTGGCAGTGGTCAGACAACTCACCCCTCAAGTACCTCAACTGGGAGAGTGGTGAGATAAAGGGGTTATGGTGGTAATGGGGGTGCTGGGGAACAGCCTGTGAGCACTGGGGATGGTCCCATAGAACAGAGAGTGCCGTGGGGCTGTGGAGCAGCCTGGGACATCCATGGACCTATGGGGAGACACAAGGAGCTGGAGTGGGAATTGTCCCTCTTCAAGTGCCTGGGGGCCTTCTGGATAACCTGGGCTGAGCTTCCTTGTTTGGGGGGGTCATGGAATCATATCACAGAATGGTTTGGGATAGGAGGGAGCTTAAAGCTCATCCAGTTCCAACTCTGGGCACCCTGTGCCAGCACCCCGCACCCTCTAAAGCTCTCCTCTGCCAGGTTAAAGCCATTCCCCCTTGTCCTGTCATGTCCTTGTCAGAAGCCCCTCTCCAGCTTTCCTGTAAGCCCCTGGAGAAGAGAAGACTCCAGAGACCTTACTGCAGCCTTTCAATACCTTAGGGGGTCCTACAGGAAAGCAGGAAAGGGTCGTTGCACCCACGCTTAGTACTGGTGTGTGGCTGAGGAGTGGTCCCCAACAACAGGCACCCATCTCTAACGCTGGGGTGCTTGTGGGGCAGAAGGACCCCCTTTGTTCATGCTCTGCCCCAGCTCCTCAGCACCGTGTCCCCCCTTATCCCCCACCCCAGACCAGCCCGACAACCCCAGCGAGGAGAACTGCGGTGTCATCCGCACCGAGTCCTCCGGGGGGTGGCAGAACCGTGACTGCGGCATCGCTCTCCCCTATGTCTGCAAGAAGAAGCCCAACGCCACCGTGGACCCGTTCCTGACAGGTGAGCAGTGATGGGAACGGGTGGTCCCGTGTTCCAGCTGGATGTGCTCCCATCCTGGCACAGTCAGGGGATGCTGCCCATGGAGATGGACGTTGGTATCCCCAGCTTGTTGGTGCCCTGGATGTGTGGAGCGGTGATTGAGCTCCCATGGGATGCCTAGATGAGTAGTGCTTGGTAGGGGAATTGAGAGCAGTGGGAGGTCCCCCGTGGTCCCCATGGGGTGGGTTGCTCTGCTCCTCTGCAAACAAAAGGGACTTTGTCCCCAGAGCTCTAAAGCCACCATTGCCTGCACCTTGCCATCGTGTGTCACGTTTTAGCTGTAGCTTTCCCACTGTTGCTTTCTCTTGGTCATCCTGAGCACCCCAAGGGACTCCCTCCCTATGGTCCCCCCCCGGCAAGGCTGGAGAGCAGGACAGGAGCCCTCAAGCTGCCCTGTGTCCTGCCAGACTCGTGGTCGGAGGTGAAGGTGGACTGTGAGCCCAGCTGGCAGCCCTTCCAGTCCAACTGCTACCGGCTGGTGGGAGAGAAGAAGAGCTGGCAGGAGGCAAAGAAGACCTGCCTGCGGAGCGGGGGGGACCTGGTCAGCATCCACACCCTCTCCGAGCTGGAGTTTGTCACCAAGCAGGTCAAGCAAGGTAAGGGGAAGGGGAAGCTGCTGTGTCAGCAGCATCCCTGCTGCCTGGTGAGGGGGTCCATGGGAAGGTCACTTCTGTGTGATGCTGCGAAGTTGAATTAGTCTGTGGCTATGAAGGGAGTGGAAAGCCCAGGCTGGGAGTGATGTGTTCTTTGGATCCCCCATCCAGCAAATGGAAAAGCTGTGCCCGGGAGCCTGCAGTGCTTAGGAGGAAAACACACAGCTGCAGCTGGGAATGGCACCAGGCCCAGCTGGTTGAATGTAGAAAGAGATGGGGGAAATCTGCTTGTGCCACCCCTCATTAGGGTCACCCCCAGGGTGGGTTTTGCTGCTCCCATACGAGTGCAGCCCATCCAGCGAGCCCGCATCCTGACCCTTATCCAAAGGGAAATGCCTGGTAGCCAAACCTGCCGTGGGGACATCGGGGGACCCAGACTCCAGTGGGCACTGGGGAGGGGCTGAGGAATGAATGGAGTTAGTGCTGGGGGAGGCAGGAGCCATAGGAGGCTGGGTGAAGGAGGGAGACATCCCCAGGCTGGGGACAGACTGGGATGCGAGGGAATGGTTGAAAACCATTGGACCTGAGCCTGTGGGTCCAGACTTTGACCGTTCTGCCCCAGACTGCTGCAAATGTCCCTGTGTTTGCCCCCTCCTTGCAGGCAGGAGCTGCCCTCCTTTGTCCTGCTGGCAGCGCTGGGCTGAGGCTGAGCCCTGCGGTGGGGTTTGCTGCTTTGCAGAGACCTGGTCCCATCACTGGGGCTCGTGTGCTGGGGGGGGGCTCTGCAAGGTTTCAGCCAAGCAGAGGGAATTCCAGCCCCAAACCCTCCTGTCCCGGCAGATGTGGAGGAGCTCTGGATTGGCCTGAATGACCTCAAGCTGCAGATGAACTTCGAGTGGTCGGATGGGACCCCTGTGCGGTTCACATACTGGCATCCCTTCGAGCCCAACAACTTCCGTGACAGCCTGGAGGACTGTGTGACCATCTGGGGACCGGTGAGCGCCTGCGCTGGGGTTTATCCTGCAGCATCCTCATGGCCAGGGGAGGGATACCGTGGGGAGTGTCTCCAGAGGGGGCTGGACCTGGCTGGGATGGGAGGGATCCAGCACAGCATCCTTGGGGATTTGGTGTAGAACCAAGGTGGGGGTGGATGGTCTGGGAAATACCCCAGATGAGCTCACTCCTGCTTTTCTCCATGCTGTGCAGGAGGGGAGGTGGAATGACAGCCCATGCAACCAGACCCTACCATCTATCTGCAAAAAGCCCGGGAGGGTGAGCCAGGAGAAGGAGGAGGATGACCACGGGTGCCGGAAGGTGAGGGGGACCTGGGGCAGGATGTGGCTCTGCCTGATGCTCAGGGATACAGGGGGCCTCTCCCCAAACCCATTTCAGGCAGCCCTGAGGAGAAAGCGCCTGGAGCTGCTGCTGTGCTTGGGGGCTCAGCCCCTCACTTCCAAGTTTGCACGAGGCTGCAGGAGGAAACTGGGACAAAACTCCCGTCTCCATCATCCAAGATCCTCCCCCTGGGGCTGGCCTGCTTGCCAGCAGGGACGTTAATGTATTCCTTTCTCCTTTCGCCTCCATCTGTGCCAAAACCCATGGGACAGAGGCAGCTGCCGGCCCCGTGCTCGCCGCGATGGCAGGCTGCCTTTTCCAGGCGGGATGCAGGCATTCCAGGGACGCCGCCACCGACGTGGTGGGTTCTCACCCAACCGTGCTCTGCCTCAGTTTCCCCAGCCATTGAGCTGAGGCCGCCCCATTCCCACGCTCACTTGGAAGTCTCTTTTGTGCCTGTCCCAAGGCTCCGAGCAGCCAGGCTGGCATCGCCAGCGCTTGAACGGCTCCCAGCATCTCAGAGCAAGCCAGCGGGCACTGGCACCCACACCAGTGACAGCCCCAATGGGCTCCTTCACCCTGGCACAGCAGAGACAAATCTTGGCATTATGGGAGCTGCCAGCCAGAGCCAGAGGAATCCCAGTGCTGGGGACAAGGTGCTTGGTGGCCGTGTGCTGCCATCACCCATCCGCTCGTCCTGAGGGCTAATAGCATGTCCCCGTGTGGATACAACCCTCCTGCCTCGCTAGCCACAGCCTTACCCTGAGTGCCCAACAGAGATGTACCTGGTGGGGAACAAACTGGCCATGATACATGAACCAAGGAGAGGCATTTCCCATCCTCATCCTCACATTTGCACCCAGACGCAGAGGCAGAGAAGGCAGCATCTTGCTTGGACGATCAGCCCCGGTCCTCTCCGCCCCCATGCGGGGTTTTCTTGGTGGCTTTGCTGTTTTTTCTCCCCCTTTTCAAACCCTCTTTACTTTTGTAAGAGCCTTAAAGGAAGCTCAGGGGGGAATGGAGGTTTGAGCAGTGGGAAAGGCAGAGGCGCAGAGGGATGCGGGGCATGCCAGGAGCTGGGGGCAGCAGTTGGGGCTGGTGGTCCTGGCCCCTTTTCCTTGACTCTGGGGAAAGGCTGCAGGAGCAGGAGTTTGGGAGGAAAAAATAAGTGGGATTTGGGGTAATTTCCCTCTTGGTCTCCCAAGGGTGCTTTCCTCCCCACCATGCTGCTGCTACTGCAGAGGACACGAGTCTTGGGATAAAGCCCTGGTGATGGTTCCTATCGTACAGGAGGGTCCCTGAGCCTCCCCCTCCTAAGCCCCTTCCCACCCTTGCTCTTCCTCTCACGGGTGATCCCTTATGTCCCTCCCCACGGCTGCTGCCAGCCCCAGGGCCGCCCCGCTCCCTGCTCTGGCAGAAGACAGGAGCTATTGTGTCTGCAGCCCCGGAGAGGCTCCAACATCAACAAGGCGGGGGATTAAAGCAGGCTGCGGTGGGACTCGCTCTGGATCCGGCCCCATGGCGTATAGAGGAGGATTGTGCTCCCCTCCCCGCACCCCAGTCGGGCTGGACATTGGCAGGGACAGACATTCCCTGGCTTTGAAGCTGCATGGGTGTTTGTTTTGCTTGCAGCCATGTCCTCCGGGAGCAGGGGTTTGTTAGAGCTCAGAGCTGAGCGGGGTCAAGCTGGGGGGGCCGACGGCAAGAGACTTCCAGGAGAAGGCAGAAGTGGTGGCAGGGGGACGTGGGACTTTGTTCTCAATGCCTGGGTTCGCTCCCATCCTTCTGGGATGGGCTGGGGTGAGCAGTGGTGGATGCTCCCTGTCACCCATCCCCAGGGCTGGAAGTGGCACAGCCCCTCCTGCTTCTGGCTGGGTGAGGACCGTGTCCCCTACAGTGATGCCCGCAGGACGTGCTCTGACTACGGCTCCACGCTGGTCACCATCACCAACAGGTCGGTGCCACACCAGTGGTGGTGGGTTTGCCCCCATGGCAGGGTATGACCCCACAACTGGGCTTTGCATGCTGGGCTGCTCAGCACCTCCGCTCACAGCATCACCCGTCCTTGCTGCCCCTCCAGGTTCGAGCAGGCATACGTCAGCAGCCTCATCTATGGCTGGGATGGGGAATACTTCTGGACAGCGCTGCAGGACATCAATGAGACGGGTGCTTTCCGCTGGCTGAGCGGCGACGAGGTCATGTACACCCACTGGAACCGCGACCAGCCCGGTAAGGAGGTGCCCATGGGTGGGATGGGGACATCCCCCCCATGCAGGGTGGGTGCTGGCTGTGCCGCTTGGCACGGTCCAACCCTAAGGCAGGCATCCCCCCGCTCCCGTGAGCGCTCCAGGTTACAACAAGGGTGGCTGCGTGGCCCTGGCCACCGGCAGCTCCATGGGGCTGTGGGAGGTGAAGAACTGCAGCACCTTCAAGGCCAAGTACATCTGCCGGCAGAACCTGGGCACCCCGGTGAACCCTGAGCTGCCCGGGCCGTACCCCACACCCAGCCTCACCGCTGCCTGTCCTGCGGGATGGAGCTCTGACTCCAAGCTCCGGCACTGCTACAAGGTGAGTCCAGGCTGGATATAAGGAAGAAGTTCTTTACGGTGAGGCGCTGGCACAGGATGCCCAGAGAATTGGTAAATGCCCCATCCCTAGCAGTGCTCAAGGCCAGGTTGGAGCCTTGGCCAACATGGTCTAGCGTGAGGCATCCCTGCTCATGGCAGGGGTTGGAGCTGGTTGGTCTTGGGGTCCTTTCTGTAGGTGTTCAACTACGAGAAGCTGCAGGAGAAGAAGACGTGGATCGCAGCACAGGAGTTCTGCCGGGAGCTGGGGGCCCAGCTGCTCAGCCTGGGCAGCTACGAGGAGGAGCACTTCGTCGCCAACACCCTCAACAAGATCTTTGGGTGAGGTTTTAGCCCGTGTCCTGCTGCCCAAGTGCGCTTGGCACGAGCCCACGCCCCCGTGGATGGAGCAGGGATGTGGCTCTCTGAGCATGAGCTTGAAGGTGCCTCGGTGTGGCTACACCAAAGGGAGAAGTGCAGGAAATTTGGTGTCATTGGGGGATGGAGCTTGGGTTTGAAACTCCTTCAGCCCTGAGCTGCTGTGCCCAAGGTACTGCCTTTGGGTGTTGCAGGGACAGCGGGCTTTGAAAGCAAGCAAAAAGGCCAGGTTATAAATGGATATCTGTATATAAATGTACACATATTCGTATATCCGTGTACAACACTCCTGTCTGGGGGGGTTGTTCTCATCCTTCCCCCGGCTCCCTGCAGGGAGTCGGAGCCGGAGCTCCATGAGCAGCACTGGTTCTGGATTGGCCTGAACCGGCGGGACCCTGCAGGGGACAGGAGCTGGCGGTGGAGCGATGGGCTGGGGGTGAGTGTGTGGGGGTGCCAGCAGGATGGTTGGCATTCGGGGTGCAGTGGGGGGCAAATGGGGCCCAGGTGGAAATGCCCAACCCCTCCCGTCTCTCTCGACCCCCAGTTTTTCTACCACAACTTTGACCGCAGTAACTACGATGACGATGGCATCCGGAGCTGCGCGGTGCTGGACCTGGCCTCCCTGCAGTGGATGCCGATGCAGTGCGAAGCTCAGCTGGACTGGATCTGCAAACTGCCCAAAGGTACCGGCCAGGAGGCCCCCAGACCCTTCAGCTCTGGATAATGTGGTGCAGGATGGGCTGTGGGGTGGTGCAGAGGGTGTGGGGGGACCCTCTGTTATGGGAGAAGAGAAGGCTCCATAAAGGGAGACCTTAGAGCAGCTCCAGTGCCTAAAGGGGCTACAAGAAACCTGGAGAGGGGCTTTGGACAAGGGCCTGTAGGGACAGGCCAAGGGAATGGCTTTAACCTGCCAGAGGGGAGACTGAGATGAGCTCTTAGGCAGAAGCTCTTCCCTGTGAGGGTGCTGAGGCGCTGGCACAGGGTGCCCAGAGAAGCTGTGGCTGCCCCATCCCTGGCAGTGTTCAAGGCCAGGTTGGACACAGGGGTTGGAGCAAGCTGCTCCAGTGGAAGGGGTCCCTGCCCGTGGCAGGGGTTGGAACTGGATGAGCTTAAGGTTTCTTCCCTCCCAAACCATTCTGGGATTCTATGGTATGATTCTGTGATGAGTCCTAACCCAGAGGCTGGGAGAGGCACTCTTCATCCCAGGGGGATTCAGGAGGGCATCTCACACTTGGAGCCGGGGGGTAGTTTGCACCCCAGACCCGCACCCCCTGACAGCCTCCCCTTGCCCTTTCTCCAGGTGTCGATGTGAAGGAGCCAGAGATCACAACCCAAGGTGCGTTGGTCACAGGCTTGTGTCCATCCAGCATGCACCATCCCCCCTGGGCATCCGCCACCCATCACACGGTCCTTGTGGGACATCCCTGCAGTGTGTCCCCAGAAGGGTGGATCCTGTACAGGGTCATAGGAGGGAGGAGAGCCCCAGCATCCTGCTGCTGCCCCTTGCTGCACAACCAGGCAGGATCAGGCTCCTCAGCTCCAGCAGCAGGGCAAAAGCAGAGCAGGGGACTGAGGGACAGGGCTGTGGGTGCTGGTGGCTGTGGCAGGGGTGACATGGCCATGGCATGACACTGGTCCCTGCCTGCAGGCAGCAAAGAGTGGGTGAAGTACCAGGAGGCCGAGTACAAGTTCTTTGAGCATCACTCGACATGGGTGCAGGCACAGCGCATCTGCAGCTGGTTCCAGGCAGAGCTGGCATCAGTGCACAGTGAGGCTGAGCTGCGCTTCCTGGGCCAGAACCTCAAGAAGGTACCAGGGGATGGGGATGCTGCTGTCGGGCTCCACTCCTTCCCCTGCTTGTTTCACCCTTTGCTGGAGGAACCTGGGGGCAGCCGGACTCTGTGGGAGTCAGGGTGATGCTCATGAAGTGGCTGCAGTTGTCCCAAGGACTCCTCAGTCCCTGCAAGGCACTGATGTGTCCTCTCTGGGTGCAGTTCTCCAGGGGCCAGGAGCAGCACTGGTGGATCGGGCTGCACACCTATGAGAGCGATGGGAGGTTCAAGTAAGTCAGAGATAGAGGCGCTGCATCCCCGCATGTCGCCATCCCGCTGTCCCCAGCTCTTAGAGCCCTGTGGCTCAGTGCCTGGAGGTTCCTCCCCCATGAGAGGGCAGTGGTGTGGTGAGGGTGTGCAACTGGTCCCATTCACCAACTCACTGCTTGGCTTTGTGCTGCCACTGGTGCCTTCCCCAGGTGGTCCGATGGGTCCTTGCTCAACTTTGTCTCCTGGGCACCAGGCAAGCCCCGGCCCATCAACAAGGACAAGAAGTGCGTTTACATGACAGCGAGCAGAGGTGAGGGGCAGGATCTGGCTCTGAAGGGGCTGGGGCTGAGCAGGGATACCCCTACCCCAGTGCCGTAGGGGGATCATGTCTGGCTTGTCCCTCCCCACAGAGGACTGGGGGGACCAGAAGTGCATGACAGCGCTGCCCTACATCTGCAAGCGGAGCAATGGGACGATGGCAAAGCCTTCCATCCCACCACCGCCTGCTCCTTCAAGTGGGGGCTGTCCCCGTGGCTGGCTTCCCTTCCTCAGCAAGGTGGGGCAGGATGGAGAGGGGACGGCCGCTCTGAGGTGGAGATGGGGTGGCTGAGATGTGGCAGGGTGGAGAGGGATGCGTGCATGTGCTCTGGGGATGATGCTGGTGGATGTGCGGGGATGCGGGGAGAGCTGCGCTGTGGGTGCAGGAGGGATGGGGACGGTGCACGTGGATGCTGGGAGAGGTATGGGATGGCAGGAAAGGTTGGGAGGCTGGCAAGCTGGGTGCAAAGGGGAGAAGAACTTGGGGCAGAGTGGGGCTGGTGGTTGAGAGGGGAGGGTACAGGGCTGACTGCACCCCATGGACCATCTCGTGCCCCCACCCGTGCAGTGCTTCAGCTTCAATGGCCATGACAAAGCTGAGATAGTGAAGTGGCCAGAGGCGAAGCAGGCGTGTGAGAGCCAGGGCGCTGTCCTGGCCACCATTGCCAGCCCCTTGGAGCAGGGTAAGTTCCCTGCTCTGCCTCCCCCTGGCACCGCTGGCTGGGGACCTGCTGGGGATGGGCCTCAGTGTCTCACCAGCTGCTTGCAGCTTTCATCACATCCATGCTGCCCAACATCTCCTTCGACCTCTGGATCGGCCTCCACGATGCCCAGAGGGAGTTCCAGTGGGTGGTGGGTGAGCCGCTGCAGCACGTGAGCTGGGCACCCGGAGAGCCCTCAGGATGCAGTGCCTCCAGCCCCCGTGACAAGCCAGTGAGTGACCCCCCCCAGAGCATCCCTGTGTCCCACCATGAGGATCACAGGTTTGGGTTGGAAGGGACCCAAAGATCACCCGGTTCCAACCCCTGCCACGGGCAGGGACCCCTTCCACTAGAGCAGCTTGCTCCAAGCCCCTTTGTCCAACCTGGCCTTGAACACTGCCAGGGATGGGGCAGCCACAGCTCCTCTGGGCACCCTGTGCCAGGAGGGAAGGTTTTAGGGTGCTGGGATGGCTTTCCAAGGGATCTGGCCCTGCAGGGTAGGGGTATCCATGGGGTGGGAGGGCCATGCTAAGGGCAGTGCTGACCTCATGGCTTGTCTGTGCAGACCAACTGTGTGGTGGTGTGGCATGGCTCCCCCCCCCACTTCACGGGACGCTGGGATGACCGGAGCTGCACGGAGGAGAAGCACGGCTACATCTGCCAGCAGAGCATAGGTACGAGGGGGACAGCCCCAGCTACTGCCCGCTGGGGGCCTGCCACCACCACCCCGGTGCCCCGTGCTGCGGTGGGGCACTGAGTTCAACATGAAGTTGCTCCCCCCAAAACTCAGTGTGGGATGTCCCTGGTCCTAGCTGTTTGTGGGGTAACCTCAGACCTGTGCACTCCAGCCTGGCTTGGTGCGTCCATAGGGATGATGGATGGTTCCAAGGTGGGGATGGCATTGGGGTATCACTGCTCGTTGCCCATGGGGACATGGCATATCTGCTCTCCCTGGTCACGCCGGGATGTCCCTTGGTCCCATGCCCTGTGCACAGCGCTGCCACAGACACTCTGGGGGATGGATGGGGTGGGGATGAGGAGCTGAGAGTCCTCCATGCCCTCTGACCATGTCTCTTTGCTCCCTCAGACCCGTCCCTGAGCCCCCCGCAGACGCTGTCCCCCCCCTCGCCCACCGGCACCCTCTTTTACCACAACAGCACTTACCGCATCCTGCAGAAGCCCCTCAGGTGGCACGAGGCGCTGCTGCTCTGCGAGACCCTCAACGCCACCCTGGCCACCATCCCCGACCCCTACAGCCAGGCGTTCCTCACCCAGGCCGTCAGCAGCCTGCGTGCTCCGCTCTGGATCGGCTTGGCCAACGATGAGGTGAGGGAAGGGGGCAAATGCATGGAAGGGGGATCCCCAGCCCAGGTCACAGCAGCCCCCAAAGCTTCTCCTCCCCTTGGTTCTGCAGGGAGGCCGGAGCTACTCTTGGCTGACGGAGGAGAACCTCTTCTATGCCAACTGGCAGGATGGGGAGCCCAAGCAAGTCTCCGGCTGCTCCTACATGGATGTGGATGGGACCTGGCGCACGGCCGGCTGCGACACCAAGCTCCAGGGTGGCATCTGCCAGCTCCAAGCAGGTGCTGGCTGTGGGGGGCCTGGTGTGGGGCAGACTGGGTGGGATGCAGGGTTGGAGATGGCATCCCACCAGGGACCTCCTGCACTGTGTGTGTCTGTGTGTGTGTGTGTGTGTGTCCTTGTGGGGCTTGTGCTGTCCCCAGCATGCTGTAGGATGCTGACACCATCCCTGGCAGCATTCAAAGACAGGTCAGAGCAAGCTGCTCTAGTGGAAGGTGTCGCTGCCCGTGGCAGGGGGTTGGAACTGGATGAGCTTTAAGGTCCCTTCCAACCCAAACCACTCTGTGATGCCCACACTCTTCTGCTGTCCGCAATGCACTGTGTGCCCCCCAGGTGTCTCCCGCACACACAAGTGGAGCTACAGTGGCAGCTGTCCCAGATCACTGGAGGACTCATCCTGGATCCCCTTCCGGGACCACTGCTACACCTTCCACATGGAGATCACTCTGGGGCAGAAGGACGCCATGAAGAGGTGCCAGAAAGGTATGAGAGGGGGCTGTGGGGGTGGAGGGGGTGATGCATCCTCGGGAATGGAACAGGGTAAAGTTCCATCCTCCGAGGTCTGGGCACTTCCCTGACCCTCTTTCCCTGCAGTTGGTGGCACAGTGTTGTCCATCCAGGATGAGATGGAGAACGTCTTCGTGTGGGAGCATCTCCAGGCGTACGAGGGTCCATCCAAGGGTGCCTGGCTGGGCATGACTTTCAACCCCAAAGGTACAAAGGAAGAAGAGAGGTCTTATATATTCTAGACACCGCCATGAATTCCCACCAGGTCTTCAGTGAGCAGAAGTCCTTGGTGGTGGCAGCAGTGGCACATGTGCCACGTGTCCTCCTCTGGCTTGTGGGATGGCAGTGGTGCCTTTAAAGGCCAGATCTTCCTCAAGGCACTTGGAGCCTGCACCTTCAGGAAGATGCCCTTCAGCCCCTGGTCTTCTCCATTGCCCCATAACTCCATAAGCCCTCCCCATCACACCTTTCCACTGCCCCATCACACCTCCCCATCGCTCCATCGCTCTAAACTTCCCTTGTTTCAGTTTGAACCCATCACCCCTTGTCCTATCACTGCAGTCCCTGATGACAGAGACTGGAAGCTGCTCTGAGGTCTCTACGCAGCTTCTCTTCTCCAGGCTCGCCTCTCCATCACCCCATCCCACCTCCCCAGTGCTTTCTGAACTGGGGCACAGATGGGGTGTCCCCTTCAGCTGTAATTCTCCTGTTTCCCAGGTGGCACCTTGGTCTGGCATGACAACACTGCTGTCAACTACTCCAACTGGGGCCAGCACGACACGGGGCCCAGCATGCTTAGCCAGAACAGTTGCTACTGGATCCAGAGCAACAACGGCGTGTGGCGCCTGGGCTCCTGCACCAACGTCACCATGGGGGTCATCTGCAAGATCCCCAGAGGTAGGGACCCCCACTGCTGTGCCTGGGGTGATGTGGGGTGAGCTGGGGGTTGGGGCAGGATGCTGCAGGGCAGAGCTCTGCTTTGGGCAGTTCCAGGATAGGGGGTTGGTTGTAGGGCTAGGGGCTGGGGTCTGCAGGTCCCCAGTAGGCTCAGTGGTCAGTTCTGCGTGTCTAAATGGCTGGGGCAGGATGAATGCAGCAGCAGAGCAGCACCAGAGGATGCAGGTGCATCACATCGTGTCCGTGTGGTGCAGCACTGAGAGCAGTGGAGAATGTGGGGCTGGTGGGGCTGGCACTGGGAAGGTGCCATGGCCATGCACTCATGTCTCTGTGTTGCCGTTGCAGTGGAGGAGAGCAGCTTTTCCAGGGCAGGTGAGTGGTACCTTTAGGCTGCACACAGGACCAGGACCTGGTGCCTGGCTTGTATCAGTAGCCAAAGAAATGATGTTTGCGGGTGGGAAATGCCATTTCCAGGTGGTTTTGGCCCTCAGTCAGGGCTCTCCAGGAGCCATCCCTCCATGGAGGAGTGTGTCCAGCCAGTCCTTTGCCAGGCTCCCCTGCCCTTGCCCACAGTGCCAGGCCAGGCTGGGGGATGTGGCTGCCCCATCCCTGGCAGTGTTCAAGGCCAGGTTGGACACAGGGGCTTGGAGCAAGCTGCTCTAGTGGAAGGTGTCCCTGCCTGTGGCACAGGTTGGGACTGGATGAGCTTTGAGGTCCCTTCAGCCCAAACCAGTCTGGGATTCTGTAGCATCTTCAAACAGACCAGGTTGCCCAGAACCACATCCAGCCTGGCCTTGAATGTCTCCATGGATGGCGCATCCACCTCATCTCTGGATAACCTGTGCCAGTGTTTTACCACCCTCATTGTAAAGATCTTCTTCCTCATAGCCAGCCTGAATCTCCCTCTTTCAGGTTTTAAACCTAAAAGGTTAAAAAGATTTAAGGGTTTTTTTTTAACCTTTAAAGATTTTTTAGGGTTAAAACCATCACTCCTTGTCCTATCACTAAATTCCCTGATGAAGAGTTCATCTCCAGCATCCCTGTTGCCCTCTTCAGACACTAGAAGCTGCTCTGAGGTCTCCATGCAGCTTCTCTTCTCCAGGCTCACCTCCCCATTACCCTTTAGTTTTTTTTAGGGTTAAAACCATCACTCCTTGTCCTAGTGCAACAAGCCCTGCTAAGTCTCTCCCCATCTTTCTTACGGGTCCGTTTCAAGTAACTGAAAGGCTGCAACAAGGTCTCCCCAGGCTGAACAACCCCAACTCTCTCACAGAGCATTTCCTCCTAGGGAGGGGTGCTCCATCCCTCTGATGACTTGCATGCCCCTCCTCTGGACCAGCAGGTCCGTGTCTTTCCTGTACTGAGGGCTCCAGACACTGCACTGCAGGGGGGTGTCCCCACAGCAGAGGGGCAGAACCGCGGTGGGGCAGCAGGAGGGGTCCGGCTCCTTCACCAGCCTCTTCTCGCCCCGCAGCGCTGCCGGAGAACACCGCGGCCGTGGCGGTGGTGGTGCTGTCGGCGCTGGCGCTGTGCGCCGTGCTGGCGGTCGCCGTGTACCTCTACAAGCGGCGGCGGAGCGCGGAGCGCGGCGCCTTCGAGAGCGCCCGGTACAGCCGCACCACGTCCAACCCCAGCGAGGCGGCCGAGAAGAACATCCTGGTGTCCGACATGGAGATGAACGAGCAGCAGGACTAACGGGCACGCTGGGGACGGGGACCTGGGGAGGGGGGGGGACACAGAGCATCAAACACTATCCCCATGGCGCGGGTTGGGGTTGGGGTCTGGCCTGGAGCTGGGGTCCCTCCTGCCCCGCGGGTCGCTGCTGCCATCTCCAGGCTGGTCCCCAGCTGCCCACAGGAGGCAGTTTCAGGGCTAAAAAGCTTTCCGATGGCATGGACAGGCTCCGAGGTGCCTTCCCCTCAGGAGAAGGCAAGTGTGGGTGTTCAGGGTCTTGCGGTGGGCTTGTTCCCCCTGGAGCTGGTGCCCGAGAAGGCATCCTCCTGGGCAAGAGGTCCCTAAAGCCGATCTACCTCCCCTCTGCACACAGCGAGGGCCCTGCCAGCCCCTGTCCCTGCCACCGTGCTACTCCTCTCCCCCTGCTCAGCCTCATGCCCCACCTCCAGCAGAAAGAGACACGGAGATGCCGATTCGAGTGTGGACCCTGCCAGCATCACTAATGGGATCCTCTCTCTTCCCTGGCGCATGCTGGGGGCTGCAGCCAGAGCCTGCCCTCCTTTCTGTTTCCTTTGGGAGGGGTGGGAGAGGGGGATGTCCCAAATAACCATACGGGAGCAAACTGCTGGCCAGGCTCCTCTCCATTGGGAGCATCCCAGGCTCCACGGGAGGAGCTGGGTGCTGCGGCAGGGCCCCCCTCTGTCCCTTGCCAGGCAGGGGTGCGCGGTGCTGGGGTCACTGGTTGCCTTGTCCGGGCCGGAAGGATGAGTATCAGGGCTGTAGGGTGGGGAGAAGTTTGGAAGCTTTGGTGGTTGTTTTGGAAGTTGGGTGTTCCTCTGTTTTTTAAGGAAACGACAGCTTTTGTTGCTATGCTGTATTGAGTGCGTGCTGAATATATACGTTCTTTCACACAGCTGGCTGGGGTGTTTGTGGCTGCCTGGTTTACGTGTAGGGTGTAGAGGAGGAGGAAGGTGATGCAGGGCTTTGACCTGTGCAGGCAGGAGCGGGTACCCCGGGGCTGAGCCATCCTCCATCAGCTGCCTGCAGCAACAGCATCCCTGGTGCTAGGGTCAGACAGAAGATGTGGCCAGTGAGAGACATTTGGTTCCCTGCTGGGAATGGGACCCAAGGAGCCCCTTCAGGCTCCGAAGTGGGGTGGCACAGCCCTTAAAGAGATGTTGCATTTAGCCCTCTGCCTCCGAGGCTCGAGCTGGGGTTTTTGTTGTGAGGACAACAGGAACTGCCTCGTTGTTGTTGCTCTCCTTTTTGCCATCTGTGTGGGTTTTCAAATCTGTTGATTTCACTTAAGCTGGACATTAAGTGTTTAACTGTTGGCGGGTGGGATGGGGGGAACAAGGGATCATTGGGGTTTTGTTTACTTTTTGGCAATGTCCAAAAGCAGCCACGATGTTTCAGGGCGAGCAGGAATCTGGAGCTGCCCCAGCTCCATTTCTCTGTCTTGGCTTTCTCTGCATTTATTTCCTGAGGTCCTTTCTGGTTGGGAGCTGTTGGTTTTGTCCACAGGCCCATGGCTTCCTGATGTGGGTGGCAGATCCTGAGCAGCTGAGTGTGAATCCCTCCTCATCCCCAGCGGGTGTGGATGTAGACAGCAGCCAGTCCCTGCAGGAGGGATGCCAAGGTGAAAGCAGTGCTGCTGGTGGGGATGGAGAGCTGGGATGAACTCCTCCTGGATGAGCAGAGCTGTTGGGAAGTGCTGAAGAATAAAGGTTGAGGATTGGATTGGTGGGAAGGAGAGGGCAAGGAGTGGTGCTGAGCTTGAGAGGTGCAGCTGGGCAGCGCTGGAGCTTGTTTGGAGAAGGACGTGAGACCTTGGGAAGGTGGGAATGGCTGGGATGGGATGAGTTACTGAGAGGTGTGGAGTGCTGGGGTTAGGCACAAGATCCCATAGAGGCATCACACCTGGCTTTCACAGAGCCCCGCTTGGGAACACCGTGTTCAAGAGAGTTGCTCTTTTTCCTCCTTGATGAATTTGTTCTCTTTCTTCCTCCTTTGCTTCCAAGAGAAGGAATCTCTACAGTCCAGGGGAGATGTATGGGAAGAGGTTCATCAGCTGTCGGCAGTGATCAGGATTCCAGGAAAAACATATATGGTTACGTGGTATTTCCTATCACCATTAGAATAATGTGAAGAATTGCTTAAAAGGACCCTGTCAATTATATATATATATAATATATATATATAGTTTTGCATTTTTTTAACTCTCTGTGGTTTGTAAGATCCTTTTAGAAGCTTGGAAATAAAATTTCCTTCCCCACCTGTTTCCCTCCTTTTTTTCTTTCCCATTTTCACTTGGGAAAACCAAAACTTGTCTTTCCCTGTGTCCCTCACAGGGAGCAAATACAAAGCTGGAATTCCACCTACCGGTCTCTAGCAGAGGAGGCTCAAAGGCTGCCCAGGTGAGGGGGGTGTTGTATTGATCTCTGACAAGGGCTTGTAGGGACAGACAAGGGGGAATGGTTGGAACTGGATGAGCTTTAAGGTCCCTTCCACCAGTCTATGATCCCATAGCTTGTATGAGAGCGGTGAACAGGCATATCCACCATAGCACCAGCATTCCAGGCACTGCAGGGCTGAGCTGCACCATAGCCATGGCACAAGAGCTCTTCTGAGGCAGAGAGTTGACAGCATCACCCAAGAGGTGAGAGGAGCTCATGGGGGCAGCTCCATTGAACAGCAAACAGGGCAGGAAACAATGCTGAGTGACTCCATACTGAAGCCGGGGAAGGGATGCTCCAGACATCCTCCTTCAGGAGCTGAAATGCTCTCAGGGTCAGCTCTCAGCTGACCTGGCTTCAGGGATGGGGTTTCTCTTTAAAAGAAGCCTGCTAATTTTAAATAGTGAAGCACAGAATATGAGATATATATATATATATTTAACCTACAAGAAATGCAGCCTTTGGAGAAAATAGTAGCTTACAGTGATCAAAGGCCCATTCTCCCTAAGATGAAGTCTCCAGCTTTTACGTGCTTTTCTAAACTTGAATTGAGCACAGCCCTTTTTAAGGGAGTCATTAGAAGGGTCTGTGAGGTCTGGTCTAGGTTGGGTTCATCTGGAGAAGGATGTGAAATAACCTTGTTATTTTAATCCCCTTTAATTTCCCTGCTGACTATTTAGGGATCAGACAGGGAAGGCCGCACCTTGGAGGCAGGCAATAAGGACACTCAAGTCACTGTCAGGGATGCTCCTTGCCAGTCCCTGGACTAGTGGTGAGGGTTCCAAAGAGGAACGTTGGGTTTATTTCCAGAGCACTTTATAGCATGTCTAAGGCGTGCAGCACAACACACCTCAGCTCTAGGGTGGGCTTCATCTCATAAACTCAAGTCAATCTGGGGTGCTGGCACAACCTTAGGCCCCCATTGCTGGCAACTCTGATGCACTCCTTGGGCACTAATAGGTCTAAACTGTGTGAGGTAACAGTGACCCAAAGGGCCCTGTTCAGAACAGAACAAGAACCCTGTGGCAGATGATGAGTTTCAGCACTTACATTGTACCCAACGTTGGTGAGCAGAATCCTGCCCTAAGAGGATAATTCCCTCAATTCACCCTGCACTGATAGGTGAGAGCAGACCTCAGCTACTTAGGACTAGCTCATCATCTACACTGAGTACTTTTAGCCTTGCACTGAGGTAGTCCCAGGATCCACAATGCTTGGGAAGTGCTCAATTACATCTGGGAGCCCTACGACAGCGCAGAAGCCGCTGTGCCATGCTCAGCTCTGCTGAAGGCACACTGGTGGTGTTGTCTACAAGCAGTAGTAAGCAGTGTGCAGGGAAAGGGCAAGGAGCCTGCCCTTTACCACTCAGCTCTGACAGTGTCAAACGGTCAGGACAAAGAATAGACTCAGTGGCTGTGGTGTATCCATGGCCAGCGCTCCTCAGAGCCGCAGCGACGCATGGATGTGAGCAGTGGACGCTGCCCTTTAGAAGCAAATGGCAGCTGGCAGCTGCTTTCATTTCACCCCATGCTAAAGACTGCTGCTCTGACAAGAACCAGTTTGTGCACAACGAGTAACCACAAGATCTTTGTTTCCTCATTCCCAGAATCCAGGCGTAAACCTGACTCAGAAGTTATTCATCTTTGCTGGATGAAAAGGAGGAATGCACTGTTCTGTGGATGCAGTGCGCTTAATAAGTAGCTTTGTTCAGGAATCACAAATGTGCTAGGTGCTTTTCGCTTGGGAGGTTATTGGTCATATTAGCATGTGTAGGTCATGAGTACCTTCTAATCCAGTTAGTAGATAGTTTGTAAGGACCAACTTGGAGCCCAGTGAGCACAGCCATCCTTCCAGATGACCTTTCCAGTGATGGGCAATAACCAGCACAGTATTAGCACGCAGCATAGGGGATATTAAGTGCCTTAAGACCTGCAAAATGACACCCTCTCATTACACTCAGTAAAAAGAATTGTAATTTATTAAGTCATAGGTTTCAAAGTTCTGTGAAATTGAGGAGTTAGGAAGTGTGGTCATCGGATAAGAATTTGGAGGGCTCATGTACAAATCTGAGCATAGCTCAAAAGAATTCATACAGCAAACTTGTACCCATAAATACAATTTTTTCCTGTTATACGAATCCTCCCAGCTTCTTGCTGTACAGTGCAGTGAAGCTTTCAGGCTGCTTCCTATCTTCAATTCCAAATAACAGCAGTATTTTCAAGCTGCTTTGCATGGATTCCACTCAGTGTCTTTGTCAGCACTGAAGATCTGAGTAACTGGGTTTCTTCTGCCTTCATTCTTCCCTCTCCCACAAAGGAGACCTCCTCTTTGTTGGGGCCACGCTGGCTGTTGCAGAGCCAGAACATGAAAGACAAGAACTTAACCAAAAGCTCATCCCACTCAAGCTGAAGGCAAGGCCCTCAGTGGTTTGGTGTCATGTGTGTTCCATCAGAAGTGTGCTCTGGACCTCTTGGCTGCAAGCGGTGCAGGATCGCACCACGTTGTAAGCACAAGCTCTAATCAGCAGCAACCTCGGAAGCAAAGAATGTCCCTGTTGTCTGTGCCTCCAAGCACACAGGAAAGGAACCACAGGCATCTCCATAGCTTGTGATTTGAAAGGTTAAAGGAGGGCACTTAAAAACCCAACTGGTTCCAATTAGGGGAGGCAGTTCCAGGACACAAGCAATAGAAATGCCACGTGGACTTCACCACTTCTTACCTTGACTTATGGTCTCCTATAGGAATCAGCAGTCAGTGTTTGGGCTTGTAAAGACATCAATAGGAGTACAAAAAGGACTGTGTGACCTGATCACACTTGTTTTGGCTTTAATGAAAGGAAGGGTATAAAAAACAATGAAAAGGGTGCTCGATACTGGTCTACAGATGGACATTGAATCATTGACCGCAACTCTGCATGCGGCCATCCAGCCAGTTCTTTATCTGCTGAGTGGTACATGCGTCAAATTGATGTCTCTCCAGTTTAGAGACAAGGATGTCGTGTGCGACAGTGTCGAACGCTTTGCACAAGTCCAGGGAGATGCCATCAACTGCTCTACCCCTGTCCATCAGTTCTGCAGCCCCATCCTAGAAGGCCACCACATTGGTCAGGCAGGATTTCCCCTTAGTGAAGCCATGCTGGCTGTCACCAAGCACCTTGTTGTTTTCCATGTCCCTTAGCATGCCCTCCAATAGAATCTGCTCTGCACCCATGACTGTTGCTACAGCCTGGCTGCTGTCCCTGTGCTGCAGCTCTCAGGGAGCCTTTCCCAGCCATCAGATGCCACCTTGCTGCCAGCCTGTGCGACCTGTCCCCATCCTGTCCTCAGCATCCCTACAGTGACCCCCTGCCACCCAGCTTCATCCTGGCTGCCTCTTGTGGTAGCATCCGTGTGGACCCCATGTCCCTTACAGCCCTGTGCCTCCAAACCCCACTTTATCCATGCTCGTGCTGGGGCTTGTCCAGGGGCTGTTATCTCGGGAGGCCATGGGTGCACTGGACATGGGTGCATGTGTGTGCAGAGCAGGGTGGCTCTGCCTGTGCTGGGGCACACATGGAAGGGTGGATGCAGATCCAGATCCATTTTACAGTGTTAACAGAGGAATCTCTTGTGGCTGTAAAGAGCTCCTGGTTGTTGTAACCCCAGCATCCCCCGTGTGCCCAGGAACCGAGGCTGCCATTGCTGGAGCAGCTGAGGGAATGCCAGCCCCCACCCAGGCATCCCACAGCAGCCTGAAAGCACTCCTGGCTCTGGCACCCGGCAGGCACAGGGCGTCTTGTCCTGTCCATTGGCTGCAGATGCTCTCTTGTGGCTGGGCGGAAGCCACGGCAGGGGCAGTCCTGTTGTGAGGAAGAGGCAGAAGACAAGAGTGGAGGAGCCCATCCTGCAGGGACCCAGCGAGGTCCTTTACCTGTGGGAACACAAGCACAGCCTCGTCCCAGGTTCTTGAAGGGCAGGCGCCTTCCCATGCAGGACTTTCAGGATTACGCACTTTAACAGGAGCTCTCCCCTGCTCACAGCCTTAGAACCCGGCCCTGGCGCTGCACAGGAGCTCCATCCTCCATCCAGCCATTGAAACCAGCCCAAACAGAACGCACTTCCACTGTGCACGCTCGGGGGTTAACCCTGACCTGCCCTGTTCTGTTCCAGGCATCTGCTGTCAATGCCTCCTTTAGAACAGTGCCATCCCATGGGAATCTTTCTGCCTTTTGCCTTAGCATTTTCTAGCAGCTGCTGCGAACGGGCACGCTCCAACATCTCTTTTACAAGAGACAAATCCATACAAAATCCCAGGGAACCTCCCTATTAGACCCCTGCCAATGGGTGCTAGGACCCCCCCCCCATAGCATTACCTCATTGGACCCCTCCCATCGCTGCTGGCATCCCCCTATGGGACCCCCACTAATGGGTGCTGGGACCCCCCGCATGGGCTCTCCCATTGGACCTCCCTAATGGGTGCTGGCAAACCCCCCCATGGGATTCCTCATACTGGGTTCTGGGACCAACCCTTGAGAACCCCCGCCATGGGTTCTGGGATCTCTTCACGGTGCCCCCCCACACTGGCTGCTGGGACCCCGGCCTATGGGACCTCCCAATTGGACACCCACCAGTGGGTGTTGTGACCCCAACACCAGTGGGTGCTGTGACCCCCCCCAATGGGCTCTCCCTTAGGACCCCCACCAGCGGGTACTGGGACTCCCCCCAGAAAAACCTGCTGGAAATGGGTGCCCCCCCATCACACCCCCCCCACCCCCCCCGTAGCACCTCCCCAATGCCTGCTTCCAACCATGGCCCCCCTCAAAACCGGGACACACCCCCCCCCCCCCCAGTCCAGAACCACCCAACCCATTTTGGGGGGGGTCTCTCTGGACCTAAGTGTGTCCCCACTCCAAATCACCCCAGGGCTTGAAGCTTAAACCTCCTCCCCTTATGGACCCCCCTATGACATTAATGCCCCCCCTACCAGGGTGATGGATGAGGGTGTCCCCCCTTCATTGAGCTTTGAATGTTCACTATGGCGAGGGGGGTGGGGGAGGAGTAGGGGGGAGCGCACACGACACCCAATGGAAGAGACCCAAGGGGCACCCCCCCGGGTGCTGGGATGAGCTTAATGCCTTGTTGGGCAGATGTCCACTGAGCAGTGATGGAGGAGAGGGGGATGCCCTGAAAAAGTGGGATGCTCCAGTTGGATGCAGGGATGAAGTGGGATGCTCCAGCTGGATGCAGGGATGAAGTGGGATGCTCCAGCTGGATGCAGGGAAGAAGCAGAACCATGGAAGGTTGGGTTCTCCTTCATCATTTGGGTGTGGAGAGCAGCCTTCAGCATGGATTGCAGCCATAGGACAAGGGGTGATGGGTTCCAACTGGAACAGGGAAGTTCAGGTTGGAGATAAGGAAGTGAGGGTGCTGGGACTCTGGGATGGGTTGGATGGAGAAGGACGGATGGGGCTCAGAGCAACCAGGTCTAATGGAAGCTGTCCCCCCTCCCTCTTCATGCCCTGTTTTAATGGTGGGGCAATGACTGGACTTGATGCTCCTGAAGGTCTTTCCCAACCTGGTTGATTTCCTGCTTCCCAGCTCCTGCTTCCCACTGTTCCCTGCCCTCCATCCCTCATCCCCATCCCTCCCCATGGACCAGAAGAAGAGGTGGGCATGCAAAGCATCCTCTCTGTGGGAAAATAAGGCAACTTTACTGAAGCTCGAGCCACGTGCAAGCGATGCCGTTCCTCAAGACTTCTCCCCCCTTAGAGCCTGCAGCAACTCCTGCACCCGAGTGATGAATTCCAACAGCACCCGGACTGGGAAGTAGCAGAAGCCACTGGTGCTCGAGGCCGTGGGCGCCGGCATCGTCTCCTGGACGGGGGTATGGGAGACGTGCTGGTGGCTCCATGTCGGGGGCGTCGCGGAGGCTGCCGCGGAGCGGAACGTCCTCAGCTGGTAGAGGATCCAGTCGTGGAAGTGCTGCGTCGAGGTGTAGACCCCCGGTTTCTTGGCCCTGGCGCAGCCGCGGCCCCAGCTCGTCAGCCCCACAACCCAGTAGAAGTTGGCGCGCTTCTCCCGGCACATGAGGGGACCGCCGCTGTCACCCTATGGAGGAGAAGGAGAGAGGATGAGGATGGGGATGGGTCGCCATGGCAATGCCGGAGGGGACCACCACTGTCAGCCTATGGGGACGGAAGGGTTCTCCTTCATCATTTGGGCGCGGAGAGGGACCTTCAGCATGGATTGGAGCCATAGGACGAGGGCTGATGGCTTCCCACTGGAACAGGGGAGTTTGGGTTGGAGATAAGAAGTTGTTCCCTATGAGGGTGGTGGGACACTGGCATGGGTAGGATGGAGAAGGATGGATGGGGCTTGGAGCTAGCTGGTCTAATGGAAGGCGTCCCTGCCCCTTGCTTAGAACTGGATGCTTTAAGCTCCTTCCCAACCTAAGGCATTCCATGAATCCATGCTCATGACATGGTTTAGTGGTGGAATCTCGATGCTCTGAAAGCTCCAAGCTCTATGGTCCCTGCGCAGGGATGACGGACCAGGAGCCGGATGTGTTTCCGAAGCTGGGATAAAGGGGGATGCAGAGCAAGGCCCTGCAGATGGGAGAAGAGAAGGGAGCCCCAGTGGCACATCCCTACCTGGCAGGTGTCGATGCCACCCTGCGGGTACCCAGCGCAGAGGTTGTGTCTCTTGATGGCCCCTCGGTACCATTGGCTGCTATTGCAGAGCTTGACATTGATGAGGGGCACCTTGGCCTCCTGCAGGGCTGATGGGGACGATGCCCCCGCTGTGGGGACACAAAGGGGGTCAGGATTAGGGGGACAAGGGATGGATTTGAGGGTACTGGGGGCTGAGAAGCTCAATGGGAGCCATCAACACCCCCTATGGCCTGGGCTGCATCCCCTTTGCTCTGCATCCTCAGCGTAAGGAGGACAGGGGAGGACCTTCAGCGATGGGCCAAGGGGTGATGGGTTCCAAGTGAACCAGGGATGCTCAGGTTGGAGAGAAGGAAGCGGTGGGACAGTGGGATGGGCTGGATGGAGAAGGCTGGGAGGCTCCATCCCCAGTCGGAGCAACCTCCAATAGACCTGGATGAGCTTTACCCTCCCTTCCATCCCATTCCATGAATCCATGACCCGGCATTCCAAGGCCAACGGGGCCGTCGGGCACTCACTCCTGGCCTCCGTCGCGCCCCATCCGCTGACGAAGCACTCGGAGAGCTGGGATAGCCTGAGCGTCGCATCGGGCAGGCAGGCGAGCTGCACGTGGTAGCCGCACTGCACCGGCTGGTCCAGCTCCAGCAAGGCGATGTCGAAGCCGCCGGAGATGCTGGTGTAATATTCATGGACCACGACCTGCCGGATCCAACGCTTCTGGGTCTCGGAATTGGCCCGAGCCAGGTCCGTGATTCCGACCATCACAAACCAATCCGTGGTGAAGCTGGGAGGCAGTGGAAGAGCAAGGGGTTAGAGCCGTAGGACAAGGGGTGATGGGTTCCGACTGGGAATTGCAGGGTGGAGATAGGGAAGGGATTCCCTATGAGGGCGCTGGGGTACTGAGATGGGATGGAAGGAGAAGGTTTGGATGCTCCATCCCTGGCAGTGCTCAAGGCAGGCTTGGAGCAAGCTGCCCTATGGACGGCATCCCTGCCCATGGCAAGCGGCTGGAAGTGGATGATCCCCAGCTCCTTTGCAACCCAACCCATTCCATGATCCATTCCATTCCATTCTATGGAGAAGAGGGGTGGGAAGCAGCCACATTCCTGCTGCTTCCCAAAGGAAAGCACTGCCCCAGCGCGCCTCAGGCTCAAGGGCTGTCAAGCTGGAAGCAGCCTTCTCCTGAGCGCTCTTCCCAGTGCATCCAGGATGGGGAAGGGGACGGGATGGGAGCTGCTCCTTGGCTATTCCCTATGGCTGGAATCCCTTCTCCCCCTTACTTTTGCCCGACGAAGCAGTGAGCGGCCGTGAGGACCCAGTGGGGGGTGATGAGGGACCCCCCGCAGATGTGCAAAGAGCCATTGGCCGTGGGGACCTGGATGCTGACCATCCATGGCCAGGCGCCCTGCTGCGCATCCACGCCTCCGACGATGCGCGACATCCCATAGTAATCAGCCATGGGACGGATACCGCAGGTCCCTCTGGAAGCACAAGCCCAACATTTGATGGTTAGGCATGAAGGGAGAGCATTGTCCGACCCCATAGGGTGCTGCAGGGACAAGGGACCCTATGGGGCGCCCAATAGATGAGCATCATCTTGCCCCATAGGGTGCTTCAGGGACAAGGGACCCTCTGAGGCGCCCAATAGATGAGCAGCATCTTGCCCCATAGGGTGCTTCAGGGTCAGGGGACCCTATGGGGTGCCCCATAGCTGCGCTTTGCCACCGCATGGGGTGATGGCAAGGAAGTGGTGCTCCCCCAAGCTCACCACCCCATTGGTGTGACCATGGTTGGGAGCAGCAGTATCTCCCTGTGGAATACCAGGAGCCCCAGAGCCTGGGGCCACTCACCCACAGCTGTCCCAGGAGCCATGCACCAGCCGGGCCAAGAGCAGCAGGATGAGGACACGGAGCAAAGCCCTCGCTGCCATCACTGCTAAGGGCGACACCAAGGAGCTGCCACCAAAGACCTGCAACCAAGGAGCTGCTACCAAGGAGCTGCAACCAAGGAGCTGCAACCAAGGAGCTGCTACCAAGGAGTTGCAAGCAAAGAGTGACTACCAAGAAGCTGCTACCAAGGAGCTGCTACCAAGGAGTTGCAACCAAGGAGCTGCAACCAAGGAGCTGCAAGCACCACTGCGCCCAAAGCGCAACTGCCACAGGGATACGGGTGCTGGATGCAGGTCCCTTTGTGCTGGGGCTGATGTCATAGAGAGGCAGGTTCCATGGGAGGGAGGGGGGGGTCCATGGGGAGGCTTCCATGGGGGGATCCATAGGGGGTTCAATGCGGGGGGCATATGGAGATGGGCGTGGTTCTGATGGGCTTGGGGTGATCTGAATCCCTGTGGGATGCTCTGGAGCTCTGTGGAATGCTCTGGAGCCCTGTGGGCTGCTCTTCTTGTGGGATGCTGTGAATCCCTGTGGGATGCTCTTAACCCCTATTGGACACTCTGCTTTCAGGGTGCTCTGAATCCCTATGGGATGCTCTGGAGCCCTGTTGGATGCTCTGAATCCCTATGGGATGCTCTGTTTGTGGGATATTCTGGAGCTCCCTTGTGCCACCAGCTCATTCCTAAGATCCATATGTAATGTGTGGGGTTTGTTGATGAAGAAGTTTGGGGGGAAGGAGGCTCTCTGTGGCTGTCGTTATGTGAAACAGTTCTCCTTTCTGACTCTGTACCTGTTGTACTCTGCAAGTAATGGGGGGGGGGGAGGTCAGTTGTATTGTTGCGCGGGATTGTGAGAGAGAAAAGGGGGCTGGGTGGCTCGAAGTGGTGTCTTGTTGCAACGCTTGAGGGGAGGGGGCTGCGACGGGGAGGAGGCTGGCAGTGGACGCTTCTCGAAACCTCCCGAAACTTCTCGGTAATGAGACCCCTGCAAGAAAGGGAACCAATGGGGAAGAGCCACGTCAACATCCGAGTGAGGAGGGGCGACAGGATTGGCTGGGGCCTTGAACCGAAAAAGATAAAGGATCACCTCCCAGGGACGGCGTGTGCGCGTCTTGGGCAGAGCGGGGGACTCCCTGGGGCACTCAGCGCTGTTTTATCTGCTATCGCTTACTCAGTTTAGTAAAACCTATACTTGAAACCGCAATTGGCTACAATATTGATAACACATACACCAGAGAACATCCACACTGCAGCACAGGGGTGTGGGATCATGGAGTCATGGAGCCACGGAGTCGTGGAATGGGTCGGGTTGAAGGCACCTTAAAGCTCATGCAGCTCCAGCCCCTGCCATGGGCAGGGACGCCTTCCATAGAGCAGTATGCTCCAAGCCCCATCCAATCATGCCCGCTTCCAGGAACGGCCCACAAACTCCATTCCTTCTGCCCCAAGCCCTTTCCAATCCCTTCTTTTCCCACCCTCCCCCCCCACCGCCCCCCATGCCCCCCGAGTTCCATGGTTTTGGCACCATTTGAACTCCCACCTCCCCTCCAAAGCTGTATGGACTTGTGCCCTGTAAAAGAGATGTTGGAGCGTGCCCATTCGCAGCAGCTGCTAGAAAACGCTAAGGCAAAAGGCAGAAAGATTCCAATGGGATGGCAGTGTTCTAAAGCAGGCGTTGAATTGCATCATGGGCAGACTCAGAACGATCAGACAGGTTCATGTAACACGTTCTGTCACAGCCTTGCCAACCGCGTCCTTGAGCTAATAGCACAAAGTCTATGGCAGCTCTGTGTTGAAGGGTAGCGTGTTTGACTGAATCGTTCTCTGTTAACAGACCATTGCTGGGGGTGAAAAACCTGCGGGGCAGAGGCTGGGTTTCTTCCCGCCTCTCACCGGGAGGAGTGGACCCCCCGCCGCCCCGCAGCGCGCATCTTGGCGCCTGCCGGAGCACACAAAGGCGAGGGGCGGGCGAGTATCAGAGCCCTCTGCCCGCGGGCAGGCAATGGGGGGAGCCCGCCGGAGCCTGCTGCTGCCGCCGCCGGGCGAGTGAGGGAGCTCGCGGCAGCGGGGAGGTGGAGGCGGCGCGCCCGTGCTCCGCAGCTCCTTGTCCCGCCGCCACCGGGCGCAGCCCCTCGGCCGGAGGGGAGCCGCCGCCGCAGCCTCCGCTGGGCTCCCGCGGGAGCGCCGTTTTCCTCCCCGCCGTCCAGCCCGCGGTTCGCCTCGTGCCGGACGGGATGTGGAGCATTCAGGCTGTGGGGCAGGTTCACAGCACCTCGATTTTCCGCTTCTGTTTTAATGTTTTTCCACGTATCGTGCTGTTAGAAGAACCTCGCCAATCTGTTTTAATTGATTTTTACTGTAATTAATATCGAGAGACAAGAAGCAAGCAGCGCTGGGTGCGCCGGGGAGGCTCCGCTCCGCCCCGCCCCGCGCGAGACGGCACACCGGGAACTGCTGGGGATAGTCTCTTACACTTTGGGGTTTCCCGGGCTTCTTGGGTTTCAGCCAATCCTGTTGTCTTCTTTTCCCGGGCTTCTTGGGTTTCAGCCAATCCTGTTGTCTTCTTTTCCCGGGCTTCTTGGGTTTCAGCCAATCCTGTTGTCTTCTTTTCCCGGGCTTCTCCACCTCTTGTTGGGGTCTTGTCTCCGGGTCAAGAAATATGATGTCTCTCACAAGTCTGACCGCCATCTTAGCCCCCATAAATTCCACTCCTGATGTGTTCATTTGTTCAGCGCACAGGTTTCACAACGTTCTGTAACAGGACATATCTCTAAGTTACCTAGCCCCCCTTTTTCTAAGCACATTCACGCACTTTAAACAATGAACAAAACATTTCTGTGCACAATATTGCGGTTGACCCAGGGGAATTATTCCCTTGGTTCTTCTTCCTCCTCACTGTGGTATTGACAGGGACACTTACCATACCCTTTGCACATAGCACAGTGATCACAAGGGATTCCATCTCCACACAAAGTGCAATGATCGCTAGGACCCCTGAGTTGCTGACACGAATCACTCTGATGTAACTCACAGATCCTCTTCGGGAAGGGGCTCTGGGTTTGCTGCTGTTGCCCAGGAGCTGCCCCATCTGCTTCTCTGCTCTTGTCTTCCTCAGAGCCTCGTTGGGGGAACAGCACCCGGAAGGGCAGCAAGAGGAGACCCAAAGAACTCACCCCTGTCCCTCCTGCTCGCACCCCCCAGCCAACGCAGCTCTTATGCTGATGGCTCCTGGATCCCTCCCCATGTCCCTAACCCGGTTACCAGATTTCTTCCTTCCTCTACGCCCTCCTTGCAGCCCCACCACGATCCCCTTCAGCCTTTCTGCTTCCCACAGTCACCCCCCAGTCCCTGCTCTCTCCCCCATTCCGTGTCCCCCATTCCGTGTCCCCTTTGCTTGCTCCCAGCTTCCAGTTCAACCTTCCAGGCTGCTCCTGGTTCCTCTGCCTCATTAAGGGGGGGGCTGTGGAGGAGGAGGCGGGGCGGGGGGAGCCCAGCGCTGCCTCCCGCAGCCGCCGGCAGTGACGGTTTTCCATGCTTGGATCCCGGCTGCGGAGGAGCTGGGAGAAAATCCATCTGCAGGGAGCAGCGTGGGGGCTCGTGCAGGGCCCTGGAGCCCCTGCCCCGTGTGGGCTCTGCACCCCAGGCACTGCTGACAGTTGATAGGGGCAGGGGCCTGCTGGCCCCATGGGCTGTCCCACAGCGTGGGGCCACAGGGCGGTCACTGCTCCAGCAGCCTGGGGATGCCAAGCATCACCTATGGTGCAGGGAAGTGTCCAGGCTGAGGTGGTTCTGGGGGTGAAACTGCTGCCTTTTGCCGGTGACACTGGTGCAGGACAGGTTGTGGGGACACCGGGCTGGATGGGGACAGAGAACTTCTTGGGTTAAATGGGGATGGGGCAGCAAGAGGTTGGCCCTCAGCGCTGCCCCAGTGCCACCACTGGGCCCCACCCCAACCAGTGGCTCTGGGTGCCCACAGCTTGCACCCCTGGCTGTTGCTATAACCTCCCCAGTCTGGATGCTGTCGGTGCCCCAGTGCTGGTGGCTGTGGTCCAGCAGGGCCTGGCTGCTGTCCCTGTGCTGCAGCTCTCAGGGAGCCTTTCCCAGCCATCAGATGCCACCTTGCTGCCAGCCTGTGCGACCTGTCCCCATCCTGTCCGCAGCATCCCTACAGTGACCCCCTGCCACCCAGCTTCATCCTGGCTGCCTCTTGTGGTAGCATCCGTGTGGACCCCATGTCTCTTACAGCCCTGTGCCTCCAAACCCCACTTTATCCATGCTCGTGCTGGGGCTCCATCAATCAGAAACTGCCTAAGCCAATGAAAACGAACAAAACCAACCCTCTTAATACAAGTTTCTCCCTCGTGCTCCTACCCTAGCAGATGAACAGGGAAAGAACAGTTCACTTTCTGCACTCACAACTGGGCTTGAGCTCTAGAAAGAAAATGCAGATCCAGATCCATTTTACAGTGTTAACAGAGGAATCTCTTGTGGCTGTAAAGAGCTCCTGGTTGTTGTACCCCCAGCATCCCCCGTGTGCCCAGGAACCGAGGCTGCCATTGCTGGAGCAGCTGAGGGAATGCCAGCCCCCACCCAGGCATCCCACAGCAGCCTGAAAGCACTCCTGGCTCTGGCACCCGGCAGGCACAGGGCGTCTTGTCCTGTCCATTGGCTGCAGATGCTCTCTTGTGGCTGGGCGGAAGCCACGGCAGGGGCAGTCCTGTTGTGAGGAAGAGGCAGAAGACAAGAGTGGAGGAGCCCATCCTGCAGGGACCCAGCGAGGTCCTTTACCTGTGGGAACACAAGCACAGCCTCGTCCCAGGTTCTTGAAGGGCAGGCGCCTTCCCATGCAGGACTTTCAGGATTACGCACTTTAACAGGAGCTCTCCCCTGCTCACAGCCTTAGAACCCGGCCCTGGCGCTGCACAGGAGCTCCATCCTCCTTCCAGCCATTGAAACCAGCCCAAACAGAACGCACTTCCACTGTGCACGCTCGGGGGTTAACCCTGACCTGCCCTGTTCTGTTCCAGGCATCTGCTGTCAATGCCTCCTTTAGAACAGTGCCATCCCATGGGAATCTTTCTGCCTTTTGCCTTAGCATTTTCTAGCAGCTGCTGCGAACGGGCACGCTCCAACATCTCTTTTACAAGAGACAAATCCATACAAAATCCCAGGGAACCTCCCTATTAGACCCCTGCCAATGGGTGCTAGGACCCCCCCCCCATAGCATTACCTCATTGGACCCCTCCCATCGCTGCTGGCATCCCCCTATGGGACCCCCACTAATGGGTGCTGGGACCCCCCGCATGGGCTCTCCCATTGGACCTCCCTAATGGGTGCTGGCAAACCCCCCCATGGGATTCCTCATACTGGGTTCTGGGACCAACCCTTGAGAACCCCCGCCATGGGTTCTGGGATCTCTTCACGGTGCCCCCCCACACTGGCTGCTGGGACCCCGGCCTATGGGACCTCCCAATTGGACACCCACCAGTGGGTGTTGTGACCCCAACACCAGTGGGTGCTGTGACCCCCCCCAATGGGCTCTCCCTTAGGACCCCCACCAGCGGGTACTGGGACTCCCCCCAGAAAAACCTGCTGGAAATGGGTGCCCCCCCATCACACCCCCCCCACCCCCCCCGTAGCACCTCCCCAATGCCTGCTTCCAACCATGGCCCCCCTCAAAACCGGGACACACCCCCCCCCCCCCCAGTCCAGAACCACCCAACCCATTTTGGGGGGGGTCTCTCTGGACCTAAGTGTGTCCCCACTCCAAATCACCCCAGGGCTTGAAGCTTAAACCTCCTCCCCTTATGGACCCCCCTATGACATTAATGCCCCCCCTACCAGGGTGATGGATGAGGGTGTCCCCCCTTCATTGAGCTTTGAATGTTCACTATGGCGAGGGGGGTGGGGGAGGAGTAGGGGGGAGCGCACACGACACCCAATGGAAGAGACCCAAGGGGCACCCCCCCGGGTGCTGGGATGAGCTTAATGCCTTGTTGGGCAGATGTCCACTGAGCAGTGATGGAGGAGAGGGGGATGCCCTGAAAAAGTGGGATGCTCCAGTTGGATGCAGGGATGAAGTGGGATGCTCCAGCTGGATGCAGGGAAGAAGCAGAACCATGGAAGGTTGGGTTCTCCTTCATCATTTGGGTGTGGAGAGCAGCCTTCAGCATGGATTGCAGCCATAGGACAAGGGGTGATGGGTTCCAACTGGAACAGGGAAGTTCAGGTTGGAGATAAGGAAGTGAGGGTGCTGGGACTCTGGGATGGGTTGGATGGAGAAGGACGGATGGGGCTCAGAGCAACCAGCTCTAATGGAAGCTGTCCCCCCTCCCTCTTCATGCCCTGTTTTAATGGTGGGGCAATGACTGGACTTGATGCTCCTGAAGGTCTTTCCCAACCTGGTTGATTTCCTGCTTCCCAGCTCCTGCTTCCCACTGTTCCCTGCCCTCCATCCCTCATCCCCATCCCTCCCCATGGACCAGAAGAAGAGGTGGGCATGCAAAGCATCCTCTCTGTGGGAAAATAAGGCAACTTTACTGAAGCTCGAGCCACGTGCAAGCGATGCCGTTCCTCAAGACTTCTCCCCCCTTAGAGCCTGCAGCAACTCCTGCACCCGAGTGATGAATTCCAACAGCACCCGGACTGGGAAGTAGCAGAAGCCACTGGTGCTCGAGGCCGTGGGCGCCGGCATCGTCTCCTGGACGGGGGTATGGGAGACGTGCTGGTGGCTCCATGTCGGGGGCGTCGCGGAGGCTGCCGCGGAGCGGAACGTCCTCAGCTGGTAGAGGATCCAGTCGTGGAAGTGCTGCGTCGAGGTGTAGACCCCCGGTTTCTTGGCCCTGGCGCAGCCGCGGCCCCAGCTCGTCAGCCCCACAACCCAGTAGAAGTTGGCGCGCTTCTCCCGGCACATGAGGGGACCGCCGCTGTCACCCTATGGAGGAGAAGGAGAGAGGATGAGGATGGGGATGGGTCGCCATGGCAATGCCGGAGGGGACCACCACTGTCAGCCTATGGGGACGGAAGGGTTCTCCTTCATCATTTGGGCGCGGAGAGGGACCTTCAGCATGGATTGGAGCCATAGGACGAGGGCTGATGGCTTCCCACTGGAACAGGGGAGTTTGGGTTGGAGATAAGAAGTTGTTCCCTATGAGGGTGGTGGGACACTGGCATGGGTAGGATGGAGAAGGATGGATGGGGCTTGGAGCTAGCTGGTCTAATGGAAGGCGTCCCTGCCCCTTGCTTAGAACTGGATGCTTTAAGCTCCTTCCCAACCTAAAGCATTCCATGAATCCATGCTCATGACATGGTTTAGTGGTGGAATCTCGATGCTCTGAAAGCTCCAAGCTCTATGGTCCCTGCGCAGGGATGACGGACCAGGAGCCGGATGTGTTTCCGAAGCTGGGATAAAGGGGGATGCAGAGCAAGGCCCTGCAGATGGGAGAAGAGAAGGGAGCCCCAGTGGCACATCCCTACCTGGCAGGTGTCGATGCCACCCTGCGGGTACCCAGCGCAGAGGTTGTGTCTCTTGATGGCCCCTCGGTACCATTGGCTGCTATTGCAGAGCTTGACATTGATGAGGGGCACCTTGGCCTCCTGCAGGGCTGATGGGGACGATGCCCCCGCTGTGGGGACACAAAGGGGGTCAGGATTAGGGGGACAAGGGATGGATTTGAGGGTACTGGGGGCTGAGAAGCTCAATGGGAGCCATCAACACCCCCTATGGCCTGGGCTGCATCCCCTTTGCTCTGCATCCTCAGCGTAAGGAGGACAGGGGAGGACCTTCAGCGATGGGCCAAGGGGTGATGGGTTCCAAGTGAACCAGGGATGCTCAGGTTGGAGAGAAGGAAGCGGTGGGACAGTGGGATGGGCTGGATGGAGAAGGCTGGGAGGCTCCATCCCCAGTCGGAGCATTCTCCAATAGACCTGGATGAGCTTTACCCTCCCTTCCATCCCATTCCATGAATCCATGACCCGGCATTCCAAGGCCAACGGGGCCGTCGGGCACTCACTCCTGGCCTCCGTCGCGCCCCATCCGCTGACGAAGCACTCGGAGAGCTGGGATAGCCTGAGCGTCGCATCGGGCAGGCAGGCGAGCTGCACGTGGTAGCCGCACTGCACCGGCTGGTCCAGCTCCAGCAAGGCGATGTCGAAGCCGCCGGAGATGCTGGTGTAATATTCATGGACCACGACCTGCCGGATCCAACGCTTCTGGGTCTCGGAATTGGCCCGAGCCAGGTCCGTGATTCCGACCATCACAAACCAATCCGTGGTGAAGCTGGGAGGCAGTGGAAGAGCAAGGGGTTAGAGCCGTAGGACAAGGGGTGATGGGTTCCGACTGGGAATTGCAGGGTGGAGATAGGGAAGGGATTCCCTATGAGGGCGCTGGGGTACTGAGATGGGATGGAAGGAGAAGGTTTGGATGCTCCATCCCTGGCAGTGCTCAAGGCAGGCTTGGAGCAAGCTGCCCTATGGACGGCATCCCTGCCCATGGCAAGCGGCTGGAAGTGGATGATCCCCAGCTCCTTTGCAACCCAACCCATTCCATGATCCATTCCATTCCATTCTATGGAGAAGAGGGGTGGGAAGCAGCCACATTCCTGCTGCTTCCCAAAGGAAAGCACTGCCCCAGCGCGCCTCAGGCTCAAGGGCTGTCAAGCTGGAAGCAGCCTTCTCCTGAGCGCTCTTCCCAGTGCATCCAGGATGGGGAAGGGGACGGGATGGGAGCTGCTCCTTGGCTATTCCCTATGGCTGGAATCCCTTCTCCCCCTTACTTTTGCCCGACGAAGCAGTGAGCGGCCGTGAGGACCCAGTGGGGGGTGATGAGGGACCCCCCGCAGATGTGCAAAGAGCCATTGGCCGTGGGGACCTGGATGCTGACCATCCATGGCCAGGCGCCCTGCTGCGCATCCACGCCTCCGACGATGCGCGACATCCCATAGTAATCAGCCATGGGACGGATACCGCAGGTCCCTCTGGAAGCACAAGCCCAACATTTGATGGTTAGGCATGAAGGGAGAGCATTGTCCGACCCCATAGGGTGCTGCAGGGACAAGGGACCCTATGGGGCGCCCAATAGATGAGCATCATCTTGCCCCATAGGGTGCTTCAGGGACAAGGGACCCTCTGAGGCGCCCAATAGATGAGCAGCATCTTGCCCCATAGGGTGCTTCAGGGTCAGGGGACCCTATGGGGTGCCCCATAGCTGCGCTTTGCCACCGCATGGGGTGATGGCAAGGAAGTGGTGCTCCCCCAAGCTCACCACCCCATTGGTGTGACCATGGTTGGGAGCAGCAGTATCTCCCTGTGGAATACCAGGAGCCCCAGAGCCTGGGGCCACTCACCCACAGCTGTCCCAGGAGCCATGCACCAGCCGGGCCAAGAGCAGCAGGATGAGGACACGGAGCAAAGCCCTCGCTGCCATCACTGCTAAGGGCGACACCAAGGAGCTGCCACCAAAGACCTGCAACCAAGGAGCTGCAACCAAGGAGCTGCAACCAAGGAGCTGCAACCAAGGAGCTGCTACCAAGGAGTTGCAAGCAAAGAGTGACTACCAAGAAGCTGCTACCAAGGAGCTGCTACCAAGGAGTTGCAACCAAGGAGCTGCAACCAAGGAGCTGCAACCAAGGCGCTGCAAGCACCACTGCGCCCAAAGCGCAACTGCCACAGGGATACGGGTGCTGGATGCAGGTCCCTTTGTGCTGGGGCTGATGTCATAGAGAGGCAGGTTCCATGGGAGGGAGGGGGGGGTCCATGGGGAGGCTTCCATGGGGGGATCCATAGGGGGTTCAATGCGGGGGGCATATGGAGATGGGCGTGGTTCTGATGGGCTTGGGGTGATCTGAATCCCTGTGGGATGCTCTGGAGCTCTGTGGAATGCTCTGGAGCCCTGTGGGCTGCTCTTCTTGTGGGATGCTGTGAATCCCTGTGGGATGCTCTTAACCCCTATTGGACACTCTGCTTTCAGGGTGCTCTGAATCCCTATGGGATGCTCTGGAGCCCTGTTGGATGCTCTGAATCCCTATGGGATGCTCTGTTTGTGGGATATTCTGGAGCTCCCTTGTGCCACCAGCTCATTCCTAAGATCCATATGTAATGCGTGGGGTTTGTTGATGAAGAAGTTTGGGGGGAAGGAGGCTCTCTGTGGCTGTCGTTATGTGAAACAGTTCTCCTTTCTGACTCTGTACCTGTTGTACTCTGCAAGTAATGGGGGGGGGGAGGTCAGTTGTATTGTTGCGCGGGATTGTGAGAGAGAAAAGGGGGCTGGGTGGCTCGAAGTGGTGTCTTGTTGCAACGCTTGAGGGGAGGGGGCTGCGACGGGGAGGAGGCTGGCAGTGGACGCTTCTCGAAACCTCCCGAAACTTCTCGGTAATGAGACCCCTGCAAGAAAGGGAACCAATGGGGAAGAGCCACGTCAACATCCGAGTGAGGAGGGGCGACAGGATTGGCTGGGGCCTTGAACCGAAAAAGATAAAGGATCACCTCCCAGGGACGGCGTGTGCGCGTCTTGGGCAGAGCGGGGGACTCCCTGGGGCACTCAGCGCTGTTTTATCTGCTATCGCTTACTCAGTTTAGTAAAACCTATACTTGAAACCGCAATTGGCTACAATATTGATAACACATACACCAGAGAACATCCACACTGCAGCACAGGGGTGTGGGATCATGGAGTCATGGAGCCACGGAGTCGTGGAATGGGTCGGGTTGAAGGCACCTTAAAGCTCATGCAGCTCCAGCCCCTGCCATGGGCAGGGACGCCTTCCATAGAGCAGTATGCTCCAAGCCCCATCCAATCATGCCCGCTTCCAGGAACGGCCCACAAACTCCATTCCTTCTGCCCCAAGCCCTTTCCAATCCCTTCTTTTCCCACCCTCCCCCCCCACCGCCCCCCATGCCCCCCGAGTTCCATGGTTTTGGCACCATTTGAACTCCCACCTCCCCTCCAAAGCTGTATGGACTTGTGCCCTGTAAAAGAGATGTTGGAGCGTGCCCATTCGCAGCAGCTGCTAGAAAACGCTAAGGCAAAAGGCAGAAAGATTCCAATGGGATGGCAGTGTTCTAAAGCAGGCGTTGAATTGCATCATGGGCAGACTCAGAACGATCAGACAGGTTCATGTAACACGTTCTGTCACAGCCTTGCCAACCGCGTCCTTGAGCTAATAGCACAAAGTCTATGGCAGCTCTGTGTTGAAGGGTAGCGTGTTTGACTGAATCGTTCTCTGTTAACAGACCATTGCTGGGGGTGAAAAACCTGCGGGGCAGAGGCTGGGTTTCTTCCCGCCTCTCACCGGGAGGAGTGGACCCCCCGCCGCCCCGCAGCGCGCATCTTGGCGCCTGCCGGAGCACACAAAGGCGAGGGGCGGGCGAGTATCAGAGCCCTCTGCCCGCGGGCAGGCAATGGGGGGAGCCCGCCGGAGCCTGCTGCTGCCGCCGCCGGGCGAGTGAGGGAGCTCGCGGCAGCGGGGAGGTGGAGGCGGCGCGCCCGTGCTCCGCAGCTCCTTGTCCCGCCGCCACCGGGCGCAGCCCCTCGGCCGGAGGGGAGCCGCCGCCGCAGCCTCCGCTGGGCTCCCGCGGGAGCGCCGTTTTCCTCCCCGCCGTCCAGCCCGCGGTTCGCCTCGTGCCGGACGGGATGTGGAGCATTCAGGCTGTGGGGCAGGTTCACAGCACCTCGATTTTCCGCTTCTGTTTTAATGTTTTTCCACGTATCGTGCTGTTAGAAGAACCTCGCCAATCTGTTTTAATTGATTTTTACTGTAATTAATATCGAGAGACAAGAAGCAAGCAGCGCTGGGTGCGCCGGGGAGGCTCCGCTCCGCCCCGCCCCGCCCCGCCCGAGACGCACACCGGGAACTGCTGGGGATAGTCTCTTACACTTTGGGGTTTCCCGGGCTTCTTGGGTTTCAGCCAATCCTGTTGTCTTCTTTTCCCGGGCTTCTTGGGTTTCAGCCAATCCTGTTGTCTTCTTTTCCCGGGCTTCTTGGGTTTCAGCCAATCCTGTTGTCTTCTTTTCCCGGGCTTCTTGGGTTTCAGCCAATCCTGTTGTCTTCTTTTCCCGGGCTTCTCCACCTCTTGTTGGGGTCTTGTCTCCGGGTCAAGAAATATGATGTCTCTCACAAGTCTGACCGCCATCTTAGCCCCCATAAATTCCACTCCTGATGTGTTCATTTGTTCAGCGCACAGGTTTCACAACGTTCTGTAACAGGACATATCTCTAAGTTACCTAGCCCCCCTTTTTCTAAGCACATTCACGCACTTTAAACAATGAACAAAACATTTCTGTGCACAATATTGCGGTTGACCCAGGGGAATTATTCCCTTGGTTCTTCTTCCTCCTCACTGTGGTATTGACAGGGACACTTACCATACCCTTTGCACATAGCACAGTGATCACAAGGGATTCCATCTCCACACAAAGTGCAATGATCGCTAGGACCCCTGAGTTGCTGACACGAATCACTCTGATGTAACTCACAGATCCTCTTCGGGAAGGGGCTCTGGGTTTGCTGCTGTTGCCCAGGAGCTGCCCCATCTGCTTCTCTGCTCTTGTCTTCCTCAGAGCCTCGTTGGGGGAACAGCACCCGGAAGGGCAGCAAGAGGAGACCCAAAGAACTCACCCCTGTCCCTCCTGCTCGCACCCCCCAGCCAACGCAGCTCTTATGCTGATGGCTCCTGGATCCCTCCCCATGTCCCTAACCCGGTTACCAGATTTCTTCCTTCCTCTACGCCCTCCTTGCAGCACCACCACGATCCCCTTCAGCCTTTCTGCTTCCCACAGTCACCCCCCAGTCCCTGCTCTCTCCCCCATTCCGTGTCCCCCATTCCGTGTCCCCTTTGCTTGCTCCCAGCTTCCAGTTCAACCTTCCAGGCTGCTCCTGGTTCCTCTGCCTCATTAAGGGGGGGGCTGTGGAGGAGGAGGCGGGGCGGGGGGAGCCCAGCGCTGCCTCCCGCAGCCGCCGGCAGTGACGGTTTTCCATGCTTGGATCCCGGCTGCGGAGGAGCTGGGAGAAAATCCATCTGCAGGGAGCAGCGTGGGGGCTCGTGCAGGGCCCTGGAGCCCCTGCCCCGTGTGGGCTCTGCACCCCAGGCACTGCTGACAGTTGATAGGGGCAGGGGCCTGCTGGCCCCATGGGCTGTCCCACAGCGTGGGGCCACAGGGCGGTCACTGCTCCAGCAGCCTGGGGATGCCAAGCATCACCTATGGTGCAGGGAAGTGTCCAGGCTGAGGTGGTTCTGGGGGTGAAACTGCTGCCTTTTGCCGGTGACACTGGTGCAGGACAGGTTGTGGGGACACCGGGCTGGATGGGGACAGAGAACTTCTTGGGTTAAATGGGGATGGGGCAGCAAGAGGTTGGCCCTCAGCGCTGCCCCAGTGCCACCACTGGGCCCCACCCCAACCAGTGGCTCTGGGTGCCCACAGCTTGCACCCCTGGCTGTTGCTATAACCTCCCCAGTCTGGATGCTGTCGGTGCCCCAGTGCTGGTGGCTGTGGTCCAGCAGGGCCTGGCTGCTGTCCCTGTGCTGCAGCTCTCAGGGAGCCTTTCCCAGCCATCAGATGCCACCTTGCTGCCAGCCTGTGCGACCTGTCCCCATCCTGTCCGCAGCATCCCTACAGTGACCCCCTGCCACCCAGCTTCATCCTGGCTGCCTCTTGTGGTAGCATCCGTGTGGACCCCATGTCTCTTACAGCCCTGTGCCTCCAAACCCCACTTTATCCATGCTCGTGCTGGGGCTCCATCAATCAGAAACTGCCTAAGCCAATGAAAACGAACAAACCCAACCCTCTTAATACAAGTTTCTCCCTCGTGCTCCTACCCTAGCAGATGAACAGGGAAAGAACAGTTCACTTTCTGCACTCACAACTGGGCTTGAGCTCTAGAAAGAAAATGCAGATCCAGATCCATTTTACAGTGTTAACAGAGGAATCTCTTGTGGCTGTAAAGAGCTCCTGGTTGTTGTACCCCCAGCATCCCCCGTGTGCCCAGGAACCGAGGCTGCCATTGCTGGAGCAGCTGAGGGAATGCCAGCCCCCACCCAGGCATCCCACAGCAGCCTGAAAGCACTCCTGGCTCTGGCACCCGGCAGGCACAGGGCGTCTTGTCCTGTCCATTGGCTGCAGATGCTCTCTTGTGGCTGGGCGGAAGCCACGGCAGGGGCAGTCCTGTTGTGAGGAAGAGGCAGAAGACAAGAGTGGAGGAGCCCATCCTGCAGGGACCCAGCGAGGTCCTTTACCTGTGGGAACACAAGCACAGCCTCGTCCCAGGTTCTTGAAGGGCAGGCGCCTTCCCATGCAGGACTTTCAGGATTACGCACTTTAACAGGAGCTCTCCCCTGCTCACAGCCTTAGAACCCGGCCCTGGCGCTGCACAGGAGCTCCATCCTCCATCCAGCCATTGAAACCAGCCCAAACAGAACGCACTTCCACTGTGCACGCTCGGGGGTTAACCCTGACCTGCCCTGTTCTGTTCCAGGCATCTGCTGTCAATGCCTCCTTTAGAACAGTGCCATCCCATGGGAATCTTTCTGCCTTTTGCCTTAGCATTTTCTAGCAGCTGCTGCGAACGGGCACGCTCCAACATCTCTTTTACAAGAGACAAATCCATACAAAATCCCAGGGAACCTCCCTATTAGACCCCTGCCAATGGGTGCTAGGACCCCCCCCCCATAGCATTACCTCATTGGACCCCTCCCATCGCTGCTGGCATCCCCCTATGGGACCCCCACTAATGGGTGCTGGGACCCCCCGCATGGGCTCTCCCATTGGACCTCCCTAATGGGTGCTGGCAAACCCCCCCATGGGATTCCTCATACTGGGTTCTGGGACCAACCCTTGAGAACCCCCGCCATGGGTTCTGGGATCTCTTCACGGTGCCCCCCCACACTGGCTGCTGGGACCCCGGCCTATGGGACCTCCCAATTGGACACCCACCAGTGGGTGTTGTGACCCCAACACCAGTGGGTGCTGTGACCCCCCCCAATGGGCTCTCCCTTAGGACCCCCACCAGCGGGTACTGGGACTCCCCCCAGAAAAACCTGCTGGAAATGGGTGCCCCCCCATCACACCCCCCCCACCCCCCCCGTAGCACCTCCCCAATGCCTGCTTCCAACCATGGCCCCCCTCAAAACCGGGACACACCCCCCCCCCCCCCCAGTCCAGAACCACCCAACCCATTTTGGGGGGGGTCTCTCTGGACCTAAGTGTGTCCCCACTCCAAATCACCCCAGGGCTTGAAGCTTAAACCTCCTCCCCTTATGGACCCCCCTATGACATTAATGCCCCCCCTACCAGGGTGATGGATGAGGGTGTCCCCCCTTCATTGAGCTTTGAATGTTCACTATGGCGAGGGGGGTGGGGGAGGAGTAGGGGGGAGCGCACACGACACCCAATGGAAGAGACCCAAGGGGCACCCCCCCGGGTGCTGGGATGAGCTTAATGCCTTGTTGGGCAGATGTCCACTGAGCAGTGATGGAGGAGAGGGGGATGCCCTGAAAAAGTGGGATGCTCCAGTTGGATGCAGGGATGAAGTGGGATGCTCCAGCTGGATGCAGGGAAGAAGCAGAACCATGGAAGGTTGGGTTCTCCTTCATCATTTGGGTGTGGAGAGCAGCCTTCAGCATGGATTGCAGCCATAGGACAAGGGGTGATGGGTTCCAACTGGAACAGGGAAGTTCAGGTTGGAGATAAGGAAGTGAGGGTGCTGGGACTCTGGGATGGGTTGGATGGAGAAGGACGGATGGGGCTCAGAGCAACCAGCTCTAATGGAAGCTGTCCCCCCTCCCTCTTCATGCCCTGTTTTAATGGTGGGGCAATGACTGGACTTGATGCTCCTGAAGGTCTTTCCCAACCTGGTTGATTTCCTGCTTCCCAGCTCCTGCTTCCCACTGTTCCCTGCCCTCCATCCCTCATCCCCATCCCTTCCCATGGACCAGAAGAAGAGGTGGGCATGCAAAGCATCCTCTCTGTGGGAAAATAAGGCAACTTTACTGAAGCTCGAGCCACGTGCAAGCGATGCCGTTCCTCAAGACTTCTCCCCCCTTAGAGCCTGCAGCAACTCCTGCACCCGAGTGATGAATTCCAACAGCACCCGGACTGGGAAGTAGCAGAAGCCACTGGTGCTCGAGGCCGTGGGCGCCGGCATCGTCTCCTGGACGGGGGTATGGGAGACGTGCTGGTGGCTCCATGTCGGGGGCGTCGCGGAGGCTGCCGCGGAGCGGAACGTCCTCAGCTGGTAGAGGATCCAGTCGTGGAAGTGCTGCGTCGAGGTGTAGACCCCCGGTTTCTTGGCCCTGGCGCAGCCGCGGCCCCAGCTCGTCAGCCCCACAACCCAGTAGAAGTTGGCGCGCTTCTCCCGGCACATGAGGGGACCGCCGCTGTCACCCTATGGAGGAGAAGGAGAGAGGATGAGGATGGGGATGGGTCGCCATGGCAATGCCGGAGGGGACCACCACTGTCAGCCTATGGGGACGGAAGGGTTCTCCTTCATCATTTGGGCGCGGAGAGGGACCTTCAGCATGGATTGGAGCCATAGGACGAGGGCTGATGGCTTCCCACTGGAACAGGGGAGTTTGGGTTGGAGATAAGAAGTTGTTCCCTATGAGGGTGGTGGGACACTGGCATGGGTAGGATGGAGAAGGATGGATGGGGCTTGGAGCTAGCTGGTCTAATGGAAGGCGTCCCCTGCCCCTTGCTTAGAACAGGATGCTTTAAGCTCCTTCCCAACCTAAAGCATTCCATGAATCCATGCTCATGACATGGTTTAGTGGTGGAATCTCGATGCTCTGAAAGCTCCAAGCTCTATGGTCCCTGCGCAGGGATGACGGACCAGGAGCCGGATGTGTTTCCGAAGCTGGGATAAAGGGGGATGCAGAGCAAGGCCCTGCAGATGGGAGAAGAGAAGGGAGCCCCAGTGGCACATCCCTACCTGGCAGGTGTCGATGCCACCCTGCGGGTACCCAGCGCAGAGGTTGTGTCTCTTGATGGCCCCTCGGTACCATTGGCTGCTATTGCAGAGCTTGACATTGATGAGGGGCACCTTGGCCTCCTGCAGGGCTGATGGGGACGATGCCCCCGCTGTGGGGACACAAAGGGGGTCAGGATTAGGGGGACAAGGGATGGATTTGAGGGTACTGGGGGCTGAGAAGCTCAATGGGAGCCGTCAACACCCCCTATGGCCTGGGCTGCATCCCCTTTGCTCTGCATCCTCAGCGTAAGGAGGACAGGGGAGGACCTTCAGCGATGGGCCAAGGGGTGATGGGTTCCAAGTGAACCAGGGATGCTCAGGTTGGAGAGAAGGAAGCGGTGGGACAGTGGGATGGGCTGGATGGAGAAGGCTGGGAGGCTCCATCCCCAGTCGGAGCAACCTCCAATAGACCTGGATGAGCTTTACCCTCCCTTCCATCCCATTCCATGAATCCATGACCCGGCATTCCAAGGCCAACGGGGCCGTCGGGCACTCACTCCTGGCCTCCGTCGCGCCCCATCCGCTGACGAAGCACTCGGAGAGCTGGGATAGCCTGAGCGTCGCATCGGGCAGGCAGGCGAGCTGCACGTGGTAGCCGCACTGCACCGGCTGGTCCAGCTCCAGCAAGGCGATGTCGAAGCCGCCGGAGATGCTGGTGTAATATTCATGGACCACGACCTGCCGGATCCAACGCTTCTGGGTCTCGGAATTGGCCCGAGCCAGGTCCGTGATTCCGACCATCACAAACCAATCCGTGGTGAAGCTGGGAGGCAGTGGAAGAGCAAGGGGTTAGAGCCGTAGGACAAGGGGTGATGGGTTCCGACTGGGAATTGCAGGGTGGAGATAGGGAAGGGATTCCCTATGAGGGCGCTGGGGTACTGAGATGGGATGGAAGGAGAAGGTTTGGATGCTCCATCCCTGGCAGTGCTCAAGGCAGGCTTGGAGCAAGCTGCCCTATGGACGGCATCCCTGCCCATGGCAAGCGGCTGGAAGTGGATGATCCCCAGCTCCTTTGCAACCCAACCCATTCCATGATCCATTCCATTCCATTCTATGGAGAAGAGGGGTGGGAAGCAGCCACATTCCTGCTGCTTCCCAAAGGAAAGCACTGCCCCAGCGCGCCTCAGGCTCAAGGGCTGTCAAGCTGGAAGCAGCCTTCTCCTGAGCGCTCTTCCCAGTGCATCCAGGATGGGGAAGGGGACGGGATGGGAGCTGCTCCTTGGCTATTCCCTATGGCTGGAATCCCTTCTCCCCCTTACTTTTGCCCGACGAAGCAGTGAGCGGCCGTGAGGACCCAGTGTGGGGTGATGAGGGACCCCCCGCAGATGTGCAAAGAGCCATTGGCCGTGGGGACCTGGATGCTGACCATCCATGGCCAGGCGCCCTGCTGCGCATCCACGCCTCCGACGATGCGCGACATCCCATAGTAATCAGCCATGGGACGGATACCGCAGGTCCCTCTGGAAGCACAAGCCCAACATTTGATGGTTAGGCATGAAGGGAGAGCATTGTCCGACCCCATAGGGTGCTGCAGGGACAAGGGACCCTATGGGGCGCCCAATAGATGAGCATCATCTTGCCCCATAGGGTGCTTCAGGGACAAGGGACCCTCTGAGGCGCCCAATAGATGAGCAGCATCTTGCCCCATAGGGTGCTTCAGGGTCAGGGGACCCTATGGGGTGCCCCATAGCTGCGCTTTGCCACCGCATGGGGTGATGGCAAGGAAGTGGTGCTCCCCCAAGGTCACCACCCCATTGGTGTGACCATGGTTGGGAGCAGCAGTATCTCCCTGTGGAATACCAGGAGCCCCAGAGCCTGGGGCCACTCACCCACAGCTGTCCCAGGAGCCATGCACCAGCCGGGCCAAGAGCAGCAGGATGAGGACACGGAGCAAAGCCCTCGCTGCCATCACTGCTAAGGGCGACACCAAGGAGCTGCCACCAAAGACCTGCAACCAAGGAGCTGCTACCAAGGAGCTGCAACCAAGGAGCTGCAACCAAGGAGCTGCTACCAAGGAGTTGCAAGCAAAGAGTGACTACCAAGAAGCTGCTACCAAGGAGCTGCTACCAAGGAGTTGCAACCAAGGAGCTGCAACCAAGGAGCTGCAACCAAGGCGCTGCAAGCACCACTGCGCCCAAAGCGCAACTGCCACAGGGATACGGGTGCTGGATGCAGGTCCCTTTGTGCTGGGGCTGATGTCATAGAGAGGCAGGTTCCATGGGAGGGAGGGGGGGGTCCATGGGGAGGCTTCCATGGGGGGATCCATAGGGGGTTCAATGCGGGGGGCATATGGAGATGGGCGTGGTTCTGATGGGCTTGGGGTGATCTGAATCCCTGTGGGATGCTCTGGAGCTCTGTGGAATGCTCTGGAGCCCTGTGGGCTGCTCTTCTTGTGGGATGCTGTGAATCCCTGTGGGATGCTCTTAACCCCTATTGGACACTCTGCTTTCAGGGTGCTCTGAATCCCTATGGGATGCTCTGGAGCCCTGTTGGATGCTCTGAATCCCTATGGGATGCTCTGTTTGTGGGATATTCTGGAGCTCCCTTGTGCCACCAGCTCATTCCTAAGATCCATATGTAATGCGTGGGGTTTGTTGATGAAGAAGTTTGGGGGGAAGGAGGCTCTCTGTGGCTGTCGTTATGTGAAACAGTTCTCCTTTCTGACTCTGTACCTGTTGTACTCTGCAAGTAATGGGGGGGGGGGAGGTCAGTTGTATTGTTGCGCGGGATTGTGAGAGAGAAAAGGGGGCTGGGTGGCTCGAAGTGGTGTCTTGTTGCAACGCTTGAGGGGAGGGGGCTGCGACGGGGAGGAGGCTGGCAGTGGAGGCTTCTCGAAACCTCCCGAAACTTCTCGGTAATGAGACCCCTGCAAGAAAGGGAACCAATGGGGAAGAGCCACGTCAACATCCGAGTGAGGAGGGGCGACAGGATTGGCTGGGGCCTTGAACCGAAAAAGATAAAGGATCACCTCCCAGGGACGGCGTGTGCGCGTCTTGGGCAGAGCGGGGGACTCCCTGGGGCACTCAGCGCTGTTTTATCTGCTATCGCTTACTCAGTTTAGTAAAACCTATACCTGAAACCGCAATTGGCTACAATATTGATAACACATACACCAGAGAACATCCACACTGCAGCACAGGGGTGTGGGATCATGGAGTCATGGAGCCACGGAGTCGTGGAATGGGTCGGGTTGAAGGCACCTTAAAGCTCATGCAGCTCCAGCCCCTGCCATGGGCAGGGACGCCTTCCATAGAGCAGTATGCTCCAAGCCCCATCCAATCATGCCCGCTTCCAGGAACGGCCCACAAACTCCATTCCTTCTGCCCCAAGCCCTTTCCAATCCCTTCTTTTCCCACCCTCCCCCCCCACCGCCCCCCATGCCCCCCGAGTTCCATGGTTTTGGCACCATTTGAACTCCCACCTCCCCTCCAAAGCTGTATGGACTTGTGCCCTGTAAAAGAGATGTTGGAGCGTGCCCATTCGCAGCAGCTGCTAGAAAACGCTAAGGCAAAAGGCAGAAAGATTCCAATGGGATGGCAGTGTTCTAAAGCAGGCGTTGAATTGCATCATGGGCAGACTCAGAACGATCAGACAGGTTCATGTAACACGTTCTGTCACAGCCTTGCCAACCGCGTCCTTGAGCTAATAGCACAAAGTCTATGGCAGCTCTGTGTTGAAGGGTAGCGTGTTTGACTGAATCGTTCTCTGTTAACAGACCATTGCTGGGGGTGAAAAACCTGCGGGGCAGAGGCTGGGTTTCTTCCCGCCTCTCACCGGGAGGAGTGGACCCCCGCCGCCCCGCAGCGCGCATCTTGGCGCCTGCCGGAGCACACAAAGGCGAGGGGCGGGCGAGTATCAGAGCCCTCTGCCCGCGGGCAGGCAATGGGGGGAGCCCGCCGGAGCCTGCTGCTGCCGCCGCCGGGCGAGTGAGGGAGCTCGCGGCAGCGGGGAGGTGGAGGCGGCGCGCCCGTGCTCCGCAGCTCCTTGTCCCGCCGCCACCGGGCGCAGCCCCTCGGCCGGAGGGGAGCCGCCGCCGCAGCCTCCGCTGGGCTCCCGCGGGAGCGCCGTTTTCCTCCCCGCCGTCCAGCCCGCGGTTCGCCTCGTGCCGGACGGGATGTGGAGCATTCAGGCTGTGGGGCAGGTTCACAGCACCTCGATTTTCCGCTTCTGTTTTAATGTTTTTCCACGTATCGTGCTGTTAGAAGAACCTCGCCAATCTGTTTTAATTGATTTTTACTGTAATTAATATCGAGAGACAAGAAGCAAGCAGCGCTGGGTGCGCCGGGGAGGCTCCGCTCCGCCCCGCCCCGCGCGAGACGGCACACCGGGAACTGCTGGGGATAGTCTCTTACACTTTGGGGTTTCCCGGGCTTCTTGGGTTTCAGCCAATCCTGTTGTCTTCTTTTCCCGGGCTTCTTGGGTTTCAGCCAATCCTGTTGTCTTCTTTTCCCGGGCTTCTTGGGTTTCAGCCAATCCTGTTGTCTTCTTTTCCCGGGCTTCTTGGGTTTCAGCCAATCCTGTTGTCTTCTTTTCCCGGGCTTCTCCACCTCTTGTTGGGGTCTTGTCTCCGGGTCAAGAAATATGATGTCTCTCACAAGTCTGACCGCCATCTTAGCCCCCATAAATTCCACTCCTGATGTGTTCATTTGTTCAGCGCACAGGTTTCACAACGTTCTGTAACAGGACATATCTCTAAGTTACCTAGCCCCCCTTTTTCTAAGCACATTCACGCACTTTAAACAATGAACAAAACATTTCTGTGCACAATATTGCGGTTGACCCAGGGGAATTATTCCCTTGGTTCTTCTTCCTCCTCACTGTGGTATTGACAGGGACACTTACCATACCCTTTGCACATAGCACAGTGATCACAAGGGATTCCATCTCCACACAAAGTGCAATGATCGCTAGGACCCCTGAGTTGCTGACACGAATCACTCTGATGTAACTCACAGATCCTCTTCGGGAAGGGGCTCTGGGTTTGCTGCTGTTGCCCAGGAGCTGCCCCATCTGCTTCTCTGCTCTTGTCTTCCTCAGAGCCTCGTTGGGGGAACAGCACCCGGAAGGGCAGCAAGAGGAGACCCAAAGAACTCACCCCTGTCCCTCCTGCTCGCACCCCCCAGCCAACGCAGCTCTTATGCTGATGGCTCCTGGATCCCTCCCCATGTCCCTAACCCGGTTACCAGATTTCTTCCTTCCTCTACGCCCTCCTTGCAGCCCCACCACGATCCCCTTCAGCCTTTCTGCTTCCCACAGTCACCCCCCAGTCCCTGCTCTCTCCCCCATTCCGTGTCCCCCATTCCGTGTCCCCTTTGCTTGCTCCCAGCTTCCAGTTCAACCTTCCAGGCTGCTCCTGGTTCCTCTGCCTCATTAAGGGGGGGGCTGTGGAGGAGGAGGCGGGGCGGGGGGAGCCCAGCGCTGCCTCCCGCAGCCGCCGGCAGTGACGGTTTTCCATGCTTGGATCCCGGCTGCGGAGGAGCTGGGAGAAAATCCATCTGCAGGGAGCAGCGTGGGGGCTCGTGCAGGGCCCTGGAGCCCCTGCCCCGTGTGGGCTCTGCACCCCAGGCACTGCTGACAGTTGATAGGGGCAGGGGCCTGCTGGCCCCATGGGCTGTCCCACAGCGTGGGGCCACAGGGCGGTCACTGCTCCAGCAGCCTGGGGATGCCAAGCATCACCTATGGTGCAGGGAAGTGTCCAGGCTGAGGTGGTTCTGGGGGTGAAACTGCTGCCTTTTGCCGGTGACACTGGTGCAGGACAGGTTGTGGGGACACCGGGCTGGATGGGGACAGAGAACTTCTTGGGTTAAATGGGGATGGGGCAGCAAGAGGTTGGCCCTCAGCGCTGCCCCAGTGCCACCACTGGGCCCCACCCCAACCAGTGGCTCTGGGTGCCCACAGCTTGCACCCCTGGCTGTTGCTATAACCTCCCCAGTCTGGATGCTGTCGGTGCCCCAGTGCTGGTGGCTGTGGTCCAGCAGGGCCTGGCTGCTGTCCCTGTGCTGCAGCTCTCAGGGAGCCTTTCCCAGCCATCAGATGCCACCTTGCTGCCAGCCTGTGCGACCTGTCCCCATCCTGTCCGCAGCATCCCTACAGTGACCCCCTGCCACCCAGCTTCATCCTGGCTGCCTCTTGTGGTAGCATCCGTGTGGACCCCATGTCTCTTACAGCCCTGTGCCTCCAAACCCCACTTTATCCATGCTCGTGCTGGGGCTCCATCAATCAGAAACTGCCTAAGCCAATGAAAACGAACAAAACCAACCCTCTTAATACAAGTTTCTCCCTCGTGCTCCTACCCTAGCAGATGAACAGGGAAAGAACAGTTCACTTTCTGCACTCACAACTGGGCTTGAGCTCTAGAAAGAAAATGCAGATCCAGATCCATTTTACAGTGTTAACAGAGGAATCTCTTGTGGCTGTAAAGAGCTCCTGGTTGTTGTACCCCCAGCATCCCCCGTGTGCCCAGGAACCGAGGCTGCCATTGCTGGAGCAGCTGAGGGAATGCCAGCCCCCACCCAGGCATCCCACAGCAGCCTGAAAGCACTCCTGGCTCTGGCACCCGGCAGGCACAGGGCGTCTTGTCCTGTCCATTGGCTGCAGATGCTCTCTTGTGGCTGGGCGGAAGCCACGGCAGGGGCAGTCCTGTTGTGAGGAAGAGGCAGAAGACAAGAGTGGAGGAGCCCATCCTGCAGGGACCCAGCGAGGTCCTTTACCTGTGGGAACACAAGCACAGCCTCGTCCCAGGTTCTTGAAGGGCAGGCGCCTTCCCATGCAGGACTTTCAGGATTACGCACTTTAACAGGAGCTCTCCCCTGCTCACAGCCTTAGAACCCGGCCCTGGCGCTGCACAGGAGCTCCATCCTCCATCCAGCCATTGAAACCAGCCCAAACAGAACGCACTTCCACTGTGCACGCTCGGGGGTTAACCCTGACCTGCCCTGTTCTGTTCCAGGCATCTGCTGTCAATGCCTCCTTTAGAACAGTGCCATCCCATGGGAATCTTTCTGCCTTTTGCCTTAGCATTTTCTAGCAGCTGCTGCGAACGGGCACGCTCCAACATCTCTTTTACAAGAGACAAATCCATACAAAATCCCAGGGAACCTCCCTATTAGACCCCTGCCAATGGGTGCTAGGACCCCCCCCCCATAGCATTACCTCATTGGACCCCTCCCATCGCTGCTGGCATCCCCCTATGGGACCCCCACTAATGGGTGCTGGGACCCCCCGCATGGGCTCTCCCATTGGACCTCCCTAATGGGTGCTGGCAAACCCCCCCATGGGATTCCTCATACTGGGTTCTGGGACCAACCCTTGAGAACCCCCGCCATGGGTTCTGGGATCTCTTCACGGTGCCCCCCCACACTGGCTGCTGGGACCCCGGCCTATGGGACCTCCCAATTGGACACCCACCAGTGGGTGTTGTGACCCCAACACCAGTGGGTGCTGTGACCCCCCCCAATGGGCTCTCCCTTAGGACCCCCACCAGCGGGTACTGGGACTCCCCCCAGAAAAACCTGCTGGAAATGGGTGCCCCCCCATCACACCCCCCCCACCCCCCCCGTAGCACCTCCCCAATGCCTGCTTCCAACCATGGCCCCCCTCAAAACCGGGACACACCCCCCCCCCCCCCCCAGTCCAGAACCACCCAACCCATTTTGGGGGGGGTCTCTCTGGACCTAAGTGTGTCCCCACTCCAAATCACCCCAGGGCTTGAAGCTTAAACCTCCTCCCCTTATGGACCCCCCTATGACATTAATGCCCCCCCTACCAGGGTGATGGATGAGGGTGTCCCCCCTTCATTGAGCTTTGAATGTTCACTATGGCGAGGGGGGTGGGGGAGGAGTAGGGGGGAGCGCACACGACACCCAATGGAAGAGACCCAAGGGGCACCCCCCCGGGTGCTGGGATGAGCTTAATGCCTTGTTGGGCAGATGTCCACTGAGCAGTGATGGAGGAGAGGGGGATGCCCTGAAAAAGTGGGATGCTCCAGTTGGATGCAGGGATGAAGTGGGATGCTCCAGCTGGATGCAGGGAAGAAGCAGAACCATGGAAGGTTGGGTTCTCCATCATTTGGGTGTGGAGAGCAGCCTTCAGCATGGATTGCAGCCATAGGACAAGGGGTGATGGGTTCCAACTGGAACAGGGAAGTTCAGGTTGGAGATAAGGAAGTGAGGGTGCTGGGACTCTGGGATGGGTTGGATGGAGAAGGACGGATGGGGCTCAGAGCAACCAGGTCTAATGGAAGCTGTCCCCCCTCCCTCTTCATGCCCTGTTTTAATGGTGGGGCAATGACTGGACTTGATGCTCCTGAAGGTCTTTCCCAACCTGGTTGATTTCCTGCTTCCCAGCTCCTGCTTCCCACTGTTCCCTGCCCTCCATCCCTCATCCCCATCCCTCCCCATGGACCAGAAGAAGAGGTGGGCATGCAAAGCATCCTCTCTGTGGGAAAATAAGGCAACTTTACTGAAGCTCGAGCCACGTGCAAGCGATGCCGTTCCTCAAGACTTCTCCCCCCTTAGAGCCTGCAGCAACTCCTGCACCCGAGTGATGAATTCCAACAGCACCCGGACTGGGAAGTAGCAGAAGCCACTGGTGCTCGAGGCCGTGGGCGCCGGCATCGTCTCCTGGACGGGGGTATGGGAGACGTGCTGGTGGCTCCATGTCGGGGGCGTCGCGGAGGCTGCCGCGGAGCGGAACGTCCTCAGCTGGTAGAGGATCCAGTCGTGGAAGTGCTGCGTCGAGGTGTAGACCCCCGGTTTCTTGGCCCTGGCGCAGCCGCGGCCCCAGCTCGTCAGCCCCACAACCCAGTAGAAGTTGGCGCGCTTCTCCCGGCACATGAGGGGACCGCCGCTGTCACCCTATGGAGGAGAAGGAGAGAGGATGAGGATGGGGATGGGTCGCCATGGCAATGCCGGAGGGGACCACCACTGTCAGCCTATGGGGACGGAAGGGTTCTCCTTCATCATTTGGGCGCGGAGAGGGACCTTCAGCATGGATTGGAGCCATAGGACGAGGGCTGATGGCTTCCCACTGGAACAGGGGAGTTTGGGTTGGAGATAAGAAGTTGTTCCCTATGAGGGTGGTGGGACACTGGCATGGGTAGGATGGAGAAGGATGGATGGGGCTTGGAGCTAGCTGGTCTAATGGAAGGCGTCCCTGCCCCTTGCTTAGAACTGGATGCTTTTAAGCTCCTTCCCAACCTAAAGCATTCCATGAATCCATGCTCATGACATGGTTTAGTGGTGGAATCTCGATGCTCTGAAAGCTCCAAGCTCTATGGTCCCTGCGCAGGGATGACGGACCAGGAGCCGGATGTGTTTCCGAAGCTGGGATAAAGGGGGATGCAGAGCAAGGCCCTGCAGATGGGAGAAGAGAAGGGAGCCCCAGTGGCACATCCCTACCTGGCAGGTGTCGATGCCACCCTGCGGGTACCCAGCGCAGAGGTTGTGTCTCTTGATGGCCCCTCGGTACCATTGGCTGCTATTGCAGAGCTTGACATTGATGAGGGGCACCTTGGCCTCCTGCAGGGCTGATGGGGACGATGCCCCCGCTGTGGGGACACAAAGGGGGTCAGGATTAGGGGGACAAGGGATGGATTTGAGGGTACTGGGGGCTGAGAAGCTCAATGGGAGCCGTCAACACCCCCTATGGCCTGGGCTGCATCCCCTTTGCTCTGCATCCTCAGCGTAAGGAGGACAGGGGAGGACCTTCAGCGATGGGCCAAGGGGTGATGGGTTCCAAGTGAACCAGGGATGCTCAGGTTGGAGAGAAGGAAGCGGTGGGACAGTGGGATGGGCTGGATGGAGAAGGCTGGGAGGCTCCATCCCCAGTCGGAGCATTCTCCAATAGACCTGGATGAGCTTTACCCTCCCTTCCATCCCATTCCATGAATCCATGACCCGGCATTCCAAGGCCAACGGGGCCGTCGGGCACTCACTCCTGGCCTCCGTCGCGCCCCATCCGCTGACGAAGCACTCGGAGAGCTGGGATAGCCTGAGCGTCGCATCGGGCAGGCAGGCGAGCTGCACGTGGTAGCCGCACTGCACCGGCTGGTCCAGCTCCAGCAAGGCGATGTCGAAGCCGCCGGAGATGCTGGTGTAATATTCATGGACCACGACCTGCCGGATCCAACGCTTCTGGGTCTCGGAATTGGCCCGAGCCAGGTCCGTGATTCCGACCATCACAAACCAATCCGTGGTGAAGCTGGGAGGCAGTGGAAGAGCAAGGGGTTAGAGCCGTAGGACAAGGGGTGATGGGTTCCGACTGGGAATTGCAGGGTGGAGATAGGGAAGGGATTCCCTATGAGGGCGCTGGGGTACTGAGATGGGATGGAAGGAGAAGGTTTGGATGCTCCATCCCTGGCAGTGCTCAAGGCAGGCTTGGAGCAAGCTGCCCTATGGACGGCATCCCTGCCCATGGCAAGCGGCTGGAAGTGGATGATCCCCAGCTCCTTTGCAACCCAACCCATTCCATGATCCATTCCATTCCATTCTATGGAGAAGAGGGGTGGGAAGCAGCCACATTCCTGCTGCTTCCCAAAGGAAAGCACTGCCCCAGCGCGCCTCAGGCTCAAGGGCTGTCAAGCTGGAAGCAGCCTTCTCCTGAGCGCTCTTCCCAGTGCATCCAGGATGGGGAAGGGGACGGGATGGGAGCTGCTCCTTGGCTATTCCCTATGGCTGGAATCCCTTCTCCCCCTTACTTTTGCCCGACGAAGCAGTGAGCGGCCGTGAGGACCCAGTGGGGGGTGATGAGGGACCCCCCGCAGATGTGCAAAGAGCCATTGGCCGTGGGGACCTGGATGCTGACCATCCATGGCCAGGCGCCCTGCTGCGCATCCACGCCTCCGACGATGCGCGACATCCCATAGTAATCAGCCATGGGACGGATACCGCAGGTCCCTCTGGAAGCACAAGCCCAACATTTGATGGTTAGGCATGAAGGGAGAGCATTGTCCGACCCCATAGGGTGCTGCAGGGACAAGGGACCCTATGGGGCGCCCAATAGATGAGCATCATCTTGCCCCATAGGGTGCTTCAGGGACAAGGGACCCTCTGAGGCGCCCAATAGATGAGCAGCATCTTGCCCCATAGGGTGCTTCAGGGTCAGGGGACCCTATGGGGTGCCCCATAGCTGCGCTTTGCCACCGCATGGGGTGATGGCAAGGAAGTGGTGCTCCCCCAAGGTCACCACCCCATTGGTGTGACCATGGTTGGGAGCAGCAGTATCTCCCTGTGGAATACCAGGAGCCCCAGAGCCTGGGGCCACTCACCCACAGCTGTCCCAGGAGCCATGCACCAGCCGGGCCAAGAGCAGCAGGATGAGGACACGGAGCAAAGCCCTCGCTGCCATCACTGCTAAGGGCGACACCAAGGAGCTGCCACCAAAGACCTGCAACCAAGGAGCTGCTACCAAGGAGCTGCAACCAAGGAGCTGCAACCAAGGAGCTGCTACCAAGGAGTTGCAAGCAAAGAGTGACTACCAAGAAGCTGCTACCAAGGAGCTGCTACCAAGGAGTTGCAACCAAGGAGCTGCAACCAAGGAGCTGCAACCAAGGCGCTGCAAGCACCACTGCGCCCAAAGCGCAACTGCCACAGGGATACGGGTGCTGGATGCAGGTCCCTTTGTGCTGGGGCTGATGTCATAGAGAGGCAGGTTCCATGGGAGGGAGGGGGGGGTCCATGGGGAGGCTTCCATGGGGGGATCCATAGGGGGTTCAATGCGGGGGGCATATGGAGATGGGCGTGGTTCTGATGGGCTTGGGGTGATCTGAATCCCTGTGGGATGCTCTGGAGCTCTGTGGAATGCTCTGGAGCCCTGTGGGCTGCTCTTCTTGTGGGATGCTGTGAATCCCTGTGGGATGCTCTTAACCCCTATTGGACACTCTGCTTTCAGGGTGCTCTGAATCCCTATGGGATGCTCTGGAGCCCTGTTGGATGCTCTGAATCCCTATGGGATGCTCTGTTTGTGGGATATTCTGGAGCTCCCTTGTGCCACCAGCTCATTCCTAAGATCCATATGTAATGTGTGGGGTTTGTTGATGAAGAAGTTTGGGGGGAAGGAGGCTCTCTGTGGCTGTCGTTATGTGAAACAGTTCTCCTTTCTGACTCTGTACCTGTTGTACTCTGCAAGTAATGGGGGGGGGGGAGGTCAGTTGTATTGTTGCGCGGGATTGTGAGAGAGAAAAGGGGGCTGGGTGGCTCGAAGTGGTGTCTTGTTGCAACGCTTGAGGGGAGGGGGCTGCGACGGGGAGGAGGCTGGCAGTGGACGCTTCTCGAAACCTCCCGAAACTTCTCGGTAATGAGACCCCTGCAAGAAAGGGAACCAATGGGGAAGAGCCACGTCAACATCCGAGTGAGGAGGGGCGACAGGATTGGCTGGGGCCTTGAACCGAAAAAGATAAAGGATCACCTCCCAGGGACGGCGTGTGCGCGTCTTGGGCAGAGCGGGGGACTCCCTGGGGCACTCAGCGCTGTTTTATCTGCTATCGCTTACTCAGTTTAGTAAAACCTATACTTGAAACCGCAATTGGCTACAATATTGATAACACATACACCAGAGAACATCCACACTGCAGCACAGGGGTGTGGGATCATGGAGTCATGGAGCCACGGAGTCGTGGAATGGGTCGGGTTGAAGGCACCTTAAAGCTCATGCAGCTCCAGCCCCTGCCATGGGCAGGGACGCCTTCCATAGAGCAGTATGCTCCAAGCCCCATCCAATCATGCCCGCTTCCAGGAACGGCCCACAAACTCCATTCCTTCTGCCCCAAGCCCTTTCCAATCCCTTCTTTTCCCACCCTCCCCCCCCACCGCCCCCCATGCCCCCGAGTTCCATGGTTTTGGCACCATTTGAACTCCCACCTCCCCTCCAAAGCTGTATGGACTTGTGCCCTGTAAAAGAGATGTTGGAGCGTGCCCATTCGCAGCAGCTGCTAGAAAACGCTAAGGCAAAAGGCAGAAAGATTCCAATGGGATGGCAGTGTTCTAAAGCAGGCGTTGAATTGCATCATGGGCAGACTCAGAACGATCAGACAGGTTCATGTAACACGTTCTGTCACAGCCTTGCCAACCGCGTCCTTGAGCTAATAGCACAAAGTCTATGGCAGCTCTGTGTTGAAGGGTAGCGTGTTTGACTGAATCGTTCTCTGTTAACAGACCATTGCTGGGGGTGAAAAACCTGCGGGGCAGAGGCTGGGTTTCTTCCCGCCTCTCACCGGGAGGAGTGGACCCCCCGCCGCCCCGCAGCACGCATACCACAAGAGGCAGCCAGGATGAAGCTGGGTGGCAGGGGGTCACTGTAGGGATGCTGCGGACAGGATGGGGACAGGTCGCACAGGCTGGCAGCAACATCAGAGTGATTCGTGTCAGCAACTCAGGGGTCCTAGCGATCATTGCACTTTGTGTGGAGATGGAATCCCTTGTGATCACTGTGCTATGTGCAAAGGGTATGGTAAGTGTCCCTGTCAATACCACAGTGAGGAGGAAGAAGAACCAAGGGAATAATTCCCCTGGGTCAACCGCAATATTGTGCACAGAAATGTTTTGTTCATTGTTTAAAGTGCGTGAATGTGCTTAGAAAAAGGGGGGCTAGGTAACTTAGAGATATGTCCTGTTACAGAACGTTGTGAAACCTGTGCGCTGAACAAATGAACACATCAGGAGTGGAATTTATGGGGGCTAAGATGGCGGTCAGACTTGTGAGAGACATCATATTTCTTGACCCGGAGACAAGACCCCAACAAGAGGTGGAGAAGCCCGGGAAAAGAAGACAACAGGATTGGCTGAAACCCAAGAAGCCCGGGAAAAGAAGACAACAGGATTGGCTGAAACCCAAGAAGCCCGGGAAAAGAAGACAACAGGATTGGCTGAAACCCAAGAAGCCCGGGAAAAGAAGACAACAGGATTGGCTGAAACCCAAGAAGCCCGGGAAACCCCAAAGTGTAAGAGACTATCACCAGCAGTTCCCGGTGTGCCGTCTCGCGCGGGGCGGGGCGGAGCGGAGCCTCCCCGGCGCACCCAGCGCTGCTTGCTTCTTGTCTCTCGATATTAATTACAGTAAAAATCAATTAAAACAGATTGGCGAGGTTCTTCTAACAGCACGATACGTGGAAAAACATTAAAACAGAAGCGGAAAATCGAGGTGCTGTGAACCTGCCCCACAGCCTGAATGCTCCACATCCCGTCCGGCACGAGGCGAACCGCGGGCTGGACGGCGGGGAGGAAAACGGCGCTCCCGCGGGAGCCCAGCGGAGGCTGCGGCGGCGGCTCCCCTCCGGCCGAGGGGCTGCGCCCGGTGGCGGCGGGACAAGGAGCTGCGGAGCACGGGCGCGCCGCCTCCACCTCCCCGCTGCCGCGAGCTCCCTCACTCGCCCGGCGGCGGCAGCAGCAGGCTCCGGCGGGCTCCCCCCATTGCCTGCCCGCGGGCAGAGGGCTCTGATACTCGCCCGCCCCTCGCCTTTGTGTGCTCCGGCAGGCGCCAAGATGCGCGCTGCGGGGCGGCGGGGGGTCCACTCCTCCCGGTGAGAGGCGGGAAGAAACCCAGCCTCTGCCCCGCAGGTTTTTCACCCCCAGCAATGGTCTGTTAACAGAGAACGATTCAGTCAAACACGCTACCCTTCAACACAGAGCTGCCATAGACTTTGTGCTATTAGCTCAAGGACGCGGTTGGCAAGGCTGTGACAGAACGTGTTACATGAACCTGTCTGATCGTTCTGAGTCTGCCCATGATGCAATTCAACGCCTGCTTTAGAACACTGCCATCCCATTGGAATCTTTCTGCCTTTTGCCTTAGCGTTTTCTAGCAGCTGCTGCGAATGGGCACGCTCCAACATCTCTTTTACAGGGCACAAGTCCATACAGCTTTGGAGGGGAGGTGGGAGTTCAAATGGTGCCAAAACCATGGAACTCGGGGGGCATGGGGGGCGGTGGGGGGGGAGGGTGGGAAAAGAAGGGATTGGAAAGGGCTTGGGGCAGAAGGAATGGAGTTTGTGGGCCGTTCCTGGAAGCGGGCATGATTGGATGGGGCTTGGAGCATACTGCTCTATGGAAGGCGTCCCTGCCCATGGCAGGGGCTGGAGCTGCATGAGCTTTAAGGTGCCTTCAACCCGACCCATTCCACGACTCCGTGGCTCCATGACTCCATGATCCCACACCCCTGTGCTGCAGTGTGGATGTTCTCTGGTGTATGTGTTATCAATATTGTAGCCAATTGCGGTTTCAAGTATAGGTTTTACTAAACTGAGTAAGCGATAGCAGATAAAACAGCGCTGAGTGCCCCAGGGAGTCCCCCGCTCTGCCCAAGACGCGCACACGCCGTCCCTGGGAGGTGATCCTTTATCTTTTTCGGTTCAAGGCCCCAGCCAATCCTGTCGCCCCTCCTCACTCGGATGTTGACGTGGCTCTTCCCCATTGGTTCCCTTTCTTGCAGGGGTCTCATTACCGAGAAGTTTCGGGAGGTTTCGAGAAGCCTCCACTGCCAGCCTCCTCCCCGTCGCAGCCCCCTCCCCTCAAGCGTTGCAACAAGACACCACTTCGAGCCACCCAGCCCCCTTTTCTCTCTCACAATCCCGCGCAACAATACAACTGACCTCCCCCCCCCCCATTACTTGCAGAGTACAACAGGTACAGAGTCAGAAAGGAGAACTGTTTCACATAACGACAGCCACAGAGAGCCTCCTTCCCCCCAAACTTCTTCATCAACAAACCCCACGCATTACATATGGATCTTAGGAATGAGCTGGTGGCACAAGGGAGCTCCAGAATATCCCACAAACAGAGCATCCCATAGGGATTCAGAGCATCCAACAGGGCTCCAGAGCATCCCATAGGGATTCAGAGCACCCTGAAAGCAGAGTGTCCAATAGGGGTTAAGAGCATCCCACAGGGATTCACAGCATCCCACAAGAAGAGCAGCCCACAGGGCTCCAGAGCATTCCACAGAGCTCCAGAGCATCCCACAGGGATTCAGATCACCCCAAGCCCATCAGAACCACGCCCATCTCCATATGCCCCCCGCATTGAACCCCCTATGGATCCCCCCATGGAAGCCTCCCCATGGACCCCCCCCTCCCTCCCATGGAACCTGCCTCTCTATGACATCAGCCCCAGCACAAAGGGACCTGCATCCAGCACCCGTATCCCTGTGGCAGTTGCGCTTTGGGCGCAGTGGTGCTTGCAGCGCCTTGGTTGCAGCTCCTTGGTTGCAGCTCCTTGGTTGCAACTCCTTGGTAGCAGCTCCTTGGTAGCAGCTTCTTGGTAGTCACTCTTTGCTTGCAACTCCTTGGTAGCAGCTCCTTGGTTGCAGCTCCTTGGTTGCAGCTCCTTGGTAGCAGCTCCTTGGTTGCAGGTCTTTGGTGGCAGCTCCTTGGTGTCGCCCTTAGCAGTGATGGCAGCGAGGGCTTTGCTCCGTGTCCTCATCCTGCTGCTCTTGGCCCGGCTGGTGCATGGCTCCTGGGACAGCTGTGGGTGAGTGGCCCCAGGCTCTGGGGCTCCTGGTATTCCACAGGGAGATACTGCTGCTCCCAACCATGGTCACACCAATGGGGTGGTGACCTTGGGGGAGCACCACTTCCTTGCCATCACCCCATGCGGTGGCAAAGCGCAGCTATGGGGCACCCCATAGGGTCCCCTGACCCTGAAGCACCCTATGGGGCAAGATGCTGCTCATCTATTGGGCGCCTCAGAGGGTCCCTTGTCCCTGAAGCACCCTATGGGGCAAGATGATGCTCATCTATTGGGCGCCCCATAGGGTCCCTTGTCCCTGCAGCACCCTATGGGGTCGGACAATGCTCTCCCTTCATGCCTAACCATCAAATGTTGGGCTTGTGCTTCCAGAGGGACCTGCGGTATCCGTCCCATGGCTGATTACTATGGGATGTCGCGCATCGTCGGAGGCGTGGATGCGCAGCAGGGCGCCTGGCCATGGATGGTCAGCATCCAGGTCCCCACGGCCAATGGCTCTTTGCACATCTGCGGGGGGTCCCTCATCACCCCCCACTGGGTCCTCACGGCCGCTCACTGCTTCGTCGGGCAAAAGTAAGGGGGAGAAGGGATTCCAGCCATAGGGAATAGCCAAGGAGCAGCTCCCATCCCGTCCCCTTCCCCATCCTGGATGCACTGGGAAGAGCGCTCAGGAGAAGGCTGCTTCCAGCTTGACAGCCCTTGAGCCTGAGGCGCGCTGGGGCAGTGCTTTCCTTTGGGAAGCAGCAGGAATGTGGCTGCTTCCCACCCCTCTTCTCCATAGAATGGAATGGAATGGATCATGGAATGGGTTGGGTTGCAAAGGAGCTGGGGATCATCCACTTCCAGCCGCTTGCCATGGGCAGGGATGCCGTCCATAGGGCAGCTTGCTCCAAGCCTGCCTTGAGCACTGCCAGGGATGGAGCATCCAAACCTTCTCCTTCCATCCCATCTCAGTACCCCAGCGCCCTCATAGGGAATCCCTTCCCTATCTCCACCCTGCAATTCCCAGTCGGAACCCATCACCCCTTGTCCTACGGCTCTAACCCCTTGCTCTTCCACTGCCTCCCAGCTTCACCACGGATTGGTTTGTGATGGTCGGAATCACGGACCTGGCTCGGGCCAATTCCGAGACCCAGAAGCGTTGGATCCGGCAGGTCGTGGTCCATGAATATTACACCAGCATCTCCGGCGGCTTCGACATCGCCTTGCTGGAGCTGGACCAGCCGGTGCAGTGCGGCTACCACGTGCAGCTCGCCTGCCTGCCCGATGCGACGCTCAGGCTATCCCAGCTCTCCGAGTGCTTCGTCAGCGGATGGGGCGCGACGGAGGCCAGGAGTGAGTGCCCGACGGCCCCGTTGGCCTTGGAATGCCGGGTCATGGATTCATGGAATGGGATGGAAGGGAGGGTAAAGCTCATCCAGGTCTATTGGAGAATGCTCCGACTGGGGATGGAGCCTCCCAGCCTTCTCCATCCAGCCCATCCCACTGTCCCACCGCTTCCTTCTCTCCAACCTGAGCATCCCTGGTTCACTTGGAACCCATCACCCCTTGGCCCATCGCTGAAGGTCCTCCCCTGTCCTCCTTACGCTGAGGATGCAGAGCAAAGGGGATGCAGCCCAGGCCATAGGGGGTGTTGACGGCTCCCATTGAGCTTCTCAGCCCCCAGTACCCTCAAATCCATCCCTTGTCCCCCTAATCCTGACCCCCTTTGTGTCCCCACAGCGGGGGCATCGTCCCCATCAGCCCTGCAGGAGGCCAAGGTGCCCCTCATCAATGTCAAGCTCTGCAATAGCAGCCAATGGTACCGAGGGGCCATCAAGAGACACAACCTCTGCGCTGGGTACCCGCAGGGTGGCATCGACACCTGCCAGGTAGGGATGTGCCACTGGGGCTCCCTTCTCTTCTCCCATCTGCAGGGCCTTGCTCTGCATCCCCCTTTATCCCAGCTTCGGAAACACATCCGGCTCCTGGTCCGTCATCCCTGCGCAGGGACCATAGAGCTTGGAGCTTTCAGAGCATCGAGATTCCACCACTAAACCATGTCATGAGCATGGATTCATGGAATGCTTTAGGTTGGGAAGGAGCTTAAAGCATCCAGTTCTAAGCAAGGGGCAGGGACGCCTTCCATTAGACCAGCTAGCTCCAAGCCCCATCCATCCTTCTCCATCCTACCCATGCCAGTGTCCCACCACCCTCATAGGGAACAACTTCTTATCTCCAACCCAAACTCCCCTGTTCCAGTGGGAAGCCATCAGCCCTCGTCCTATGGCTCCAATCCATGCTGAAGGTCCCTCTCCGCGCCCAAATGATGAAGGAGAACCCTTCCGTCCCCATAGGCTGACAGTGGTGGTCCCCTCCGGCATTGCCATGGCGACCCATCCCCATCCTCATCCTCTCTCCTTCTCCTCCATAGGGTGACAGCGGCGGTCCCCTCATGTGCCGGGAGAAGCGCGCCAACTTCTACTGGGTTGTGGGGCTGACGAGCTGGGGCCGCGGCTGCGCCAGGGCCAAGAAACCGGGGGTCTACACCTCGACGCAGCACTTCCACGACTGGATCCTCTACCAGCTGAGGACGTTCCGCTCCGCGGCAGCCTCCGCGACGCCCCCGACATGGAGCCACCAGCACGTCTCCCATACCCCCGTCCAGGAGACGATGCCGGCGCCCACGGCCTCGAGCACCAGTGGCTTCTGCTACTTCCCAGTCCGGGTGCTGTTGGAATTCATCACTCGGGTGCAGGAGTTGCTGCAGGCTCTAAGGGGGGAGAAGTCTTGAGGAACGGCATCGCTTGCACGTGGCTCGAGCTTCAGTAAAGTTGCCTTATTTTCCCACAGAGAGGATGCTTTGCATGCCCACCTCTTCTTCTGGTCCATGGGGAGGGATGGGGATGAGGGATGGAGGGCAGGGAACAGTGGGAAGCAGGAGCTGGGAAGCAGGAAATCAACCAGGTTGGGAAAGACCTTCAGGAGCATCAAGTCCAGTCATTGCCCCACCATTAAAACAGGGCATGAAGAGGGAGGGGGGACAGCTTCCATTAGACCTGGTTGCTCTGAGCCCCATCCGTCCTTCTCCATCCAACCCATCCCAGAGTCCCAGCACCCTCACTTCCTTATCTCCAACCTGAACTTCCCTGTTCCAGTTGGAACCCATCACCCCTTTTCCTATGGCTGCAATCCATGCTGAAGGCTGCTCTCCACACCCAAATGATGAAGGAGAACCCAACCTTCCATGGTTCTGCTTCTTCCCTGCATCCAGCTGGAGCATCCCACTTCATCCCTGCATCCAACTGGAGCATCCCACTTTTTCAGGGCATCCCCCTCTCCTCCATCACTGCTCAGTGGACATCTGCCCAACAAGGCATTAAGCTCATCCCAGCACCCGGGGGGGTGCCCCTTGGGTCTCTTCCATTGGGTGTCGTGTGCGCTCCCCCCTACTCCTCCCCCACCCCCCTCGCCATAGTGAACATTCAAAGCTCAATGAAGGGGGGACACCCTCATCCATCACCCTGGTAGGGGGGGCATTAATGTCATAGGGGGGTCCATAAGGGGAGGAGGTTTAAGCTTCAAGCCCTGGGGTGATTTGGAGTGGGGACACACTTAGGTCCAGAGAGACCCCCCCCAAAATGGGTTGGGTGGTTCTGGACTGGGGGGGGGGGGGGTGTGTCCCGGTTTTGAGGGGGGCCATGGTTGGAAGCAGGCATTGGGGAGGTGCTACAGGGGGGGGTGGGGGGGGTGTGATGGGGGGGCACCCATTTCCAGCAGGTTTTTCTGGGGGGAGTCCCAGTACCCGCTGGTGGGGGTCCTAAGGGAGAGCCCATTGGGGGGGGTCACAGCACCCACTGGTGTTGGGGTCACAACACCCACTGGTGGGTGTCCAATTGGGAGGTCCCATAGGCCGGGGTCCCAGCAGCCAGTGTGGGGGGGCACCGTGAAGAGATCCCAGAACCCATGGCGGGGGTTCTCAAGGGTTGGTCCCAGAACCCAGTATGAGGAATCCCATGGGGGGGTTTGCCAGCACCCATTAGGGAGGTCCAATGGGAGAGCCCATGCGGGGGGTCCCAGCACCCATTAGTGGGGGTCCCATAGGGGGATGCCAGCAGCGATGGGAGGGGTCCAATGAGGTAATGCTATGGGGGGGGGGTCCTAGCACCCATTGGCAGGGGTCTAATAGGGAGGTTCCCTGGGATTTTGTATGGATTTGTCTCTTGTAAAAGAGATGTTGGAGCGTGCCCGTTCGCAGCAGCTGCTAGAAAATGCTAAGGCAAAAGGCAGAAAGATTCCCATGGGATGGCACTGTTCTAAAGGAGGCATTGACAGCAGATGCCTGGAACAGAACAGGGCAGGTCAGGGTTAACCCCCGAGCGTGCACAGTGGAAGTGCGTTCTGTTTGGGCTGGTTTCAATGGCTGGATGGAGGATGGAGCTCCTGTGCAGCGCCAGGGCCGGGTTCTAAGGCTGTGAGCAGGGGAGAGCTCCTGTTAAAGTGCGTAATCCTGAAAGTCCTGCATGGGAAGGCGCCTGCCCTTCAAGAACCTGGGACGAGGCTGTGCTTGTGTTCCCACAGGTAAAGGACCTCGCTGGGTCCCTGCAGGATGGGCTCCTCCACTCTTGTCTTCTGCCTCTTCCTCACAACAGGACTGCCCCTGCCGTGGCTTCCGCCCAGCCACAAGAGAGCATCTGCAGCCAATGGACAGGACAAGACGCCCTGTGCCTGCCGGGTGCCAGAGCCAGGAGTGCTTTCAGGCTGCTGTGGGATGCCTGGGTGGGGGCTGGCATTCCCTCAGCTGCTCCAGCAATGGCAGCCTCGGTTCCTGGGCACACGGGGGATGCTGGGGGTACAACAACCAGGAGCTCTTTACAGCCACAAGAGATTCCTCTGTTAACACTGTAAAATGGATCTGGATCTGCATTTTCTTTCTAGAGCTCAAGCCCAGTTGTGAGTGCAGAAAGTGAACTGTTCTTTCCCTGTTCATCTGCTAGGGTAGGAGCACGAGGGAGAAACTTGTATTAAGAGGGTTGGGTTTGTTCGTTTTCATTGGCTTAGGCAGTTTCTGATTGATGGAGCCCCAGCACGAGCATGGATAAAGTGGGGTTTGGAGGCACAGGGCTGTAAGAGACATGGGGTCCACACGGATGCTACCACAAGAGGCAGCCAGGATGAAGCTGGGTGGCAGGGGGTCACTGTAGGGATGCTGCGGACAGGATGGGGACAGGTCGCACAGGCTGGCAGCAAGGTGGCATCTGATGGCTGGGAAAGGCTCCCTGAGAGCTGCAGCACAGGGACAGCAGCCAGGCCCTGCTGGACCACAGCCACCAGCACAGAGGCACCGACAGCATCCAGACTGGGGAGGTTATAGCAACAGCCAGGGGTGCAAGCTGTGGGCACCCAGAGCCACTGGTTGGGGTGGGGCCCAGTGGTGGCACTGGGGCAGCGCTGAGGGCCAACCTCTTGCTGCCCCATCCCCATTTAACCCAAGAAGTTCTCTGTCCCCATCCAGCCCTGTGCACCCACAACCTGTCCTGCACCAGTGTCACCGGCAAAAGGCAGCAGTTTCACCCCCAGAACCACCTCAGCCTGGACACTTCCCTGCACCATAGGTGATGCTTGGCATCCCCAGGCTGCTGGAGCAGTGATCGCCCTGTGGCCCCACGCTGTGGGACAGCCCATGGGGCCAGCAGGCCCCTGCCCCTATCAACTGTCAGCAGTGCCTGGGGTGCAGAGCCCACACGGGGCAGGGGCTCCAGGGCCCTGCACGAGCCCCCACGCTGCTCCCTGCAGATGGATTTTCTCCCAGCTCCTCCGCAGCCGGGATCCAAGCATGGAAAACCGTCACTGCCGGCGGCTGCGGGAGGCAGCGCTGGGCTCCCCCCGCCCCGCCTCCTCCTCCACAGCCCCCCCTTAATGAGGCAGAGGAACCAGGAGCAGCCTGGAAGGTTGAACTGGAAGCTGGGAGCAAGCAAAGGGGACACGGAATGGGGGACACGGAATGGGGGAGAGAGCAGGGACTGGGGGGTGACTGTGGGAAGCAGAAAGGCTGAAGGGATCGTGGTGGGGCTGCAAGGAGGGCGTAGAGGAAGGAAGAAATCTGGTAACCGGGTTAGGGACATGGGGAGGGATCCAGGAGCCATCAGCATAAGAGCTGCGTTGGCTGGGGGGTGCGAGCAGGAGGGACAGGGGTGAGTTCTTTGGGTCTCCTCTTGCTGCCCTTCCGGGTGCTGTTCCCCCAACGAGGCTCTGAGGAAGACAAGAGCAGAGAAGCAGATGGGGCAGCTCCTGGGCAACAGCAGCAAACCCAGAGCCCTTCCCGAAGAGGATCTGTGAGTTACATCAGAGTGATTCGTGTCAGCAACTCAGGGGTCCTAGCGATCATTGCACTTTGTGTGGAGATGGAATCCCTTGTGATCACTGTGCTATGTGCAAAGGGTATGGTAAGTGTCCCTGTCAATACCACAGTGAGGAGGAAGAAGAACCAAGGGAATAATTCCCCTGGGTCAACCGCAATATTGTGCACAGAAATGTTTTGTTCATTGTTTAAAGTGCGTGAATGTGCTTAGAAAAAGGGGGGCTAGGTAACTTAGAGATATGTCCTGTTACAGAACGTTGTGAAACCTGTGCGCTGAACAAATGAACACATCAGGAGTGGAATTTATGGGGGCTAAGATGGCGGTCAGACTTGTGAGAGACATCATATTTCTTGACCCGGAGACAAGACCCCAACAAGAGGTGGAGAAGCCCGGGAAAAGAAGACAACAGGATTGGCTGAAACCCAAGAAGCCCGGGAAAAGAAGACAACAGGATTGGCTGAAACCCAAGAAGCCCGGGAAAAGAAGACAACAGGATTGGCTGAAACCCAAGAAGCCCGGGAAAAGAAGACAACAGGATTGGCTGAAACCCAAGAAGCCCGGGAAACCCCAAAGTGTAAGAGACTATCCCCAGCAGTTCCCGGTGTGCCGTCTCGCGCGGGGCGGGGCGGAGCGGAGCCTCCCCGGCGCACCCAGCGCTGCTTGCTTCTTGTCTCTCGATATTAATTACAGTAAAAATCAATTAAAACAGATTGGCGAGGTTCTTCTAACAGCACGATACGTGGAAAAACATTAAAACAGAAGCGGAAAATCGAGGTGCTGTGAACCTGCCCCACAGCCTGAATGCTCCACATCCCGTCCGGCACGAGGCGAACCGCGGGCTGGACGGCGGGGAGGAAAACGGCGCTCCCGCGGGAGCCCAGCGGAGGCTGCGGCGGCGGCTCCCCTCCGGCCGAGGGGCTGCGCCCGGTGGCGGCGGGACAAGGAGCTGCGGAGCACGGGCGCGCCGCCTCCACCTCCCCGCTGCCGCGAGCTCCCTCACTCGCCCGGCGGCGGCAGCAGCAGGCTCCGGCGGGCTCCCCCCATTGCCTGCCCGCGGGCAGAGGGCTCTGATACTCGCCCGCCCCTCGCCTTTGTGTGCTCCGGCAGGCGCCAAGATGCGCGCTGCGGGCGGCGGGGGGTCCACTCCTCCCGGTGAGAGGCGGGAAGAAACCCAGCCTCTGCCCCGCAGGTTTTTCACCCCCAGCAATGGTCTGTTAACAGAGAACGATTCAGTCAAACACGCTACCCTTCAACACAGAGCTGCCATAGACTTTGTGCTATTAGCTCAAGGACGCGGTTGGCAAGGCTGTGACAGAACGTGTTACATGAACCTGTCTGATCGTTCTGAGTCTGCCCATGATGCAATTCAACGCCTGCTTTAGAACACTGCCATCCCATTGGAATCTTTCTGCCTTTTGCCTTAGCGTTTTCTAGCAGCTGCTGCGAATGGGCACGCTCCAACATCTCTTTTACAGGGCACAAGTCCATACAGCTTTGGAGGGGAGGTGGGAGTTCAAATGGTGCCAAAACCATGGAACTCGGGGGGCATGGGGGGCGGTGGGGGGGGAGGGTGGGAAAAGAAGGGATTGGAAAGGGCTTGGGGCAGAAGGAATGGAGTTTGTGGGCCGTTCCTGGAAGCGGGCATGATTGGATGGGGCTTGGAGCATACTGCTCTATGGAAGGCGTCCCTGCCCATGGCAGGGGCTGGAGCTGCATGAGCTTTAAGGTGCCTTCAACCCGACCCATTCCACGACTCCGTGGCTCCATGACTCCATGATCCCACACCCCTGTGCTGCAGTGTGGATGTTCTCTGGTGTATGTGTTATCAATATTGTAGCCAATTGCGGTTTCAAGTATAGGTTTTACTAAACTGAGTAAGCGATAGCAA